>NC_012879.2:49766590-50390893 GCF_000003195.3 Sorghum bicolor | reverse complement strand
TGGCCCGCACATGCATGGTTAGAGAGAAATTAGCAGGGGTCATTGGAATAGTTCTGTAGGTCATGGTTCTATTCGTGAAGTTCTTGGCAGTGAATCGGTACAGACAAATATAAGGAAAAATACAGAAAAAATACTACAGAAAGACGGAGAAGATCAAGGAGATGCTCATGAGCTGCTCACCTCGTCTAGCGATGACAGACGAGCTCGGCTTGTGCGTAAGGCAGTATACGGTATATGCGAAGTGAGAGTGAGTGAGAGAGTGCGAGAACGTGTTTCTCGGGTGGTGAGAGTGAGCACCCTAGAGTACCTTTTTATAGTCCAGAGGAGTGAGGTTATGCCTCTGGTGTTCAGCTTCGTGCCATTAGAAAAGCTACTGTAGTGCATGGTCATCGCCTAATTTCATGCGAAGGACGATGTCCCATTTGCATGCACGTTGCATGTAAATGGACGGTGCCGAATCACCGTGCCGATTCCCCGTCACATCGAATCTTTAGACGCATGCATGAAGTATTAAATACAGACGAAAATAAAAACTAATTGCATAGTTTGGTCGGAATTGATGAGATGAATCTTTTGAGCCCAGTTAGTCCATGATTGGACAATATTTGTCACAAACAAACGAAAGTGCTACAGTACCTGTTTTGTAAAATTTTTTGGAACTAAACAAGGCCCATCCCAAATTGTAAGTCATTCAAAGAATCATGGAGAGTCAAAATTTTGTAAGTTTGACCAAATTTATATGATAAAATAATTATTATTATTTACTAACTAAGTATCATTAGATTCTTCCTTAATTATATTTTCATAGTATACTCACTTTACATTACAAATCTTAGTATTTTTCTCTATAATTTTGGTCAAATGTGAAAATAATTTGACTCGCCAAGATTCTTGGAATGACTTATAATTTGAGATGGGGGAGGAGCTACTATCTTGGATTCGCTTGATAACATTTAACTTGTTTCCTCAATCACTTTTGATCATCGTCATCTCACGCATTGTATTTTTAGTATTATGGGGGTGTTTGGACTGCTCCACAAACTCTACTTCACAAACCCCACCATGGAGCAGCTCCACAAAAAACTGGAGTTTGTGGAGTACCTATTTAGGTGCTCTCACAACTCCACCCTTTTTTCGAACAGTGCGTGGAGCTGAAACCGTTTGGCTAAAAAACGTGGAGCGGAGCAGAGGAGTGCCAAACACCCTCTATAATAAAGGGAGCAGAGAGCCGAGGACGACACTGCATCTTTTTCCAAAAGCATGCATAAAGAAGGTGTCGACTAGTGCTACTTTAAATCTTTCCCCTAATTGTAAGTTTGAATTATTCATATTATAATTTGGAGATGTTTTTAATTTAATCATCAAATTTAACACTTTTGCTATTTAGTGCGGATATACCGTATTATATTAAAAAATTCAATTGTTACTGAATTTGCCAAATGATTTTACCAAATTTAAATATATATTTTTTTGAACGGCATTACCCTGAACTAAAACCCTAGATCCCCACTGATCAAATACTCACGGTCCTCACTCTTGTAAGCACAAGAAATAAAAATGTGCGAATAGGCTAAACACATGAGCCTGATAGGAGTTTGAAGCAACTGCATTAATCCAGAGGAATGTCCAGAGAGCTTTGTAGAAAAAAAACAGTTCCTTTCCGGGTGGGTGTGTTACGTTATCATGAGGCTTGTACTTAGGTTGTCTCTAACATGAGAACTATTTAGAAACCTAAATCTAAAATAGATCTTCAACGCAATACTTTATAGCCTCTAACAGAATACTGATTCATTTTGGGTATCAGGAGAAGCATAATCCAAATTTGGGTATTCTCTCTCCTCAAGACTCATTTGACGAGAGTGTTGTCTTTTAGGTCTTGTTATTAGAGAAGACTAAAAATAGATATGGAACCTTTTTACCTGTAGTGCTACACAAAAGATAATTAGTTGTATTTTGGGTAACAATTGTTGGAGATAGTCTTATCTTAAGAGGCCATATAACGAACCCTTATTTCTTCATAAGTCTGCAATTGATCTTTGTTGGATCCAGGACGAGGCAGGTAAAAACTGTCTGAGCCGTTCAAACTTGGGGATTCTGAAAAGTTTAGTCAACAACACAACAGTAACACGACGCTTGGAAGGAACAATATAATGGAGGTCGAGGTTTGCCGTGCTGTTCCGAGAATCAGATTGTCTAACATACAAGTTTGTATGTCAGACAGACATAAAAATAGCAGGACCATCCCCTGGCCATCGAACGGCTGCTCGTGGGAGACGAGCGTCCACTGAGCCATGGCCCAATTGCACACGGCTCACTTGTTTGCTGAGCCCAATACTAGAGACAAAAGAGCGTGAGGACGAAAAAAAAGGCGCGAGAAGTCAGTAAAGTGTTTAGTCTAAAAAAATTTGCAAAAAACTTCTAGATTTCCCGTGACATCGAATCTTGCGACGCATGTATAAAACATTAAATATAGATAAAAATAATAACTAATTATCAGTTTGTCTGTAATTTACGAGATGAATCTTTTGAGTCTAGTTAGTCTATAATTGAGTAATATTTGTCAAATACAAACAAAAGTGCTGCAGTGTCAATTTTGTAAAAATTTTTGGAATCAAACAAGGCCCTGTTGGCGCGGTTCAAGAAGCCATAGAACAGAGAAATACTGATGATACACATGCTTAGGTAGATGAACAGCTTACAATGGACAAAGAGAATAACTCTGAAGCTCAAATGACCAGCAACAGCTTCATGGAACTTTTACAAAAGATTTATTTTAAACCACTTTGGTTTGGTACAAGTTTGAAGGATTTGGAGGAGAATTCAGTCCTGCTTTTGCTAAGTTTCAAGTCAACATTCTAGGATAATGGAGAAGAACTTTAGTATGTACTTATGCTCCGTTGAAGTTTCCATCTTTTGCTCTAGTTGAAGTTTCTAGGATGTGAAGTTCTAGACCAATTAAACACTTTTAAGTTTCTGGGCATGAATATCGGCTTTGGTTCTGTAACTTGTCTTCTATCCGCTGGGGGACTTGTGCAATTGGGTCATAGCTCGGTAGACGTTCATCTTCGGCAGGGATGAAAACAGTATGGATATTTTCCGATCGTATTCGAGACCGAATTCGTTTAGAGGGGTTCAGATATGTCCGTATTCGAGTTCAAATATTCGATATCTGATACAGTATCCGAATCCGAATATTTAAATTGTATATTTATGATGTCGTCATCTAATTATATCTTATCTGACATGATTGACATTATCCGTATTCGAATCCGAATCCGATCAAAAATATGAAAACAAATATGATATTAGTGATATCTATCTATCCATATCCGACCCATTTTCATCCTTATCCCACCAAGCACGCGGCCCTTCGATCTCCAACTATCGTCACCCAAAATACAAGACTCATTGGTCCTTTGGGTAGCGCTACAGGTACATATTTTTAGTCTTCTCCAACAACAAAACCTAAAAGACAACACTCTCTGCAAATGGGTCTCGAGGAGAGAGGAGACCCATTTTAAATTTGGGTTCCAAATAAGTCTCGTGTTGGAGACAGCCTTAGACGATCTAATTTGGCTGTTCCAAAGCTCGATATGTTTGGGCCTTGTTTAGTTCCAAAATATTTTGCAAAATCGACGCTGTAGCTTTTTCGTTTGTATTTGACAAATATTGTCCAATTATGGACTAACTAGGCTCAAAAGATTCGTCTCGTCAATTTCGACCAAACTGTGTAATTAGTTTTTATTTTTATTTATATTTAATACTTCATGTATGTGTCTAAAGATTCGATGTGACGGGAAATCTGAAAAATTTTGCAAAATTTTTTGGGAAGTAAACAAGGCCTTGGCTGTTTGGACAAGATGCAGGTTCCTAGTCCTTAGTTGTTTGGTTTTTGGGAGGCAATATGGCGCATTTCTCCAGGATAGATGGTGGTATCTGGACTTCAGTTACGTCGAATTCTGTCTCTGACATTGATAAGTCATCCACCGTAAAAGGGATGCTGTAATTATAAGTGCCATGGCCCGCATTAGATAATACTCTACTCGAATAAAAATAAACCTTGTTGTTACTAAACATGGAGTAGGGAGTAATCTTGAATCATCATCCAACAAGAAAGCACCGCTGGCTGCATCTGCTGAGTCCACGGACGTCAGTACTCGATCTCATATTTGAGAGGTACTACAATTTTTTCCAACCTCATCAGGAGTGTGACTTTAGATGGATAGGAACACTGTTTCACGCAGTAAATATGAAACTTGAACGGACTAGCAATTAAATTAAGTATAACATCATTACCTCTGACGAAACAGTGTGGGTACTATATTTATCATCCCAATACATTGTGCTGATTCGATATATGCTGCCGTATGCTAAGAGCCTGAATGTTATAAAAGAATGAGCAACAAGCCAACAAGGCTTAGATAATGATGAGTAACTTTCATTGGGCTGAAAAATTACTTACAGGGCACAAACCGTTGGTGATTTCTTGCAATGTCTTCTTTGGCTTCTGTTGAATAACCTAAATGCAATTATTTAAATATTCAATTTCCTCTCAGGAAGTAGTACATAAAACGACCGGTTAGTACAGAACACCTACAAGGAATCCAACAGCCAGCCTTATATGGTTTATGTATCACATACTATAAGCATACAAATTAATTATCTACCCTGGGAAAACGATAAAGTGTCTGTTCGTTTATCTAAAAAATTATGGCTAAAAGTTCGTTGATTTATTGTCAGAGAAAAACACTGTTAAATGGGCAGATTCGGCAGATAAGCTTAAGTGAAGAGACTTACCTCTTCTGTTCCAGAAATGCACCATTGTTCCAACTCTGCCAATCCAGCTTTTACATCTTCTCCATTTCTAAATGAACAACACTCACGTCGGAGAAGCGGACTACAAGATATGAACTATCTTAGAAGAACCTAATGAGTTATTTTGGTGAAAAATGTTTTTTTAGAAAAAAGGTGTAAAATAAAATATAAATGGAAAAGGAGCAAAAAGAGTGGAATATTACCAATTAAGCAACTGGACATTAAAAAATGAAGACTTTTTTTTTGAAAAAGAAAAAGACTTGAGTGAACACCTTGCTGATTAAAAAGAAGGAACCTGAAAAAATTATTATCAACAGAAGGTCGGTTTCTTTCAAAAGAAAACAGTAGAAGACATGTCAATATATTCCTGAGAGAAATAAGTATGAACTCATACTGTTTGCTGAAAAGTCATAGCTAAAATTACTGTTTACTGATTTGTTGTAAGAGAAAAACACGGTTGAATGACTGACAAATTCTGCAGAATAAGCTCAAGTGAATAGGCTAATACATAATTTGCTTTCAAAACATTCAAGTTGTTTGTCAATATTTTCACATTGCTCTGCCAAGAAGCCACGAGAGTTTGTTGGACCAGAGCATTCGCTTTTGAAGCCTGCAAAAATAAGCTTTTTATCATAACATGTCGTGAGGCTTCGTCCCTTTCGTTACAAAATATCAGAAAGCATCCTGGTGCAGTGGTGCTTCATTCACACCCGGATGCAAAGACCAGTGGAGATATTTCTTTTTTCAAATTGTCTCTGATCATTCCACACACACACACACAAAATAATAATAATAATAATAATAATAATAATAATAATAATAATAATAATAATAATAATAATAATAATAATAATAATAATAATAATAATAATAATAATAATAATAATAATAATAATAATAATAATAATAATAATAATAATAATAATAATAATAATAATAATAATAATAATACTTTATAGTCTCTATCTAATTATGATAAATTGATCAATTATAAAACTAAACTTTTTCATCTATATATACTTTATTGTCTATCTCAATGTGGTAACAAGTGGTTTCTATGGTCTCGATTTATGCGAATACATCATTTCCTACTAAGAAATAATTTCTTCTTTGTTACCCTCTCGCCTTGCCACATCAGCAAACTCATTAGGAGGCAATCCAATTAATGTCCATAAAAACTATAGTATTTCTACATTGTGAATGCCTCTATGAAGAGATATTGAGAAGAAATGACATATAAAGACAATAAAGACTATAGTGGGAGTTAGTTATATACTTTTGATCTTGAGTATAGGTGTTACTATCAAGGAGGATGCAACATGAATAATTAGACATAGTTTCAACTGCTTAAACTAAGTGAGCTCAACTGCTAACACGAAAAACACATGGTACAACACCTACACTTGTTGCTCTTGGAGCATTTTCTCAGTTGGATGGATAGCTCTCTAAACAAGCTTTCTAGAAAGTTTGACATCATCAAAATAGAAATTCGGAGCTAAAACTTATGACATTGTTCATGAGATGGTATGTGTTATTCAAGACATCTGTGAAAGTTCCATGGATTTTTGTTGAACTTCATCATAGAAGTTCCACGCGCAGGTGCAGAAGTTTCGCACCAATAGCTAGTTTTAAGCTAGGGCTCTAACAATTAGTTTTTTTAGAGCTGGGTATATATACCCATCCCACAACCTTGTGGCAGACTGCTGGATCATCTTAGAAACATTTCCAACCTTGTGAGAGCTCTCCCTTACTCTCTCTTTGCGAGAGTGATTAAAAAGTGTGACACTAGTATTGGTTGAGAGATTTAGAGGTATGGATTGAGAGCAAGCCAAACCATGAGCACTTATCAAGCTTTGTCCAATTGTGAAGTTGTTGTTACTCTTGGAAGGAAGTCTTCTTAGATGCCTAGGCATCATCTGGCAAGCTCCCGAACTTATGGTGAGCCACGGGAAAGTTTGCGAGGGCTCTCCAATCTTTTCCCTATAAAGAAAAAGATCATCTAGTAGAGACGAGAATAGTGGTCAAGAAGACCCAGCATGAGCATGAGCTTTATGAGTTGCTCACTACCATCCTCACGTGGAAGAAACACATATCTTCTCTCGATGAGAAACACTTACTTTTTTATTCTCTAAACCCTAGTTTTTTCAACCCACATATCTTTATGTTTTGCCCTTCTCTTGATGAGATTTGTGGATGATCTAATGACTTTGCTAACCCTAGGTTAATCTTAAGGGCGCCTCCTCGACTGGTTTTCAAAGAGGTGTTCATAACTGTTTCATGGTGTTTCTGTTCAAACCTGGCTAGGCCGGGTTTCATAAGTTTGGCCAGCAATCGCCAGATTGCGTGGCACATAAGACCTAGCACTTGAGGTGTGTGACCAGTAAAATCATCGACAAGACTTCTCAACACTACAAAAAGAAACTCATGAATGTACTTCTAGTTTGAAGGTGTCCCTGTTCGGCTCGCGAAAATTTAACTGATGCTGATTTGTATGAGAGAAATATATTATTCCTTCGCTAAAAAGATACGACAGATTTATTGTATGTAGAAGTTCATTTTTAGTAATCCTTGTTGATGTACTTGCTATAGCAAGGTACTTTAGTGACTTCTACATAAAGAATCATGGCTTAAGCATGTTCGCTTGAGCTTATCTGCGCAATCTATCAGTCATTCAACATTATTTTTCTCTCATAATAAATCAGCGAGCCATGACTTTTCAGACAAGGGAGCTTATCTGCGCAATCTGTCAGTCATCCAACAAATTTATTTGTACATCTGAAATCTATTACCGAAAATTGTCTGAAAAGGATAACAGTATGTTTCATCCGTACACAACAAAAGATAGATGCATGAGTCCTATTTGGCTGCAAGCCTGCAATGTTTGTGCTTGGTTCTATGGGTGATCCCTGTGGTGCTCTAAGAAATTGGAGATGAATTTGCCACGTAAGGCGTCACAAAGCGCGCTTCATTTTCTAGCGATATGTAAATTGTAGCGTGTGCGTGGAACAAAAGGTACTCCCAGAGGGAGTGCAAGGGTTAACAACATGCCATTCTGCCACTGCGCTCATTAACTGATGCCACGTGTAGATAAATTCGAGAGCGTGTCCTCATATGGGTGATCTCATTGACCTGTTAATGAGGAATGGATGCTTCAGCAGTTCGGATGCTGAGGGTCTGTCTTCTGGATTGGATTTTACACACTGGCTTATAAAATCACGGGCATCCTTTGAAAGAGCACTTGGAATTGATGGTGCTTCCCCCTTGCCGATCCTGAATAGAGCTTGTGTCTGCATAACAAATATCACCAAGAGCAGGTGCCAGCATTTATCGAGAATTGAGAAAATCGTGTACTCATAGGCGCATTAATATAATTTGAAAAGCAATTCAGATTTCAAGAAGTTAGTCCTAAATGCTCCCTCACCCATTCCATGTCAGGATAGGGAACTTGGCGTGTCAACATCTCTAGGACGGTGCAGCCAAGGCTCCATATGTCAGCTGCAGGTCCATATGTCTTCTTTGGATTGACAACCTGAACATTTAGATTTTAGAGCTTCTATCTAGAATGATCATATAGTGTAGCGCAAATCGTATATGATGTTATCCAATAACAATGATCGTTCGCTAGCACCTTAACTTTAAATCAAACAATACCAAATGAAAATCAATGAATCATCACTTAGCTACACTCAAATATTAACCCAGATACTATACTCATAACCAACTTCATTGGACCGAACTACATGTCTGATAGATCTTAACGACACCACTGAGGTAGTGGCGATGAGTACTATTCCCAAGTAATATTTCAGTACTTTATGCCTATTACTTCAAGATGATTATTCTAGACGAATTATTGAAGAAAAACATAAGATGAACAAGCAAATGCATGCACACTCTAATCTCAAGTTAGAGTTTATGGTGGTTACCTCAGGTGCCATCCAATAAACAGTTCCTTTGCATGATTTTGCCGCACTGAATTTGGAAAGCTGAAAGGGAGTTCATAAAACAATATTGTATCAGATAAAAGTGGTAACGGATTAAAAGAAAAAAAGAAATTATGAGGATTTTGCAGACTGAGAGCAGACCTCCTTAGCTAATCCAAAATCTGCAAGTTTCACAGATCCATTAGCATGTACCAAAATATTTGCGCATTTAATGTCTCTGCCAGATCAGATTTGAAGCTATAGTTCAGAACATATACATAAATCATAGTATATTGATATAATTCTGCATTACTTTTCAAATCAATGTAGAAAACAGTTTTGGGGCATAGGTTTGAAGGGCTTTCATTTAAACTAATGGGTACATAATTGCCCACCCTATACCTTGTTATTCAGTAATCTCATCTGTTACACTGAATGACACCATCTATATGTACAAGAACTTCAACTAATTTCATCACCTATGAACAATGTTCCTTTCATGGAGGTAAGTCAATCCGTTAAGGATCTGTCTTGTATATGTAGAGACATGATTGTCTTGCAGGTGATACTTCTGAGACAAAGATGCAAGGGATCCTTGGGTCATTAGTTCAAGGAAGACATATAGTTTCGAATCTTCCTGCAATACAACCACACAATTGGATGGCCATAGCCTAAGCATGCATAGAGAGGGTACAAAGAAAACAATGAATTTCTGTGCACAAAACATATATTATATCAACAACGTGCTAAACTGAAGTTACTTACTTTGTCTGTTCCATAGTACTGAACTATATTCTCATGCTCAAACTGGCTCAGAAGTTCAATTTCCTGGAAAGATTAAACATGCTACAGGAAGTCAGATTTTGTAAAAGTTATGCTCTTTTGAGGGAATCGGTCATAGTTTGGTAGCACAGCCCCCTTAAGGATAACTGTTAGAGTACGTAAGGGGCCTATTGGGCCTGGGCTGGTGCAATAGGTCCCTTACGTACTCTAACAATAACAGTGTCGCCCAATTCATCAAAGATTTAGATCTGGGAAAGCCCAGAGGGCAGCTTGGCCCTTGGCCGCTTGGATTGAATTGCAAAGAGGATTATAGACTCACACTTCAGAGGGAGGGGGTCTGCCACTTATATAGCAATGTGGTCAGCCACCAACTCCAGAATATGCTAAAGCAAAAGGTAAAGATGCCTGCTCCTAACTTGGATGCCAAGGCAATGCAACTACTAATGCATAAAGTAAGATACATAGCAATTAGGCTTATCTAACATTCTCCCCCTAAGCCTAATGCTGGTTGATCTGCTCCAGACCAATCCTCCTCCTCATCTCCTGAAACTTGGCCTTGCCCAGAGACTTGGTGAGTATGTCTACAAAGCTGATCAGTGGTAGGGATGTGGCTGGCCGTGATGCTTCCATCTTCCAGGCAGTCTCTGATGAAGTGATATTTGATCCTTATGTGCTTGCTTCTGTCATGGAAGACTGGATTCTTGGCCAGGGCCAAAGCAGACTTGTTATCCACCTTCAGCTCCACCACATCGACTTCTTTGCCCAGCAGCTCCCCGAGTAGTCTGGACAACCATAGTGCTTGAGTTGCAGCAGAGGCAGTGGCAATGTACTCTGCCTGGTAGCTCGACAAGGCCACAACCTTCTGCTTGATCGACTGCCAGCTGACCAAGCACTCACCTAGGAAGAACATTCTCCCGCTGGTGCTTTTTGCTTGTGTCAACGTCACCGGCGAGGTCGTTGTCGCAATAGCCGATAAAGCGCGCCGTGCTAGGAGCCCTCTTGTAGTGAAGACCATAGTCCAGGGTCCCGCCCACGTAGCGAAGAATGCGCGTGACGGCCTGCAGGTGCTCCATCGTGGGCCGCTCCTTGAATCCGCTCTCGTACCCGACCGTGAACGCCAGGTCCGGCCGGGTGTGCACGAGGTACCGTAGGCTACCGACAATCCGCCGGTAGTGCGTGGAATCCACCTCCTCAGCCTTGCTCTCCCTGCTCAGGCGGAGTTTCTCCTCCATGGGCGTGTGCGCCGGATTGCAGCCAGTCATCTCGCCGACCTCGAGGATCCGCTTGGCATAGTGAATCTGGCGGAGGGTGATGCCACTGGCATCCTGACGCACCTCGACGCCGAGGTAGAAGCAGAGCAGGCCGAGGTCGCTCATGTCGAATCTTTCCTTCATCTGCGCCTTGAAGCTCTTGACTTCTTCCTCTTCAGCGCCGGTGATGATGAGGTCGTCGACATACACGCCGACAAGCAGGACAGAGCGTCCGCTGTCCCGCTGGTACACGGCCGCCTCGTGCGCGCTCTGGGTGGAGCCCATTGCCTTCAGGGTGGCGTCCAGCTTCGCGTTCCAGGCGCGCGGTGCCTGTCGTAAGCCGTAGAGGGCCTTGCGCGGGCGGTACACCTTGCCTTCTTCTTCGGCGACGGCGAAGCCCGGTGGCTGGCGCACGTATACCTCCTCCTTGAGGTCGTCGTTCAGGAAGGCAGACTTCACGTCCATGTGGTGCACTGACCACCCCTCCTCAGCCGCTAGCGCAAGGACACGCACCGACTCCATGCGCGCCACGGGGGCAAACGCATCGTCGTAGTCGACGCCCTCCTGCTGGACGAAACCCCGCGCCACCAGTCGAGCCTTATGCTTGATCACCGAGCCCTTCTCGTCCTTCTTCAGCTTGAAGACCCATTTTAGGGTGATCGGGTGGTGGCCAGCAGGCAGGTCGACGAGCTCCCAGGTCTTGTTCTCCACGGACTCGATCTCTTGCTTCATGGCAGCCTCCCATGCTGGATCACCTCGTGCCTCCGCATGGTTAATGGGCTCGCCGGCATGCGTAAGGTGGAGCTGGGCGAAGAGACGCGTTGCCAAGTCTAGAGGAGACACATCTCCTAGGATGTTGGTGACCTTGCGGTACCGGAGGGGCTCGTCGTCGTAGAAGGCGTCCAAGCGATCCTCGTCGTCCTCTAGTGGCGTCGCGAGCTCGATTTGGGACTGAACGGCGGGCGTAGTAGTGGTCGGAGATGGTGTCGTGGCTGCTCCAGCATCGCTCCCATACTCCCCCGGAGCTAGTGAGCTTGACGGTGTGGTCAGAGTTGCCGAAGTGGTCGGAGTGGTCAGAGTGGCCGAAGTGATCGGAGTGGTCGAGGATGGTCCAGGCGGGGTTGGAGTAGCTAGGGCGGTGGTCAGAGTGGTCGGGGCAGAGGAGATTGTTGAAGACTCGCCCCGTGCTCCTTCCTCCTTGCCGATCACCGAGTACTCGATGACGAACTCCGTGCTCACTGGAGCAGCGCCCTCTCCAGTCTTCACCCAATCCCAGCCGCGGCTCTCGTTGAAGATGACGTCCCGCGACACGCACACTCGCTGTGTCGCCGGGTCGAGCATGCGGTACGCCTTGGCAACGTCTGCGTATCCGATGAAGATGTCGGGGCGACTCCGATCATCCAGCTTCTTCAGCTGGGGTAGGTCCTTGGTGTAAGCCACACACCCGAATGTGCGCAGATAGCCCACCGCTGGCATCTTGCCGTGCCATGCCTCGTAAGGCGTCTTGCCCTGCAAGGTCTTGGTAGGCGCTCGGTTTAGGAGATAGACAGCAGTCACCACTGCCTCCCCCCAATACCGAGCCGGGAGGCTCCTCTGTTTCAGCAACGCACGAGCCATGGCCACCACCACCGTCTGATTCCGCCGCTCCACGACTCCGTTCTGCTGTGGCGAGTAGGGGGCGGTGTAGTGGCGCTCGATTCCTTTGTCGGCGCAACAGACAGCAAACTCCTAGGCAGTGAACTCGCGCCCATTATCGGTGCGCAGCACCTGGAGATTGCGCCCGCTTCCCTTCTCTGCTACAGCCTGAAGATGCTTGATGGCGTTCACGGCGGCGTCCTTGGTGGTCAGCAATGCCACCCACATGTACCGTGTGGCGTCGTCGACGAGCAGCAGGAAGTAGCGCCTGCCGCTCGGAGTTGCCGATGAGATCAGGCCGTAGAGATCGCCGTGGACAAGCTTTAGCGGCTCCTGCGCGCGGTACTCAGCTTCCGCTGGGAACGGGGCTCGGCGATGCTTGGCGAGGACGCACGTGTTGCAAAGTTGCGCGACATGGGTGATCGTCGGCAATCCACGCACCATATCGTTCTTGGACAACTGTCGGAGCGCGTCAAAGTGGAGGTGGCCGTAGCGCTCATGCCAGCGCCATGCCTGATCATCCTTGCGTGTGGTGAGGCGGAGCGGCTTGGCCTGGTTTAGGTGTAGGATGTAGAGACGGTTGGCTCCACGTCGCACCTTGACGAGTAGCCGCCGGTGTCGGTCCCAAATCCTCAGAACACCATGCTCAATTTCCACCTTTGAGCCTCCCTCGTCCAGTTGGCCGAGGCTCATGATTGAGTTCCTGAGCGCCGGAATGAAGTAGACGTCGTGGAGCACCCGGTGCTCCCCGTTCTTCGCCTCGAAGATGATGGACCCGACGCCGTGGATCTCCACCTTTGGCTCGTCGTCGAACCTCACCGATCCTCTAGCCGGTGTGTCTAGGTCGGTGAAGAGCTCGCGGCGCCCAGTCACATGGTGTGTTGCACCACTGTCCAAGTACCACCCGTCCAGCTTTTCTCCATTGCCGGTGTCGAGGTAGGCGCGCGCTCGGGGTTCTTTGAGGTCGAGGCAGGCAGTCTTGGCGCAGAAGGTTGAAGCTTTAGCCTTGCTGCAACTCCCTTCCCCGTCAAGCTCCAGGAACCCGTGCGCGACGAAGGCGGCGACGTCCTCATCCATCTGGGCGACGTTGGCGGCACCACCGCGCTACCGATTGCGTCGGGGATGGGGGCAATCCCGGGCCCAGTGGCCTGCTTGATGGTAGTTGAGGCAGAGGTCGTCGCGATTCGCCTTGCGCTCGCCGTCCGCACCTCCAGCCTTGTCCGCCTGCGCCCCTCCGCCACCGGCTCCCCCACCGTCACGATCGCCGCACGGCTTGTTCTTCTTGCCTCCACGGGGACGCCGGCGTCTATCCTTGGACGGCCCGGCCGCTTCCTCCTTCTTCTTGTCGAAGGCCCGCCACTGTTCAGCGGTGTACAGAAGCTTGCCACCGGTGTTGACGGATTCGGAGTCGTCCGCCAGCTCGCGGTCCTGGACCGACTTGAGCTGGCCAGTGACGTCCTTGATGGTGAGCGCGTCGAAGTCGAGCAGGGTCTCTATCGAGTTCACGATCTGCTTGCACCTCTTCGGCATGCATCGGAGGAGGTTCTCGATGACGCGCTCTTCGTTGAGGTCGTTGTCGCCGTTCAGCGCCATCTGCTCCATCAAGCTGCTGAGGCGCACAGCGAAGTCCTCGACATGTTCGTCGGGCTGAAAGGCGAGGCCTTCCCACTCCTCCCGTAGGCGCTGCAGCATCGCGCGGCGCACGCGATCACCACCGACTCTGCGCAGCGCGATGGCGTCCCACGCCAGCTTCGCCGTCCTCTTGTTGGCGATGGAGGCCGCGACGTCGAGCGGGACACCCGGTGATCATCCTCATATCTGACGCCGCCGAGGTGAACTGCATTCCAAAGGTGTCGAGCTTCGAGCTTTACCTTCATCAGGAGGCTCCACTCGTGGTAGTTGCTCTTGGTGAGCATCGGCCACGGCGCCCCGGCTCCGGAGTCGCGGTAGACCATCTGCGGTGCCGGCAAACGCCCGCGATGACCACGACGCCGCTCAGGGGACGGCGACTGGCGGCGGCGCTCGGGGCTGCGTGACCGTGATCCCGCGGAGACCGCGTCCTCCTGCTCCATCGCACGGCGCAGAGCAGCCGCGGCGGCAACCGCTGCTGCTTCCTGCTGGGCCGTGGCGGCTGTGGCCGCCGCTGCTGCCTTTGCGGCAGCAAGACGCATCCTGCGGTCGTCTCCTTCTGCGCCAAGCGCTCCAGCGACCCGCTGCTCCACCATGGATGCTGTGGCTGCTGCTGCTGCGGCGGCGGCTGCCCGAGCGCGAGCACTCTCGGTGGACATGGCTCTCTGGGTAACCCTAAGGCTGTAGATACCAATTGTTGCCCAAATCATTAAAGATTTAGATCTGGGAAAGCCCAGAGGGAAGCTTGGCCCTTGGCCGCTTGGATTGAATTGCAAAGAGGATTACAGACTCACACTTCAGAGGGAGGGGGTCTGCCACTTATATAGCAATGTGGTCAGCCACTAACTCCAGAATATGCTAAAGCAAAAGGTAAAGATGCCTGCTCCTAACTTGGATGCCAAGGCAATGCAACTACTAATGCATAAAGTAAGATACATAGCAATTAGGATTAACTAACAAACAACACACAGGCCAAAGGGGTCAAGCCTTAGAAGACAGTAGTAGAAGCCCACAGACATAACCTGGGAAACTTACAATAATAGATTACAGCTCACAATTATCAAGACAACAATATAATGAAACAAACCTGCTCAAGCTGAAAGATACATAGCTTCGCGTGGATCCCTTCAAATAAGCTTACTTCTTTGACAGCAAAGAAGACACCCTCACTGAAAATATAATGCAGAAACAGAAAGTAAGGTGATAGGAAAATACTAGAGCAGACTAAATAGTGAAAGCAATCATCCATATTGCACATGGCAGAAAAAGTAAAGAACAGATGTTTGTATGGCTTCATCCAGGGCAACAAATTTGGGTATATTGTTCTTGAAACTGAATATCCAAGTTAGTATGACCAAAAACACAAACCGGAGGGGAAAAAAGACTAACCTGAGTTCTAAATTTAATAAAATCCATGTTATACTTTTATATAAAATTGGCCAAACTTGATACTTTAACTTGATAATGTGATAGAACTGCATTATTTTCCGGGCGGAGGGAGTATTAGGTCTTACTTTATTTCTCGAACATGCAGAAGAGCCACATATCTTTTATATTAAGAAGAAAAAGGGGTAAGAGAAACCCCAAATAACAAAGAAACAAACAACCACCTCAACACACCCAGACACATGGCCACAACAAGCCCACACACACTCACACTCTTAGCCTCTTAGGGGAAAAACACAAACAAGGGATGAACAACCAAGGGGCTAAACAATTAGGCAAACCCAGTATCCAATCAATCAACAAGGTGAAGCCCATGGCACCTGGTAAACCCCATAGCTTTGCTTCCTCGAAGACTGAAGCTAGGATACCTTGCAGGTTAGGCGAAGCACCATCAAAGACAAAGATTCCGATGAGTCCAAAGCGACCAGGCTCCAAGAATAATTAATGGATTGACACCATGCCTATCTTGACCAACAACAATCTAATAGATCAGCGCCACAACTTCAAAGGATGACTCAGCCGACTGGGAGCAAGGTTCTGCAGTCCAAATTTCTGTAGGAGTTCATACCAGAATTGCCTAGAGAAGACACAAGAAACCAGTAGGCGATTGATGGTTTTCTCTTCCTGGTCACATAACAAATATTTCTGGTGATGCTATATAGTATATACTCAACCAAACAAGACAACCTGCAATCCAACACTTACTGTGCACGGCCAACCACATGAAAAAATAGCACTGTTAGGAGCCCACGTTCTACAAATATGCTTCCATGGACCGAATAAAATGGCTCCTTCAAAGAAACCTTCATATGCTGACTTTGCAGTGTCATCACGGAAGCAGTAAGCTGCCATATGTGCATATCTTTTGACTCTGGCTACAAAATAACTTAAGAAAGAATGTCCCAAAGATTTCTTAATTCTGCAAGAACCCCAACAGAAGTGCACCATGCAGGTCACCAATCCAAGTGTTATCAGAAAGGACCTCCAATACTGTACGCTTATTCGCTCTTCTGTTGGGCACCAAAGCAAAGAGACGTGGGGCAAGGGTCTCAATTTTATGTCCATGAATCCAAATATCCATCCAGAAAAGAGTATGGGCAGATTGGGCGCCATGGCCAACCTCAATACAGGCTGCCATAGAGAAGAAAAAACTGACACAGGAATGAACTTGAACCGGGAAAGAGGAGCAATGTTGGTCAGGTTCTGTTTTCTTTAACTGGAACCAGCGCATACCCTACAAGTTACAACCCCCCTTCCCCACCCCCCCGGCGACCGCTTGCAGATAAAAAAGGCCAAGGCCCACAATTTTGATTGGGTGACAAGTATTAACCCTAGGCACTAGGCAATGATCACCATTAATTTATTTTCTTCATCTCTAAAGAAATCTACGAATTTTATCAATTTCTTTAACGGCACATGGTTGGAGATAGACTGCCATTGCTAGATAGATCACCAGAACTGAGAACAAATTGCACTAGAGTTTTTCGACCAGCCTGGTTCAACAACTCAGCTTTTCGCCCTGGAAGGCAATCTGCAATCAGGTTGATGACAGGTTAAAACTCAGCCCTAGTGCCTGTATCATCTTAAATACATAAATGGAGCCAGCATGTAGGCTCTGATTAACTACAGAATTGGTTCTGTAAGGGTGTGTTTGGATGTATGATCTACTTGGCCAAGCCAAAATTTGGTCATAACCAAATAAGGGCATGACAAAAGTTTGGTCATACTCCCTCCGTATCGGATTTAGAAGTCGTTTAGGACAGCGACATGGTCTCCAAAACACAACTTTGACCTCTTATTTTTATAAAAGTATCTAGAAAAAAATGATATATGTATACTTTTGTGAAAGTATTTTTAAGACAAATCTATTCATATAATTTTCACATTTGCAAACTCAACAATTTAAAAGGTATTGATCATTTATATTCCCAATGTTTGACCCAAACTTTGTCCAAAACGACTTCTAAATCCGATATGGAGGGAGAAATAAAACATGTTTGGATGGTGGCCAAGCCAAAACATGACCGGTATTAGGAAAAAAAATGTTGTTTGGTTGGTAGGCATACCCAATTTTGACCTAATAGTGGAAGTGAAATCAGAATGAGCTTAACCGAGGCTTCTAGCTGTACCTTTGTTAACCTATGGACAGGCGTAGCATGTTAAGTTGATGACTCGAAACAAGTCAACAGCACAGAAGAGCAACTGAATTTTTGTCTTTAGAGCACTTACTCAGTGATGGCCTCATAGACCATACCAAACGAGCCACTACCAAGGAGCGCCCCACGGGTCCATGACCGGATCTTCTTCCTGCTCGATCTCCCATTTGGTGAGGTATAGAACATGAATTCCGTGGTCGTGCTTGAAGTGTCAGTGCAGTTGTCGGACGACTGCCCCAGCCTGATATCTTGGTGAAGTATAGAACATGAATCCTCGTTTGTCAGTGACATAACCTCTTTTCTGCCGCTGAAATCTACGCATTCTGTTCCGTGAAGCATCTTGATAACTTGGCTTATTGTTGGTCTTCTCCACCGATCAAGTTTCAAGCAGTCCAGACCTATCTCAATGCATCTTTTTATTTGCTGGTAATCTATTTCTAGTGATGTATATCTCAGTGATTTTTGTAGCCTATCTCTCCAATTCTTTAGTACCTGCAAAATCACAAAAAAAATATAGAATTACTACAAAGGGGGGAAAAAAGTAGCATCATCTCATCTCTCTAAAGAAATTGTTTCTGCCTTGGAAGCTGAAATTAATTTTCTTACAAGCTCAGTAAATTCTTGGGAAGATATTCCGGTCTCACTCTCATCTGGATAGTCCCTCTGTCCCGTCACTATCTCTATGATTATTACACCCAAACTGAATATGTCTGACTTTGTTGAGATCAAACCCCTGTTAATGTATTCTGGTGCCATGTAACCCCTGCATTGCAACATGGGTGCGTTAACTTTGAAGCCTTAAGACAACTGTAAAGAAAATTCATTTTAGCAATCTCCAAAACAACGATCTATCAAGTATCAAAAGCCATTTGACTCACAATGTTCCATCACGACTTATTGTGCAAGTCCAAGTTTTCTCCTCACTGAAGAGTCTCGACATGCCAAAATCCGCAATTTTAGGCACCATATTGTTGTCGAGCAATATGTTTGCAGGTTTCAGATCCATGTGAATAATGGGGGCATTAAGTTGCCTTTCTTCATGGAGATAATGTAAACCATAACAAATACCCTCGATTATTTTGTACCGTGTCTCCCAAGTAAGTCCAGAAGATTCATCTGCAATTGTAAGAAAGCATTCTGAAGGTGTTATATGATTGATAACTGGGCATACTGAAACCACATAGACTAGAGTCTCAAGTAGTAGAATGAACAAGATACGCCCATATTTAATTGAATTGTTATTGTTATACCTGAAAGATACCCACGAAGGTTTCCTTTAGGCATGTACTCCAAGCAAAGCAACCTTTCTGACTTCTCAGCACAAATGTATTTTCCATTGTATTCAACATATATATCCTCTGTTTCAGAACACCAGCCTACAAGTAGCACTATATTTGGGTGTTTAAGCCTCATAAGATGGTATGCTTCATTCTCAAATTGTTTATCCTTGACTCCAGGCATTGACGAATTAAGTTTCTTCACAGCCATCGATTCACCATTTGGTAGTACTCCCTGTTTAAACTCTCGTATTAAGAGAGGCATGAGTTTCTGAATAATCTTGGTGACATATATTTGACAGGTTCTAAATATGTGATTTAATCTCACCTTATATACGGTGCCAAAACCACCTTCACCAAGTAGCCGCTCATCAGAGAAGTTGTTTGTGATGTTTCTCAAATACTCTAGGGATAGATTGCGTGGTCCTGAACTTCCATATTGTAACATGCTCTCCAGCATATCACAGCTGCTAAACTCAATGTCCATTTCTTTTTAAGCAAAATCCTGACTGCAAAAGCAGTTTCACATGATAACAAACATCTGTTTGTCTTCCCCAGTGTGCAGGGATGCCTTCAGTAAGTCATGAAACTTCTGTAACCAATCCAAGAATCTGTATAATAGAGTACGAAATAAGTTGTGTCAAAATACTCGATCGTACACAAAGACAAATTGTTAGGTCTATTGCACTCGTCCCGATAAATAGTTACACGAAGAGTATAAAGGCTAGGAATTGCATCTCCTCTATAAAATCACTACCATCTTTTGTGTGTACAAATACCCCAACATGAAGCTACGCGACTTCAGTTGTATATGTACTAAGCTCCAAGTAGACACCTCTCAAGTATCGCTGAGAAAACAAATCCGTCATCTGGTAATTAAATGGACACCTAATTAAGGGGAAATTTTGAAGTGCGGTACTCTGCTGCACTAAATTTGGCATGAATCTGAAATGTGTTTGTACGCATTGAATAATTTGGTGCTTTGATCTAGAAAGAAAAGAACGGTGCTGAAAGAAACTAGCAGGCCTATACAATCAGAGCCAACTAAATCTTACTCTCTTTAGAGTACGAGCCGACTAATTTTTGGATCTGAAGAGTGTACATACTTCAAAGCATGGACAGTCACAGACATGAAGTACCGCTTGAAGGTCCAAAATCATTTTTCAAGCACAGCAAGTACCTTTATTCAAGACGCCTCGGATAGCAATTTTTCAAGCACGGCCAGTACAGTACCTTTATTCAAGATGCTAAAACACTCGGATAGTCAGATAGCAATGTTTAAAAGACTAACCTGGACAAAACCTAAGGCTTGGAGTTGGAGAGATGGCTGCACCTGGAAAAGATGGACAAGCCGCCGTAAAAGGAAATCAAGGAAAAAAGCTCCCTGCGCTGAGTAGACCAAATGAGCAATGAGGCAATGATAGGGGCGAGCACTATGAGCATGAGGGCACGACCAAAGGTCTCCGCGTAGATGAGGAAGCCTATGACTGTATGAGGTCACCGGTCTCGCAACACGAGTGGACGGGCTGCTCTTGACTCCATATCAAGGCCTTGTTTACTTCCAAAAATTTTTGCAAAATATAAATAATAGCATTTTGGTTTGTATTTTACAAATATTATTTAATTATGGACTAACTAGACTCAAAAGATTCGTCTCGTCAATTCCGACCAAACTGTGCAATTAGTTTTTGTTTTTATCTATATTTAATACTCCATACATACGTCTAAAGATTCGATGTGACGGAGAATCTGAAAAATTTTACAAAATTTTTAAATAAACAAGGCCCAACGCGAGCGGCCAGTACCTTTTATTCCCGGTCCCACCATTCATATCGCTTTCCCCATCGCAGCTTCCCATCTCCCTTCCTCTTCCCATGCACTTGCAAGCTTCAAATCAGCGCAATCCCCACCAGATCGGCGTAATGGAGTGGCTTGGATTTGTTGCAAAGCTCAACTATTTATGATGAAAGAACTTATTGTATATGAAGCATGACATAGAGTCATGTGCCTAGGTAGAGAAGACCAAGATATAGATTAGCTACGATGGACCGGTTGCAAATGTAAAGGGCAAATCGGAGGCTTTGAAGCGACACACTACACTTGGCAAAGAAGCTTGAACAAGGCGTTGATGGACCAAGACAAAAGTGAAGAACAAGCAAAGTTGCGATTGATGAACCAATAAACCATATGATGATATGAAGTGGATCATATTATTAATGAGAAGTGTTGATTTGTGATGATGATCAAGAGGCCTCATGCAGATTGGTGCTTGTGTGGCATTAATATTGGAGGAGATGAAATGAAGTACGCAAAGTAAAGGAAAACTGCATGACCGAATTTAGCGTAGATGGCCGTACTATTAGAAGGGGCAAACTTGTTTGCATATCAGTCATTTAGCGCCACTTGAGCGTCTATCTTTGCATGCGATGATAGGATCCAGTGGTATGGTGAGAAGAAGTAAAAACCTTCACATGCAAAGGTGGTGGAACACTTTTGGATTGCCTTGGTTGCAAAAGGGTTGAACAAGTGAGAGAGAAGAGAGCTTCTAGGGTCGTTAGACCGTGAGGCTAAGCGTTGGACCTTTGTGGTGCTGGTCCGACAGCTTTTGGTGGCTATTAAAGAGCAGCGCCCATGCTCAAGCAGCGTCGAACCTTGGCATTTCCTGGCGCCGGACCAACCGCAGTCACTATTCCTAGGGTGAGGGGCATATGGCAAGCTAGGAGCATGCACGACATACCGTCAGACCTTAGGGGATGGTCCCACAATGGTTCGTCGTCTCGGTCTGACGGCTCTAGGAGCTCTCGAGAAGCTCTCTTGAGTGCATTCGTACTATGGTGGTGCAGTGGTCCAACGACGATCGGACCAACTATGTTCTAAGCTGCACGAAGTAGCTGTTGTGCTCCAACGGTCACCTTCAAATGGCTAGTGCCACATGGCACGATTACAGGGCATTGGACCCTGATGCGATGGTCCAATGGTCCCTGAATCTAGTCTGATGATTACACAAAAAGTCCAATAAAGGGTTCTAGCAACTCTCTCGAGTTGGGCTCTATATTTTGGAGTGTTGGCTAGCTACTGATGAGCACCTTGAGGTCTTTATGACTTTATTTGGGCATGCTTCGGAGCCCTCTAACTCAGTTTGTGCAAGTAGTGTTTGCATTTGATTGCAAGTGAGTGATTCTAATGTGTTACATTGGCAGATTGCAAGGTGTGATAAAGTTACAAGCCGATGGTGCTTGTTACTCTAGGAGGTTGCCACCTCCTGGATAGCTCGGTGGTTGTGGTCTTTGTTGTGAAACCCGCGTGAATTTGTGTGTGGCTCCAAAGAAGGCTTTGCTTGCTCTAGGAAAGACATGAAGAGCAACTCTTGTAGAGCGAGGTGTGAAGAGCGCTAATTGGATCGGTCAGACTGAAAGCTGGAGCTCGTGGTGAGTACTCCACGTGGGAGAGTGTGATCGCTGAGTCACCACTAGATTGGCGACACCCTTAGGCTTGCCTCAAGGGGAGTAAGTGGTTGGCAAACCACCAAACCTCAGGATAAGAATCGTCGTGTCAACTTGTCATCATCTTTTCGTTGGTTTGTAATCTCCATACACAAGCTCATATTTACTTGTTCATATATCATGCTCGTGTTGTTACTCTTATGTCGCTAATTTGCTTGTCTAGCAAATTAGTTGTTTTGCTTATTACTTTTTGTAGCTAAGTAGTTGTTGACCTCTCTAGTTTAGCTTGCGTAGCCTTGCTAGTTAAGAAGTACTAGTGTGATTAGACTCCACTCCTATGCGCTTTACTCAGGAGCTCTCTCGTTGTCCGAGTACTAGTTGTATAGGATTGTGTGACCTTGCCAGCTAGAATTGTTTAGGTGAGCTCTACCTAGTCCACCACCTTAGTTGCTTAATTAGGATCTTTATAATATGTTTGAGAACTTAGATAGAGGGGGTGTAGTGTTGGCTAGACTGAGTAGTTTAATTTTGCATTTGTTTTAGTTAGCTAGTGCAATTTAGAAAGGATTGATCACTCCCTCTAGTCTGCCATCGCGACCTATCACTTAGTCAAATAATAAGTAGAGGCACTTTGGACATTTCATATCTTTCATCAACTCTAGGAGAATAGAAATCGTTATGCCTGACATTTTTCAGAAGGGCTTTAGCTCCTTAAGAGAAGCTACTTCTTCAAAGGAGCTAAAGCTAGAGTTGTTCATAGAGGAGGCGCCAGAACTATGTCGAATAAAGTCTGTGTTTCACTGGGCTCAAAGCAAAACAAAGCATGACTCCCTGTTTTCCAAAACAACCCCTTATACTTTCCTTGTCCAATCTACAGCTGCATCATGAATTCATTGGAAAATATAATACTTCGTGGCTATCATGGATTCATAGGAAAATATAATACTTTGGACGCAGAGCCATATGTTTAGGCTTGTTTAGTAGAGGGTTGCTCCAACTCCTCTGTGCATTGTGAGCTAATGAAGGACCTAAAAAGTAAAGAAAAAGTTGAAGTTTATGTAGCATTTTTATTTGTATTTGATAATTATTGTCTAACTATGAACTAACTAGGCTTAAAAATTTTCTCTTGTATATTTTCATAGTATATCTATTTGATGCCATAAATTTTTGTAATTTTTTCTACAATTTTGGTCAAACTTGAGATGCTTTCACCCTCTAAGATTCTTGGAATGACTTACAATTTGGGTTGGAGGGAGTACTATTTTTAGCTTCACTCTGCGCAATAGAAATAGAAAAAAGTCTACTTTCCCCCCCCCCCAACTTTCACAAAAGTCTGTTTTTCCTCCCTTAACTTCAAAACCGGACAAACCACCTTCTTAACTTTTCAAACCGTGCATTTTACCTCCCTGGAGTGGTTTCGAAGGCGGTTTTGCTACAGTGAATAGTGGTTTTGCTAAAGTGACGGTAGTTTTGTTTTTTTAATTATTTCGGCTCAATCTTTAAAAAATCATAGTAAATCACAGAAAAATCATAAAATAGAAAATCTAATTTTTTTGGACTCCACATAAGTAGATCTACACAATGAATATATAATATGGTATGCTTTAGTACAAAGTTTTTGCTATAAAGATTTTTCTTTTTTATTTATTTTGGCTAAATATTTGAAAAAACATAGTAATTACAGAAAAATCATAAAATATAAAATATAATTTTGTTAGACTCCATATTAGAATATCTACACAATAAATATATAATATAGTATGCTTTAGTATATTTTTTGTTGTAGCTTTAGATCTATGCTTTTCTATAATTAATTGAAATAATTCATAGTTGCATCTTCTATTATTATTTTGTCGGTAAAACATACATATATTATATTTTCACTGTGTACATATATACTCACGTGGAGTCTAAGAAAATTAATTTTTCTATTTTATTATTTCTCTATGATTTACTATGATTTTTCAAAGATTCAGCCAAATAAATGAAAAAAGAAAAGGACAAAACCACACTGTAGCAAAACCACTATTTGCTGTAGCAAACCGTCTTCGAAACTGCTCCAGAGAGGTAAAATGTATGATCGCTGTAGCAAACCGTCTTCGAAACCGCTCCAGGGAGGTAAAATGTATGATTTGAAAAGTTTAGGAAGATGGTTTGTCCGGTTTTGGGTCAAATAAGCAGTATCCCACGGGCCCTGCTCGCCATGTGGCCCACGGGCCACGGCTGCTGCTGCACTCCCGCTGCCGCCCTCTCCAGGACGTCCACGGAAGATCTAGAAACAGCAGTTCCATATTGCATTGCCACGTCTGATAAAGAACAGAGGATGGAGAATATTCGTAACTGGCCACCTTGGACTGGGAGGGCACAGTGTTTGGCACTGATTGGACTATTCTTTGGGTGAAGGCATCGTGTCATAACATCGTCTGTTCAGAGCACATGTCCTATCTGGATAATTATTCAGTCAAAATGCAAGGCATAAAACAGCAAAAATACAATGACGGTAATATTAAATATAAGCAGCAATTCAGGGAGAAAGGGATTTAGATTGACGATATAATTGTGACCTGGGGAAAAAAAGTCTGAGCATTGTTCGGTTGCTCTCATACATGGGTCTAGAATAAGTTCAAAGGCTCCATATTTTTTAGGACAACACAAACTTTGAGGATCTTGCAATCCTACAAGGCTACAACTAGAGCTGCAGAACACAAGCACATGATCCATAGCCAGTCGTCAGACATAAACACCACTTGCAAGGAGCACGAACAGAGACCCAAAGCCCTGTGAAACAATCAGAGATAACTTAGGCATGAATCGATCACCTTACTGAAATTGTAAAACAACCAAAAGCCTATGGAATAGAGACCAATGCCCTGCAGAATTGTAGAACCAAAGAAGTTCTTAATAAGGATTATACCAGAAAAACAGAAGCAACTGCTGCTGTTGCGATCTCCTTTGCCAGGCTACGGCTCCGCCTGGATGAAGTTGCTTCATAACTGAAACAGACAAAATAATTAGCACCGATTTGTGCCTGCTTTGCTCTCCTCATTAAAACTCTTTGATTTCAGGTCTACAACAACTCTAAGGCCCTGTTTAGTTCCCTTTGCTAAATTTTAGCCAACTAAATTTTAGTCACTTTAGTAGCTAAACTTCCAAACACATTAACTAAAAAGGAGCTAAAATAGTTTAGTCCCACTAGTCACCCAAGAGTAGCTAAAATAATTTTAGCTGGCTAAAATTTAGCAAGGGGAACCAAACAAGGCCTAATGTCTGAAATGTGAAGCATTTGGCTTTGTTCTGCATTCAGTTATTGGCAAACAATTTCCACATAAAACAGATGTCAAGTTTAATGCCAGCAGTGAATTGTCAATTCCTATAACCTGCTCCTGGTTATTTCATTTGGTGGCATATAGTGCTGCACTCAACAAAGGCGTCACAAGAAAGCCAGAGAAGCAGCATGATCACCGTCATGAGTTATCTTTGAAGTAGTTTGAGGATTGGATTAGTTTGGAAGTTAGGAGATCAAATTATATGGAAGACTAGGTTGTTAGTAGCTTGAATGAAGAGCAAATATACTGGGCCCGCTCTATATATAGGCCTGATGTAATCTGGGAGATGGAGGAAGAAGCTATTCCATTCACATGTCCTCCTCGTAGCAACAATGTATCACTATCAAAGTTCCGCTAGGCGCTTGCCTAGGCGCGACTAGGTGCGACTAGTCGCGAATCGGAGGCTCCCCGCCTCGCCTATGGGGGTAGGCGGAACCTAGGCGGCGGCGGCGGCGCCGGTGGGGGTGGAGAGCATCCGGCGGAGCTTCGGACGTGCGCAGACCGAGCGCAGCGGGCGCGGCCGCGAGGAGCAGTCGCCAGCGGGGAGGAGCAGCGCGGGCGACGGCGTGCGCACTGCACAGAGAGAGGGAGCAGCGGGAGCGGGCGGCGGCGGGCAGAGTCGCGTCGCGAGTCACAGCTTGCGGGGAGACGGGGGGTCACGGGGGCGACGCGGGATGAAAGAGTTGGGCTAAAGTGGGCCGTTAAATAGGTCTTCTATTCTTTCTCCCTTCCATTACTACTACTTATCTGTTTTTTCTTTTCTTTTAAGTATTTATACATGTATTAGTCACCGCCTAGCAAAACGCCTAGGAAGGCCTAGGCGCGATTACTCCCGACTAGGCGCTACGCGGAGGGTCAGCGCCTAGATTCCGCCTAGCGCCTAGCTGAACTTTGATCACTATCCCATTTAACTGCTGCCATCTGCTTCCACCCTTCCATTGCCACATGCATACAACCACCATAACAAGCGCAAATTGAACAAAAGAACCTGCAACTGCAACTTGCTACTTGGTTACTGCAATCTTGGCCAGGACTTCAAGGCTCAAAATTGTAGGCACTTAGCAGACAAATTGACGAAAATATGTTGCAACAGAATTGTAATGTTCGACACACGAATTACATTTTTGTAATTGAGATTGAAATCAAGACCAAAATCCAAGCAGAAGTGCACAACACAGGATGGGTATGCCAGCATATATTTGACCAAAGAAAACAACCATAAGTGTATGCCAGCATATATTTGACCAAAGAAAACAACCATAAGTTTAAATTTGGGATTTTAAACAAGTACAACAATATACAAGGAGAGTCTTCATGTAACTGAAAGCAACAATAAGATTAAATTTGGGAGTTTAAACAAGTATGGAATAATATACTAGGAGAGTCTTCTTGTAACTGAAAGTGCTAGACATTATCTTTATAAATTTGTTACAACTGTTAGACTGGAAATGATTATTTGGTTAGGCAACGAATTCACAGACAAATAGGAAGAAACAAATAGTCAGTTGCATTCACAAAAAGCTTGTTGAACAGTTGGTCAGTGTCAGCACCACGGACACTGAGGTTAATCAAGGTCCATGAAACCAGCAAACCAGGCAGCAGTTTGTGTATGCCTAGTCAGGCAAGATACGTGTGTTTTTCTCCAGTAAATAGTTAATTCAAGTTATAAAGCTATATGGTGCATGTTCTATTTCAGCAAACAACTTACAATCTTCTCAGTATAAAAAACTAACAGGTCAAAAAGGAAATCCCCCTGCAACATAGTTCAATGCTAACATGCTCCAAAATGACCTACATGATAGCAAGGACTCAATTGGCATCACATTCTACTGGTTGCTGCTGCAACTTCAAAATCGCAAAGTGAATGGAGTTTCCCCTAGCGGCATAGAACAGGGACAGGGATGCTACCACTTACAGATCAAGCAAACAAACAAATATTGCAACAGATGAGATCTCCAATTAGAACGAGCGGACAGGTCAATTCTACATCCTACCAATAAAACTTAACCAGCTAAACACATCAGATCAGGGCACCAGACAAGTGAATGACTGATCCGCCAAATCGCAAAGTATACGGGGCAGCGGACGAAGAGGGGGACTCACATGAAGAATGAGGCGGTGAACATGAGGCCTACGGACACCATGAGGACGGCCAGCGTCGGGTACCACTCCACCGGCACGGGGCTCGAGATCGCCTTCGCCGCCTGCGATACGACACGACGAACCCCCCGGGTCAGCACAGCACAGCACAGCACAGCGGGCTCCCAAGCAGAGCCCTGGATCTACTACGCAGGAGAGGGCGGTCGAGGAGGGCTCACCATCCCGCGAGATCTGCTGCTGCCGCTGTAGTCGCCGCCCGCTCTGCCTGCCTCGTCGTCTCGTCCCCTTGTCGCCGCCGCCGCGAGACTGACTTGTGACGACCGGAGCCAGATGGACCCATCAGTCGCAACTCGCAGGGGTTTAAGTGGGCTTTGGATCCGAGTGATGGGCCGGCCCATGGTTTCCGACAGGCTTTGTTCCTTTCATGGTAAAGCCCAACGACCGGCCCATGTGGAGGCCATGGCCGGGGGCAGCACACCGGGAGCCTCGCCGAAGCGCCATGGACTGGCGACGCCGCTTTCTCGGCCTGGGCAATCGGTTAAAATCGACATTTCGGTTCGGTTGATTCGGTTTGCAAAAACTTCGGTTTGCAAGAATAGAATGAGAAACCGACGAAATCGGTTTCGGCTTTTTATATCGGTTTTCGATTTTAAACCGTACTAACCGAACTGAAGCCGCCGGAGGCCGAAGCCCCTCGTCGTGCCGCCGCCGCTCCTTGCTCAGCATTGCTCCGCTCGCCGCTGAAGACCTTGCTCCCCGCTCGCCTCCGCCGCCCCTCGCGCGCTGCTCCGCTCGCTCGCTGCCGCCGCCCGCGCGCGCCGTCGTCGCCCGTGCACGCCGCTCCCGCTCGCCGTTGTTGCTGTTTGCGCCGCTGTAGTAGCAGCCCCACTCTACTCGCGCCTTGCCGCTGCGCGCACACACGAGGAGCTTGCCGTCGTCACTGCGCGTGGCCCTGCTCCACCCGTCGCGTGGCACGGTTGAGCTCGCGCCGCCATCAATCGAGCAGCGAGCACACATATTAGGTTTTGGGATATTTGAGTGCAAGCGTGGGCCGGTGGGAGATGGGAGCTGTTCGGGAGTGCCTTAACCAGTTAACTGGGCCGTGGGCTTTTGCTATAGAGTGACGTTAGGAGCCTGGGCTGGGATTTGGAGCGGTCTGGCGAGTGGAGCACGTACAGACTTCGGTTGCATTCGGTGTTTGGTTTGGTTGGACATGGGAACCGAAGCCGAAGCCGAGGACCGAAGATCAGAAAAATAGAAACCGAAGCCGAACCGAAAAACCGAAAAACCGACTTTTCGGTTTGGTTTTGGCTCGGTTCGGTTCGGTTCTCGGTTTACGGTTAAAATATGCCCAGCCTGACCCCTTTCTGCCCGCGGAGGCCGCCGGATCCGCGCGCTTCCGTGGCCGGCTGCGGCTGCGCGTCCACCGTGCGTGCTCCCATATCGCCGGCCCGCGTGCTCGAGTGCTGACTCAAAAAGTTTGTATCTCCATCCCTGGCCGGCCAAGATGCAAAGATGTGCTCGCATTGGTGTCTGGCCAGCAATGCTATGGGGGAAGGGCATGACATCTAATCATCAACGCTAAGATCAATGACGTGCTTATGCTCAGAAGTTGTTTGATGAAAGCAGCAGCAGACATTCTTCACGTGGAACATTGTGTTCTACAGCTGCACGCACAGCAGCATGGTAATGTAGAACTAGCTTTTCGATGTGATGTTGAGGGGCTGCCACTCTGCAGTCATCTCCAAGCATAGCAAGCAAGGGCACATAGCTTGGCAAAGTGACATCACCAAGAACCTACTCCACTATGCCAAGCAACTTCAGGTATCCAACATATATTTCTCCTGCTCTGATTTCACTCTTTTTTTTTAAATTGTGCTCTACACTTACATATTCATGTGTTCTGCTACTTTCGACAAACACAAGTGTCAGCTACTTAGATCCTGGTCTAATTATATTCAGTTGTCAACATTATCAGCTTGCGCATATTTTTATATTTACTTACTTGTTGTCCACAAAATTTTCTCCTAGAAATAGCAATATTTACTGTGTAATCATTTTTATATCTACTTACTTGTCGCCAACCAATCGATACTAACATGGGCCTTGTTTAGTTCCTCAAAAATTTTACAAAATTTTTCAGATTCTCCGTCACATCGAATCTTTAGACGTATGCATAAAGTATTAAATATAGATGAAAATAAAAACTAATTGCACGGTTTAGTCAGAATTAACGAGACAAATCTTTTGAGCCTAGTTAGTCTATAATTGGACAATATTTATTAAATACAAACGAAAGTACTATTATTTTTATTTTATAAAAATATTTTGAAAGTAAACAAGACCGTGAAACCCTTAAGGCAACATTTTCTAGAAAGAACAACACACGAAAATGTTGTCAGCCCAATCCCAACGTGACCCCCAGGCGAGCGCATGTGGGCAAGCAACTCTGGAGTGGAGGAGGCGCCTCGTGGAGCTGTGCTCCCACCAAAACCGAACCTTCTGGTGCGCCGTGCCGCTTTCATCCTCAAGTTCCATCTTGATCTCTTGCCGGCTGCCGCTGCCTGCGATGGGCAGGCAGGCCGCACCGCCGGCCCGGTCGCTGCCACACCCTAGAGAGCACGTGCTCGCCTGCCCCTGTCTCCTCCTCGTCCGTGGAAAACCCCTGCGTTCTTTCAGCGTATCGTAATCTTGTTTGTCTGAGGCTGTTTACTAAATCTACTAACTATTTAATAGTGTCTTTTTATAATAAATTAATAAATAATATTTTTAGTTATCGTTTTTTTAAGAAGTGAACAGCCTGGTCGGAGACACCGCGCGGCGTGCCCAAACAGCCATGTCCTTTTTTGCCTTTGCCTAGTGCTGGTACCAGGCCCTTGTTTAGGCCTTGTTTAGTTCCCAAAAGATTTTGTAAAATTTTTCAGATTTCTCGTCACATCAAATCTTTAGACGCATGTATGAAGTATTATATATAGATAAAAATAAAAACTAATTGCACAGTTTGGTCGGAATTAAAGAGACGAATCTTTTGAGTCTAGTTAGTACATGATTGGATAATATTTGTCAAATACAAACGAAAGTGGTACCATTTCTATTTTGCAAAATTTTTTAGAACTAAACAAGGCCTTAGTTCCCCAAAAATTTTGCAAAATTTTTCAGATTTCCCGTCACATCGAATCTTTAGACGTATGCATGGAGTATTAAATATAGATGAAAATAAAAACTAATTGTACAGTTTGGTCGGAATTGACGAGACGAATCTTTTGAGTCTAGTTAGTTCATAATTGAACAATATTTATCAAATACAAACGAAAGTGCTACTATTCCTATTTTGCAAAATTTTTTGGAAGTAAACAAGGCCCCAGTACTACTGCTGCTCAGTCTCCGCACCGCATCGCACCTTCAACCTACAAAATAGTATAAAATTAAGGCTTTGTTTACTTAGCAATTTTTTTTTGCTTTGACTATTGTATTATTTTTGTTTATATTTGAGAATTATTGTTCAATCACAAAATAATTAGGTTTAAAAGATTCGTCTAGTAAATTATAGACAAATTGTGTAATTTGTTTTTGTTTTTGTTTATATTTAATGCTCTATATACACATTTAAAGATTCGATATTACGGAGAATCTTGAAAAAATTTTAGATCTAAATCAGGCCTAAACATGTTTTCTTTACAGGCGTTTTCCAATGTGTTGTGTTCACACTCTTGTCTCATGGTCATACTGTGCTTTGTACCCCCAAACACGCCCGAGAAAACAAAGAACAATGTGAAAACCGATGGAGTTTTTTTTCTTTTCTTTTTTTTTGGAATAATGTTGATGAACCAGCGTCAAAATGTACTACAGACGTACTGGTACTAAATACTGTACTGTACTGTGCAAGAGAGATCACCCGTAGGCAACGCAGTGGGTTCAACTACTACACGTACTACGAAACGATAGGCCGGCCGAGTCACAGAGAGATTCCAAAGAAATAATTTCGCGGCACAGTACATGATTGAGATTTTCTTTTGTCCTTGGGAGAAGGTTGTACTCGATGAGAGCAAGTATATGAGACTAAATGATAAGTTTATCACTTCAAATCTATCAACCATTCAGCAGTATTTTTTTCCACAATAAATCAGTCAATAGTACTTTCTACCATGGTTTATCAGCCAAATGAACAAAGCGGAGATAGAGAAGAAAAGGAAGAAAAGAGAGAAGAAGCAAGCTAGGCCTTGTTTAGTTCTCAGAAAATTTTGCAAAATTTTTCAACTGTCACATCGAATCTTGCGGCTCCATACATAGAACATTAAATATAAATAAAAGAAATAACTAATTGCACAGTTTATCTGTAATTTGCGAAATGAATCTTTTGAGTTTAGTTAGTTTATGATTGGACAATATTTGTCAAATACAAACGAAAATGTTATAGTGTCTATTTTGCAAAACATTTTAGAACTAAACAAGGCCCAAGTTTATAGCTGATTTGTTGAAGAGCTCACTACTATATGGATGGACTAAAAGAAGGCTACAAAGAATTTTATAGCCAACAAACTTTAATATTAGTCTTGCTCTGATGATTACTAAGTTTTGTTTAGTTCCCTTGCGAAAACTTTTTGGGCTACCGCAACACTTTCATTTGATGTGGCAATTATTATCCAATTATAGATTAAATAGACTTAAAAGATTCGTCTTACAAATTAGAGACAAACTGTGTAATTAGTTATTTTTTATCTATATTTAATGCTTCATACATGTACAACAAGATGTGACGAAAAATCTTAAAAAGTTTTTGGCTGAGGAACTAAGAGCTTGTTTAGTTCACCCCAAAACAAAAAAGCTTTTTAAGATTTCGGTCACATTAAATCTTACAGTATATGCATGGAATATTAAATATAAATAAAAAAAATTAATTAATTATATAATTTGTTTATTTTTTTATAATTTACAAGACGAATTTTTTGAGTCTGTTTAATTTATAATTAAACAATAATTACCAAATAAAAACTAAACTACTACAGTACTCAAAAACTCCTCGAGGCAAGGCCTACTACCATGCCGTGGAGAATTGCTCGTTGTTTTCTTCTTCACCACTCACCAGCTCGACGAGTGATAGCACGTGCTCGGCTGGGCACGTGACGTGCCCATCCCCATCCATCCGTCCATCTCTATTGGTGCAGCGGCTGGAGGCCAGGAAGAGTGGTCTGCTACTCTCCTTTGCAGACACCGGCAGGCAGGGGGGAGGCACGGCTGCACAGACACAGTACTCCATACTCTGATACTCCTCTACTGCTTTGCAGGACGACACCTCGCACGTGCCGTGGCCGAACTGCGAACCATGCCGCCGGTTTCACAACAAAACAAAGGCCTTGTTTAGTTAAAAAAATTTGGAAATCGACACTGTGGTATTTTCTTTTGTATTTGATAAATATTGTATGGGTTCACCTCTTATACCGGAGTAATTGTTTAGTTCCAAAAGAATTACAAAAACTTTCATATTCATCGTCACATCAAATCTTACAACATATATATAATATTAAATATAGATAAAAAGTAATTAATTATATAATTTATCTGTAATTTATGAGACGAATCTTTTAAGCCTATTTAGTCTATAGCCTTGTTCACTTTCACCCTAAAACCCAAAAATTTTCAAAATTCCCCGTCATATCGAATCTTTAGACGCATGCATGAAGTATTAAATATAGACGAAAATAAAAACTAATTGCACAGTTTGGTCGGAATTGATGAGACGAATCTTTTGAGCCTAGTTAGTCCATGGTTGGACAATAATTACCACAAACAAACAAAAGTGGTACAGTGTCGCGAAATTTTTTTCTTCAGGAACTAAACACAGTTTGGTCGGTATTGTCTAATCATAGGCCGTGTTTAGTTCCTGAAAAAAAATTCGCACAGTTTGGTCGGTATTGTCTAATCATAGGCCATGTTTAGTAGGAGTTGAAAGCTTCAACTCCTAGAATCCGTGCCGGTCAAGCTTTTTTAACTTTGACTAACTTTATAGAAAAGAACATCAATATATATGATATAAAATGAGTATCTTATGAAAATATATTCTATGATAAATTTAATGTTATTAATTTGGTACTATAAATCTTAGCGTTTTTTCTATAAATTTAGTTAAAGTTTTAAAAGTTTAACTTAGAACAACTCTAGAAGTGACAGCTTTTACAGACAGAAGAAGTATTTGTTACATACAAATGAAAGTGCTATGTTGCTCATTTCTCAAAATATTTTGAAACTAAACAAGGCCCCGGGCAGAGTGCATCCGCACTGTTGGGCCGCCAACTGTGATTAGGTTTCACATACGGAGTATAGGAACTCGGAAGTTTAGGCCTTGTTTCACATGTGTGTGTGTATATATATATATATATATATATATATATATATATATATATATATATATATATATATATATATATATATATAAACTAATTGTGCAGTTTATCTGTGTTGATGCAAAACTGATCTGCAAACACAAAGGGCTAATACCCGATTCAAACGTTAAGGCGTGCCAGCCGATTTGACCTTACTATCGGCAAAGGTGATAACTTGAATACTTTAGTCCTGACAACAGCGATGCGCCCGGATGTCACGGCAAAGAGGTACTCACGCGGAACTCGAGAACGCGCCGAGCTTAAGTCGACGAATTCCTAAGAACTCGTAATAAAAGGGAAAAAGTATGACGAAGTCATCGAAAAGTAGATGCTGGAATATGAGTAAAAACGTGTGTTTGATTGATTGATTGATATGTCATTACAAGGCCCTAGGGTTCATATTTATACCCTGCTCAAAGAGCCACAACTAAACACGACTAGAATTCGAATTCCAAATTACACGGAATCCGTATACAAAACGACTTAAATAAAAAAGGAAATAACAAAGCTATCCCCCGTGACGAACTAAAATTCTTCTATAAACCGATCAGCAGTTTCCGGACTCCTCCTCCGTATCATCGGCAGACTCCTTGCCATGGTCATCGGCAGACTCCCCAATTATAGCCATCGGCATAAACACATCACTGCCTGCAGACTTAGTCACATCCGACCTCTCCTTCATCGGCAACCATCCTCATCAGCAATTCATCTTGTAAACAGCATACTGCCACCTTATCCTGCCATCCTGGACACGTGCCCAAAAAACGGTGTCAACACATGCCCCCCAATTTCGGAGTATAAAACTATTAATGCTCCGAAATTCTCTGCAGTAATGATGCCTTCTTCTCGCAATTAATGCTCCTAATCTGGTAACCGACAACCTCAATCTGAACAACTCTGATCCTATTCTCCCGCAGATTCCTCGAAATCCCCAACTTCCTAAACGGGCATTTCTCTCTCAACCGTACATCGGCAATAATACCGTTACAAAGATCTGCCGATATACTGACCAGGACGTTCGTACAAACGGCTACCTCCCCTTTATTCGTCCATCGGCAAAATGACCGTTATAGAACGCTGCCGATGGACCGACCAGGAGATCTCGCACAGTAAAATATCTTCAGATAATGACCGCTTCCCGTCAAATCACCTGCGCAATCCCTTGATTACCGTGCGAACAGTTACCATATCTACCTGAGTACCCTCGGATTTCTCGGAGGCGGCAAAGAGATAAGTCAGATTTGCCCTTGCCCATTTTGTCCTATAAATAGTTCCTTCTCGGGTACTCCTTCCCCATCACATCATTCCACCACCCAACTTTACTTTTCCAGCGGCTGCGCCATCCGAAACTCCCAAGACCTCCGACAAGCACTCCTCCTCATCAACCCCGGTGCCTTCAAACACTCTCTTCGCAGCAAGATGGCCATTGGCTTCGCCGTCCCTGAGGTCAGATCTCCATCTCGTCTCCTGTATATTTTTTCTCGTATCCCTGTTCATCCGCAATTCATTTTACTGAATATTTTCCTTTTCCTTTTTCTTTTGTGTTTCCTTTACGCCCAAAATCACTAGGAATTGTCCAACAAAATTGTTATCCCCACTGACCAACCACACCTTCAATGCCTCGGCCCTCTAGGAGACCCAGATCCAACCGACCTTATCAACGCAGAAACCAACAGGATCCCCTTTAGAGCTGAAAACTTTTCTTTAGATCTGTGGAAGGACACCTTCCGCTCTTGGCCCAGCCCTACCGTAGGGTGGAAAGACTGGTTCTTGAGGGTCAGCAATTCTAATGAAGTCCAGTGGGGTGAAAGGAAGCTAGCCCAATGCATCAGGCTATCTATTGCCGATATGCACAGGAACGAGTCGCTGTTGATAGCTGCGTCTCATTTTTGGTCAGACACCCTTAATGCTTTTGTCTTTGGCCACGGCCCTGTTTCTCCCACTCTTGCCGATGTAGCTATGCTCACTGGTCTAGACGTATCTTCTGCCGATAGCACCCACTTCTTTGACACCGCTCCTAGTGCCAAAGTGGAGACTCGCACTATCGGTGGTTGGTCAGGGTACATTCAGAAGTATCGTGGGAAGGGGCCTGTCACCATAAAGGAACAAACCACCTTTCTGAATATGTGGCTGGACAAGTTTGTATTCTGTGGTCGATCGGCCGGACCGACTTCCGTCTATCTATCGGCAACAGAGAGACTGGCTAACGGTGGCCAATTTCCTCTCGGCCGATACTTGCTTGGCGCTGCTTACCATCTTCTCCATCAGGTAGCCCAGAAACTCCTGCTTGGCCAGTCCATCGGCAACTTGGGAGGCCCCTGGTGGTTTATTAATATGTGGCTCAATCTGCATTTGCATAAGCGCCTTGATTTCAACTTGTTCACACAGCACTTCCCAAGAGATATAGCCGAAAATCATGTGTTGGGTGAAGAGGAATCGGCAACACGTGCCCCCTTGAACTTTGGCGAAGCTGCCATAGTGCTACCTGGTTCAGGGAGTAATCCGGATCAGATCGGCCGATTCTTCCAGACTCTGTATGAGGGCTTGGCCAGAGATGAACGACCATGGTTGGCTTATGATGACCCAGACAGTATGCTCCCTCTAACCTTCAATCCATTTGATGAAGCTCTTGACAGGGATAATGAGGTGATGATGGCAATTGTGACTCCCAGAGTCATACCAGTGAATTTCTTTGGTAGCACAAAAACCTCTCCCCAAACCTATGAATTTTACAATCCATCGGCATTAGCTCGTCAGCTAGCTTTCGGCCAGTTGCCGATTGCACTTCCTTATACCGATGTGATAAAACCCAGAGAACCCATCACCAACTTTCTTGAGTGGATTTGAGTAGCCCAACTACCACCAAATGCCGATACAGATGTAGATCTGTCAGAATGGGTTCCAGCTGCCTTTATTACTCAGGCATACAAGCTATGGTGGGCAGAATGGAAAGAGCATCTATTCTGCAGATCGGCCCTCTCATACCGCGGCATGATCGACCCCGAATACGAAGTCCCCGATGACACCGTAAGTATTTCAAAACGATGTTTCATTTTTTCAATACTATTTCCATCGGTAACTTACCCTTGTATTCCTTTTGCAGGTTGACAACATTCCCCCATCGGTTAGCAGGAGTGGCAAGCCGATCGACTTGTTTCCATCAGGCCCGATCTCCTCAATCGGCCATAATGCTCCCACTCTAGCTTCCGTCGTGCATCGGGGTGTACGCCTCAGGAAAGTCACCACCAAGAGAACTCAGACATCACCAACGGTAGCTGCTTCCACTTTGGCGCAGGCTTTCAAGGCAATTTGTCAAATCTTTTTCTTTTACACTGACCATCTTTATATCGGCTATGTCTGTGCTTATAAACCCCTTTTCATTATTGCAGCAAACTGGTGCATCGGCAAGAGCCAAACGCCAAGGTGCCGATGCCCCCCAGTCTAGCCAGCCAAAGAGGAAGGGCACTAAGGGTGCTAAGGCTGGAGCAAAGCGCCAGAAAGTGAAAACTCCCCCTCCTCCTCCGGTGTCTCCAATTCCGGTGGAGTCCTCTCCTTCTTCTCCAGAAGTCCAGACACAGCAAGCACCGTCTTCCCAACCAATGCAGGAAGCACCACAGATAGAAGAACTCCAGCAAGAAGAACCTCAGTTAGAAGCACCCCAATCAGAAGATGTTCCGGCCGACGTAGGCGGTCAAACTATCGATCCAGCAGGTTCAATCATACTATCGGTAGTTTCCTCACTTCAGACAAGTATCTTCCCTCCTCAGGGTAACATACTCTCCTCAAAATTACTGTCGATGAGCTTCTTCTTTTCGATCTTATAACCTTTTCACCTAACTTTCAGCTAATGTCGTTTCATCGGCAACATTTGCCGATCAACCTGTAGCTCCATCGGTATCTTTGGCCGATCAACCTACAGTTCCATCAGCACCTCCCAGTCAAAGGCAAGAAATCGCCTTGAAGCAAGTAAGTCATCCAACTTTCCACCAGTATCGTCTGCCGAAGCTTTGACCATAAAAATGACTTATTTCATCCTCACTTTCAGGAACAAGATTCTCCCGACAGCTTATTCTCCTTCCACTACAAGAATTCATTCTTTTTATGACAGAAGTCCCCATGACAAGGCCAAATATCGTCATATATTATATGCTATTGTGACGGCCAAATCCCTACTGTCATAAACTCTGGAGAGCCTGAACTATTTATGACGACTATATAATTTTTGTCACATAAAGGTATTGATTATCGTCACAAAATGTGAACTTGGAGGAGTCGACCGTGCCTTGCTATTTTATGACGGTAGAGTATGGTTTTTTGTGACCTTTTCGTTCATGTCATCGTTTGATTGCTGTAACATGACGGTCACCATCGTCATTATACGGCTGGGTATTAAAAAAATAAAAATCGTCAATAAGAGGCACAACAGATGGTGGACTTGACCATTTTGAATCATTCCCCAACATTCACAGCGGCGGTGTCGAGCAGCTTCCGTGCGGGCGTGGTGTGGGTGTGGGTGCTGGCGGGCGGGTGCACCTCGCGTTGGTGCCGGCAGGCAGGCGAGCGTCCAGGTGCAGGTGGCGGAGCTTGGCGAGCGGCCTCGCGGAGCATGGCGAGCGGCCTCGCGGAGCACGGCAGGCGGCGGATCTGAGCGGAGGAAGGCCGCCGGAGAGGAGCGGGCTGGCTGAGCGCGGTGTGTGGGCCGGCATCGCGTCGGCGGGCGGGCGGGCCGGCGTGATGAGCTCGGTGAGCGGCGGTGCGCCCTCCCTATTCCCCTCTGAGCTCAGTGAGCGGCGGTGCCCATCTCTCTATCCCCCTCCCTATCCCCCTCTGATGCCCTTTCCCTGTTGCTCACCTTCCCTCCACAGAAATGTCAAATTGGGCAAGCTCAGCGAGTCCATCTGGTGGTGGTGGTACTGGAGCTTCGAGGATGCTTCAGCGACTTCCCCCTGAGTCAAGCTCGAGGTTGCATTTGGAGGAGTATCCACTCGGTAAGGAAACAGGGCTCCCCCTGATACCGTGCCCTGAGTGTGGACTAGCGAGGGTGATAGAGAGGCGGTCAGAAAAGGAAACAACTGAGAATTACTTGCGTGTATATTTCAAATGTCCGCGGAATGGGGTGAGCATTGCTTTATTGTTTTATTGTGCAGTTTAGAATGTGTTTATGGTTTCTGAAATGTCATTGTTTGTTGTTGCAGTATGTTAAAATGTGTCAGTTCTATAGATTTCAACGCGGCTATTTGGACAAATTGAAGGAGTTGGGCATTGTCAAAATCCGCAAGTTTCCTACAACCTTTGACATTGCTGAAGAAGGTGATTTGGGAGAAGATGCAACCTCTGTGAACTTAGAAAGGGAAAAGAAGGTGGAGGCAAAGGTGAAGGGGAAGAAGAAGTCCATGGTTGATGGAAAGGTGGAGGATTTGATGTGGAGGTTCAATGTGTTAATGTTTGCTTTTGCAGTTTTTCTTGGGTGTGTGTTTATGTACCTTATCAGTTCTAGGAAGTAGATGCATTGCAGTAGGGGTATGGTTGCAGTGCAGTTGCACTTGTGTAATTTTAGAGCCATGTGCTTCCTGATGATGTAAGGCAATGCTTCTTTTGCAATGTGGTGTAACCTGTGTGTGTGTCAAGAACAAGTGTTATGCATGTATTTGCATCTGGAATGAATTATTGACCTAGGTGCCATTGGAATGCATTTTTCTCTGAATGTGCTTATGAAATCCTGGAAATACATATTATGATAGATTGTAGGCATTCCATGACATGGATGTGGTCACAAATTTTGGCAGCATGGCTGTTAATGAGAGGCAATACATTCAGTGACGAATTATGTAGATTGTATGACAGATTTTAGGCATTACATGACATTACAATGTGTCATGAAAAGACAGAATTGTAGGCAATATATTTGCATCACACATGAAGTGTCCACTGTGACAGAATCATTTGTAGAGATGTATACATATCATGTGCATGAGTTCTGGGCAGCACATAGCCAAATTGCTTAAATCTGGGAATTATATCTTGCATCATACATGAGTATTCAAATAAGGTCCTACAATTTCATGGTTCAAAAGGAAATGTAGTAGCATAATTCAAATACAACACAAAAGTTCATGGTTCACAAATCTCCACAAATGCAAAGGTCAGTCGTAATCACTGTCTTCTTCGGAAGTATTACCGTCTTCTCCTGGACTATGGTACTCCAGATAGGTCTCATCTTCATCTTCATCTCCTTCGACTGATTCATGACCTTGAGTTGTATGTTTCTGTCGCCGGAGGCTCTCGACGAGGTCTCTACTAATGGGGCTACCTGGTTCACTATCCATGTGCAACAAATCCAAATTAGGATCAATGTCTCCCACTAGACCATATATAGCTGAAATATGCTCCTCTTGGTATGCCTCCTGACATCTCATCTGTACTTGTTCTTGAATTGGTTCATTTGTTTTAGACTCTTCAACATCAAATATATGTCGGTGGCCAAATTCCCGTACCACTCGCCAACTTGGGCCAAACATTGTATCTTCCAAGAGAAATACTTGTGAAGCATCTGTGGCTAAAATGAAAGGATCATCCTTATACCATCGGCCATTGATGTTTATGCTCTTGAAGTAACCATCATTTTTCATCTGGTATGTCCTTCCCTCTAGATTGTACCACTCACAGCGTAGTAAGACAACAGTTCTACGCCCTTTGCTGTTCCTATTGTAAGTCAACTCAATAATGTCGTGGATTGTCCCATAGAAGTCAATTGTGTGATCACCGTGTGTACCTCCACTTTTGATGGTTGAGTTCTGTGTCTTCCTGTGTTCGTCACGAGCCAAAGTGTTGTACCGTACCCCATTGATTATGCATGATGTGTATGAACGGACACGTGGATCCGGCCGGCATGCTAGTGAGTATAGGTCTTCATCAACATGTGTTGTGCCTTCATATTTCAATGTGGTAATCTGTCGGTTGAAAACATTCAGAGTTAGGGAGTTTGAAAGTGTACGCATGAACAGTGAGTATAAGTCTTGTTGCACTCACATGATTCTCGAACCATGCAGGAAATTGTTTTGCCATCATTTTGTCAACATCACTGACCTCTTGTTGTTCTAATTCTGCTCTATACATGCTGCAAAGTAAGAAGAAAGTTAGTTATTTTGTGACACTAATATTGTATAAAGGTGGATGAGATGAAATCAAAGCATTACTCACTCTTTGTGTGTGTCCACCTCTTCGCAGTTATTTAGAACAAACCAGACCATGGAGTCATAGGCTTTATCGTCGTAATGAAGTTTTGAAGCACCCAACAAGTTAATACTATGACCAAAGATAGAGCAAGCATTGGTTGAGATGTTCTTTTCTCCATCTAAGTTTCTTTCAGGCCTAGTAAACCTATTAATGATGTCACTGAAATATGTTGAGCACTGGGTCATACACTCATATGCAGTGTATGCCTCTGCAATAGATCCTTCAGGTCTTGCTTTATTACGGACGAAACGTTTAAAGGTGCCCAATCTTCTCTCAATGGGATACATCCATCCATACTGCACTGGTCCCCTAAGTAGTGCCTCATCAGGCAAGTGCACTGCTAGGTGAACCATGACATCAAAGAATGCCGGAGGGTAAATTTTCTCAAGCCTGCAAATGATAAGGACAATATCTTCCTTCATCTTCGATAGTGCATCAATCTTTAGGGTTTTGGAGCAAAGTTGTCTAAAAAACCAACCCAATTCTGCAATAACTTCATATACATCCTTGCGCACCAAACCCCGAAGCCCAACTGGTAAAATATGTTGTAGCATTATATGGCAGTCATGTGTTTTCAGCCCTTGCATTGTTCCTGCTCCCTCCATATTTACACATCTTGATATGTTCGAGGCATAGCCATCAGGAAACTTAACGTTGCTCACAAACTGCAAGAACTTCTTCTTTGCTTCAGGTGTTAGAACATAACAAGCTTTTGGCTTTGAGGAAGAAGTACCACTATCATCTAGCAAATGAAGCTCTTTTCTTATACCTCTGTCTTCCAAATCCATTCTAGCAGAGATGGTGTCCTTTGTCTTGTTTGGAGTATTAAGCAGAGTTGATAAAATGTTCTCACATATGTTCTTCTCTATGTGCATAACATCAAGGTTGTACTGTAGCTTCAATTTTGACTAGTATGGTAAATCATACAAGCTAACCTTCAGATGCCATACCGGTTCATCCTCATTACGCCGTCTTTTTCTTGATTTTGGCTTATTAGGATTCTTGCCTGGAATGTAGTGAATTTCATCCAATCTTTCCATAACCTCGTCTGCACTAAATTTCCTTGGTGGCTCCCTCTTTTCATGGTGGCCATTGAAGGATTTGTTTTTCCTCCATACATGATCACTTGGGAGGAAACGTCTATGGCCTATGAAACCAATCTTGTTTCTTAGACATTCTGAGCATGGATTCTCATCACAATGCACACATGCAAAGTAACCCTTAGTGGTTCTGCCTGACATGGTTCCCAATGCTGGGTAGTCATTGATTCCCCATAGAATCGCTGCACGGAGGCTAAACTCTTTGTTTTCATATGCATCATAAGTTTTCACACCTTCCCAAAGAGTAACCATGTCTTCCATCAAAGGCTGCATGAACACATGGAAATCTTTGCCGGGTGATTTTTTTCCTGGAATAAGTAGAGCAAGCATATAATTGGATTGGTCCATACACATCCATGGTGGAAAATTATATGGTGCCACTATCACTGGCCAAATGCTATATGAATTGCTCATCTGACCATAAGGGTTAAATCCATCAGTAGCAATGGCTAACCTCAAACTGCGAGGATCATCTGCAAAGGATTTGAAAGTGTCATCAAAATCTTTCCAAGCTTCTCCATCAGCAGGATGTCTCATTTCATTGTCAACTGCTACCCTCTTTGCCTTGTGCCATCTTGCATACTGTGCCCGCTGCTTTGACATGAAAAGCCTTTGAAGGCGTGGGATTATTGGAAAGTAGCGGAGGACCTTGTGAGGAACTCTCTTTCTGCCCTCCTTTTTCACTTTCCATCTTGTGAAGCCACAAACTGGGCAATGATCAGCATTTTCATTGTCCTTCCAAAACAAGGCACAATCATACTTGCACACATCAATGCAAACATAACCAAAACCAAGCTTCCGAAGGAGAGATTTCAATTCATTATAGGACTTAGGAAGCCCAGGCACATTCTTCAAACTTGTAGAAATCAACTCAAGGAATGCATCAAACCCAGATGTTGTTATCCGATTGTAAACTTTTATATGTAGCAACTTAATAATGAAAGATAGCCTAGACTCCTCGTGTCGAGGGTACCAACAAGGGGTACCCTCACCAATGCGTACAACGAAACCATCCGTACACACGGGCGACCATCGACGGTCGCAGCCTCGAAGACGGAAATACCGTCGAGCGAGTCGGCCAGGGCTCGAGCAGCAACTGCCGTCGAATACGGAAGCAGGCTCGAGCGAACCAAGGGGCGTCGAGCGCAAGGACACTGCCCGCCGCCTGACGCGCGCACGCGGGTCGAAGCATTTAATGCACCTGACGCTTCCCCACCTAACACATGGGCCACGGGAGGCTTCCGTCCCATCGTTCTTTTTGCAGCCTTCCCACCGAACGGCCCAGGGCGTGCCAGGACACGGGAAACAAGGATGGAACGTCTAATCGGGACCCCCTCGAGACACCCAAGGTCAGCGCTCCAGATATCGACACCTCGTGCGGCGTCCGACCCTCGACCTCACCAGGCTCCTTCCTGGGGACGAGTCGGGCGTCAAATGACCACGCCGTAACCGCTCTGCCGGATTTGCCGCCGGGCCTTATAAGCGTGCACCCGCCGAACCAATCCAAGGCGGCGCGCAGAGCAGAATGCAGGGGCACGCGTGATCATCACCAGGCTATTAAGACGGGACGGCTCGAGGGCATGCCGGTACGGAAACCTCGAGTAGGTCGGCGCTCCACGCTGCTATCGACTCCCATTCCTACACCTACACATGTACCCTAGGCCCTTCCTTGGAACTATAAAAGGAGGGACTCAGGAATAGAAGAGAACACAGCAAAAGACCACGCTCATACGTAGTACAGCTCCACACTTCATACCACGCTTGTATTCGCCCCTGTACAAGCACTTAGGTGCAAGATAATACAAACTCTCTCCCCCCACTGGACGTAGGGCCTTCTCTTGCCCGAACCAGGATAAATCTCTGTGTCTTCTTGCATCACCATCCAGAAAAGGGAGCACGCATATAAATTTACTCGTTGGTGTGACCCCCCGGGGGAAAAACACCGACAGTTGGCGCGCCAGGTAGGGGCCCTGCGTGTTTTTCATCGATTTCCCACTCCTTTCCGGATGGCTACTCTTGCCTCGCCGTTTCCGCGCTCCACGGTGATTTGGTTTGGGAGTCTCGAGTTCATGTCTACGGGCTCCGGCTACGACATGATCTTGCTCTCAGTCAAAGGACCAGGAGGATCCCGCGTTACGCCAGCACGGTTGAAGGCCCCGAGACGCCCTCATCACCACGCCTCCCCGCCTAAGAAGAGGCACGGACAGCACCACCGCGGCCCCTCTGCTTCAGCACGACCAACAACTCGTGCGAGGCAGGACGTGGGCCACAAGTCAGCAGCACCATGTGACGGAGCAACAAGTGCGACGACTCAGCACCGCGCGACGACGGGAGGGGACGCGTCTCGCGCCCTCTCCCCCACCGCAGCTAGGCTACTTCCACACGGGTTGTTCTCTCCAAGGGCGGCACTGCCGTTCGGAATGGACAACGCCGCGGCGTCGCTCGCCAGGACGATATGCCCAAACGCCCAGACGTACGTGGAAAGACCCATGGTCCTCCCACATAGCTCTGAAGCGTGGCAGCCGGCGTCCGAGCTGCTGGACCTTTCCCGAGTACGAGGCCTCCGTCGTCTAGGCCCCGGACGATACTCGATCACCTCCCTCAGGCATCGATCGCTGGAGGAAGGACGTGGGTGCTTCTACGCCGCCGAACCGGACTCCGACTCCGAGACAGACAGCTATGACCCTACGAGGGAATGCTATCACATCGACGGGGCGGCAGAAACCACTGACGAGACACGGGATGCTGCTGCGGGTGGTCGAGCCCCCGCGGCGCAAGAAGACCCCAGGACGCCTGGGAACGACGGACAGCTCGACCCTCTTCCTCAGGAAGATAGAACCGCGCAGCTCGCGCAGCTGCGGGAGCTCAAGATGAAGCTCGACGAAGACCGCGAGCGCCTCGTCCTACTCGAGCAAATCCTCGAACAAGACCTGCCCTACCCGCCGGGCGGAAGTGTCCGCAGACGCGCTCGAGAGGTACATCGACAGATCGTCGGCGACGCAGAGGCGGAGCAACCTGTCAGCCGTTTCCCTCGAGCAGGCCAGAATGTAGTGGCAGCGACGATGCTGCTACGTAACATGCCAGAGCCGTCGAATTCCCAGGCCCGACGCATTCGAGATGAAGTACAGACATTGCTCCAGGTGGCAGCGGTTCAACAAGCCGAAAGTTCGGCGTCTCGACGACGAAGAGCTGCCACAGAGAAACGCGACGAACAGCCTCCAAACGAAGAGGAGGTGTCAGTCCATCAGCAACCTCCCCCTCGAGGTAGAAAGACCGCTCTCATCCTCCCTGCCGACAATCAACGTCGACACGACGCGCGGCACGACATCAAAGAAAATAGACGCCGCCGGCACGGAGACGCGGAAGAGCGCGGTTATAGCGCGCATCGCGGCGGGAGATACGACAGCGACGAGGACCGGGTGGCCCCCGAGCCACCGGGCCCACGGGTGTTCAGCAGGGCGATCCGCAGCACGCCCCTGCCCAATCCGTTTCGACCCCCGACCAGCATCGCGAAGTACAACGGAGAGACCAAGCCAGAGTTATGGCTGGCCGATTTCAGGTTGGCCTGTCAGCTAGGTGGCGCTCGAGGCGATGATCGAGCCATCATCAGACAGCTACCCCTTTTCTCTCCGACACCGCCCGTCGATGGCTCGAGGAACTCCCTGCCAATCAGATCCACAACTGGGTTGATCTGGTCAGAGTCTTCGAGGGTAACTTCAAAGGGACCTACATACGGCCAGGGAACTCGTGGGACCTAAGCAAGTGCAAACAGAAGTCGGGAGAAACTCTTCGGGAGTATGCCCGACGCTTCTCGAAACAGCGCACTGAGCTGCCGCACATCCCTGACCACGACGTCATCTTGGCGTTTGTCTCGGGCACCACCAGTCGAGACTTGGTGCGGGAATTAGGTCGCAATCGACCTCAGACCGTCGACGAGCTGATGGACGTAGTAGCCAACTACGCGGCAGGGGAGGAGGCAGTCGGCGCCTTCTTCAGCTCAGAGGGAAGAAAAGGCAAGCAGCCCATCGACGAAGATGGGACCCCCAGTCGGGGCCTCAAGAAAAATAAAAAGAAGCAGAAAGTGTGGCAGTTCCATCGAGAAGATTCCGACGACAACCTTGTCGCCGCCATGGATCGAAAGAAGCCTCGAGGCCCTCCGGATGGAGGCATCTTCGACAAAATGTTGGAAGAGCCGTGCCCTTACCATAAGGGAGGCGCCAACCACAAGCTCAAGGATTGTCGTATGCTGAGAAGGCATTTCGACAGTCCGGGGTTCAAAAAAGATACGCGTGATGACTCCAAGAAAGAGAAGGCTGGCGGCAAGGAGGACAACAAAGATGACGACGGCTTCCCCGCCGTCCACGACTGCTACATGATCTATGGCGGGCCCTCGACTCAATTGACCACGAGGCAGCGCAAAAGGGAGCGTCGCGAAGTCTTTGCAGCAAGAATGGCGGTGCCCCAATACCTTAGCTGGTCAAGCACTCCTATCACTTTCAACCGAGAGGACCACCCCGACAAGGTAGTCGCCCCGGGCGTCTACCCGCTTGTCGTCGACCCCATCATCATCAACACCCGACTCTCGAAAGTGCTGATGGATGGTGGCAGCAGCCTCAACATCATCTACCTCGAGACCCTCGACCTCCTCGGCATCGATAGAGGACGCCTCCAGCCGAGCGCCGACGGTTTCCACGGCGTCGTGCCAGGGAAAAAGGCACTGCCAGTAGGTCGAATTGACCTACCGGTCTGCTTCGGCACGGCGGCCAACTTCAGGAAGGAGACCCTCACCTTTGAGGTGGTTGGGTTCCGAGGCACGTACCACGCCATCATCGGGCGCCCGGGCTACGCCAAGTTCATGGCTATACCCAACTACACCTACTTGAAGCTGAAGATGCCCGGTCCCAAAGGCGTCATCACTGTCAGTTCCTCCTTCGAGCATGCCTACGAGTGCGATGTCGAGTGCGTCGAGTACGGGGAGGCGGTCGAGAACTCCACCGAGATCGTCGCGAAGCTCGAGGCCCTGGCCGCTGAGGCTCCAGAGCCTAAGCGCCACGCGGGCAGCTTCGAGGCGGCGGAAGGAACCAAGAAGATCCCGCTCGACCCCAACAACTCCGACGGCAAGGTGCTGACGATCAGCACCGACCTCGACCCCAAATAGGAAGCCGTGCTCGTCGACTTTCTCCGTGCAAATGCTGATATGTTTGCATGGAGTCCCTCGGACATGCCAGGCATACCGAGGGAAGTCGCCGAGCACTCCTTGGAGATTCGAGCCGGTTCCAAGCCAGTGAAGCAGCGGTTGCGCCGATTCGACGAGGAAAAGCGCAAGATCATTGGCGAGGAAGTCCACAAGCTTTTGACGGCCGGATTCATCAAGGAGGTTCATCATCCTGACTGGTTAGCGAACCCTGTATTAGTTAAGAAAAAGAATGGGAAAATGAGGATGTGTGTCGATTATACTAGTTTGAATAAAGCATGTCCAAAAGTTCCCTTTCCATTGCCACGCATTGATCAGATTGTCGATTCTACCGCGGGATGTGAAACCCTTTCTTTCCTTGATGCATATTCCGGTTACCATCAAATAAAAATGAAGGAGTCCGACCAGCTCGTGACCTCTTTCATCACGCCTTTTGGGATGTATTGCTACGTGACCATGCCATTCGGGCTTCGAAACGCCGGAGCCACGTATCAACGTTGCATGCTCCACGTATTCGGCAAACACATAGGGTCGACGGTCGAAGCCTACGTCGACGACATTGTCGTCAAGTCAAAGCGACGAGGAGACCTGATCCAGGACCTCTAGATTGCCTTTAGCTGTCTACGCATCAGCCGGATCAAGCTCAATCCCGAGAAGTGCGTCTTCGGTGTACCTCGAGGCATGCTCCTAGGCTATATCGTTTCGCAGCGTGGCATCGAGGCCAACCCCGAGAAAGTCTCGGCCATCACGAGAATGGGGCCGATCCGAGACATCAAGGGTGTATAGAGAGTCACGGGGTGCCTGGCGGCTTTGAGTCGTTTCATCTCGAGACTAGGAGAAAAGGCATTACCATTGTATGGACTCCTAAAGAAGGTCGAGCGCTTTTCTTGGACCCCCGAGGACGAGGAAGCACTTGAGAGGTTGAAAAAGACGCTGACCTCGGCACCAGTCCTGGTTCCACCTCAACCTGCAGAGCCGCTGCTCCTCTACGTCGCGTCGACGACCCAGGTCGTCAGCGCGGCGGTGGTGGTCGAAAGACAAGAGGAGGGTCATGCGCTGCCGGTCCAAAGGCCAGTCTATTTCGTCAGCGAGGTGCTTTCGGAGACCAAGGCGCGTTACCCCCAAATCCAGAAGCTGATCTACGCCGTAATCCTTGCCCGCCGCAAACTGCAGCATTACTTCCTTGGTCATCCTATCACGGTGGTCTCTTCTTTCCCCTTGGGCGAGATAATCCAGAGCAAGGAGGCCACGGGAAGAATAGCTAAGTGGTCGGTCGAGCTCATGAGTGAGACTCTCACTTACGCGCCTCGAAAGGCCACCAAATCGCAAGCCCTGGTAGACTTCGTCGCGGAATGGACAGACTCCCAGCTTCCCCCGACTCAGGTCCAGGCGGAGCTGTGGACAATGTATTTCGACGGGTCACTCATGAAAACTGGGGCCGGGGCCGGCCTGCTGTTCATCTCACCCTTGGGCGTCCACATGCGGTACGTAATCAGGATTCATTTTGCCGCATCTAACAATGTCGCAGAATATGAGGCCCTCGTCAACGGTCTCAAGATCGCTATCGAGTTAGGAGTCCGACGCCTCGACGTCCGAGGTGACTCCCAACTCGTCATCGACCAAGTAATGAAAACCTCGAGCTGCCACGACCTAAAAATGGAAGCATACTGCAAGGAGGTCCGTCGACTCGAGGACAGGTTCCACGGCCTCGAGCTTGTCCATGTCGCTCGACACTACAACGAGGCAGCCGACGAACTCGCCAAGATCGCATCAACTAGAGGCACGGTGCCGCCTGACGCATTCTCAAAAGATCTTCACGAGCCATCCGTCGACCTAGGCACGGGAGCTGGCATCGACGCCATCGCCACCCAACCAACCAACGCTGTCGATACGCTCTTGATGGTGGAGATAGAACGACGGCCAGGTCGACCATTCGATTGGCGCACACCGTTCCTCGACTGCCTTATCCACGGCGAGTTACCAGAAGACAGGACAGAAGCCCGTCGTATCGCTCGACGGGCTAAATCATATGTGATCTATGGCGAAGACAACGAGCTATATCGACGGAGCCCGACGGGGGTCTTACAACGTTGCATCACCGTAGAGGAAGGCCGAAAACTCCTCGATGACCTGCACTCGGGGGCTTGTGGCCACCACGCCGCCCCACGGACCCTTGTAGGAAACGCTTTTCGGCAAGGCTTTTACTGGCCAACAGCCGTGGCGGATGCCATCGAGCTCGTACGCTCGTGTCATGGGTGCCAGTTCTACGCCAAGCAGACGCATCTGCCCGCCCACGCTCTTCAGATGATCCCCATCACCTGGCCGTTTGCGGTATGGGGGCTCGATTTAGTAGGACCTCTACAAAAGGCGAAAGGAGGGTACACCCATTTGCTGGTGGCCATTAACAAGTTCTCCAAATGGATCGAGGCTCGACCCATCACCAACATCCGCTCCGAGCAGGCCGTCCTTTTCTTCTCCGACATCATCCATCGGTTTGGGATCCCCAATGTCATCATCACCGACAACGGCACCCAGTTCACCGGCAGAAAGTTCTTGGATTTCTGCGATCAGCATCACATCCGTGTGAACTGGTCCGCAGTAGCCCACCCTCGAACTAACGGCCAGGTCGAGCGTGCCAACGGCATGATTTTGCAAGGACTCAAGCCAAGGATCTACAATCGATTGAAGAAATTCGGCAAGAAATGGGTCGAGGAGCTTTCCTCAGTCCTATGGAGCCTTAGGACAACGCCAAGCAGGGCCACAAAATACACCCCGTTCTTCATGGTCTACGGCTCTGAAGCTATCCTCCCCACAGACCTCGAGTATGGGTCACCACGACTCAAGGCTTACAACGAGCAATCGAACAAAGAGACTCAAGAAAACGCGGTCGACCAACTCGAGGAGGCTCGAGACATGGCCCTCCTCAACTCTGCCAGATATCAGCAGAAACTCCGACGCTACCACGACAAGCACGTGCGCAAGAGGGACCTCAACGTAGGCGACCTTGTCCTACGACGCCGGCAAAGCAATCAAGGACGCCACAAGCTGACTCCACCTTGGGAAGGCCCGTATGTGGTGGCCGAGGTTCTTAAGCCAGGAACGTACAAACTGACGGACGAAAAGGGGGCAATCTTCACCAACGCATGGAACATCGAACAGCTACGTCGATTCTACCCCTAGAAGTCCTAGACTTACGATCCTACATTTTGTACGAAGACTTTGTAAATGAACGCATGAATAAATAAAGTCTTTCCCTCGAGCGGCTTCTTTCTGTACCAAAAATAGTTACGAGTCATAGTCTCGACGTTAAAAGGGGATGCCAACCATGACCCATCATAGTCTGCACCCCCTCGGGGGCTACCAGAGGGACGACCCCTCCCCAAGCGTCGAAAAAGCCAAGAAATTTTCTTTTCTTGCTTGGTAAACCTTGCACGGTTCGAGTAGCTAAGGCGCCTCGAGCCCCTCAAAGGCCGAGGGATAATGAGCCGGAGAACTCCCACGCCCCTGGGCTACGGAAACTCTACTCACTTCCTCACCCTTGAGGTAATCGAGGTTGTTTTTGACGAAAGATCGAGCAAGGGATACAAACATAGGAACAAAGAGAAACAAAGGAACCTCGAGCGGAAAGACAAATAAGCAGTTAACAATTACAAAAAGATACTATATCACGTAACAGCAGAATTAATAAAGTATCATACAAGGGGCCTCAGGCGCCCTGAGCAGGCTCGCAGGCCTCAGTCCGCGGCACGATCCTCACCGCCCTCGCCTCCGCCCGAGCTAGCCTCAGGAGGGAGCACCTCAGGCTCGAAGAGCTTGGCCAACCTTTCCCCAGGAGCCTCCGCGTCGTCGATCAAGGCATGGAGCCTCTCCTCGTTCTCCGCGTCGGTCTTGGAGATGTCGGTGACGAAGCCATGGGACACCACCTCCATGTCGTAGGAGAAGCCCGAGCAGACAACCGCCATCGCCCGCTTCACCCCGATGTGGAGGGCGTCCCGCACCCGATCTCGCAGCGTCGCGCCTATGTAGCACAACTGGTCGATCAGGGCGTCGCCTCGAGCGTCCTCCCTCGACTCATCCATAGGCTCGACCTCCCAAGAGGTCGAGAGATCGCTTATCGCCGTCCGCACTCGATGGTTCAAAGCAACCTCAGCCTCGAGCTGAGCCTTGGCGTTGCGAGCCTCGGCTTGGGCGGCCAGGAGTTCGTCCTTGAGCCCTGTAAATGCCAATACAAAGAAGCTATAGGAAAAACTCAAGCACACCTCGAAAAGGAAATTCGACAAAGGAAACATACCTTTGATGCTCTCCTCTAGGGCCGTGTTCTCGCCGACCAATCGGGTGTTGGCACGCTCGATCTCTCTGTTGGAGCGCGCCAGCTCAGTATTGGCGACGCGGAGATCTTCGATCACCCTGCCAGCCTGAGCGACGGCTCCACTCTTCTCCAGCAATTCTCCCTTCAGACGCTCGACGTCGTCAGAGAGACTGCGGGATCGAGCTCGCTCCATCTCGAGGTCTTCGAGGGCCTTCTTCTTTGTGTCCTCGGCGGCACCCCTGGCGACCTCATTGTCCACGTACGCCACTTTCATCTTCTGGAAGGAATCGCGGAGGGAGTCCAGGTCGGTTTGGAGAAGGCCCTTCTCCTTGTCTAGGTCCGCAATGACGCTCTTGTAGGACAGGGCCTCCTCCCGGGCTCTGGACGCGGCCTCCTCGACCGTAAGAGCCCGCTCCCGTAGCTGCATCGCCTCCTCCTCCGCCTTCTTCGAGACCTTTCGGGCCTCGGCCAAAGCAGCCTCCCTCGCCTTTTTCTCCTCCTCGAGTGCTATGAGATCTTTGTAAGCTTTAAGCAGCTTTTCCTGCGACTCGAGGAGTTGATCCTTGTGGAGGGGAAGCTGCTCCCATCCGCCCCTCGTGGCATGTATGAAGCTGGACTTGATGCGAGAGGTCTCTTTCATATCCTGCGAATCAGGGGTCGGATGGATTAGAATACAGAAACCAGAAAGCACCATAAAGATTGGAGTTCGAGAAACACTTACAAAATAAGCTGGCCCGAGCCCGTTGTTGATGACGTCCGATAGGAGCCCCACCACGTGTTTCATCCAAAGGCGGAGCTCCTCGACATGCTCCCACTTCTCGACCTCCTTCTTGTCGTCGAGGAAGATATTGGGCTCGGACGGGTCGGTGGAAGCTCGGATACGAATCCGATCGGGACACCAGTTCTCCATCTCCCGATCAGCCCACGCCTTGACGCCGCGGATAAAGTTCTCGACGGTCCCGAGGGAACCCCCGTGGCGCAAGAACAGGTCGGCGAGGCAAGGGAACCGCCCGTCGTCGTCCACCGTCTTCCACGTACCGTCCTTGCTCCCTGACGACCCAATCTCATCCTCCTCAGAGGGAAAGTGGTCCTCCCATGCTCGACGCTCCCGGAGGAACCCTGGGGCGATCCCGTCCATGCCGTAGATCGTCCTCTTGATCTCGGACTCGGGGTCGGTGGGGGTGCGCATCATACAGGCGAGCGCCACCACTCCGTCCGCTCGCCCCGACTCTGCCCGGATCGCGGCAGGCGCCCCCGGGAGGAGCCACGCTGGGGTGGGAGGTCCGTACACCGGCAAATTTCCCTCTTGATCGCCGGGCTCTTGCGACGCCAGTGACGCCGGTTCGGCCAAACCTTGAGGCGGGGGCTCGAGTGGCTCGTCCTCTTGGCCCCCCAGCTGCTGCTGCTGTTGCTGCCCCAGCTGCTGCTGCTGCTCCTCCTGCTGATGCTGCAGCTGCTCCTCCGGCTGGGGTTGCTGCTGCTGCTGCTCCAGTGACGGCTGCGTCGCCTCGCGCTCCCGCTCCTCCTCCTCCTCCATCTTCCTTTGCGCCTCGAGAGCTCGAAGGCCTGCAGGCCAGGGAGTCCGTCCCGCGACGTTGGGGGTCGACGCTTCTTCCTCCATAGGGCGAGCGCCCCCAGACGTTTCGTTGCCATCAGACGTATCGCTGATGGTGATGGGTTCCCCCTCGACCCCCAATCGAGGGGGCTCGGGGGCTCCCTCTGACGCTCGCGTCTGGGGGGCCGCATCATGAGTCGGCGGCGACGGAGTAGGCGCGGGACGAGATGAAGCCCTCTCGACGCCGGCTGGAGGTTGGGGGCTGGATGAGCCTACAAAACAAAGGGTAAGGGTCAGACGTTATGATAACCAACACAAGAACATCGCGACGCCCGGGAATTAACTACGAACCTGGTTCCTTGGAGGCGGCACCCGTTCTGAGCCTCTTGGCCATAGACGGTTGGGCCTGCTCAAGGGTCCGCTTCAGCCTGAGAAAAGGTCGGCATATGAGGAAAGGTGGAAGAATGGGAAGACAAAAACCGCAACATCAAAAAGGCTTACCCCACGGGGAGAACGGCTCGCCTTCCGCCACCCCGACCAGCGAGCCTCGAGCCACCCCGCGTCGGGGCTCCAGGCCCCTCGACGGCACGAACTGGCTTAGGTACGTCGGTCCCCGCCTGACGGACGCCGGGACCCGCGCTCCTACGGCCGGCGTCCCCTTTCTCAGAGGCCGCGGCGCGACCGCGAGTTAGCGGCCCCGACGCCTGGGACCTAGCCGGACCGCTCTCCCTGGGCATCAGGGGAGGGCGCGGTGCGTCTTGGCCCGCCTTGGGCGCGGGAGGGGTGTCGGCTCGGGGACGACGAGATCCGCTCGGACCCTCCTCTGACGCCTCCGTCCGGGGGGCGTCGACGTCACCTCGAGGCGGGCCCTCGAGAATCCGATCGAGGCGCGACGCCATCCCCTCAGAGTCGTCGCTGTCCTCGTCGTCATCGTCATCATCGTTGGGGGATTCTTCCTCAGGCTCCCCCCTCTGCCTGGATTTGGCTCGACGCGCCTCTAATGCTTGGCGGTCGAGGTTCTTCTTCTTCTCCCCCTTCTTTGCGGAGTCCTTGGCAGACTTCAGCTTTTCGGCGGATTGGCGCCGTTTGTCGCGATCGACCTCGTCCTCCTTTACCGGAGGCCTCGAGGACCGGACATCAATCCGACCCTGCCAAAACTACAGTAGATTTAGAAAAAAGAGAGGGGAGAAAGGAAACCCAGAATCGGGGATGCGCGCAAGAAGAAAGCGTACCAGATCGATCGAGCCTGCGTCAGGTCTCATGGGGAAGCCGTTGACATGCTCCGGTTGAAAATCACCGGCAATGGCAGCCCTGACTCGGGCCGCGACTTCGTCGTCCGCCGGAGCCTCGTTGGACATCCGACACGCCTCGAGGTCCCGAGATGAGACGCCAGGACCCATCTCGTCCATCCTCAACGGTCGTGACATCAGAGGGAGAACTCTCCGGTGATGGACGGCCGAGGACGAGGGCGGCGGTCAAACCTTCCTGGCGAAGCTTCTTCAGGGCGTCAAGGAGGGGGTCGAGCCGAGACTGATGAGCTTGGACGACGCCGTACGTCCAGTCCGCTGGACGCTCCAAGATCAGACGGCCCGAGTAGGAAGGCAGGAGGTTGTCGTCGTTCCGCAGGTAGAACCACTGGGAGTCCCAGCCGGCGTGGTTGGTCGATAACCCTACCGGGATGTACTCCCGCGGCCGGTCCGTCTTCCCCGTCTTCTGCACCAGATTGAGGCAACCCGCCCGCACGGGCTTCCTTACGCCCGTGGTTCCGGTGGGGGCGTGAAACAGCTCACCCCTGTAGAGGTGGAGCCACAGCTCCCAGTGCGGCATCATCCCCAGGAAGCCCTCACACACGGCGGCGAAGACCGCCGCTACGGTGATGGCGTTCGGAGAGAAGTGCCGGAGCTCCACCCCATAATGGAAGCAGAGGGCCCGCATGAAGCGGCTTGGAGGCGCGCCCAGACCGTGGCGGTGGAACTTGGCGAACGACACCACGTAGCCCTCGGGCGGCTGAGGCCCCCTGTGACTCGCCGGCGGCGCGATCCACTCTGGCGACGACAGCGAGGTGCGGCGGCGCAGCAGTCCCTCCTTCTCAAGCTCTAACAGCCGGCGCTCCGTCATCGACGACGGGCGCCAGTCATCGGCGGCGACGAGTGTTTACAGGCATCTCGGCTGAAGGGACGGTGGGTTAACTACAGCTAGAGGAGGCGTGTGCGCGTGAGACGGCGAGAAAGCAAAGGCAGCAAAGGAATAAGAGTGAGAAGGCGGAAGGGAGAGGAACGGCGGCGACGCCACGACGTACTTATAGGCAGCAGTCCGCCAACGGACAGATCCGAGAAATAAGGTAACTCCCCCCATAAATGCGCCGTCTGACGGTCCTTTCTCTCCTCACAGGCCGGACGCTCCGAATTCCCCGCCGATACAGTGTCGCGACGTCACTTACCTCAAAAGGTGCGCCCAACGGGCAGAAAGACGAACCGGCATGGCAGCTTCCTTACTTCGTAAGCCAAGGTATGCGCCCACGATAGTCTCGAGAGGTCGATGGCTGGCCCGTCGAAAGGGTTCGACAGCCGATCTCGAGCACCAAGAGTCAGGGATCCCCAGCGAGTGGTCGAAAATCGAGGCCCGCCTCGAAGACTCGCTGGCGATGTCCAAGGTAGGGTTGAGACAGTCGAGAGGAATCCCCCCGAAGGGAGGCACCGAGCCGCTGGACTCTATCGAACGAGACCGGTATCCCCGACCACGTCGACCCTGCTTTATGAGGACGCCTCCGGGCTACAGCTGACTCCCTCGAAAGGGGCACAGGTTCTCACTTGGACCACCCGCTAGGAACTCAAACTGGGGTGGAAGACGCTCGCTCTATCGAGAGTACCGGTTCATCCTCATTACGCCGTCTTTTTCTTGATTTTGGCTTATTAGGATTCTTGCCTGGAATGTAGTGAATTTCATCCAATCTTTCCATAACCTCGTCTGCACTAAATTTCCTTGGTGGCTCCCTCTTTTCATGGTGGCCATTGAAGGATTTGTTTTTCCTCCATACATGATCACTTGGGAGGAAACGTCTATGGCCTATGAAACCAATCTTGTTTCTTAGACATTCTGAGCATGGATTCTCATCACAATGCACACATGCAAAGTAACCCTTAGTGGTTCTGCCTGACATGGTTCCCAATGCTGGGTAGTCATTGATTCCCCATAGAATCGCTGCACGGAGGCTAAACTCTTTGTTTTCATATGCATCATAAGTTTTCACACCTTCCCAAAGAGTAACCATGTCTTCCATCAAAGGCTGCATGAACACATGGAAATCTTTGCCGGGTGATTTTTTTCCTGGAATAAGTAGAGCAAGCATATAATTGGATTGGTCCATACACATCCATGGTGGAAAATTATATGGTGCCACTATCACTGGCCAAATGCTATATGAATTGCTCATCTGACCATAAGGGTTAAATCCATCAGTAGCAATGGCTAACCTCAAACTGCGAGGATCATCTGCAAAGGATTTGAAAGTGTCATCAAAATCTTTCCAAGCTTCTCCATCAGCAGGATGTCTCATTTCATTGTCAACTGCTACCCTCTTTGCCTTGTGCCATCTTGCATACTGTGCCCGCTGCTTTGACATGAAAAGCCTTTGAAGGCGTGGGATTATTGGAAAGTAGCGGAGGACCTTGTGAGGAACTCTCTTTCTGCCCTCCTTTTTCACTTTCCATCTTGTGAAGCCACAAACTGGGCAATGATCAGCATTTTCATTGTCCTTCCAAAACAAGGCACAATCATACTTGCACACATCAATGCAAACATAACCAAAACCAAGCTTCTGAAGGAGAGATTTCAATTCATTATAGGACTTAGGAAGCCCAGGCACATTCTTCAAACTTGTAGAAATCAACTCAAGGAATGCATCAAACCCAGATGTTGTTATCCGATTGTAAACTTTTATATGTAGCAACTTAATAATGAAAGATAGCCTAGACTCCTCGTGTCGAGGGTACCAACAAGGGGTACCCTCACCAATGCGTACAACGAAACCATCCGTACACACGGGCGACCATCGACGGTCGCAGCCTCGAAGACGGAAATACCGTCGAGCGAGTCGGCCAGGGCTCGAGCAGCAACTGCCGTCGAATACGGAAGCAGGCTCGAGCGAACCAAGGGGCGTCGAGCGCAAGGACACTGCTCGCCGCCTGACGCGCGCACGCGGGTCGGAGCATTTAATGCACCTGACGCTTCCCCACCTAACACATGGGCCACGGGAGGCTTCCGTCCCATCGTTCTTTTTGCAGCCTTCCCACCGAACGGCCCAGGGCGTGCCAGGACACGGGAAACAAGGATGGAACGTCTAATCGGGACCCCCTCGAGACACCCAAGGTCAGCGCTCCAGATATCGACACCTCGTGCGGCGTCCGACCCTCGACCTCACCAGGCTCCTTCCTGGGGACGAGTCGGGCGTCAAATGACCACGCCGTAACCGCTCCGCCGGATTTGCCGCCGGGCCTTATAAGCGTGCACCCGCCGAACCAATCCAAGGCGGCGCGCAGAGCAGAATGCAGGGGCACGCGTGATCATCACCAGGCTATTAAGACGGGACGGCTCGAGGGCATGCCGGTACGGAAACCTCGAGTAGGTCGGCGCTCCACGCTGCTATCGACTCCCATTCCTACACCTACACATGTACCCTAGGCCCTTCCTTGGAACTATAAAAGGAGGGACTCAGGAATAGAAGAGAACACAGCAAAAGACCACGCTCATACGTAGTAAAGCTCCACACTTCATACCACGCTTGTATTCGCCCCTGTACAAGCACTTAGGTGCAAGATAATACAAACTCTCTCCCCCCGCTGGACGTAGGGCCTTCTCTTGCCCGAACCAGGATAAATCTCTGTGTCTTCTTGCATCACCATCCGGAAAAGGGAGCACGCATACAAATTTACTCGTTGGTGTGACCCCCCGGGGGAAAAACACCGACACCTCGGTGCAACCTGGATAAAGTTCACGCTTTGCCTCTTCCATGATTTCTTTATACAAGTTACCACCAAAGCCTCGGCTTGCTGCAGCGTGCAAATCTTGAATTAGCCCCGGAACTCCCCGTGCACTATCATCTATGACATCTTCATCTTGTCCTTCTTCCTCCTCAAAGGGTGCCTGCTCATTTCCTTCCCATGACATATTTTCAGGACCACCATCGAGTTCCCTATCATCTTCAGCTTGTCCTTCATCCTCTCCATGGTGAATCCACCTAGTATAGCACCTAGACATACCATTGAGTTCGATATGCTCTTGTACATCATCTTGGTAGTACTCTTTGTGGTTCAAGCATTTTCGGCATGGGCATTTGATCTTTTCATCTGCACTATATTTGCACCGGACATGATCCATGAATTGGTCCACACCGGCCAAAAAGGCTGGCGAAAAAAGCTCACTGTTGTAAATCCAACTTCTGTCCATGTCGCCCTGATTACATTAGATGCAAAACAAGCAATTACAAATCCATTTTAATTCACTCAACTAAGTAAAGACACTGCAAAATTCATGTTACAAGTTTTTCTCACCTTTTTTTAGTGAGCCTCTCAGCTCAAGACCTTGTCGTGGCTGATGCTTGGGGAGGAGGGGGTGCTTTGGTGCTGAGCTGATCTGGTGGCCGGTGAGCCTCGTCGGGTGCTGGAGAACAGGGGATGAGGGGGTGCTTTGGTGCCGTGGCTGATGCTTTGGGGAGGAGGGGCGGCTGCTGGAGGACAGGGGAGAGGGGCGGCAGATCCAGGTCAGGGTAGGGGCGGGAGCTGCAGGTCAGGGGAGAGACGGCATCGCTGCCGGTGCTCGTCGCCGGCGATGCTGCAGGGGAGAGGGGCGGGAGAGGCAGGACATGGGCGGGTGCGGCAGGAGGTGCGCTGAGGATGCTCACAAGAGGAGGAGGCAACCTGGATGCTCGTCGCCGGCATGCTGCAGGTGCTCGTCGCCGGCGTGGAAGGGCCTCGGTGCCCGAGCAAACCAGGGAGACCAGCGACACTTAGCCAGTAGGAGGCTAAGTGAAGTACCCCAAAGACATATGACATGTGGGCCCGCATGATGTTTATGCTACAATGACATGTGGGCCCGCATGTTCATCAGCCTGTCATGCACCATGTCAATTGCTCACACATTTATTTTTTAAATCCAGGATCAAATGTTGTAACAGGTTTTTCTCCTACATACTACCTCTAAATTCGATGCTTTTTTTTCCTAAATTTTTCTAAAATCATGATCTATCAAACTGTTGTGTTCATTTTGCCGATTATCAAATTGTATAAAGTTTGAACAAGTGAAATGTTGAATTTTAAAAAACATACAACTTGTAACCAAAATTTCACACTGAAAATGACTTCAAGCAAAAAAGTCATCAACACAAGAATTGTTCTACTCATGAAGACCAACATTTCTTATTTTGGCCATTTTCCCATATGACAAAGTGTTCGTAAAGTAGTTCACAAATTTCACACTATTCCTTATAGTTTTCATGAACTACTAGTGACATATATGATTTCCGTGAACAAAGTTATTGACACTTGGTCGGATGGACACGCGACCAAAACAAAAGGTGTACATTTTCATGAGATGTGCAATATTTGTGTTCATCACTTTTTAATTTGAGACTTTTTAGTACCCCAAAAATTTGGTCAAACTTTGAATTTCTTTCGAATTCAAATTTCAAACCTTAAGAAAATTCCAAATCGAAAAATATCCAATACCAAAAATGTACATCTCAATGATATCTACAACTTTCTTTTAGACATTTTTCCCATTTGGATTTGTTTACTTCACCAAATTATCATCTCAAGTCCAAATACAAACAAATGGGTCTTTGACAAGTGGACCCGCTGCGCCAGAACCAGCATCGGCCCAGCTAGCGATGTGACACCGACACAGCAGGCCCACTCGTCAGGCCCAAATTTTCCACTCCGCCCCCGCGCACTCGCCAGTCGCCGACAAGTGGGACCCTACGCGACTCCCGCTCAAGCCATCCGAAACGCCCTCGCCTTATCCTCTTGCTCGGTCGGAGAAAGGGGAAAAATCCCCAATCTTCCACTCCTCCCCTCACGCCGCCTCGCCGCAACGCGCCGCTGCCTCGCCGCCCCACCCTCCGCCGCAACGCAACGACGCAGCACCGCCCATCACCGCATCGCATCTTAGAGGCGACGACGACTTCCACCACCTCGACAGAGCTAGGAGGTCACGCCGCCGGCATCCTCGTACCTCCACGCATCTTAGAGGCGACGACGACTTCCACCACCTCAACGGAGCTAGGAGGTCACGCCACCGGCATCCTCGTACCTCCCCGAGCTCGTGACGCGCTTGCTGGCCACCTGCCCCTCCACCGTGTGCGTGCGCCTCGCCGCCGACCTCGGACACCTCGCCTACTCCAACGCCAACCAAGTGCTCCTCCGTCCAAGGTATGTCATACACTGCTTACTCTACTTGCTGGATCCAATTGCATCGCTAGATCCAATTGCTAGCGGTTCATTTCGTCGTCATACAAGGAGGAGAAACAGTAGTATAGAGAGAGAGGGAGAGAATTTGTTTGCTGGTTAAACAATTACAATTTGTCTGGCAGTTTGTGTATGCACTGATGCCAGTTTGTGTCTGCACTGATTCTCATAGCTGTAGATGAAGCAGCAGTTTGTTTTGTGATTGTACCTATCTTCTTAGCCAGCTATATCAATTCTGCAGGGCAAGTTTATTTACTGCATTGCTAATTATGTGCCTCCCCTTTTTCATGAACTCCTTTACATAAACTGAAACCAGTTTCTGCACTTTCTTCATTTCCTCCTACTAAGTAATACCAGAAATGGGAAAAACAAATTATGAGCAGCAAAGGGATGCAAATGTTAAGCGTGTTCAGGATGTTTTTAAGTCTTTGGGTATTGCTGTTTTATCTCAACAAGTTAGAGATGATATTTCAATAAAGGAAAAGGGCAAAGCAAAGAGGGTAGTTTCTGACAAACCATCATCTGACAATGACAATGAGTATGATCCAACATCTGACATTGATAACCAATCTGACAGCGATGATGACTATGATGATGACCTCACTAATGAGGTCCATACTCAGGTGAGATGAATTGCAATGCCAATTAACAAGTATCTATTTTGTCTATTTGAAACAAGTACTGCATTGTACTCTACTAATGTACTTCACACTTGATCCTTATTTAATAAGCTGCATGTTACTCTTGACAGGTTGGAGTGATGGTTCCAGGAGCGCGCCCAAAGCAGAAGGCGCAAAAGGGGGCATCAATGGCCCAGCAGCCACCGCGTACACCAATAAGAATCACTAGGCAAAGTGCAGCTATGCCATCACCTGGAGGCCGTCCACCGCCCAAGCAAAGACAACCATTGCCTCCTAAGAATATTTCAAAACCCAGCCCTAAACGTAAAGCCGTTGCTAGTGCCACCCAACTACAAGGAAACCAAGCTACCACTGGTAGCCAGACCACAGAAACTACTCTCACATTGCCTACTACTCCCAACACCACAAGTCCAGCCTTGTCTGCGCCTCTTCCAAACACACAGCCTTCTCCTACTAAATACACCAAGCTTACTGCAGCTAGGTCTACACCAGGTGCAAACCCTTTTTATTTCCTTCCTAGAGTGCCTCCTCCTACCACAACTAGTGCTAACCAGTCAGTGCCTGCCAACACAACTAGTGCTAACCAATCAGTCCCAACACCGACTCCTACAACGACTCATGACCTTGCTACCACAACTAGTGGTAACCAATCACTTCGTGCAGAGACCTCTCCAGGTGCAAGGAGCTCTAGGCAGAGCAATGACATCAATGAGTCAGCTGACCTTTTGGAAGCTGCAAATTCAGAGGGTCATACAAATGATGTAGAACCGGATGAGGACTTAGTTCAAGGTACACTCACTTCCAAGCTTTCTTTTCTCCATCCAATATCTACATTAGTTGCTGTTCTAACTACCCTAATTTACATATTGAAGCACAACCTGATGATGACTTAGTTTATGGTGAGTTAGTTCCAGGTGCACACATTTCAAAGCTTTCTTTCTCCATGCATTATGTACATTTGTTGCTGCTCTAACTACCCGTATTGCTTATTATTTCACAATGCAGCACCCCGAAAGGAGGTCCGCAAGCAAACCATGGGTCATGGCTTGGAGAAATTGATCAAGAGAGGGAACAGACTACCTATCCAAGTTGCTGAAGGAAAGAAAAGACCAGATGTCCCACTACAAGCAGCCAAGCTAGCATCAGAAACTGGTGTTGCCCTTAGGGATAGCCTACCTATCTACACTTCTTGGAAGAAGTATGACAATGAGGCAGGGAAGGCCAAAGTTCAAAACGTGCTTGATAAAGTGGCGGTGAGACAACTACTTCACCTTAATTAGTTTCTTGCATTACTGCCTCTACTACCTTGTACAAAGTGTTTCTAATAAATTATTTGTGTGGTTGCAGTCAAGGTTGGATGTCGATGTTAAAAACGAAGGACCAAGCAAAGATGCATGCACTGACATCGTTAAGAAGGGAGTAAGGCAGACGAGGTACAATCTGAAAAGGAAGTACTTTGACGAGTCACTCACAATGGAACAGTTGATCGCCAAAGGACCTCCACCAAAAATGAAGCCAGATGAATGGATCAATCTAGTAGAGTACTGGTGTGACCCCAACAATCAGGTCTATACTCTGCATTTCTTCTTTCATTAATCAGCAATCAAACTGGTCATGTGAATGAGAACTTTGTATTTCACTTGACGTGCAGGAGAAATCTGCTAAGAATAAAGCAAACCGAAGCCAAGTGCAGCTGCACCAGAGGACTGGATCTAGGTCCTACATTGCTCATCGATACAGTCTGGTACGAAAACAATTGCTTTCAGCCTACACCAATTATAAGACATTATGTGCCATCAATTACTTGTTGCACTGAAATGTGAAATGTGAGTAAGGCCATCCTAGTTGCCTTAGCGAGTCAAACCTGATTGGCTCCTATTTGGAACTGTTACTCACATGTTAGATGTTAGTGAGGCAAACCTGATGTTCCAAACTGATATGTGCAGAGGCCCAAGTACAATAACATGGAACCTGATGCTGTTGATTTCTTTGGGGAATGTATGACTAGTTCCCAAAAGGGTCGTACTCCACTTGCCAATCAAGTTTATGTGAGTTAAATAGTGATTGGACACATCTACTCTGAAGTACATATCTTGAACAAACCTTTTGTATGGCCTAAATATTAACTGCCTTCATTTTATTTAGGAACGAATGGTGGCAGAGAAGGAAAGAGAGCTAGAAGAAGGAGATCCAGAAAAGTCTCCCACCAAAATTGTGGATGAAAATCTGAGCCAGATCAGCCGGTCCTCCACCTTTCTTCCTAACATTGGTGTCCCAAAGCAGTCCAAGAATGGCCGGTCCTCAGTCGCAGCAGTACAAGCACGCATGCAAGCTCAGTTTGATGCAAGATTACAAGCTGAAAGAGAGGAAGCTGAGAGGAAGCAAGAAGAGCTGCAGGCACAGCTGCAAGCTCAGCAGGCTGCACTTGCAGAAAACCAGGCTTTGCTACGTCAGACCCAAGAGGAAGTCAAGGGGATGCATACACAGTTTGATGAGACTAATGCAATGCTGAGAGCTCTCCTGAAACTTCAGAAAAATTGAGGTAGGCTCAATGAAGTTTTTGAGGATGAGGCCTTTGCCTAAGCTTATGCTTCCTTTGCTAGAACTTGTTGTGGCTCGAAGTTATTTAGAATTGTTTCTATGTTGGAACCTAAGGTTTGGAACTTGGAACTATGTGGTTGATGTAGAACTAGTGTTGGAACAAGTGGAACCAGTGTCTTGTGGACATCAAACTATGTGTGTGCAACTAAGTTGGTTTGTGTGAATTCTATCTTATTATATATGTCTTGTGATGTGAATCTTCTGGATGATGTCTTGGCTTATGTGAATAAATCTTCTGGATGATGTCTTGGCTTATGTGAATGAATCTTCTGGATGATGGTTTCATATGTGATGATGGTCAGTGAGCCTGACTGAAATATATGTACATGCCTGCATGATGCTATCAAATGTGATGAATGACCAAAACAGTCTGTCGTCACTAAGCTAGGGTGCCATGTTGTCATAAATTAGCAGAATTTTCATGACACTCAAATTCGACACAAAATGCCTTCCAATGTAGAAACCAAACAAACAAAATGTGACAAAAGGCGTCTGTCACAAAATCCAAAAAATTATACATGACGATTCAATTTCGTCACCAAAAGACCACCACGTATGCCCCCTAACATACAATATGTGACGACTTCAATATTACGTGACGAGTTGACTGATCAATATATGACGAAACCTCGCGTCGCAAAAAGTAACAATATGTGACGACAATTGTGTACCGTCACAAAAGCTCTGCACATTTTGTGACGGTTGCATAACAAACCGTCACGAGGTACATTATGTGACGGTCGTTTTGTGACGACACGTATGACACCAGGTTTTCGTCATAAACTTTTTTTTATGACATATTTCTTACCTAACATGACATTTGGCCCTTGTCATGCAAGCCCAAATTTTTTGTAGTGTTCGCCATTGATATCTCCGAAGAAGAAGGTGAGGAAGCAAGCTCCTCTCGTGCAGTTGGGACTGTATCGGTAGAAACCAGGGCTAAGCTGGAAGAACTATCGGCCATACTTCACCAAGACACAGCTCAACTGGTCAATGATTCTGATCCAGCCAAGGCCCTGTTCAAGACCCTTAGAGGCCAAATTCCTGCCGATGCTGAAGAAACCCTCTTCCAGGCTGCACATCTAGAAAGCCGCCAGCTGCAGTACCAGAGAGCCACTCGGCGCCTTGCCGATAGAGCTGCTCAAATCCAGCTTTCTGAGGAGATGATGAAAGAAAAACTCTTAGCCGATGAGAAGCACAAGAACATCGGCACCTTAAAGTCCTCAGGTGATGCATTGAAGCAGAAAGTCTCTGATCTATCGGCAAAAAGAGAAGCCCTGCTGGCCTGAGACAGAGCAAGTAGAGGATGCTCTGTCTCAGGCCCAGCAAGAAGAGAGCCAACTGCCGGAGACCATCAAGCAACTCGAGCAAGAACGAAATGCCCACGGTCGCAAAGCGCTGCAGTTGAAGAAGAAGCTGAAGCCGATAGAAGGTTCTGCCGATGATGATACCAAAGAGATAGAAACAGCCAATCAGATCCGGCTGCGCGCCATATCGGCAATCCAAGCGCTGCTGAACATTTGAAGCTCTCATCGGCAACACGCCTTTGCTCTTCTGCATTTCTGCTTTCTTAATGTCTTAGTCTAGCCGATAGGACTGTTATCGGCATCTTTTGAAACATTAAGTCCATCCCTAGATACACTTTAGTCCAGCCGATAGGAGTGTTATCGGCATTTAAACTTTTATGCATCGACCCATATGCTAGGGTAGTACTTCTTTAAATATTTGCCATTTAATGCTCTGGGAAATTCAACTCCTTCGAGAGTTTCTAGAATATAGGCATTACCAGGAGCCGATCGACTTATCCGATAAGGACCTTCCCAATTAGGAGACCACTTTCCAAACTTCGAACTTTTAGTCCCGACTGGCAAAATTAATTTCCATACCAAATCCCCATCGGCAAACTCCTTAGTCTTCACCTTCTTATCATACCATCTAGCAACTCTCTTCTTATTTTCTTCTATACTCATTAAAGCTTTTAACCGATGCCCTGCTAGATCATCCAACTCATCGGTCATCAAAGTGGCATAATCATAGGCAGTTAACTGATCTTGAAAAGATAATCGCCTGGATCTAGCCTTAATCTCCCAAGGCAACACTGCATCATGTCCATACACCAATTGATAGGGTGGCACCTTGGTTGATCCATGACAAGCCATCCGATAAGACCACAGTGCTTCATTTAACAATGTATGCCACCGCTTAGGATTTTCTTCAATCTTTCGTTTAATAAGCTTGATAATTCCTTTGTTAGATGCCTCGGCCTGCCCATTGGCTTGAGCATAATAAGGAGAAGAATTCAACACTTTAATCCCCATACCGATTGTGAATTCATCAAACTCCCCCGATGTGAACATAGTGCCTTGATCGGTAGTAATTGTCTGAGGAATCCCAAATCGGTAAATAATGTGCTCCTTCACAAAATCAATCATATTGGCCGAGGTGACCTTCTTCAAAGGAATAGCTTCAACCCATTTAGTGAAATAATCAGTGGCAACCTAAATAAACTTATGCCCCTTACTAGATGGTGGATAAATCTGGCCAATCAGATCGATAGCCCATCCCCGGAACGGCCAAGGCTTTATGATAGGATTCATAGCCGATGCGGGTGCTCTTTGAATATTACCAAACTTTTGACAACTTTGACACCCCTTGAAATATTTAAAGCAATCCTCAAGTATGGTCGGCCAAAAATATCCATTCCTTCGAATCATCCACTTCATCTTAAAAGCTGACTGATGTGCTCCACACACTCCTTCATGGATTTCTCCCATCAAACTTCTAGCTTCATCATCACCTAAGCATTGGAGAAGAATTCCATCAATAGTTCGATAATACAATTCATCTTCGAGGAGCACATATTTGGTTGCTTGAAACCGAACTCGTCTTTCAACTTTCTTAGATGGATCTTTTAGATAATCAATAATTTCCTTCCTCCAATCATCGGCACCGATCACCGATATTGCATTAATCATAGGCTGATATCCCGAAGCATGCTGAGCTAACCGATTGGCCTCTTCATTATGCAATCGAGGAATATGCTCTAATTGGAAATCTTTGAATTCCTTCAACAGTCGCATGCTTTTCTCGAAATAAGTTATGAGAACCTCACTTCGGCATTCATAACTCCCGGTCAATTGATTTATAACCAACATAGAATCTCCGAAGACTTCAACAGCATCAGCACGAACTTCTCTTAATAACTCCAATCCCTTAATCAGAGCCTGATATTCAGCCTGATTATTTGTTGATGTAGCAACAATCGGCAAGGAAAATTCATACTTCCTCCCCTTAGGGGAAACTAATACAATGCCGATTCCTGCCCCCCGGTCACATATAGATCCATCAAAGAAAAGCGACCAGGGTACAATTTCCAAGGCTTCTATTACACCACAATGCTGAGTCACAAAATCGGCCATAATCTGCCCTTTGACTGCCTTAGCCGATTCGTAACGCAGATCGAACTCCGACAGCGCTAGAATCCATTTACCGATCCTGCCACTCATAATCGGCATGGATAGCATGTACCGGACCACGTCATCTTTGCAAACAACAGTGCATTCGGCCGATAGCAGGTAATGCCTCAATTTGATACATGAAAAAAACAAGCATAAGCATAGTTTCTCAATGGCCGAATACCTAGTTTCAGCATCAATCAACCTCCTGCTTAAGTAATAAATTACACGCTCTTTCCCTTCAAATTCTTGAATTAAAGCCAAACCGATAACTATCCCATCGGTAGACAAATACAATCTGAAGGGCTTTCCTTGCTGAGGTGGAACTAGAATTGGAGGATTCATTAAATATTTCTTGATTTCATCCAGAGCCAACTGTTGTTCTTCTCCCCAAATAAATTCTTGATCGGCTTTCAATTTAAGAAGAGGACTGAAAGCACGAATCTTACCAGACAGATTAGATATAAATCTCCTGATAAAATTTACCTTGCCGATCAAGGACTGGAGCTCAGTCTTGTTAGTAGGGGCCACTATCTTATTGATGGCATCAATAGATCTTCGACTAATTTCAATACCCCTTTGATGTACCATGAAACCAAGAAACTGCCCTGCCGATACACCAAATGCACACTTGTTGGGATTCATCTTCAATCCATGTTTCCTTGTGCACTCTAACACTTTTCGTAAGTCGGTAAGATGCTTTGAGAAATCCTCAGACTTAACCACCACATCATCAATATAGATCTCTACCAGCTTGCCGATGAACTCATGAAATATAAAATTCATGGCCCTTTGATAAGTAGCACCAGCATTCTTCAACCCAAAGGTCATGACTATCCATTCAAATAGCCCAACATGACCAGGACACCTGAATGCGGTTTTTGGAATATCTTCCTCTACCATGAATATTTGATTATATCCTGCATTACCATCCATAAAGCTAATGCTCCGATGATCAGCCGCAGCGTCAACCAGCAGATCGGCAACAGGCATTGGGTATCCATCCATCGGCGTAGCTTTATTGAGATTCCTGAAATCAATGCACACCCGAAGCTTCCCGTTTTTCTTGTAAACCGGAACAACATTGGAAATCCATTCGGCATACCGACACTGCCGAATAAACTTAGCTTCAATGAGTTTGGTGATTTCGGCCTTAATATCAGGTAGAATGTTAGGATTACATCGGCGAGCTGGTTGCTGATGTGGCCGAAATCCAGACTTGATGGGTAACCGATGTTCAACAATTGATCGGTCTAAACCAGGCATCTCAGTATAATCCCAAGCAAAGCAATCTTTATATTCCTTTAACAAATTAGTTAATTGTTGCTTACACCCAGGATCTAATTTAGCACTAATAAAAGTAGGTCTAGGCTTATCACCACTACCTATATCTACTTCTACCAAATCATCGGCCGATGTGAATCCCTGGCCTAATTTTCCATCATCGGCGAACCTATCCATTAAAAACCTTCGTCAGAACCGACTGCTTGGATCGGTGGAATCTCGTAATCGGCAACCTTGAGAAAATCTTTCTCCCAGACTTCTCCTGAAATGCACCTAGTCCTCTCATAGGTATCCGCTTCTGCCGACGCAATGACGTAAGAAGAATCTCCCGGGACAATCTCAATCTTGTCACCTACCCACTGAACCAAGCATTGGTGCATCGTAGATGGGATGCAACAATTGGCATGAATCCAATCTCTTCCCAACAATAAGTTGTAAGCACCCTTTCCACTGATCACGAAGAAAGTTGTCGGCAAGGTTTTGCTGCCGATGGTCAACTCCACACATATTGCCCCCTTGACTGGAGACACGTTTCCTTCAAAGTCTTTGAGCATCATATCGGTCTTGGTCAAATCCTGATCCCCTTTCCCAAGCTTCCGATATACTGCATAGGGCATAATATTAATAGCAGCGCCACCATCAACTAGGATCTTGGTCATTGGCTGCCCATCAACCCTTCCTTTGACGAACAGAGCTTTGAGATGCTGCCTTTCATCATCGGCAGGTTTCTCAAAGATAGCTGTCATGGGATCCAGAGCCAGCTAAGCTATCTGATCGGAAAATTCCAACTCATCATCACTGGATGGTGCAAGAAACTCCATCGGCAACACAAAGACTATGTTAACTCCTGCCGATGGACCTTCCCTCTTAGTGTCTGATGGCTGCTGACTTCCAGAGTCCTCGCCCTTGCTTAACTCCTCTTGCCTTTCTCGTTGCAATCTCCTCTTCTGTGTCTTGGTTAATCCTTCAGGACACCATGGAGGGAGTGGCTTTTGCCTTGCTGCTGGGCGTGGATTCTCTCTTGACTCCACCCGATGCGTGTTGGCATCCCTGCAAAATATGAACTCATCAGGAACCCGCGCATTAGCCATCTCTTCAGCTCTTCCTGGTTCCTGGGAAAATATTGGACACGATCACCAAGCCTATCGTGCACACTGAGCCTGCCCCCTAGCCGATCATGAACTGATGCTCTTCCTCTGATCGGCCCATTAAATCGCCGATTGTCGTCATGATAACGCCGATCAGTCCTGTCGTACCGATCATAACCATTGCACTCAGGGCAGTCTCTGACAGTGGGAAGCTTAATATTTTCCTCCCAACAATGGATGAAGAACGGACAGTTTCAATGATCTCTATGCCGATTCCACTCCTGTCGGCATCTTTCTTCCTCCCGTCGATAATCTTCTTGCTGGCGCCGATATCGATCTTCCCGTTGCTGCCAGTTCTCTCAAGGCCTTCTATGAGTTATAACGATGCTAGACCGAGGAGGCCTACCTGAATTGGTTCCTTCCTGGACCAAACCTTTACCTTTTGCATCGGCAGTAGTAACCTGATGCTGAGGATCTACCGATGCACTTTTCTCAGCTGCTTCCGATGTTAAAACCTTGACCTTCCCCTTTGCATCCAACATGTTTGACGGGAAAGGATGTTGGTCTATCTTCATCGGCTTCTGAGTCTTGGAACTGTCAAATTTAATTCTCCCAGACTCTATGGCCGATTGCAGCTGCTGTCTGAAAACTTTGCATTCATTGGTGCCATGAGAAGTTGCATTATGCCACTTGCAATATTTCATCCTCTTCAACTCCTCTGCCGATGGGATCACGTGATTGGGAGACAGCTTGATCTGACCCTCCTGAAGTAGAAAATCAAATATTTTATCGGCTTTAGCGGTGTCAAAAGCGAACTTCTCTGGTTCCTTCTGCCCAAAAGGGCAAGACATCGGCTTCTTGTTCTTTACCCACTCTGCCAAGCCGATGACTGGTTCCTCGTCAGAATCTGAGCTTGTTGCCTCATCAACAAATGATACCTTCTTGTTCCATGCTCTTTTGGGCTCGAAAGGCTTGAGGTCTTGATCAGAAATCCTCTGCACCAAATGACTTAAGCTTTCAAACTCCTGAGAGGCATACTTATCTCTGATGTGTGGCAACAAACCCTGGAAAGCCAAATCGGCTAGCTGCCGACCATCCAGAACCAGACTATAGCATTTATTTTTGACTTCCCGTATCCTCTGCACAAAACCTTCAACCGATTCATCATTGCGTTGTCTCAATTTGACCAAATCGGTGATCTTCTTCTCATGAACTCCAGAAAAGAAGTACTTGTGGAATTGTTTCTCCAGATCGGCCCAAGTAATCACTGAATTAGGAGGTAATGATATGAACCAGGTAAAGGCCGATCCAGACAATGACGATGAAAATAGACGAACCCTCAATTCGTCCCTGTTACCAGCTTCTCCGCATTGGATGATGAATCTGTTGACATGCACCATGGTTGACGTGTCGTCTTGCCCGGAAAACTTGGTAAAGTCTGGTACTTTGTACCGATATGGAAGCGGGATCAAATCATATGCGGGAGGATACGGTGTCCGATAAGAGTAAGTGTTGACTTTGGGTTTTATCCCAAATTGTTCCCTCATTACTTCGGCGATCTTATCGGCCCAATATGCATCGGCATCCTGCCGATGAGGCGGCTGCGGATCTGGTGCCTGGTGGCGAGCCTCCACGTGTCTGTTTGGGGCATGATCTGCACGGAACATTGGGTTGATCATCTGACTTCCAATCTGCGGACCACCAAACTGCTGTCCACCAATTTGCTGCCCCTCGAGTTGCTGTCCGATATTCATTGGCTGGCTGGAGATCCCCTGACTTTGGAATCCGGGATAGATCTGTCCTTGCGGGAACCCTGTAGCCTGGTAACTCTGTTGGGGCGATTGTGGAAAGACTTGCTGTCCGAGCCATCCATTATTAGCGTTCATCGGCATAGGCGCTGCCGATGATTGGTAATTGGGTATCATCATTGAATTGACATACCCCGACTGGGCCATAGACCTCTGTTGCATCAGCATTGAATCTGCCGATGCATTAGGCATCTGGGACATTGAATCTTGAGGATTCCCAGTGTGAGGCCTTGCAATAGTAGTCGTGGTATATCTAGGACTCTGGTTCCACGGCGCATTGGGAGGCGCCGATGCCATAGGAGTCTTGCCCCTCATGTCAGTTATCCGTGATGTACCCGGTGTTAATTCTGGAGGCATACCGTAACCCCACCAGTTGGGAGGAGGAGTCAACCCTGACATTGCCGATGCCAACATATCTGTAGTCAGTTTATTCTGCCCACTTGAAGTCTGTGGGTTGGTTGTCATCGGCACAGATTGTGCGCCAGTAGCTCCCAATGTGCTTGGAGGGACGGCAGATTGTGAACCCGCAGCGGTCATAGCAGCCGATGGAGCCGTAACCTCTGGTGCGGTCGGTTGATGATGAGTGGGGCCCACATAATCTGGTGGGATTTGTCCTTCCTTGAAAGTTCTTGCTACGGCATTGAAAACCGTATTAGACAGTACGCCAGCTTGGTTGATCAAAGCCCGGTTGATAGCACTGTCAACCATATCTTGAAGCTTGCCCGGATTGGCTTCGAAAGTGACCTGCCGTGGTGTCGGCAGCGCATCCTTCTGGATCACCTCGCCACTCCTGTTTATACTGAAGGTCTTCAAGCATTGCAACCTGTATTCCTCCATAGCTTGGGCAAAAGCTTGTTTCTGCTCATCCTTGAGATTGGCTTCTGTCACGGGGATGACGTTCTCCTGATCAAAGTCAGAGATCGACATGTTGATCTTGATCTTGAATCTGGTCCCACTGGGCGTGCCAAAAGATGTGTTGATGCAAAACTGATCTGCAAACACAAAGGGCTAATACCCGATTCAAACGTTAAGGCGTGCCAGCCGATTTGACCTTACTATCGGCAAAGGTGATAACTCGAATACTTTAGTCCTGACAACAGCGATGCGCCCGGATGTCACGGCTAAGAGGTACTCACGCGGAACTCGAGAACGCGCCGAGCTTAAGTCGACGAATTCCTAAGAACTCGTAATAAAAGGGAAAAAGTATGACGAAGTCGTCGAAAAGTAGATGCTGGAATATGAGTAAAAACGTGTGTTTGATTGATTGATTGATATCTCATTACAAGGCCCTAGGGTTCATATTTATACCCTGCTCAAAGAGCCACAACTAAACACGACTAGAATTCGAATTCCAAATTACACGGAATCCGTATACAAAACGACTTAAATAAATAAGGAAATAACAAAGCTATCTCCCGTGACGAACTAAAATTCTTCTATAAACCGATCAGCAGTTTCCGGACTCCTCCTCCGTATCATCGGCAGACTCCTTGCCATGGTCATCGGCAGACTCCCCAATTATAGCCATCGGCATAAACACATCACTGCCTGCAGACTTAGTCACATCCGACCTCTCCTTCATCGGCAACCATCCTCATCGGCAATTCATCTTGTAAACAGCATACTGCCACCTTATCCTGCCATCCTGGACACGTGCCCAAAAAACGGTGTCAACAATCTGTAAAAATCACGAGACGAATTTTTTAAGCCTAGTTACTCCATGATTGGACAATGTTTGTCAAGTAAAAACGAAAGTGCTACAGTATCGAAATCCAAAAAAAATTTGCGAACTGAACAAGACCTTAGTTTACGAGGTAAAAAGTTTTTTTTGATACTATAGTATTTTTGTTTTTATTTAGCAATTATTGTTTAACTATAAACTAACTATGCTCAAAAGATTTGTCTCGCAAATTATAGATAAACTATACAATTAGTTATTTTTTATCTATATTTAATATTCTATGTATGTATTATAAGATTCGATATGACGGAGAATTTTGAAAAGTTGTTGGGTTTTGAGGTAAACTAATAAGACCTTAAAATGATTTATAGGATGTGGCATTTTCATTTTAGGACGTGGCATTTTCGTTTTATTAGAAACCACGGTCACGAGATGAGCATGACCTCTCTCTATTCAAACTTTGAAAAATAATTAAAAAGGTTCTAGGCGAGCTGGGCTTGTAGTTTATTCACGCTGCCAGAAACAGAGTAGGAGTATACTTATGTGATTTTTTTTTTTTGGCCTCATTCTCATTTCTTCGGTGAGCCAGGAAGAATCGTGTAAAGTGGTGCCTTCACCAAAAGATTGTCATCGAGCCAACTGATCCCTTAATTTGATCATAGTTGCGCTCCAGGAACATTTCCCATATTATAACTCAAAAATATACCATTTCTTTGTTTCCGAGTCTGAACTAGCTAAGATAAGAGTGTGATTTAATTGGTTGCCGAAGCCGCTTGCCGTTTTGCAGCTACAGCAGATCCGAGCCTGTTCGTTTAGCAATATTTTTTTTATAACAATCAGTGAACAATATTTTGAGTCATACTTTTTAGACAAGCGAACACGCTTATTAGTAGAATGGCATATTTTCTGTGAACTCAGGACCTGAAAGTCTATGAAAATCTTTGTGAAGTCAGGACCTGAAAGTGAGATGGCAACGACCGCTTTGCATCAGCGCATTAGCAAGCTAACTAAAAAAAAGGCGTATCTGGCCTTTTGAAAAAAGTTTTTAAAAAGACTGCGTTCATATTATGAAAAGGTCCGATCCATATGGTCATAAACATTTGTTATATTCACTTTCAATGTACTTAGAGGATCTTATCGTAGAACCATTCTTTTTTTAAAAAAAAGGGAAATGTTTGGTTTCCTCCCTCTCATAAGAACATGTCAGGTAACGTCAGAGAATATATATATATATATATATATATATATATAACTCTGTGGCTGGGATAGATTATATATATATACGCTGATCAAGGACAATTGGGTGTGCTCGGCCGTGCTTGCTGCTTGCAGGCTGCAGCTGCGTAGCACCAAGCCACCAATGACGAACCAGCCACAAATGGAACAGCAGCAACCAGTCAGAAGTAGAGTAGGCACAATGATGAATCTTGGACTTCATTGTACACATCGGCTCCAACCTTGGTGCGAGGCCATGATGATGTGGAATCTAGTACTAGTATCTACTAATACCTTGGTTCGGAATAGAACACAATTATAATTATAATTATAATTTCAATTTTAGTTAAACTCTTAAAGTTTGATTAAGTTTATATAAAAATATGGATATTTATGAAATCAAACGGTAGTCTTCAATACCCTACTGAAGAGCTTGACTCTTCATTAAAATCAGTTTCTTTGTCATCCTCTAAGTCTACATTTAAAGTTTGTTGGAAGATCTTATGCATTATATTGGAACTTTTTGTCCTATATATATTATTGTTAGATTTATCAAAAGTTTTCATGTCGGTTGAAACCTCTATGGCCTGAACCAACTGCTAGCCGGTCATGTGAACATATCAACAATTCAACATCCATCACGTTTCAAGCTTTCCCAAAGAAACCATAGAAACATCACTGGCAATTTGCTGATCTCAAAACTACTATCAATGCCACTCTACTGCACTACTGCCAACTATGATATAATCATATTTGTTTCCACTTTTCATTATTTTCTTGTGAAGAAAAAAAGAAGAATGGTGTCCATTGTGTTGATTGTAAGCTGTCATGCATGTGCATTGGGTCACTGGGAAACAAATAGACCAATTGCAAGTAAAATACCTAAAAGCCAATATGCTTTTCATGATTTGGTCATAATAAGTTGTACAAATTTGTTCTTCTCATAGGTTGTTATCATGAAAGTTGTCAGATTTGAGCCGTGGTAATTAGAATTGACATATGCTCTATTTGGTTGTTTCCATTTCGCATCATCAGTTGTGATATAAAACAGTCTAGCCACAATCACACGGGAAGAGTGACTTGGTAAGGCTAGAGCAAGAGCTACAACGATCCTAATTGCTTCAATCATTTTCACTGATGTGAAAAGACATTTCTGTCCAACTTAAATAGCTATTGTGCATTATATTTTGAGTATTTCATATCATAGATATCCATGTGGTTGCATTGCTTGTTAGTATCAATTGCAAAATCTAGTTGTAACGTCGATTGAATTCTATACCATTGTATGTTTCTATAATTACGCTATACGTGTTGGATTCTTTATTTATTTATTTCATATTTTTTATGGATTTAGACAATTAGTATCTATATGTTTTTTTTCGTTTTTATCTCAATATAAATATCTATATGTTTTTTTTGTTTTTATCTCAATATAAAAATATTTAGTCCTTGCTATGTTGGTTGAGCCTTTATCCCATTTAATAGTTTGGATAATAGTACTAAATTGTTGGTCAAAGACTTATAATATTTGAATCACGTGCATACCTTGTAAACCTTACAAGGTAAGAACCTAGGAGTAATAAATTGAAAGGGCCTGTTTGAATCATGAACTGAAAGCAATCTGAAAAGTTTTGGCGGCAGATAAGCTTAAAAAAAAAAGAGAGAAAAGGCCGGAAGGATTTTACGGTCAAAGAATGATTCTGATAGCTCGTGTTCAACTCCCAGCTCGTATATATTTTGGTTGTTTCCTTGCCGACATTCTTGCATTGGATGTCGTCGTGCTGTACTGGTGCAGCTGTCCACCCCCACCCTGCCCTGTGCCTTGTGCCCTCCTTCCATCGGCATCTGCCGCCGGATTGGCCGGCGCGGTCCTCTGCCATGCCCATGCTTTGCTCGATTGCTTCCTTGCCTCCACTCTCCACTCCCTGCCAGCCACTTCCTTAGTTCCTTGGCCAGTTGGCCCATAGATACACCGCCGGTAAACGTCTCCAATTCCAGGTTGCAATCGCATGGCGGGCTCTTTTTGGCCGACCTGTGTGTCCCTGTGTTCTCGAGCAACACATTAAAATCTTGCAGTACATTTGTGGTTACCACAAGTGAGAGTTGTACGTTGATATTTATTTCACTTGGTCAAAACAGAAAGGTCGTCATGAAAAAGCGCCACTTTATCAAGAAAAAAAAAAGCACCATGTCTATTACTATGTCTAGTCAAAAAGAAAAGGGAAAAAAAAAGAACCACCCTCGTCTTGTTCCATTTCGTTCCGGCGAAGAGAATCCGATGCGGAAGGCGGTCAGGTCGTAATCGCATGTGCACCGCACATACATCACAACATTAGTGGGCAAACACAAAGATGAGCCGAGCGTCCACATCTAACAAACGCACGCACGCACGGCGACACGAAAGGCGATAGAGGAACCACCCACCGGCGCCCGTCGGCGTCCGCCGGCAAGGCAACAAAACAGCTGCTTGTCGTTCAGGGAGCTGGAGATGGAGATGCATGCAGGGACAGGTAGCCTATTATATCTGTGACTGTGCCCTGCTCTTCTTTCTCATGTCTGCGTGGAATATGCATGATGATAGGGTTGCGAGGATTGAGAAGATGAACCAAACCGACGCATGCATGTTGGCTGCACTGCAATCCAGGCCTATACTTTGAAGATGAACAGCACCAATAACCGGAGTACAATAATACTTTACTGCGCCGAGCAGCACCAAACGTGGCATGAGGTGAGGTGGTGGCAAGGATGATCGGCCAGATTATTATATACGGGCCACGGGCGTAACCGAGCGGGCAGAGCAGAGCAGAGCAGGTGGTGCCGTGTCACCACTCAGCGGTCACCAGCAGCCGAGCAATGCGGCATGTGATGTGAGAGCGCCGCGCCGAGTGCCGAGGCGACGGCGATTAAAGAACAGCAGGGCGACGGGGCAAAGGCGGAAAGCGACCGGACCGGACACGGCGACGGGGCAGGGGCAGGGGGACACCTCCAGATGCCAGCGCGTGCCCGCCGCTACGGCCTCCCGCGACCGCCGATGCGATGCCCTCGGCGGGGCGATAGAGAGGTGCGCGCGCTTCGTCCGTACTCTATGCGTAGCCATCACACAGGTTTCTAGAGGAATCTCAAAGGGATCACACAATCAGCTTGTGCTCATGCCTGCTGACTAGGCTAGGCGGTAATCGCCCCCCCGTGTCTTTATCTTAATCGACAGTTAGTGGCGCTCAAACGGCAATCGAACAGTGGCCATTCGCGGAGACACAGAGACAGACAGAGCAGGGCAGCATTCCTGGTGTTCTTCTACAGAGCAGGCGTTAAAAAAGAAACTGTGATCATGTCATCGATTGCTACTGTATCAAACATGAGCATAATAATCTCGAAAAAAAAACATGAAGCAGCAATGCTAGTAGAGCCATAATAATTTGCAGCTACGGGTTTCCATTTATCGATTCGCATATATTATGAATATATATATATATATAAGTATGATGCGATGTGATGGCATGCTACATTGCGCAAGGTTCTTGTATCCAAAAAAGCGCATGGAGCAGAGCTACGACATGATGCTCGCCGCACCAGGAAGGGGAAACACAGCAAACGGGAAAACCAACCAAAGCTACCAGCAGACGGCAGGAATTACCATCTCCTTCCTTCCCTCCCGACCGATCCTCCAGCATGCCTGCCTTCTCTGCATCTCCCTCTTCATCCATTCCAACCTCTCCTCTCGTCACGGCCTCACCTCAAGACTCTTGCAGCAGCATCTCGCTCCCCTCGGCTAGCTACACGCCCCGGGCCGCCGCCGCCGCTTGGGCCTGGCCGCGGCGGACCGTCTCCCTGTGCCGGATGAAGGAGTCGATGCGCTGCAGCTTCAGCTGGTGGCGGAACCGGTTGATGAAGTCGTCCGCGCGCGCGTCCACCTCCCCGCCGCTGACGGCCTCCTCCTCATCATCATCATCCTCGGACTCGGACGCCGGCGGCTCCGGCTCCGGCTCCGGCTCCGCCACGGGGAAGCGCCGGCGGCCACGGGTCTCCCTCGTCGTGGCCGGGCGCCGCGCCTCCACCGCGCGCACGGTCTCCTCCACCTCCTCGGCGCCGAAGTGCGCGAACGCCGACTTGTCGCTCGCCGACTTGTGCAGGCGCGCCGGGAGCCGCGGCAGTTCCGCCGCCGCCGCCGCCGACTCCGACCTGCTCCGCTCCATGTGCGCCGCGTGCTCGGGCTCGGGCCCAGGCTCGACGACGACGGGACCCTCCTTCTCCGTCTCCGCCGCCAAGGGGGGCTGCTTGTACCCCAGATCCACATCCGCCACCCCTGCCTCGGCGGGCTCGGGCGCGGCAGCCGCGGCGAAGCGGCCGTTGAACGACCTCAGGCGCTCGAACGCCATGGACGGCACGCGGGCCAGGCGCCGGTGCTGCGGCTCCCATCCCGCGGCCGCGCCCTCCTCGTCTCCGCCGGTCTCCGAGGCGGCGGCGGACTTGGAGGTGACCGCGATGGTGCCGATGACGATGTTGAGGACGACGAAGAGCACGGCGGGGGTGAACCACCCGTGGACCGCGCTCAGCAGCGCGGGGATCGCCTCCTCCAGCATCGCGCCGCCGTGCCTTGATCCGGTTGGCTGGCTGTGGGGTGGGGTTTCGGTGACGGCGAGTGGGAGAGGAAGCGGGGACGGCAGAGGCGCTGCTGCCGGTGGTGGTGGTGGTGGTGGCCTGGTGGGGAAGAAGGGGGAGTGGGGGTTATTTAAAGAGGGGAGAGTGAGGTGGGGTCGCTTCGAGCACATGCTCACGCAGGAAACGGACAAATGGAAGGTGAGTTTTTGGATTGCTCACTCTCTCTCTTTTTTTCTTTTCCCCCTTTCTCCCTTTTTCATCTTGTAAAGTAATATAAAAAATTTCTGATAAATAGTATTCCATTTACGAATTTGATCAGAGTAGATTGCCGGAGTGTCCTCTTTGCACGTCGAGTTTTAGAGATGCAATACATTGTGGGTATTGATTTATGGAGAAACATGCATTCTTACTATGGTGCATTGTGGGAGAATTAGGCCTTGTTTGGTTCAAAAAGATTTCGGATCTCGATGCTGTAGCACTTTCGTTTGTTCGTGGCAAATATTATTGAATTATAGACTAACTAGAATCAAAAGATTCGTCTATCGATTTACAAGCAAACTGTGTAATTAGTTTTTGTTTTCGTCTATATATAAAGCTTCATGCATGTACCGCAAGATTCGATGTGATAGGAAATTTTAAAAATTTTTTGGTTTTCGGAGTGAACTAAACAAGACCTTATGTAAAAGAAAACGATTGCTTGTACTCGGATGGCATAGGTGCAAAGTACCTAGATATGGTATGACTAAGTTGTCTTTTTAGAAGCTAGCATTGAATTAGAGTGGTATTTTGAAGAAACACTACATGGAAGTGGGTTCGGTTTTAAATTTTTGTTGTATCTATGCGCTAGGAAAAGCGTCGTCCACAGATTCAAGCTGGGCCTTGTTTAGTTCCTCAAAAATTTTGCGAAATTTTTCAGATTCTCCGTCACATCGAATCTTTAGACGTATGCATAGAGTATTAAATATAGATAAAAATAAAAACTAATTGCACAGTTTGATCGAAATTGACGAGACGAATCTTTTGAGCCTAGTTAGTCTATAATTGGACAATATTTATCAAATACAAACGAAAATGGTACTGTTTCTATTTTGCAAAATTTTTTGGAACTAAACAAGGCCCAGTTGAATGGATTTGATGAAATAGTGCACGAAATCGGGATTCCGTTTTGTGTTAGGAATGATTTCTATGTGATGCCTCTATGCCAAGGAAAGATTGACTACAGTTTCAAGCTAACTCTATAGTTCTAATAAAACAGAGCACAAAATCTGGTTCCATTTTTAATGTTAGCGGTGCCTTCCAGTGAGGCCTCTTCAAGTGGTCCACGTGAAGTGGGGCACGAAATTGGGTTCCGTTTTAAATGTTGGTTGTGCTTTTCTGTGAGGCTTCGATTCTTTGAATGGTTACGATGAAATAGAGCACGAAAGCCGATTCAGTTTCAAAAGTTAGCCCTTCTTGTCTGTGAGGCCTCTTTGAATGTTTCTGATGAGCAAATCATGAAATCGGGTTCCGTTTTAAATGTTAGTGATGCTTTCAAGCCTCCATAAATAGTTCCAATGAAATAGAGCATGAAAGTCGGTTCCGTTTTAAATGTTAGCGGTGCTTTTTTGTGAGGCCTCTTTGAACGATTCCGATGAAGAGCACGAAAGCAGGTTCCGTTTTAAGTGTTAGTTGTGCTTTTTATGTGAGGCTTCTATGCTAAAATGTGTCATCTACGGTTTCAAGCTACTTGAATGGTTCCACTGAAATAGTGCACAAAACCAGGTTTTTGTTTCAAATGTTAGCAATGCTTTTCTATGAGGTTTTTTGCGCTAATAAAATTGTCATCTATAGTTTTAAAATAAAAAATTACAAGAAAAAAGATTTTCACAAACTGCCATCACGCAAGACATTAATGTTAAAGGTGTGAGATGACTATGAACTATCGATGCATCTCTAGTTATTCCAATAACATGGCTCATCTAGAAAGGTGAGATTTAGATTGCCTTTAATCTTCCTGGGTTTTATGAGGCCATAAGTTTTAATGATGTATTTTGTATCTCTACTAATTATGATAATGAAGGTGAACAAAAAAAAAGAACACATGTAGTGATGGTTCTTTTGCATGATGAGTTCTTAGAGATATGGCAATAACATGTTATGGGCACATGTAGATGTGTGAAATGATATGTATGTGTACCACCGTGAGTAGTTGCATTAAGAAGTTGATTTTAGTTGTTAGGGGTGCTATTTGTAATGATTCTATGAAAGGAAACATTTGTTTCTAATCAAATAATAGATACGTGAAGTACAAAAATGCTATAATAGAATGAACTTGTCTTTTTTCCAAAGGAGGCGATGAACTTGTTGGAGCATGAGAGTATGTTCCATGTTATGATACTTTTATGTGAAAGGTGTCATCATCATGCATGATATTTGCATTAAATTGTTGAGAACATTCACCATGTGGTTTAGATTGCCTTTTTATAACATCATAAGTTTTTTGTTGTGCTTTTTCATAATGTGGTGAGAACATTCACCATGTGGTTTAAATTTTTGTTGTGCTTGTTCCATAATGTCTGTGCTAAGAGAAGCGGCGTCCACAAATTCAAACTTGTTGAGTGGGTTTGATGAAATAGTGCAAGAAATTGGGTTTCATTTTCGATGTTAGGATTGTTTTCATGAGATGCCTCTATGCTAAGAGAAGTGTCGACTACCAATTCAAGCTAATTGAATAGTTCTAATAAAACAACACAAAATTGGGTTCTGTTTTAAATGTTAGCGGTGCTTTCCAATGAGACCTCTTTGAATGGTTCTGATGAAACAGAGCACAAAAGTGGGTTTTGTTTTAAATGGTACTATGTTAGTGGTGCTTTTCTGTGAGGCCTCTTTGAACGGTTCTGATGAAACATAGTACGAAAATGGGTTTTGTTTTAAGTGTTAGTCGTGCTTTTGTGTGAGGTCTCTTTGAATGGTTTTAATAAAACAACACACAAAAGCAGGTTCTATTTTATATGTTATTTGTGCTTTTTATGAGGCTTCTATGCTAAGGAATGTGCCATCTATGGTTTCAAGCTACTTCAATGGTTTCAATGAAATCCACGTTTCTGTTTCAAATGTTAGCGATGCTTTTCTATGAGGCTTTTTTGCTAATAAAACTATCATCTAGAGTTTCAAATTATAAAAAGTTACAAGAAAAAAGGTTTTCACATATTGCGATCATGCAAGACATTGATGTTAAAGACACGAAAAGACTATGAACCATTGATGCATGTTAGCTATTACAATAATATGGCTCATCTAGAAGGGTGAGATTTGGATTGCCTTTAGTCTACCTGGTTTTTATGAGGCCATAAGTTTCGATCATGTGTTTTTATCTCTATTATTTGTCATAATAAAGGTGAAAGAATAGAAAAGACACAGTAGACATGTATTGATGGTTCTTTACATGATGAGTTCTTAGAAATATGACAATCACATATTATTGACACATGTAGATGTGTGAAAATGATATCTATGTTTACCATTGTGATTAGTAATATTAAGGGAGTTGATTTTTGTTGTCAGAGGTGCTCATTGTGACGATTCTATGAAAGGAAAAACTTTGTTTCAAATCAGATAATAGACACGTGAAGTACACAAGGATGAACATGTCTTTTTTCAAAGGAGGTGATGATCCCGTTGGATTGTATTAAAGGAGCATGAGAATGTGTTCCATTATAAATGCTATGATGCTTTTCAAAGCAAATAAAGGTGTCATCATCATGCATGATATTTAAATTAAAATTGTGAGAAAATGTGCCATGTGATTTAGATTGCCTTTTATAATACCATAGGTTTTGATTTGAGGTGGATTTTCTTTGATGGGTGATTTCCTAAAGGTAGGTGCTTGATTTGAATGGTAGTAGCACTCGAGATTCTGTAAAAGAAAAAGGTAATTGTGTTTTGATGACATACGAGCAAAGTACTATACTTTTAAGAAGGGACCTGTCATTTTTAAGGAGGCATGAACTAGTTTTGATGAAGTGCATTCTATCTCTAATTGTTGTGTGAAGAGAAGGGCTTGATTTTGATTGTTAGGGATTCTCTTTTGAGGACCCCAAGAAACAAAAGATTGGTTATGATAGGATGATAGAGGTGCAAAGTATCTAAATTCTATAGTAAGATGGACTTATCATTTTCCCATGATTAACTAGGTGCATTTGTTTGAGCCTTGTGTTAAAAAGTGTGATCTATGACTTTCAATTAGAACACTATAAGAAAATAATTATGTATAGATTGTTATCACAAGATACTATTGTATATTATTAGTTGGGGACTCTCATATTGCGAACACTCTTGTTGGACGCAGAGCTAGGCCCAAGCCTAAAGATGAAATGCATGGAAGGTCCAACCTTGAACTTACTGTCCTAGACTAGGGCATAATGAGCCCACTAAGAGCATGTTTGGCGTTGCTCCACTCTATCTTTTTTAGCTTTGCTCCAATTTCGATAGCCAAACAGGGACATGTGTATAAACTTTGTTCTAGAAAAAGGTGAAGTTGAAGACCAACTCTAGGTGTTTTATAGAGCATTTAAAGGGGTATTCCATAAATTCTAAGTATTTTGTGGAGCTACTTTGTGGTGGAGTTGGTGGAGCAGAGCTAATTTTGATGAAGTAGAGTAGTCCCAAACAAGCACTAAAAGACATATAGGTTCTTCCCGAGGGTATTCAGGTTAGTATTGTTTGTTTGCTCATTTAGGCTAGTAAAGCATTTTCTCTACTAATGGGTGCAAAAATGGATGTAGTGTAACTAAAACTATACCAAATTAAATAATTAATATGGTAAGTCATTATTATGTATGGTGGCTCATTAGTCTTTTAAGAGATGTTCTTAGAGGTATGATGTACACGGTTTGTTCATAGAAGTGATTGTCTGTGTATTTACAAGTGTCTGAGTTTGATGAGTGCACTATTGTGTCTTAGCCATAAACTAATATAGGCTAAATTATTATGATTTATAAGCTATACATAATAATTTATAACATTATTAATTTGACTTTTGCTTTATAATTTGCACTAGAAAGTGTTTGAGATCAACATTGTTTTTCCTTAGGACTTAGGAGTTCTCATCAGCTTGTTCGCTCCAGCTATTCAGCAGTGTTTTTCTCTCATAAGAAATCTGCCAACAATACTTTCTGCCATGTATCTAATATTTTCTCTCCGTATATTATATATAGCAATTGATGCTTTGATATTTATAGAGAGGAGTCTATATTTTTTTGTTTTACCTTGGGCCACAAAAATCTGAGGACTTGGCCCTGCATCAGCCAACTGCCTGAGTCAAGGGACTGCAGTTGGTGTGCAACACGAAGTCACCAACACAATTTATGAATAGTTGATATGATGCTACCACCTCACTAGAGATTAGTTAGTAAGCAGCTGGTGTAGTTGGTTCCTGCATGGAGGTTTGGTATAGAGGCATGTTCCCGCTGCAACCTATGTAGAATCTAAAAATATCACAAACACAACTGATGGTAGTAATATAGGAGTAAATTTGTACAGTATCTTCGGTTCCGAGCATATACTGCCTTTGTTTTCAAGCAGAACGTGCCCAAGTATTTAACATATATATACATATACTTGCTCACTCACCATGCATGTCTTTCTCTTGCCGGTGGATATATGCATTTTCTTTCAAAAACCCTGAGAGAGCGAATGTTTTCAAGAAAAAGTCATGCTTACCCTAAGCCAATAATGCGTTTCCTTGCTCCACCACCACACACAGAAGCACATGAATCATAGTCGGTTTCTACCACATGATGAGTGTAGTGGTGCCACACAAACCTGATCGACCTGGGGTGTCCACAGATATCTCAACAGCTCACACACTACCTACCAGTCGGGACACAAATTCAAGTCAGCAAGTGTGCATGCTGCTGCTGTGTTTGAAATTTAAGAGAGGTACCTACCGAATAGGACCAATATTATGTCGTCTCAGCCGTGTCATGAGAGGTTAACAACCTCGGCCTCCTTGCCAAGCTGCTATGATGATGGGGTTCTCCTGGTCTTGGTCACCTCAAGCTAATAGTGTCAGCAGCTTATGCAAGGCATGACCGTGCGCTTGGTCGGTTGGTATAATTGAAATGTCATCTATTAATACTCGTGTAAGTACAATCAAGGCTTCAGCTGGTGCATTGACCTCTCCGTAAGGCCAGTCTCAGTGGAGAGAGTATTATAACGTTGTTTTCAAAGTTACCATGTCATGTGAAATGAAATGAAACTCGAATGAAACTCCCACTCTCAATGGAGAGTTTCATTCTATGGTTTCATAGGCATTTAATTTCAAAACTCATAAAAAGTTGGTAATCGTGCCAAGAAAGTTTCATATTTAGATAAAACTCATTTCTTCTCTTTTCTTAAATACACTGTTATGTCATCCAATATGCCTATGTGGCAGCCTATTTAATATGAATAAAACCCAAATCAAACTCCTAGTGAGACTGGCCTAATATGAACACTGGAGTCTTTTCCTTTAAGAAAAAATGATGCACGTTACTATATGTGGCCGGGGTGAAAGCAATTTCGATTACCACTACACAACATGGGAAAATAATAAATGTTGTCATGGTGGTGGAAATTATTGGAAACTAACTGTAATGAAAATAGGAGGTGAATTGTAGGTAGAGTGGTACTTACTACTCCCTCTATACCCATAAAACAAGTCGTTTCGGACAATGACATGGTCTCCAAAGTCTAACTTTAACTTTTTGTTTTTATAAAAGTATTTATTAAAAAGTGGTATAGATATATTTTTATGAAAGTACTTTTCAAGACAAATCTATTCATATGGTTTTCATATTTTCAAACTCAACAACGTTCTTCATGATTTATATTCCCAATTTTTGACTCAAACCTTGTTCAAAACGACTTGTTTTATGGATATGGAGGCAGTACATATCAATTTCCTATTTTTTTTGTTTATTATATGCTATAGTCAGGCAAATAAGCAATGGTATACAAGCTCAGTTATGGAATACGCATGTTCTACAGTACTCTAGGCTGCTATCGTTCTTTTTTTTTTAAGTTATTACTCTACCCGGTCCTATATATCTGGCGCACGCTCATTTGTTTCATTTGGCCAAATTATTTGGTATATAGAGGGTACCGAGAGCTAGTTAAACGAGGCGTTCTCAGAACTTTCACCGGCCTATACGAGTACTACCTGGACTTGTTTAGTTCACCCTGAAATTTAAAAAGTTTTAAGATTTTTCGTCACATCGAATCTTACGATATATGTATGAAGTATTAAATATAGACGAAAATAAAAACTAATTACACAGTTTATCTGTAAATCGTGAGACGAATCTTTTAATTCTAGTTAATTTATAATTAGATAATATTTGTTAAATAAAAACGAAAGTATTACATTAGTGAAATCTGAATTTTTTTTGAACTAAACAAGGTCAAGCCCCACTTCACCTTCGTCCTCTGCATTCAGATTGAGATCGGACATCTTCAACATGATCTGTACAACGACACAGGCACACAGCAAGGTATACAGAAACAAGACCAGCGAGCTTTACAGATGTGGCCTTGTTTAGTTCAGCCTGAAATCCAAAAAGTTTTTAAGATTTTCTATCACATCGAATCTTGCGGCACATGCATGAAGTATTAAATATAGACAAAAACAAAAACTAATTACACAGTTTAGCTGTAAATCATGAGACAAATCTTTTGATCCGAGTTAGTCCATGATTAGATAATATTTATCACAAACAAACGAAAATGCTACAATACCGAAAACTTTTCATTTTTCGGAACTAAACAAGTCCAGAAAAAGAATGAAATGCAAAACGGAGCCTTACCTTGTTTGTTCTATATCAAACTCAAATAAGGTCTTGTTTAGATGTGAAAAAATTTTAGATTTCTCTACTGTAGCACTTTCATTTGTTTGTGGTAAATATTGTCTAATCATAGACTAACTAGGATCAAAAGATTCGTCAGACGATTTACAGGCGAACTGTGTGATTAGTTTTTGTTTTCGTCTATATTTAATGTTGCATGCATAATTGGATGTGTACATCCCCGGATGTAGAGGCCGGATATTGAATATCCTTTATCGAAAAAAAAATGTCGCAAGATTTGATGTGACGGGAAATCTTGGAAACTTTTTGGTTTTCGGGATGAACTAAGGTAAGTCTTCAGGTACCTCATCCCAATCAAATGGATTGGGAAGGAACACCTCGACTACAGCTTCCTGCACCGGCTCATTGATGTCAATGCCAATTCCTTGAGGTGGTTCGGCCGTGGTAGATGATGCTCATGCTAGTAGGAATAGTGTGGAGAAGATGAAGAGTGTTGTTTCCTACGCATGGCTATTGATAGAGCAGGTTCAGAACGATACAGCTTCAACTTGTTTAAAATTTCACTTGGCGTCCAGATTTCGTTTTGGTTTTCATCTGCTTGAGCGAGAAGATAGCGCCAACGCTCCTTTTTAGGCCTTGTTTGGTTAGCACTTTCATTTTTATTTGATAATTATTGTCCAATCATAGACTAACTAGACTCAAAAGATTCGTCTCGCAAATTACAGATAAACTACGCAATTAGTTATCCTTTTTATCTATATTTAATGCTTCATATATGTACCATAAGATTTGATGTGACGGGAAATCTTGAAAAAATTTTGGAAACTAAACAAGACTTCAGTTGAGAAAAATATGAAGGGAAATCTTAGGGACGGTGCCAATACTCGTCTTGTTCTCTGGACGCCCACGCCAGATATAGAGGATGGGAGGGAGTACTAGTTTCTCTGTCCTAAATTACAGGCTCCAACGGTTTATGAGATTTCAATAGTTCTAAATTTTTTTTTTTTTTGCGAACGTCAATAGTTCTAAATTTGATACTACTATCTATAAGAAAGAAGAAAACATGGCTTCCGACCATCTTCCGCCCCTGCTGTCTGACCGTCATGAATTATATACTCTATATGCTGCCTCGTCAACGTCAAGAGGAGCCCCTACAAAATCTGTGATAGAATAGAGCTTAGAACTCGTACTTTGTCAATCTCAAAAAAAAAAAAGAAGAAGAACCCGTACCTTTTTTTAATTCTAAAAAAGAGCTCGTACTTTGTGAATCATGCATGCCAATTGCCAACGGCAGGCCCTGTTCAGTGTTCACACACTTGATGCCGCAAAGCTTCATCATTAGGAGGGTGTTATCAGTACCAAATAATTAATTAGCCTTCGGCCGCCACGCGCTGATGAGGTAATCCGTCCAACGCAAGGCGATGACGCCCGCGGCCGCGTTTCCTGCGGATCTACAAATAGATTTATTTTTTTACGAATTACTCCCATATATATAATCTGCAAAATTAATCTATTTATGGGTTCATGGATAAATCCGGTTGCATGCATTCCTTTTTCGACACCAATCAGCCTCAACCTTCAATAATCTTTCCTGTCCCAGTCGATCGTCTACCAGACAAAATGCAGGCCTATCCATTCTCAAATGAAGTGCAAGCTTATAGTTTAGGAGCTTACAAACACGCAGGCATGCACTTTATCCTTGTATAAACTGACATACACACTCTCTATCTCTATAAACATATTCACACTCTATCTCTATAAAGATATTTGAAAGATCGATTTAATTTAGTCGGCCTTGAAATGAAATTATCAAAGATAGACTCTATGGACGGACTCATCTCCTACGTACAATTCAAAAAAAATAGTGTTGTTAGATAGTGAGATAAATTCAAGCACATGTTATATTTATATATGGACTTTACTATGGTACACTCAAATAACTGTGGACCGTCGATCTAAATAACAATTATCACATATTACCTCGTAAGAGGTAATAATTATATAAGAAAAATATCTTTCTATTAGATATAATATGCATGCATGATCTAACTTTTCTAACATGACCTGAATAGTATTTTATAACATGTGCATAGACACACACATGCATAGTATTGGGATGGGACGCACGTTTGTGTAGCCATATTTTATTTTATTTTATTTTATTTTATTTTATTTTATTTTATTTTATTTTATTTTATTTTATTTTATGTATATAAGACGATGATTTGTACATAGAACTAATAGACTTTATTATGGTACACTCAAATAACTGTGGACCGTTGATCTGAATAACAATATATTGAGGACTTAATTAACCTAGATAAAAAGATTCCACCATAAGAAAACTCACTCAGTTCGCTGGCCATTAGGCCTTGTTTACTTCCATCAAAAACCTAAAATTTTTCAAGATTTTCCGTCACGTCGAATCTTTAGACGCATGGATGGAGTATTAATTATAAACGAAAATAAAAACTAATTGCACAGTTTGGTCGAAATTTACGAGACCAATCTTTTGAGCCTAGTTAGTCCATGGTTGGACAATAATTACCACAAACAAACGAAAGTGCTAAAGTGTCGCGAAATTTTCCCCATCACAAACTAAACAAGGCCTTAATCATTCGGAATTCCAGATCTGTTAACTATTGAATTTGTCCAAAGTTCACTTTCTATATCTTTGACCAAAGAAAAGATGTTCATGTTCGTTCAGACATAAGCAGTTGCAAGGACGGTCCAACGCTTCATTAATTCAGCGTCTCTTGACTGAGGATGCTTGGGTCTTTGCAAACAATATATATATCTGTACGATCGATCTTCTCCTCCAAGTTAATTATATTATGTATATATTTATATATATACATCCGGTCACCATCAGATCCAGCGCCCAACTGAACTAATAACCACACGTACAGCCGCGTCCTTGACTCGAGAGAGCCAGACAGGGTTAGTCAGTCAATCAAGTTCCATTTGCTTGCTTAATTGTGATTGTTTTCCCCATTTTCTTATTGGAGCAAGTACGTAGTACGTACGATGGATCGATCGCAACGGCGGAGCTTTATTTGGCTGAGAATGATGAGGCCACGCCGTCACGCGTCGTCGTCGTCCCCGCGTGTCACCATCGTCGTCTCGTCTCAGATGCAGATGCAGGGCGATTTGTTTAGTTGGGTATCTACTAACGACGAGTGTATTTATATATTTGTGGCCGCGTGTCAGGTCTGATGTGTTCACACCTTTGTTAGTATTTTCTTCTTTACAAAATACGTAATGCACTACTACCACTATTAACTGCGGCGGTTGCATGTGCCCGCCACTCTTAATTGGGCATTTTAGAATGTTCGTCTTGGTTAATCGGTAAAAAACAAAAAAAAAATCTCTAAACCCACCAGCAAACCCGTTAGTGAGCCTGGATTTGCCGCACCCATTCTGCAAACCGTAGGCCTAGGTCCACCGCCGTGCGCTGTCACATGCGCAGGAAGAGAGGAGCGTCCTGGGGAGGGAGGGGAGGCCGCCACCCGTAGCCCTAGATCTACGAGCCCTAATGTCAGATCCATGATCCGAGACACCGGATCCACCACCAAATCGAATCCATGGTTGGAGGACAGTTGGCTATGGATCTACGAAGAGAGAGGGACGAGTGAGGATGAGAGGAGAAAAGAGGGAGACAGGGCGAACAGGAGGGGCTGATGATGTACCTCATGACCCCGTCGTTGCTGCTCCACGTCCAATCTCGAGGCTGGTCACACTGCCGCTCCGCGCCTTGCGCTCGCCATCGGGATGTGGAGAGGGAGAGGGAGGGCAACAAGAGTGGAGAGGGAGAGGGTGGTCGGAGTGAGAGGGAAAGGGTGACCGGAGTACGAGGGAGAGGAAGCCGCGTTGGGAGGGGAGGGGGCACCGCGGTGTCGAGAGAACTGGGGAGCGAGGGCGTGAGGAAGATGAGAGAGGGAGGCGGCTGACAGAGTGATGGAGTGGTGGAGGCAAACCCTAAGTCTGGTTTATATAGTAGAAGACAGAAATTGGGCCTCCATGGGCTAGGTGGATAGAGTGTTGGACCACTATTTTGCAAGGTGGACCTTATAGTGTGACCGCCTCGTTAATGGATTTACGGAGTCAGTTAAGTCTTGTTTAGATCACCCAAAAAACCAAAAAGTTTTCAAGATTTCCCGTCACATCGAATCTTGCGGCACATGCATGAAGCATTAAATATAGAAGAAAACAAAAACTAATTACACAGTTTGCCTGTAAATTACGAGACGAATCTGTTGACCCTAGTTAGTCCATGATTGGATAATATTTGCCACAAACAAACAAAAGTGCTACAGTGACAAAAAACTTTTCATTTCGCGAACTAAACAAGGCCTTATTATAAGGCGACCGCCTCCAATTTTGGAGGCGATTGGATTAAAATGACCGCCTCGGTAAATCGATTTTGCGAGGCCGTTGCTTGTGACCGTCTCGGTTAATTTAATGGCTGCCAGCCTCTGAGTCTGTTTTCAAAAAGTCGCGGAAAAGATTTTTTAGTAGCGTACATTTGGAATAAATAATAGTTGACACAGTCGCGTCTAAAAAAAGAGGTTAGGTTAACCCAATTGACAATGCACACCTATTAAGAGGCAACCGTGCCCATTGATTTGTAGAGTAAGTGTTGAGCCACACTAAGGATGTTCTTAACAACCAGCTATTTAGTTAGCTATTTGTTGACACCGTTTTTGGGCACGTGTCTAGGATGGCAGGATAAGGTGACAGTACGACGTTTACAAAGTGGGTTGCCGATGAGGATGGTTGCCGATGAGGGAGAAGTTGAACGTGACTAAGTCCACAGGCAGTAATATTGTGCCGATGGCTAGATAAGAAAGTCTGCCGATGACTATGACAAAGGGTGTGCCGATGATGCAAAGAGGGAGTCCGGAAGCTGCCGGTCGTTATGTAGAGGAGTTTCGGTTTGTCACGAGGGATAGTTTTGTTATTTCCTTAATTATTTACATCGTTTTGTATACGGATTCCGTGTAATTTGGAATTCGAACTCTAAACGTGTCTGGTTGTAGCTCTTTGAGCAGGGTATAAATATAGACCCTAGGGCCTTGTAATAAGAATAAATCAATCAATCAAATACACGTTTTTACTCATATTCCAGCATCTACTTTTCGACGACTTCGTCATATTTTTTTTCCTTTTGTTACGAGTTCTTAGGAATTCGTCGACTTAAGCTCGGCGTGTTCTCAAGTTCCGCGTGAATACCTCTTAGCCGTGACATCCGGGCGCATCGCTGTTGTCAGGACTAAAGTATTCGAGTTATCACCTTTGCCGATAGCAAGGTCAAATCGGCTGGCACGCCTTAACGTTTGAATCGGGTATTAGCCCTTTGTGTTTGCACATCAGTTTTGCATCAACACATCTTTTGGCACGCCCGGTGGGACAGGATTCAAGATCAAGATCAACATGTCGATCTCTGACCTCGATCAAGAGAACGTCATCCCCGTGACGGAGGCCAACCTCAAGGATGAGCAGAAGCAAGCTATTGCCCAAGCCATGGAAGAGTTCAAGCAGCAATGCCTGAGGTCTTTCAGCATAAACAGGAGCGGCGAAGTGGTCCAGAAAGATGCACTGCCGGCACCACGGCAGGTTACCTTTGACGCCAATCCTGGCAAGCTTCAAGATATGGTTGACAATGCCATCAATCGAGCGTTGATTAACCAAGCTGGTGTACTGTCTAATACGGTTTTCAATGCCGTGGCAAGAACTTTCAAGGAAGGACAAATCCCACCAGATTATGTGGGCCCCTCCCATCATCAGCCAACGGCACCAGAGGTCACGGCTCCATCGGCTGCCTTGACGACTGCAAGTGCACAATCTGCCGTCCCTCCAAGTACATCGGGGACTACTGGTGCACTATCTATGCCGATGACAACCAACCCACAAATTTCAGTTGGGCAGCATAAACTGACAACAGATATGTTGGCATCGGCAATGTCAGGGTTGACTCTTCCTCCCAACTGGTGGGGTTACGGTATGCCTCCAGAGTTGACACCGGGAACATCACAAATAACTGACATGAGGGGCAAAACTCCTATGACATCGGCACCTCTCAATGCGCCGGTGAACCAGAGTCCTCGGTATACCACAACTACTACTGCAAGGCCTCACACTGGAAATCCTCAAGATTCAATGTTCCAGATGCCCAACGCATCGGCAGAGTCAATGCTGATGCAACAGAGGTCTATGGCCCAGTCAGGGTATGTCAATCCAATGACGGTACCCAATTACCAATCATCGGCAGCACCTATGCCGATGAACGCTAATAATGGATGGCTTGGACAGCAGGCCTTTCCACAATCGCCCCAGCAGAGTTACCAGACTACAGGGTTCCAGCAAGGGCAGGTCTATCCCGGGTTCCAAGGTCAGGGGATTCCCAACCAGCCAATGAATTTTGGACAGCAACTCGGGGGACAGCAACTCGGAGGACAGCCAATCGGTGGACAGCAGTTTGGTGGTCCGCAGATTGGAGGACAGGTGATCAATCCAATGTTCCGTGCAGATCACGTCCCGAACAGACACGTGGAGGTTCGCCACCAAGTGCCAGATCCGCAGCCGCCTCATCGGCAAGATGCCGATGCATATTGGGCCGATAAGATTGCTGAAATAATGAGGGAACAATTTGGGATAAAACCCAAAGTCAACACTTACTCTTATCGGACACCGTATCCTCCCGCGTATGATTTGATCCCGCTTCCACATCGGTACAAGGTACCGGATTTTACAAAGTTTTCCGGGTAGGACGACACGTCAACCATGGAGCATGTCAACAGGTTCATCATTCAATGTGGAGAGGCTGGTAACAGGGACGAATTGAGGGTTCGTCTATTTTCATCATCATTGTCTGGATCGGCCTTTACTTGGTTCATATCATTACCTCCCAACTCAGTAATTACTTGGGCCGATCTAGAGAAACAATTCCACAAATACTTCTTTTCGGGGGTCCATGAGAAGAAGATCACCGACTTGGTCAAGTTGAGGCAACGTAATGATGAGTCGGTTGAGGGTTTTGTGCAGAGGATACGAGAGGTCAAGAATAAATGCTATAGCTTGGTTCTGGATGATCGGCAGCTAGCCGATTTGGCTTTCCAGGGTTTGTTGCCACATATCAGAGATAAGTATGCCTCTCAGGAGTTCGAAAGTTTAAGTCATTTGGTGCAGAGGATTTCTGATCAAGACATCAAGCCTTTCGAGCCTAAAAGAGCATGGAATAAGAAAGTGTCATTTGTCGATGAAGCAACAAGCTCAGATTCTGATGAAGAACCAGTAATCGGCTTGGCAGAGTGGGTAAAAAACAAGAAGCCGATGTCTTGTCCTTTTGGGCAGAAGGAACCAGAGAAGTTTGCTTTTGACACCGCTAAGGCTGATAGGATATTTGACTTTCTACTTCAGGAAGGTCAGATCAAACTGTCACCTAACCATGTGATCCCATCGGCAGAAGAGTTGAAGAGGATGAGATATTGCAAGTGGCATAATGCAACTTCCCATGACACCAACGAGTGCAAAGTATTCAGACAGCAGCTGCAATCGGCTATAGAGTCAGGGAGAATCAAGTTTGACAGTTCCAAAGCCTAGAAGCCGATGAAGATAGACCAACATCCTTTCCCGACAAACATGTTGGATGCTAAGGGGAAGGCTAAGGTCTTAACATCAGAAACAGCTGAGAAGAGTGCATCGGTAGATCCTCAGCATCAAGTTACTACTGCCGATGCAAGAAGTAAGGACTTGGTCCAGGAAGGAACTAGCTCAGGAAGGCCTCCTCGATCTGGTATCGTCATAACTCATAGAAGGCCTCGAGAAAATTGGCAACAACGGGAAGATCGGTATCGGCGCCAGCAGGAAGATTATCGACGGGAAGAAGAAAGACGCCGACAGGAGTGGAATCGGCACAGGGATCATTGGAATTGTCCATTCTTCATCCATTGTTGGGAGGAAAATATCAAGCTTCCTACTGTCAGAGACTGCCCTGAGTGCAACGGTTATGATCGGTACGATAGAACCGATCGGCGTTATCATGATGATGAACGGCGATTTAATGGGCCAATCAGAGGAAGGGCGTCAGTTCATGATCGGCTGGGGGGCAGGCTTAGCGTTCACGATCGACTTAGTGACCGTGGCCAGTATTTTCCCAGGAACCAAGAAGAGCTCGAGGAAATGGCTGATGCGCGGGTTCCCGATGAATTCATATTTTGCAGGGATGCTAACACGCATCGTATGGAGTCAAGGGAGAACCGACGCCCGACGGCAAGGCAAAGGCCACTTCCTCCATGGTGCCCTGGAGGATTAACCAAGACACAGAAAAGGAGATTGCAACGTGAAAGGCAAGAGGAGCTAAACAAGGGAGAGAACTCTGGAAGTCGGCAGCCGTCAGACAGTAAGAGGGAAGGTCCATCGACAGGCGTCAACATGGTCTTCATGTTGCCGATGGAGTTTCTTGCACCAGCCAGTGATGATGAGTTGGAATTTTCTGATTAGATAGCTCAGTTGGCTCTGGATCCGATGATGGCTATCTTTGAGAAACCTGCCGATGACGAGAGGCAGCATCTTAAAGCTTTGTTCCTCAAAGGAAGGGTTGATGGGCAGCCAATGACCAAGATCCTAGTTGATGGTGGAGCTGCTATTAATATTATGCCGTATGCAGTATATCGGAAGCTTGGGAAAGGGGATCAAGATTTGACCAAGACCGATATGATGCTCAAAGACTTTGAAGGAAACGTGTCTCCAGTCAAGGGGGCGATATGTGCAGAGTTGACCATCGGCAGCAAAACCTTGCCGACAACTTTTTTCGTGATCAGCGAAAAAGGTGCTTACAACTTATTGTTGGGGAGAGATTGGATTCACGCCAATTGTTGTATCCCATCTACAATGCATCAATGCTTGGTTCAGTGGGTAGGTGACAAGATTGAGATTGTCCCAGGAGATTCTTCTTATGTTATCGCATCGGCAGAAGCGGATACTTACGAAAGGACCAGGTGCATTTCAGGAGAGGTTTGGGAGAAAGATTTTCTCAAAGTTGCCGATTATGAGATTCCACCGATCCAAGCAGTCGGTTCTGACGACGGTTTTTAATGGATAGATTCGCCGATGATGGAAAATTAGGCCAGGGATTCACATCGGCCGATGATTTGGTAGAAGTAGATATAGGTAGTGGTGATAAGCCTAGGCCTACTTTTATTAGCGCTAAATTGGATCCTGAGAGTAAGCAACAATTGACTAGTTTGTTAAAGGAATATAAAGATTGCTTTGCTTGGGATTATACCGAGATGCCTGGTTTAGACCGATCAATTGTTGAACATCGGTTACCCATCAAGTCTGGATTTCGGCCACATCAGCAACCAGCCCGCCGATGCAATCCTAACATTCTACCTGATATTAAGGCCGAAATCACCAAACTTATTGAAGCTAGGTTTATTCGGCAGTGTCGGTATGCCGAGTGGATTTCCAATGTTGTTCCGGTTTACAAGAAGAACGGGAAGCTTCGAGTGTGCATTGATTTCAGGAATCTCAATAAAGCTACGCCAATGGATGGGTATCCAATGCCTGTCGCCGATCTACTGGTTGATGCTGCGGCTGGTCATCGGATTATTAGCTTCATGGATGGTAATGCAGGATACAATCAAATATTCATGGCAAAGGAGGATATTCCAAAAACCGCATTCAGATGTCCTGGTCATGTTGGGTTATTTGAATGGATAGTCATGACTTTTGGGTTGAAGAATGCTGGTGCTACTTATCAAAGGGCTATGAATTTTATATTTCATGAATTCATCGGCAAGCTCGTGGAAATTTATATTGATGATGTGGTGGTTAAGTCTGGAGATTTCTCAAAGCATCTTGCCGATTTGCAAAAAGTGTTAGAGTGCACAAGGAAGCATGGATTAAAGATGAATCCCAACAAGTGTGCATTTGGTGTATCGGCAGGGCAGTTTCTTGGTTTCATGGTACATCAGAGGGGTATTGAAATTAGTCGAAGATCCATTGATGCCATCAATAAAATAGTGGCCCCTACCAACAAAACCGAGCTCCAATCCTTGATCGGCAAGGTAAATTTTATCAGGAGATTTATATCGAATCTGTCTGGTAAGATTCGTGCTTTCAGTCCTCTTCTTAAGTTGAAAGCCGATCAAGAGTTTATTTGGGGAGAAGAACAGCAGTTGGCTCTGGATGAAATCAAGAAGTATCTAGTAAATCCTCCAGTTCTAGTTCCACCTCAACAAGGGAAGCCCTTCAGATTGTATTTATCTACCGATGGATCGGTTATCGGTTCAGCTTTAGTTCAAGAATTTGAAGGGAAAGAAAGGGTAATTTATTATTTGAGTAGGAGGTTGGTTGATGCTGAAACCAGGTATTCGGCCATAGAGAAACTATGCTTATGCTTATATTTTTCATGTATCAAGCTAAGACATTACCTGTTATCGGCCGAATGCACTGTTGTTTGCAAAGATGACGTGGTTCGATACATGCTATCTATGCCGATTATGAGTGGTAGGATCGGTAAATGGATTTTAGCGCTGTCGGAGTTCGATTTGCGTTACGAATCGGCTAAGGCAGTCAAAGGGCAGATTATGGCCGATTTTGTGACTCAGCATTGCGGTATAGTGGAAACCTTGGAAATTGTACCCTGGACGCTCTTCTTTGATGGATCTACCTGTGACCGGGGGGCAGGAATCGGCATTGTATTAGTTTCCCCTAAGGGAAGGAAGTACGAGTTTTCCTTGCCGATTGTTGCCACATCAACAAATAATCAGGCTGAGTATCAGGCTCTGATCAAGGGATTGGAGTTGTTGAGAGAAGTTCGTGCTGATGCTGTCGAAATATTCGGGGATTCTATGTTGGTTATAAATCAATTGGCCGGAAGCTATGAATGCCGAAGTGAAGTTCTCATAACTTATTTCGAAAGAAGTATGCAACTGTTGAAGGAATTCAAGGATTTCCGATTGGAGCATGTTCCCCGATTGCATAATGAAGACGCTAATCGGTTAGCTCAGCATGCCTCGGGATATCAGCCAATGATTTATGCAATATCGGCAGTCGGTGCCGGTGATTGGAGAAAAGAAATTATTGATTATCTAAAAGATCCATCCAAAAAAGTTGAAAGACGGGTTCGATTTCAAGCAACCAAGTATGTGCTCCTTGAAAATGAATTGTATTATCGAACTATCGACGGAATTCTTCTCCGATGCTTGGGTGATGATGAAGCTAGAAGTTTGATGGGGGAAATCCATGAAGGAGTGTGTGGAGCGCATCAGTCAGCTTTTAAGATGAAGTGGATGATTCGAAGGAATGGATATTTTTGGCCAACCATACTTGAGGATTGTTTTAAATATTTGAAGGGATGTCAAGGTTGTCAAAAGTTTGGTAATATCCAGATAGCACCCGCATCGGCTATGAATCCTATAATAAAGCCTTGGCCGTTCCGGGGATGGGCCATCGATCTGATCGGCCAGATTTATCCACCATCTAGCAAAGGGCATAAGTTCATTCTAGTTGCCACTGACTATTTCACTAAGTGGGTTGAAGCTATTCCTTTGAAGAAAGTCACATCGGCCAATTTGATTGATTTTGTGAAGGAGCATATTATTTACCGATTTGGGATTCCCCAAACGATTACTACCGATCAGGGCACCATGTTCACATCGGGGGAGTTCGATGAATTCGCAATCGGTATGGGAATTAAAGTGTTGAATTCTTCTCCTTATTATGCTCAAGCCAATGGGCAGGCCGAAGCGTCTAACAAAGGAATTATCAAGCTTATTAAACGAAAGATTGAAGAAAATCCTAAGCGGTGGCATACATTATTAAATGAAGCATTGTGGTCTTATCGGATGGCTTGTCATGGATCGACCAAAGTATCGCCCTATCAATTGGTGTATGGACATGATGCGGTGTTGCCTTGGGAAATTAAGGCTGGATCTAGGCGATTATCTTTTCAAGATCAATTAACTTCCGATGGTTATGCCACTTTGATGACCGATGAATTGGACGATCTAGCAGGGCATCGGTTAAAAGCTTTAATGAGTATAGAAGAAAATAAGAAGAGAGTTGCTAGATGGTATGATAAGAAAGTGAAGGCTAAAGAGTTTGCCGATGGGAATCTGGTATGGAAATTAATTTTACCAATTGGGACCAAAAGTTCGAAGTTTGGAAAGTGGTCTCCTAATTGGGAGGGTCCTTATCGGATAAGTCGATCGGCTCCTGGTAATGCCTACATTCTAGAAACCCTCGAAGGAATTGAATTTCCCAGAGCATTAAACGGCAAATATTTAAAGAAGTACTACCCCAGTATATGGGTCGATGCATAGAAGTTTAAGTGCCGATAACACTCCTATCGGCTGGATCCAAATGCTTGGGGACAAGACTTGGTGTTTCACAAGTTTAGGTGCCGATAACAGTCCTATCGGCTAGACTAAAAGCTGAGGAAGCAGGAAAGCGCAGATATAATGCCGATGGAAACTCTATGTGTTAAGCAGCGTCTGGATTGCCGATATAGCGCGTAGCCGAATTTGGTTGGCTGCTTCTATCTCCTTGATGTCATCATCGGCAGAACCTTCTATCGGCTTCAGCTTCTTCTTCAGTTGAAGTGCCTTGCGACCATGAACGTTTCGCTCGTGTTCGAGAAGCTTGATGGTCTCTGGCAGTTGGCTCTCTTCCTGTTGAGCTTGGGATAAGGCGTCCTCCACTTCCTTAAGTTCTGCCAACAAGGATTCTCTTCTTGCCGATAGATCGGATATTTTCTGCTTCAGCGCGTCTCCTGACGATCTCAGGATGCCGATGTTCTTGTGCTTCTCATCGGTCAAGAGCTTCTCTTTCCTCATTTCGTCGGAGAGTTGAGTCTGAGCAGCTCTATCGGCAAGACGCCGAGAAGCTCTCTGGTACTGCAGCTGCCGACTCTCCAAATGAGCGGCTTGGAAAAGGGTTTCTTCGACATCGGCTGGGATTTGGCCTCTGAGAGTTCTGAACAGGGTCTTGGTAGGGTCGGAGTCGTCAACCAACTGCGCTGTGTCCTGGTGAAGGAGAGCTGACAATTCCTCCAGTCTGGTCCTGATCTCTGCCGATGTAATGCCAACTGTCTGAGAGGAGCTTGCCTCTTCGCCTTCTTCTTCAGAGAGATCGATGGCGAAGGAAAACAGGCTGTCGGGAGAATCTTGTTCCTGGAGGGAGAGCAAAGTTAGTTCATACTCGGAGAATCGGCAAATAATGCTGGTAAAAGTTGGGTGGCTTACTTATTTTAAGGCTATTTCCTGCCTCTGTCTGAAAGATGCCGATGGAGATGCAGGATGATCGGCTACGGTTGCCGATGGGACGATATCGACTGAAAAATACAGAAGACGGGGTGGAGATTTAACCTCAGGGACGACGAAACCGACGGCCATCTTGCTGCGAAGGAAGCGTTTGAAGGCACCGGAGTTGATGAAGAGGGGTACTTGTTAGAGACCTTGGGAGTTTTTGGTGGCGCCGCCGCTGGAAAAGTAAAGTTGGGTAGTAGAATGGTGTGATAGGGAAGGAGTACCCAAGAAGGAACTATTTATAGGACAAAATGGGCAAGGGCAAATCCGACTTATCTCTTTGCCGCATCCGAGAAATCCGAGGGTACTCAGGTGGATATGGTAACTGTTCGCACGGTAATCCAGGGATTGTGCAGGTGATTTGACGGGAAGCGGTCATTATCTGAAGATATTTTACTGTGCGAGATCTCCTGGTCGGTCCATCGGCGATATTCTATAACGGTCATATTGCCGATGGGCGGATAGAGGGGAAGTAACCGTTTGTGCGAATATCCTGGTCAGAACATCGGCAGATCTTCGTAACGGTATTGTTGCCGATGTATGGCTGAGAAAAATGCCCGTTTAGGAAGTTGGGGATTTCGAGAAATCTGCGGAGGAATAGGATCAGAGTTATTCGGATTGAGGTTGTCGGTTACCAGATTAGGAGCATTAATTGCGGGAAAAGGCATCATCACTGCAGAGAATTTCGAAGCATTAATAGTTTTATACTCCGAAACTGGGGGGCATGTGTTGACACCGTTTTTGGGCACGTGTCTAGGATGGCAGGATAAGGTGACAGTACGACGTTTACAAAGTGGGTTGCCGATGAGGATGGTTGCCGATGAGGGAGAAGTTGAACGTGACTAAGTCCACAGGCAGTAATATTGTGCCGATGGCTAGATAAGAAAGTCTGCCGATGACTATGACAAAGGGTCTGCCGATGATGCAAAGAGGGAGTCCGGAAGCTGCCGGTCGTTATGTAGAGGAGTTTCGGTTTGTCACGAGGGATAGTTTTGTTATTTCCTTAATTATTTACATCGTTTTGTATACGGATTCCGTGTAATTTGGAATTCGAACTCTAAACGTGTCTGGTTGTAGCTCTTTGAGCAGGGTATAAATATAGACCCTAGGGCCTTGTAATAAGAATAAATCAATCAATCAAATACACGTTTTTACTCATATTCCAGCATCTACTTTTCGACGACTTCGTCATATTTTTTTCCTTTTGTTACGAGTTCTTAGGAATTCGTCGACTTAAGCTCGGCGTGTTCTCAAGTTCCGCGTGAATACCTCTTAGCCGTGACATCCGGGCGCATCGCTGTTGTCAGGACTAAAGTATTCGAGTTATCACCTTTGCCGATAGCAAGGTCAAATCGGCTGGCACGCCTTAACGTTTGAATCGGGTATTAGCCATTTGTGTTTGCAGATCAGTTTTGCATCAACACTATTGTGACGTGACAAGAAAAAAAGTAGAAGACAATAGTCACTAGCCAAATAATAACACGTGTCATCTAGATTCCTTTACTATTAAAATGTTATTTGGATGTCATTTAGGTCTAAACAGGTCTTAGCACGCTATGCACGCTGACGTGTTGTTTAGGTCTAAACGTGTCATTTATGCATTGTTCGCTTACCTGATAAGTTATGGCAGAAAGTATTATTGGCTATGTGTCATCTAGATCCCTTTACTATTAAAATATTATTCGGGTGTCATTTAGGTCTAAACAGGTCTTAGCACGCTATGCACGCTGACGTGTTGTTTAGGTCTAAACGTGTCATTGATGCCTTGTTCGTTTACCTGATAAGTTTGACTGATTTATTGTGAGCTGGTAAATTTGGCTAATAAACTTAAGCAAACAAGATCGGGTCGTGGTCCACCTCATCTTCTCCTTCCTGTTTCTCAGCACGCTCTCTCGGTCGATCCAAAACCGGACGCTGGGCAGGAGCCCGAGGCGCCGCCGGCCCTGCGCCATCCCCACCAAGGTGCCCCCCGCCCGCCTTCAGCAAGGGCCGTATTCACGTGTACATGAAACTAGCCACTTGCTTATACAGGCAACTTGAACGTATTACTGATATATACTACTTTGATTTCGTATATGAAAATACAGAAATAATAAATACTCCAGCAATATTTACGTGTAGACGTGTACATTTAACGCCTGCCTTCCTACCTGCAACGTGATGCCTCCATCTCCATTCGAACGCAGCTATCTGCTGCTATGTATAATACCATACATACAAAAGTTGCATCCCTCGTGTGTCAGGAGGTAGGCTTGGATGGCAATTGCAGCACGTTTGAAACAACAGCAACTATGTTGCCAGCCTGGTCTAAAAAATCGTAGCTCGTTGATTTATTATGACAAAAAACGCTGCTGGCTGAGGGAAAAAGTTCAGCTTAGGCCTTGTTCAGTTCTTGAAAAATTTTGGATTTGGCTACTGTAACGCTTTTGTTTGTATGTGACAATTATTGTCCAATTACGGAGTAACTAGGCATAAAAAATTCGTCTCGTAAATTATAGACAAACTGTGTAATTAGTTTTTATTTTTATCTATATTTAATACTCTATGCGTGTGTACAAAAATTCGATATAATGGAAAATCTTGAAAATTTTTGGAACTAAACAAGGCCTTATAAGCCACGAAGGGCGTAAAATTTGTTTAACCCGCCGTCCGAATCTTTTCGAAACACCTACGAGCTGCACTTGGAGCCTGCCTACTAGCAATCATTGATCTGGATCTTACTAGTGATTATTGACCAACAATCACCACCGGCTCTGCAATAGTCACTAGGATCAGTTAATTACTAGTACTGCAGCGCATTTCACAACAGCAATCATTAGAGGACTAACCGCTCTGCGATAAACAAACCCACCACCACAGGGGCGAAGCTATGTTTATGAGAGTGGGTGCAGATGCACCACCCAAAATTCGTGCTAAAATTTCACCATATATGCACCTCCTATAATACAAATCTATACACCCACAAGACAAGTGCACCACCCTCTAATTTGCTCTAGCTTCGCCACGGCACCACCATTGGTCTTGTTTACTTCGTAACAAATTTCAAGATTCCATGTCACATCAAATCTTTGATTGTATACATGGACCATTAAATATAAATAAAAATAAAAACTAATTGTACAGTTTATGTGTAATTTATGAGATAAATCTTTTGAGCCTAGTTACTCCATGATTGGACAATATTTGTAAAATAAAAACGAAAATGCTACAGTAGCGAAAAACCAGAAATTTTACGAACTAAACAAGGCCATGTTTAGCACAGAACCACTTCATCATCATCATGGTGTGTGACTGTGTGTGTGGGGTGGGGGGGGGGGATTTCCACAGGACACAACCACTGCGGCCATTCTTCAGTTCGTTTCAGTTTCGTATTGCTATATAGAGTATTGTTCAGATTCAGAAACGGGCAGTTTCAGTCTAACATGAGGTTGATAGTCCCTGGATTTGAGCTGGAACTCACAAAGACTGTGAACTCTGATACTCGTTGGAATCATCATCATCATTGGATGGAATCAACAGCCACATACGGAGATGCCCAGATGGGGTGGGAGTCGCTCTAGCATTTGAGCACCTGAACTGCAGCAACCTCCTCGTGCTGTCGGCTTCAGAATCCACGTACAAATATCCATCCCTCATCAGCTGTCATCGTCGTCTTATCAACTTAGTTCATATCATCTTATCCTGAGCAGGTTGCATCGCATGGGTGCCGCTCATCGCCTCCGCTGACGCGGGATCGGCTTATACGTACTGTACGTCAGTCAAAAGATCCCGAAGGTAAGGCCTTGTTTAGATACACCCAAAAATCCAAAACTTTACAAGATTTCTCATCACATCGAATCTTACGGCGTATGCATGGAACATTAAATATAGATAAAAAATATAGCTTATGCATGGAACATTAAATATAGATAAAAAATATAGCTAATTGCACAGTTTACCTGTAAATTACGAGACGAATCTTTTAAGCCTAGTTGCTCCATGATTCGATAATGTTTGTCAAATAAAAACGAAAGTGCTACAGTGTCAAAATCCAAAAAAATTTTGGATCTAAACAAGGCCTCCGTCTCTGAAACTATAGTTACTTACTAGCACTCTTTCCGTCTTAAAAAGATCGTTGTTGTTGACTTTGACCAATCATATTGACCGCTTGTCTTATTTAAAATTTTTGTATAAATTCTAAAATAGATAAATTATTATTAAAATATCTCTAATGATCAAATAAGTTATATCAAAATAGATGATATTTATAAAAAATTCTAATAAGTTGAAGGGTTACAAACAAGATGTTTAAAAGTCAACAACTATAGTTTTTTTTAGGCCTTGTTTAGTTCAAAAAAATTTTACAAAACAGGTACTGTAGTATTTTCGTTTGTATTTGACAAATATTGTCCAATCATGCACTAACTAGACTCAAAAGATTCGTCTCGTCAATTTCGACCAAACTGTGCAATTAGTTTTTATTTTCGTCTATATTTAATACTCCATATATGCGTCTAAAGATTCGATGTGACGGGGAATATGAAAAATTTTGCAAAATTTTTTGGGAAGTAAACAAGGCCTTAGATAGAGAGAGTAGTAGTTAGCAGCAAAGGCTTCGGCCTTGTTTAGTTCCTAAAAAATTTTGCAAAATTTTTCAGATTTCCCGTCCCATCGAATCTTTAGACACATGCATGGAGTATTAAATATAGACGAAAATAAAAATTAATTACACAGTTTGGTCGAAATTTACGAAACGAATCTTTTGAGTCTAGTTACTCTATGATTGGACAATATTTATCAAATACAAATAAAAGTGCTACAGTATAGATTTTGCAGAATATTTTGAAACTAAACAAGACCTCATCCTTACAGACAGTCGTTGGTGTTCATGATGCCCGGCTGCCACGTTTCTACTGACAAACAGGCACTGCCATAGAAGTACTATTATTGTTCATTGGGGAGGAGGCGAATATTGCTCCGATCCACGGCCCACGGGGGGAACAAGTGACAGGCACGCAGGATCTTTTGTTCATCTGTCTGAGCTAGTAGCAAGTTGCCACAGTCCACAAACACCAGAAGCAGTACTGTACACCAGGGTGTTGTGCTGTGCCAGGACAGGCAGCAGATTCCCAGGCTTTGTTTAGTTCGCAAAAACTTTTGATTTGGTTACTGTAGCATTTTCGTTTTTATTTAACAAACATTGTCCAATCATGGAGTAACTGGACTCAAAAGATTCATCTCGCGGTTTACAGACAAACTGTGTAATTAGTTTTTATTTTCATCTATATTTAATGCTCCATGCATGTGCCGCAAGATTCGATGTGATGGGGAATCTTGAAAATTTTTGGGTTTTTTTTTAACTGAACAAGGCCTCACTACTAGTACTGTGGCCTTGTTTTTTCAAAAATTTTCAAGATTTCCAGTCGCATCGAATCTTGCGGTACATGCATGAAGCATTAAATATCGATGAAAACAAAAACTAATTACACAGTTTGCCTGTAAATTGCGAGACGAATCTTTTAACCTTGACTAGTCTATAATTGGATAATATTTGCCACAAACAAATAAAAGTGCTACAGTAGCAAAATAAAAAAAAATCCACGGACTGAACCAGGCCTATGTCCTGAAGTGGCAGCCCCGCCATGTCGTTTTGCTGTCACTGCCTCACCCTGAGTCCTCCTGCCTTGAGAGTTCAGTCCAAGGTCGTTTCCTTCTGTTCTGTCTCTATCCATTGGCATTCAGCATTACCTCATGGACTGGGCTGCACTGCAATGCAATCCTGGGCCTTGTTTAGTTCTGAAAACTGAAAAGTTTTCGAAACTGTAGCAATTTCGTTTTTATTTGACAAACATTATTCAATCATGGAGTAACTAGGCTTAAAAGATTCATCTCATGATTTACAGATAAATTATACAATTAGTTTTTATTTTTGTCTATATTTAATACTCCATACATATGGCGTAAGATTCGATGTGATTGGTTTTCAGGGTGAACTAAACAAGGCCCTGATGGTAACAAAGTTCAGTAGGATCAACAACTTTAGAATAATGATCATGTTTATCTCGTCAGATTTCGGTGGCTTGTGCAAGGAAACGACAGCATGCGCCTCACAGTATCCTCTAGTAGTAATTGGGTTTGTTTCCAAATGGACAGAGAACTTCCCCCTGGAACAAACATGCAAGTTCCATTTGATCTAGCAGCACCAGCGAGAGCTGCCTGGGAATGACACTGGATTATTTGACGTCCACTCGTCCAGGGAAGCAAGCAACTTATGGCTGGAGCCGGCAGCAACGTTGCCAATGATCTTCACGTGCCATTGCCCATTGTAGCTACACTGCAGTCCACATCTACCTAATAAAACATTAAAACATACAATACGGTCACCATCGTCTCTATCAGCTTGAAGGAGCTACCGCTAGCCAGGTTCATGATAGATAAACTCCCGGGTCAAACATTCATCAGAAATATATACTAGTAGCTCGCATGAATCATTCAAAGGTCATTACCATACCAGAAGGAGGCGAAAGCTTTCAAAGCCGAATCCATCACTGAGGTCTGTCTGAGCTCGAGAGTTGCTCCGGAGTCGTCGATGTCCATGATGGCTTGGCTGCCGTATTCTCTGCAGAGCCATCTACTATATACTGACAGACTGACTGACACAGTAGCGAGAGCGCATCTTCTTCCACGGCCAACCAACCAGTGAGACACTGCAGGTATACAATTAGGGCCTTGTTTAGTTCAACCTGAAAACCAAAAAATTTTCAAGATTCTCCGTCACATCGAATCTTGTGGCACATGCATGAAACATTAAATATAGACGAAAACAAAAACTAATTACACAGTTTAGCTGTAAATCATCTTTTGATTCTAGTTAGTCCATAATTGAATAATATTTGTCACAAACAAATGAAAGTGCTACAGTTGCGAAAAGTTTTCACTTTTCGGAACTAAACAAGGCCTGGATCCTCTTGTCGTGGGACAAACAAAGTTGCAACAATTGGCACTAGTAGACTGGACCAATGGTGCGCCGGATTCGTATCGTATGTGCTGATCGATTCAAGTGGCAGGCAGTCATATCATGTTGCCACTGGGCCTTCATCAGAGACTGGAACTGGCTGGGGGGTTATTCCATTGGACCTCTCTCTATTCTGTCTCTATCCGTCACTGCATGTTAGGCCTTGTTTAGTTCGCAAAAATTTTTAAGATTCCCCATCACATCGAATTTTTGGTTGTATGCATGGAGTATTAAATAAAGACAAAAATAAAAACTAATTACACAGTTTACCTGAAATTTATGAGATGAATCTTTTGAGCCTAGTTACTCCGTGATTGGACAATGTTTGTCAAATAAAAACGAAAGTACTACAGTAGCCAAAATTTTGCGAACTAAACAAGGCCTTAAGCGCACAACATGTTAGATGTTACGTTACCAAAAGTAACGAAACAGATTTCTCCCGCAAATTTGAAATTTTCATGTCGTAGCTGATCAATTGGTCATCAGATGCAAATCTCCCCAAATGCCTCTGACTTATTGGTGAAGTAGCTTCTGCAGTCGGCCACGAGGCCAGTCATGGTTAATCTGAAGTTGGCATCGACTTGATCCCCACAAATTGCTTGGGGGTAACAAATACATATTGATTTGGGAATTGGGAACCAGAGCACCAAATGTGAGTCGTATCTCCATTGTCGAAGGCATCTGGAACTGGAATGAAAAACAAAACAACACATCGTTTCTTTTCTTAGCTATATAGCCAGTGTTGATGTATACTACGTACACGAATGGGTGCATAAGGCGGCAAGTTGTTGATTTTTTAAAATTTTTTATAAATAGTATCTTTAAGTTTTAGAAAACGTTTAAACATCCGCTGCCTATAGGTTAGTGGTTTTATGACCCCATCCAAAATTTCATGACCAAAATATATTCCCTTTGGTCCGGGAGATAACAAAAAATGAACATATCCGCAAAAGGATAGAATACTTATGGGGACACATTTCCAGGCATGTGCATCCAGAAAGTGTCATTCTTCATCTCCCAAATGAGATACTAGTCTGGACTTGAAACTGTGGGTGGAATCATAATACAAGCTCATCTATTTATGCTGAATGTTTCGAATTATTTTTCAAAACTTCTATTTATGAGTTCTAAGAAAGTTTTCAAGTTATGGTGATTTGATTTCTAACAGCGGAAAAACAGATTGCTTCGTTCCGCCAACTGACCCAAACTGCAGGTGGATTCTAGAAAGTTGTTAACTGAATCAAAAAGTGAAAAAAAGGATATAGCATTTGCTACCACCAGACCTGCATGCAAGTCAAGAAAGATTATTAACACATTCTGCTCAGAGGTTACATTATCAGTATACAAAATCTTTCGGAGATCAGGATAAACAAGGTATATCAGAAAATATCAGGCCAAATTCAAACAAATTTTATATAAATCTCAAATAAGTTCAAACAAAATTTAAACATGAAATATCATAAATATCGGTGGATTTCACTTGATAAAACAAAACATCAGAAATATAGGCAGGTTTGGGATGGAAAAAAAAACACTGATTCTACTTAATGAAAACAAAGAGAGAATATGCAGCTAGAGGTCAAACAGTCATAAATCAATTCCCCCATAAGAAAAAGGCAATGGTTCTCCAACACTTCAATTTCCAACATTCAGTCTTATATGCTTACGAAAAATGCTTGCAAGACAGAGCACTGATAAGCCTTTTCTAATTAATATACATCTGTAAAGACTGATGGGAGTCAAGAACCATTTATTTCCTGAAACCCTGAACTACTATGTCCATCTGTCTTCTAATCCAGTACAATGTATCCCAAAGAAGAGCATTGATTTTGTACACCAAAAGGACTGAATCTTACGGCCACACAACATGAGAGACAATAGACAACAAAGAATGAGGAAAGAAAAAAGAATGCCCCCATTCTCATGAAGAATTCAACCAACTAGCTGCCGGAGAGAACCGCTGCTACGAAAGGCAATTAAGCAGCCCCCCTCAAACCTTTGCCTTACTTCCATTCTACTTGCTAAGCCCAGATGGCCAGAGACGACATGGACATGGCACCAAGGAACAAGGCAATGTATGAGCAGACTTGAAGCCTCAGGTTACAGCTCATTCTCTTGCTGAGGAAATCAGCTGCAATGAGGTCCACCAAGGCCATGTAGATCAGAATACCAGCCGATATGGAATCCAGAATGCCCTCTACCACAAGTGCCCTCGGGCTGTTGGGGTTGTAGAAGGACGCGATACCTGCCCCCACGGTGATCCCAGTAGGCGTTGTGATAGCGAAGAAGAAAGCCATAAGGAGTGTAGAGAAACCCTTGAACTGAGCCTGCATTTTGTTGGGCAATGAACAGAACACCACAAACACAAAACACGTCTGCTTCAAATGTTGCGTTCAAAAAAAAAACATCTGCTTCAAATGATAAGTTGTTGATCTAAATCACAAGGAAGTACCAGATATTAACCTCAGAAATGCAGCCGCCCAATGCAAAGCCCTCAAAAAACTGGTGGAAGGAGAGGGCAGCAACTAGAGGCTTGATGGTACAGGGGTTCTGTGAGACGCCCAAAGATAGTCCGATGATCACCGAGTGTGATACAATCCCAAGCTCAAGAATCTAGTAGAGAAAATAGCATATGGTTATTCACCATTTTACGGATCTAAAGCAAGGTACCACATATCATATCTCCAGTCGCCATACTAGTTACAAGAAACCTAAAGAAATCAGCTAAGAAGGAATAGCTGGACACCTGCATTTAGTAGTTAGTACAAGATGAATACATGCATGAAGTGATTTCATAGTATTTACTGATACAGTATAGTACTTGGGGGCAAGAAGTTAGAACACCTTAAGTGCATGAATGAATGCAGTTTCATACTTTCATAATATTCTTGGCAACATCGATTGATTTATTACCATTATTAGATGAGCAATAGGCCAGACCACGTAACTGAACATTGCTTGGTGTTATAAATCCTGATTGTCTTTTGGGTCGTCGATTGTTCATGCTACATATTCTTTAAAAAAAAAAATAGCAACGCTTGATGATCAGACAGTAGGATTGATAACACTGTTTATCATGCAATTTTACCTAAGGTATTCTGAAGAAATCTAAATTTTCACGAAATTTGACCATTTTTTGTGAAAACTCAAAAATATCACATAACTTGTCAAATTTGACTAAACGAATAGGCTTGATAGGATTTCACTACTCGAAATGTCCTAGGTAATCACAGGCAGAAAGTTTAGAGTCCACAACATCACATGCATGCCGTATTATCACTCTCTAGTAACAAATGTAACATGCCTTCTGAAAGTCAGGCATTGAGCAAGTATCATCACTTCATCGTGCAACTGGAATATGTATTCTTTTGCTCTGTGTTTTGAGAAGAGAGTTAGAAACGTAGTACCTGTGAGACAACCACATGACGAGCTTGGGACGGCTCCTCATCGTTCCCATTGTGACCGTCATCACAAGGGCCGATCCCGTGGGAGTAGCTATGCCTGTGCGCCGCGGCGTGCGCGCGCATCCCCACGATGTGCATGGGGTCCATGTGGCCTCCCCCGATGCTGCTTCCAACGCTCCCCATGAGCGCGCTGTACCCTATGCTGCTGCCAACGCTCCCCATGAGCGCGCCGTACCCTATGCCGCTGGCAACGCTCCCCGCGAGCGCGCCGTCCTCTAGCAGCGCCGCGGTCACGTCGTGGCCGCTCGCATTGACACTGGCATTGCCTGCGGCGGCGGCGGCTTCCGCCGCGTCGGCGCTGTGCTGCTTGCTTTCGTACATGTGCGTGCCGACGAAGTCGAAGACGAGCGTGGCGAGCGCGGCGAGCATGGCGACGAAGCCCGGGAACGGGAAGCGGCGCCAGGGCGCGGCGGGGAGGCAGGGGTCCGTGAGCGCCTCGTCCGCGTCGTGCAGCATGTGGACGAAGCCCGTGGCCAGGATCACCCCGGCCGCGAACGCCTTGACGAGCACGAACGCCCCGCCGGCGGAGGGGGAGGAGGAGAAGGAGCCGGAGGAGGAGGAGGCTCCTCCTCCGCGCCCGCGGCAGCGGCGGCCGACGAGCGGGATCGCGACGCCGGTCGCGCCGGCGACGAGTATGGCCGCGACGGCCACCATCTTGAGCCTCAGCGCCGCCGCCTCGTCGCGGCACTCCGCGTCATCGGCGTCGGTGTTAGACGCGCCGCCGCAGCTTGCCGTGGAGACCGACGCTGCCACCACCACCAAGAGAGAGAGAGATACATGCACGCAACCGCATGCCGCGTCAAAATAAATCACACGACGACCACGAGAGAGTGAGGAATCAGAATCAATCAATTTGTTGCTCTGCTTACCTGCGGCGATCTGCTGCAGGTGCGTGCGGATGTACGACGATCCCTCCATCATTTCCTGCAATTCATTCCCACGCAACAACCCTCATCAAAATCTGCGATTCCGCCTCGCAATTCAGCGGGGTAAATGTAAAGGGAGGCGAAACCAACAACCACGGAAGAACACAACCCAAATTCGTCAACAACAGAGGGGAAAAGAATAGTAGCGAGAAGATAAGCAATGTGTCCCAGGAACACGCGCGGCGAACTAAGGGCAGCGAGACGGGAGGGAGCAGGCGGCGCGCACCTCGAAGAACGGCATCGCCGCTGCTGCTGATGATGCAGAAACGGATATCCCTCTCCCGAGAAATCGATGGATTCTTCCGATCCGCGTGGTAGCCAGCGGCCTCCAATCCTTCCATGAACCGTTTTTATACGCGCGAGCAGGAGGTGTGGGCGTGATGATGCTGGGTGGGTGCCATGGGCACGCGCCTCACCTCTCTACGACTCTACGTAGGCGCACGGCCGGGGGCGGCTAGCGGCACCCCCACACACACACACACACACACGACGAGGATGTCGTCATCCCTCGCGGCGCGCCGTCCGATCGGATCATACGGCGGGGCAGTGGTCAGCACGCGGAGTGGGCACGGGGCGCGGGCATTGTGGGCCACACGAGTCAGTGGCTGGCGGGGAGGGGCCGGAATCCGGACAAGGAACGAACGGTCTCTGGCTCTGCAGACCGGGCGCGGCGCCGTGGGTGCGGCTCCGGGCATGGAGCAACGATGTCGACACCATGGCGAGAGCTGCGCGGCGCGTGGCGTCGCGTCGAACGAGCGACAATGTGAGTAGACTGGTTGCATTTGGACTCTGCAACGCCGATCATCCTCCTGTGTGCGTGTGTTGGAATCTCTAGAAACAGTCTCTGTATACTCGTAGACCAGTGTTCTGGGCTGGGCATTCCGTAACCTCCTTTTTCACCTAATATAAAACTGGGCATTCCGTAACCTTCTTGTTCACCTAATATAAAACTCGAATTTCGTATAGTACATCCGAACCTATCAAACTCGAATTTCGTACAATATAGTACATCCGAACCTATCAAACTCGAACTTCATACAATTCGAAAGTCAAAACATCGTCGCGGGGTGTACCAGCTCTACACGCTGTTCATCAATAGAAATTGGCAATCGCTATCATGCAAGCGAGCGCATGACAGTGGTCATCTCCAATCGTCCTTTGAACCGTGATAGACAACCAGTTCATCAATAGAAATTAAATGTTCTATTTTCTTCTCTTTGAACAATGGTCCACTTGGAACACCAGTAAGGAGACAACCACACATAGCTCCAGCTATCCAAAAAATGGATAGCAACCCACACAATTTAGAAACAATATAACATGCATTCAGATCATAATCACGATAAAGATAGCAGCCCACACAATTTAATAGTATCAGTCCAGTCCTTTGCAAAGTTTCTCTCCACACATGAACAGAGATAGAAAGTTACTGATCAGTGAGCGAATGTTACATTGAAATACACCTGTTCCATGACACCATATTGTTACTATCACAAAGCTTATAGTTTCACAAGAGCCTTCTAAGGCTCATGCCAGACTACGGTAATTTTAGCTGCAGCTTCTACAGAAAGCTCAGGGGGAGTGGGGCAGTTCAGGGTTCAGCGACTAGACTAGAATCTTTGTTGTGCAATGAATAGCTCCAGGGGGAAAAAAATTGTTCAGATGCCGCTGATTCGACAAGGTGAATGGAATGTCCCATTTTCTCAGTAGCAGAAATCAAGGAAGGTATAGATTTATTATCAGATCCTAGAGAAACTGGATGATCATTTTCCATAAGGGTGGTATCTGCTGGAGCCCCGACCACCGGCGCTGCCACCACCACCCATGCCTCCAGCCCCACCATAGCTGTCATATCCTCCCGCACCATAACCTCCTGGAGCACCATATGCACCACCTCCATAGGCACCACCATATGCCCCGTAGGCACCATAAGGACCTCCATACATGGAGCCACCATATGCAGAGCCATAACCTGAGCCATAGCCAGCAGCAGTACCGCCATATCCATACCCTCTGCCGTATGCACCATATGCTGTGCTGCCATAGTATGCTGCAGCAGTTGATCGGTAGCCACCACCGTATCCATAGCCACCACCACTGCTGTTCCCAGAAACACCACTGCCACCACCACTACCACGGTATGAATCACGGTGACCACCACCACGACTGTGTCTTCCGTTTGAGCTTGAATCACCCCCGCCAGGTTTCTTTGGTTCAGCTTTCTTAATTTCAACCTGCAAAATTATAGAACAATTGGAGAATTTAGTCAAACAACTTTCAATCCGGTTGCAATGATAAATAAAATATAACAGCAGAAATTATAAGTGACTTCTAACAAAGAGAAATTATGCACCTCTCTATAAGTCTATAGGATAATTGTTGCATGCAGATAAGTCAAGCCATAATACCCCAACCAGAGGTCACTAGGCAAATTTTCATCAATGAACAATGTTAAGTGACACCTGATACCAAGTCCCAGCACAGGATGCAGATTGCCAAGTCTTTGAATGAAATGCTATATCTTCTAATTTGTCAGGATATTCTGATTTATTTTGGTTTCCAGCCATATGGAGTCTAAATTATTTAATTTAACTTCCTACAACATGAGATCTAGTTTATTTAATTTTCTGCCATGTGTGATCTAATTTATTCAATTTCCTGCCACATGGGGCATTGTTCTGTATTCTTATTACCATCGTCATTTGAGTTCCGATTCATTTATCTTTATCTCAGATCACAAGAGCTCACTCACTATTTAAAGGATATTGGCATACAAGAAATTTACAACAATATACCATAACTTGCCATATGTATTTCCTACAAACGTGAAAACTTTATATAACCCTAATTAATCCTAAAGGCATAAACGCTAAACAACAAGAAGAGGAACTAAGAGATATACAAGTGTACTATCGCTGAAATTTCTCCACAAAGGGTTATGCAGGGAAGATGTGGATCAAAATAATGTGCTTGAACTATAACTCGGCATTGAGGGAAAAAACTGTCACGAAGCCAAATTGAATTCATTCGCATATCAAATCAAAGCAACAAACAAACTAGTTTGTGGTAGTTTTTAGAAGGTGCTGGAGACAACTATAAAGTAATCAGAAGGAGGAAGGAAAGGTACATCGAGTCCAGAGACTCGCCTCGAGCAGAGCTCACTGCCGGTTCTGTGGTCTGTTCTTCGACGAGTCCCCCCATAGCTGCTGCTGCTGCTGCCCATGTACTCTGCATCTGATGCCTCCGCAGGCCAATGCAAACCTAGTTAAACTCTTCTTCTGTCCATTGCCCAGCATAAGCCAAGTCTAATTCATCTCCTGTCCACTGCCTGGCCCAATTGAAAGCTATATTGAGAGTTCCTGACATTCATCCCCCCATGAAACACGGCTTGTCACTAAGCCGTTGCTGTAGTGAACCACCGCCATGGAACATGTTCTCATTGATGTTGAATGATATCTGGAAGACATCATCTTTGGTCAGTGGTAATCCATTCAGTACTTGGTATTGCTCAGAAATCAGAATGGTTGCTACTTGCACGGGTATCTAGAACACCAACTCAGCACAGGTGGAGATGTTAAACCAATTAATGTGCATTGCCACTTGACCACAACAATCCACCAAAACTAGGGCACCATGGCTTGTAAGCTAGGAAGAAATCCACCGGGGTCCCATAACCACAATTATGGAGTTAAAGAAAAGATTATGGAGTTAAAGAAAATGTATGCTTCATCAGTTGTACTCGCAGAAACATTGATGCTGCCATGTCGAATTCAATGCCACTTAAAATTCTTGCATTTTGAATGCTTGACAAGAAGCTTGAAGTGGATCTTCTTTCCAAGTGCATATTGTGTAGGCCACAATTGAAAGTGAAACCAATCCAGACTAAAGCTGTGAGCCTGTGACTGTTGCACCTGTCCAGTACCTTCAGCATCATCCTCCATATCCTCAAATATACTGATGTCTCTCTGCATGCAAACTGAAATTTGTACTCAGTTCAGATTAATTCGACTCATCAGCACCAACTTTAGCTTGACAACAACTGACAGATGGCCAATGCTTAGGCCACACCTCGACGTTCTTGTGCGCAGATAGTGCCCATGTTTGCAAGCATAAAACCAGGTTATAATTTTTCCATTGTTTCTCATAATCAAGTATCATATCCTGCTGCATGTGACACACCTCTTCCTTCACTTTCCAAATACTAGTGAGGTTGCATAGATTCATAAATTCAGCTCTGGGTGTGAAAATCTCACTTCTAGCCTTGCTTTGCCACCTCTCAACTAGCACCAACTTGTAGCTGAAAGAAGCCCCATTATGATTGCTGTCCTGAGCACATCACTGTTGTACTAATGACTTCATGATGCAGTATCCCAATTTGCTATGGTCTCCAATAACAGAGGGATTGGATATGATCATGACTTGCTTGAACAGTGGTGGTGACCAGGGTTGGAGCTGATCCCAGCTTCGGGACAGAGGCACCAAGATGGCTGGTGAATGACAATAATCTTTGGACCACTGTTTTCTCTCCTTCAGTGTGATAGAAATGACAATGCATATGTGTGCTTTTTTAGTGATTTGGCCAACACATCAATCACTGCTAACCAGTGCTGTTTTGACAATGTTTGAACTAGATAGTGGTTGAAACTGAGAGACGGCCAAGGTGCCGGACCTATCTCGATTCGAACAACCACAATATTCAGTAGGGCGTGGCCTTGGTTGCTGCAGCTCAGATTGGTTATGTAAGTGTTGCACAGGATAACAGAGTTTGAAAACACCAAAGACATAGGTAGCAGCAAATCCTTTGACCAGTACAATACTTCCTCGTCCGGATAAACACATATCATCAATGGAGAACACAGATGAACCAAAAGGTATTACCTCGATCACTTCATATGCACTGCAGGAACAGGTCTCGACACAGGACAGGACTATGCCCGCTGCTGGAATCAGAACAAAGTTAGTGAAGTTGATGAAGAAGTTGTGGCCCTTATTGCCAAGTGAGAAGGTAGCTGAGTGAAGCCAGAGTGGTGGGTAACTTGCTCACTGCTGCTGGAACATGCAGACTGCATCTGTGACTCGGCGTCAACCACCTGGTAGGCATCACTTGGAGAAGCGTGGTGCAGGCATCAATGTCAGTGACGATGATGTGCTGAGAGGGAGCAGAGACCGAGGGCGTCGTGGACGGTCCCGAGCCAGCCTGGTAGAATTCCAGCGTTGAACACTTGGTGTGCAATGCGACATGGTCTTCAATGTTAGAGAATTGGACAGTAAGGTCATCAACAGGGGGTGGATCAGGGATCGAGGAAGATGTGGGCAGTGTTGCGGAGGTTGTTGCAGGCACGCTGTTGGTTGAGAGGTCGCAATTGTCAGGCTTCGCAATGCGGATAGTGGAGGCGATGTCCTCTGGTGCAGATGATGCCGTCAGCAACACGTTGGAGGAGGTGGAGTCATTGCCGGCGGGCTTGGCATTGGAGTAAGTGGAGTCGTTGTTGCCAGATACGAGGCCGGATAGGCAGCTCGAAAGGCTGTGTTCCTTGCCTCCAAATCCGACGCCATCTTAGTCACCATGACCAGAATCGAGTCTACCATCCTTGCACAGCGCCTCTTGTGCAGCGTCAATGGTAGAACCAACCAGAGCACCGCGCCGCCTCTGCAGAATCCATGGCTAGATTGGAGAGCCCATGGATCAACAGCTCTGACACCAGTTGTCACGAACCCAAATCGGTAGTTTCTAGAATGTGCTGGATACAACTATGAAGTAATATGGAGGAGGAAAGAAAGGCAAATCGAGTCCAGAGACTCGCCATGAGCAGAGCTCACCACCGGTTCTGTGGTCTGTTCTTTGACGAGTCCCCCATAGCTGCTGCTGCTGCCCTTGTACTCTGTATCCAATGCCTCCGTGGTCCAATGCAAATCCAGTCCAACTCTTCTTCTGTCCATTGCCCAGCATAAGCCGAATCTTCTGTCCATTGCCGGCACAATTGAAAGCTATATTGAGAGTTCCTGACAAAACTGCCCCCCACAGAAGAACTACTTAACCACAGAGAAACTGACCGAACACTGATAGTGCAGACCCTATAGTGCTGCACCATAACCTAGGCCAGTGGCCACAGGACCACACACCACAGCGCCAGTTCAGCGCCCCATGACTACTCTCAAGGTAGACCACACCACTCAGTCACACAGGCCAACTGCCACCTTTACCATAGGATGGTGCCCTGCCACTATTTCAGAGGTTGCCTAGGGAGGTTTTTAACCAGCCCTGAAATTCACTTCCACCGGAAAATGAACCCAGGCCCTGGATGTGCTTCAGCTATTGAGTGCTGATTTATGTAATCCAGTGAAATGCATTTCAAGTAACCATCTCCGCAATACAAAGATAATATCTCATAAAGAATGGCATGATGGCGTCTATTTCAATAATACAGAGTACAATGTACACACCCCTATATGCAGAACTAGTACCATAGATCCGTACTCAAAAAAAGTGTCAGGTCAACAATATTCAGCATGCTATCAATTAAAAGTTCAAACTTCTTACTTCCTAGCATGTTGATGTAATGATATGTACTCCCTCCATTCCAAATTGTAAGACATTTTGGCTTTTCTAGATACATAGCTTTTGCTATGCACTTAGATATACACTACGTCTAGATATATATAGTAAAATCAGTAGAACAAGAAAAGCCGAAAACATCTTATAATTTGGAGCAGAGGGAGTACTAAACAAACAAGAATCAATGTTCAAAAACTCCCAAACACATCAGTTATTATACAGAGACAGAATTGCATCCAAAAGATTATTAACCAAATTAAGTGAACAACAACAATGAAGTACGGCGTGCCAAGTTAGAGCATTTGCTAATTGAACCTGAAAACTGCAGAACTGCTTACATGCCAATGATATTTAACATCACTAAACACAATGAAAGATAAAGAAGTGACCTGTTTCCCTCCAAGATCATGCATTCTCCCCTCTGACATAACCCTTTCAACAGCATCCTCACTTTCAAATGTGACAAATCCAAAGCCACGCGAGCGTCCAGTGCTATGGTCAAGCATAATCTGATGCTCAACCACCTTCCCATATGATGAGAAGTGCTCCTTTAATTTATCTGCAAAGTTCATATTAATCATGCTTGCATTCAAAACAAATGTTTTCAAGGCCCAACAACTATAGCTGGTGGCTAATCAAAGTTATTATAATTTGCAAGTTCAATACAATGTTGAGATATCTTTTGCTTGAAAACAAAAAAGGTTTCAGCAACGCTTGTACCTTCGGTAAGAGATGATGGGATACCACCCACAAAGATCTTTTTTGTCTTAGGTCCATCTTTCGACGACATTTCCTCTTTTGGGACAGTCCTTTTGACTTCAACCTTGAAGCATAATAAACGCAGTTGATAATATAGTCCAAAATTAAGATCGCGGTATTTGGATATTTAACATAGAAGCCTTACTGTTCTTCCATCTATGACATGGGCATCCTCTAGAACCCTGTCAAGCACAGATGGATCGGAAAATGTAACAAATCCAAATCCACGAGGCATCCTAGTATGCTTGTCCTTCATGATCACAGAATCAGTTATAGCTCCATACTTCTGAAAATGCTTTGTGAATGTTTCTGCACATGCAAATGGAGTGAAATAAACAAGTTAACACAATCTAACAAAAACTTATTGCTCTATGAGATCAGCAATCAGTATTCTAATGTTTCTTTTGTAGCTGCAGATACTTGGCACTACTGATGACTAAAAAAAGTATGAATGAGCAACATGACTCCTAAAAGGTTCACATACAGTTTTGGAGTAGATTTGGAGGTTCATTAATGGGAAAGATTCATCTTGAAGACAACTTTAGTTAAGCTACAGAGCAATACCCATGTGAGATTGCAAACTAATTATGTGACAATAAAGACCATGACACTCCTATGTTCCAAAGTTAGGAACACAAAACTGACAAATAATTCTAGAACAACAATGCAAACACACACTTAATTGCCATTCAATTTCTCAAATAAAATACTTCTCCTATTTTACAGTTCACCCACATTGTCATTAATATATTGAAATGAAAGCCATTTACTGTTTTCTAGTTCACAGATCTATGCACACTGAGTCACACTTATTATTTCCATAAGTTAGTGATTATTGAAAAGATCAAAGCAGAATCAGTCCTACCAATACACCAAATGAAGCCTGATCTGTATTGGTCAAATGACATACAGTTCCAGAATAATTACACGAAATAAATCATAAAGATTAATAGTTTATTTAACATGACTGGTATTAATATGATCATCGCAGCACAATAGCTAGCTGATCAGCACGAAAAACAACAGAGCAGACAAAGATGGAACAGCATCTCATAACCAGTTTAGGAATTAGACAAAAATTGTGTAGCAACTGTCCTTCAAAAACCTAAATATTCAGAATGGCTGTAATTCTGAAATCCATTAAGTAGGCTGGCACAAATCACCAAATAGCAATGTTTTATGTTACTATTTAAGAACACACAAACAAGAAAAGAAAGTATATGCTTGCTTCCATCAATACGATGGAGGGAGATATACAATGTACAGGCTTGCTTCCATCAATATAATGGAGGTAGCAGTAGCTCCCAATTCTAAGCTTTTACCACATACATTAGCCTACCTAGGCAAAATCATAGTGCATCAGTAACTCATCCAACCAATGCGGAACTTAATCAGTAACACATGAAAACAGAAACAACTATATCATTTGCAGATATTTTTCTTTTATGCTAACAAAACAAAGAACTAAATTTGCCTTTGTACTGTGTTGTTTTCCCAGAATATATCGTGTGTTGTACAACATTTTACTTGATACAAACTAAAATTGCCTCATAGTTAGATTAGATCGCAAAAGAATTGCTCACTACCTTCGGTTGTCTCCCAGGCTACACCCCCTACGAAAATCTTCCTGCAAAATCACATACGAGGATGCACCAAACCAAAACTATCAGCCACACCTAATCCAATACAACAGACCGAACCCTACACGAAAAACCAAGATACCAAGGAACTCACCCCGACGAATCACCACCCCCAGAATCTGCATCTCTCCCATCCTCGCCACCAGCGTCAACATTCCCAGCGGCCTCCGCTAGGCCCCGGTCTCCAACGACGCTTCTCGTCTCGGCCGCCATCGCCGCTGCCTCGGCGGCCGCAGCCCCCTCGTCCGCTTCCCCCTCCCCCTCCCCATCCCCGTCCCCCTCCTCCTCCTCCTCTTCGTACACCTCCTCGACCTCTTCAACCTCTTCTTCCTCCTCTTCCTCCTCGTACCCGTTCATGGCGTTCTGGTTCTCCTCCCCGTACCCCGCCATGCCGCGCCGCCGCGACCCGAAGCTGAGCTAAACCCTAGCTCCCAATCGGAGCGGGGAGCGAAGCGTATAGCAGCTAGATTACTGAATGGCGGCCCGCGCTGTGGGAGGGAGCAGTAGGGTCTAGGTTTCGCGGCCGTCGAAGCAAACCCTAGCGTCGCCGCTTCGGCTCTTTGCTGGACGGCTGGTGGGGGGAAGAGAAAAAAGAGAGGTGGGAGATGGCGGCGAGGGGTGGAATTGGTGCCGCCGGCTTTGGTGTGGCTCGGCTGGGTTCATAGGACACGTTGGGTTCTCTGGCTCCGTTGGTTGCGCGCCACGATTCGTGCCATTGAGGTGTGATCGTGTGAGGACCGTCGCCGGCTTCACCTCGGGGGACTTTGGAAAATGTTTCACATAATCACATCATTAAAAATTCATTCTAGAAACCATCCTGAAATTCCTAATTAAAATAAAATCCTGGCTTAAAAGTTTGTTTTAAAAATTTTGTGCTTATAAATTATTAGCTAAAATATTTAATTGAAAATCCTTTTTCTAGAAATTTTGAATATGACCACAAGCTACTCCCTCCGTTCTAAAACAAATGCACTTCTCGTTTTTTTAAGATCAAATATACAACAAAAAATAGTAATATTTATTATGTATAGTATTAGTATATTGTGGCATATAACTCGATAATAAACTTATTTGATGATATAGTTATTGATATTGTTTTTTATAAAATGAGTCAATCTCCTCGAGAAGTAAGATTCACACTTATTTTGACATGGGAGAGTACTCATCTAACAACCTTAATGAAAAGCATGTGTGTAGGGTTCTAGATTCTTGCAAAGATGTTTCATATTTAGATTCTCTATTAAAAATGCTTCACTAGTGAATAAAAAATATTTGATAGAATCTTTTGATTAGCTGACTAGACTCTTTGAAATTAGAACTACGGAATCAGGTGAGACTAAGGTAGGGACGTTTCTTGTTCATTGGTACTCCCCTCGTTCCAAGTTATATGATGTTTTGATGTTTCAAGATATATTGCTTTTGTTACGTATTTAGACATTTTGTATATCTAAGTGTGTAGCAAAAGCTATGTATCTAGAAAAACCAAAACGTCTTATAATTTAGAACGAAGGGAGTTGAAAGATAGAATTGGTTCTAATAGTTTCTCTTTAAAATGTTTCCTATTTGCCTATGATTCTATAAATAATCTAAAACATTTTCATGGTAACAAACACAATAAAGAAAAAGCAAAAACACGAATTAAGACCCACCGCATAATGTTTACACATGATAGGGGAACATTATAGAATGATGAGTATGAGTATTTCCATCTAGGTTACCTTTTACACTCATGTATTATGCTAAAGTATATGAATGCAAATAAAATACTAGAATAGAATAACTTGTGTTTCGTATTGATCTTATATATGGTTGATATATACAGCAAAATGGTATGGTGAAAATGTGTCATATTCTAAAAAGATAAGTCAAGTATTCTCACTCTCTGTGCCAAACTATTTAAGATAGTTACTAATTGAAAGGACCTAGGAACAGGCATGACTCCAATAAAACTACCACTATCTAGAGGTTTGCGGCATAGGGTGATAAGAGCAAATAATTCAATTCTAAGAATGTAGACCACCAAAAAAATTACTACAATTGAATTGAGCATAAAAGATACCACACAAGAGGACACATTTATTGATTAAGCAAAATGATTTGAATACCCTAAAAATATTAGTGAACAATAATAAACAGTGTCAAACAGTCCTATAGTCGCCCGATCAGATTTCTTGTTGTTGGATTGTGGAAATGCTATATGAAGAATGTTTGCAGCCATATGAGGAATGTTTGCGTGCGGAAAAATTATATGATGGCTAGCGCTAGCCCGTGGGTGTACTAGACCGTGTCCTGACTCACCATCAAAGGCATCGGAGGGCACCGCCGCCGCGATTTACCATCAAAGGCATCGGAGGGCACCGCCGCCACCGGAGCAGTAGCAAGGACGTAGAAGGAAGGAGACGAGTTGGAGGAGAGAGCGGCGGCTAAATGGGAGAGCGAATGAACAGTACTAGGGTTAATTCTAGCCGGGTGGTGAGACATTCATTTTATACGATGGCCAGTGCGGCCCACATGGTGACGAGGTTGGGCCGAGCCTACCTTAAAAAAAACGAGTGTCCCTGTGTTCTTTCAGGGCCAAGCTAGCCTAGTACGGCTTACTCCCCCAAGTCAGCCCCCAGGCCCTCCACGAACAACCGAACATGCCCAACATGGCTCCCTTCATATCATCAAGCTTTGTTTGGCACAACTCACAACTGCATGAGTTGTTGTAACCTTCTTTTTTTTCCAAACACTCTTTTCTAAAACAATTTTATGGGTGAAGCTATTTTTTCCTCTCACAAAAACATAAGTTGGGATGAAGCTGAAAAAAGTAGCTTATCCTAGCTCTCTTCCTATTTATTTCTTTCACTCATGCATAAAGTTGTTGGTAAAACAGTTTTGCCAAATAACTTCTTTACAACAGCTCAATTTTACTTAAAAAGTTGCTCATAAAACTCTTTTAAAAAAAAACAATTAATTTCATTAGTGAATCTGAGTTGTGCAAAACAGAACCTTAACCACCAAACATGACTTAGCCAGGCAATCAAACAACTGGTTACACAACGTGACGCAAAACCAAACGTCTCGCTCAAGGTCGGATGTTGGATCAGATGATTCCTCGCAACTTCGTGACCCAAACCAAATGTGCCGTAGAACTTTGGCAAGGCGAGGCAACATCGAGACGAACCCGAGTAAAATAAATTCAAAATATAGATAGAAAATAAAACAGCTACTAATGCAAAGCAAATTGTCTTGTAACTGGGTCGATGAACCCCTTAATTTCATTCTAGGAGCCTTGGTGAACGATGTAACTATTATCCATATCCAGTATTAATAAAGTGCGACAAATGGCTTTTCAAAAAAATAAAACAGCTACTATTACCAACACCACCGCAAACATCGACGTCAATCGATTACAATACATCAATAGGCAACAATCAAAATTGCAGATATACATATGTTGTCAGCTATCTCAATAGGTTGTTTTCCCAACTGAAAGGAGCTATACTCTTTACACGGGTGGCTTTGGAACTTCTACTAGGGTTAACACCACCAATTACACCCCAACATTTCTTACACAAATGGAGAAAGAAAAAAATCCCAGGGAAAAAAATAAAGAAATAGGAAAAAAGAAAAGAATTTTGCTATATTGCTCAGAGAAGCTAAAACCACTGCCTTTGCAGGTGCAAACAAAGTGGCAACTACTGTTGACGAGCTTGTCGGGTGACCGAGATTCCTAAGATACTGTATGGATTGTTAAAGATGGGCCTTTCTTATGCAATTTCCCCTTGATCTGCTTGATCTTTGCATCAACCCTTGCAGTGAAACCAATCTTTGTCTTCTGCCTGGCCTTCGACCGCTCCCTCTTCCACATTGTCTGGTCTTCGACATCTTTCTTTAGGTACTTGATCTCTTGAATCACATGGTGATCAAGTGGTTTGCACGACCTCTGGTAGGATATGTGTATCAGGTAGGGGATGTTGCAAGCAGCAGTCACCAGAAGCGTCGCTGCCCAGTATATGGGAGCTGGCCCAAGGACTTCCAACAGGATCTGGTAGTTGTCGCGGGATCTCAATGTCATCCCGTAGGCGAGGATGAAGATATACCAAGTTGTTATGCTGCCCCATACAAAGAGATGTTGAATCCATGTGAAATGGCTCATTGTAAGGGCAATCTGCATGTTGACAGCCCAGATGATGCAGGTGAACATGGCAGTTCCCACTGCAGCCATGTCTGCAGTCTGCCCCCCAGCACGGATTGCCTGATCATAGAATATGCAGAGATTGAGGAAGAATATGGCCAGAGAGGAGTAGAGGCCATTCCCCATCCATCCAAGGATCCGGTACCAATCAAAGAAAAGATTCTTTGGCCCTTGCTGGTATAATGCTGGGAACTGCAACATGCAAGTCATGCCATGTCAATATAGATATATATATACATATATGAGAAGCAGCAATGTGGATGATCAGAGAAGATTGCCCAGTGCAAAGGGCAAAGGGGACGATGCATGAGTCTTCTAGTATCATCAACAATCACAGGAAATTAACTAGCATATAAGTTTACTTGGCAATGCGTATTTTTTTTTTACAGACACGATTTGATCCACAGATGGGGGCCACACAAACATACTGTTGTCAAGAAGCAAACTTCTGTGCATTTGCATTTTCTTGAAACTTCGGTCAGCTTTAAATATGACACTACCAAGTGATTTCAATCTGCTTAAATGGTTCCCCCAAACCATGTGCATTAACTATTTTCTAGATGCTATGAAAGTCAAACTATTTAAGGAAGACATTAAACCAGATGAATTTGCACTACATTATTTAATAAACTAAATTTATGGGATGATATGTGTTGAAAAACCGTCAGTCAAGTTTCCCAACACAATATCACAGCTGAGATAACTAACACCGGTATCTTTTCCAATACCCAATGTGTATTTCAAACCACTGTATTTTTACATAGTATCCACAAAAGTCACTTGCACATTTCATTTCAGTGAATGAATACCTGAAGCAGACAACCCAGAGACTGAATAGCATTCTAATGGAACATTATAGTATCCACATAAAAGTGACTTGCACATTTCATTTCAGTGAATGAATACCAGAAGCAGATAACCTAGATACTGAATAGCATTCTAATGGAACATAGAATGGATAAGTAATACACACCAAATCGTTCCTAATTCTGAAACTATCTTTTAATGACAATAATATGTTGCTTCATACACATGATTTGCATGAAAGGAGAAGCAAAGTTAGATACAAGTTCATGCCTAACAGAACAAATGGGCAATACAAATCATAGTACCACGCACTAAGATATGCTTGTACATTGAGGCAATATCCATCGTTCTTTTTAGTTTTCTAACATATTATGAACCATGCCAGATAATTGTGTTGTTGTACTTGATGCCACGCAAAGTAGCCTGAGAAGGAATACCTGACGGAAATCTGAGTACAGTATAGTTCTCTAATCTACACCCAGTTGCTAATGATTGTGGTTCCATGGGAGTGTCGTCCTCCTCAAGAAACAAGGTTTAGAAAATGATCTTTTGGGTATCTGCTTATTCATTAGCTTCTTTGCTGGAAGCATAAAGATAATGGACATAACACAGCAAAAACTTTTACCATGAAAACACACCATATTCCAGGACCAAAAACTTTAATTTCAGTTCTAAGGCTGTCTCCAATAGGACATGCATTTGGAAACCCAAACCCAAAATAGGTTTCCAACACAATACCTATAGCCTCCAACAGAGTATCCATACAGAAAACCCATTTTGGGTATCAGGAGAGGCATAACCCAAATTTGGGTATCCTCTCTCCTCGAGACCCATTTGCAGAGAGTGTTGTTTTTTAGGTCTTGTTGTTGGAGAAGACTAAAAATAGGTATGGAACATTTTACCTATAGCGCTACCCAAAGGACAAATGAGTCTTGTATTTTGGGTGACGATTGTTGGAGATAGTCTAAACATGCCTAGTTCATCATAAGCAGTATGGTTAAACTAAGTTTGATGTTCTATCATATACCTGTAAGCAGATTTCGGATGAAACATCTTGCTCAAATACTCCGAGCGATATAACAGGAAGCGAGGTAAGAACAACATTGAAAAGCAGCATAAACCAATCATCGTATACAGATTGCCCAGAAAACCCAGCGAATGCTTCAAAGTAAAATATTGTAAGCCCAAAGGCAATATTCTTGTAAAAGAAGTAGCAAATCTGTAATTCAACAAAAGAAGATTTAGTAAAGTTAAAACATAAAAGAATCAGATGCAATAGAATGAATAAAATAAGTGCTTCAAGCAGCACCATTTGGGCGATTCTCTTGTAGCACCAATGCCCATGGACGACAAGAAGTCGCTCAAGAAACCGAAATTGAGAAATGGAGAAATCACTAGCCATCACTGCCTGGTAAAGGAAAAGAACCAATTTTAGTCATACCTAGTCACCAACCCTTGATGTTATATGCAAGTAGCACTACACTAGATTGGTTCTGTCACATTAGATAGCATAGATCGAGATAATCTGAACAGCTCACCTGCATGCCTTCTACCCCACTTATACCAACTCCAATATCAGCTTCTTGAATCATGCCCACATCATTTGCACCATCACCTACTGCTAAAGTGGTTTGTCCTATACCTTCTTTGACGAGCCGAGTCACCTACAAAGTGAAGGAGAGCAAACTCAACATTACTTTATGTAGAAACTACAGATAGTCCAATGGAGAGAGAGGCAAAGCTACCAGTGCTTTCTGCTTTGGGGACACACGGCAACATATGACAGAAGCACACTCGATTGCCAGGTTCAAGAACATATGCTTCATGTCATCCTCCAAAGCAAATGCCAGAGCTTTTCCATCAATAACTAGAGCAAATGCTGCATCTGGATCCTTCTCGAGTTTGACCATTTGTGACCCATTGGCGATTTGCGACAGGAGACTCTCCTTTGCAACCTGCTCAGTTGTCAAAGATGAAAGTAAAGCATACATAAAGAGAATACCATGTAGATTAAAGCCTCCTATCCTATACAGTAAAAGAGAAAGAAAAGTTAAGGTACCTTCTTTGCATCCTGGGCTACCTGATCACCAGTGGGTATGGACAAACATATTTGTTTCATGCCTTGCCTCAGTAAACTGCATGCATATCTGCAAAAGAAATAGAAACATCTCACGACGAGGTACAAAAAGATATTTGTACATGTTAAGAATTCTACTTGGCAACAGCATACCCAATGTTAATTGCAGTTTCCATTTTATCACCTGTCAGAACCCAGATTTTGAGACCTGCTTGCGCCAAACGATCTATGCACTGAGGAACCTGATAGAGCACAAAGCATAAATTATAAGCCAGAACAACTTGAAACAGTTACTAGCATAATACTAGGAACCAAGAAACATATCTTAACAATACGAAAAGTCAGACACAGTATTTTACCCCTTTTTGTAATTTGTCCTCTACAGCAGTTGCACCAACAAGGATCAGCTCTCTTTCAATCAACTCAGAGACACGTTCAAGTTGCAACTCTCTATCAGGCCCAATAGAGGTCTTTGCTTTAAGAAACTCAGCATTCCAAGAAGAATATTCTGATTCATCAAGCACCCTGTACGATAGTGCCAATGTTCGCAAGCCTGCCTCACCATAATCATTCAGATGCCTAGTTGTATCAACTTCATACATCCTTCCATTTTTTGCTAGTCTATCAAATATGATGCTGCTCGGTTGGGAACAAAGAACAATAGGATAGTCAAGTTGAAGCCAAAATAAGTGGCGGCATTGAAAAAGATAGAACAAACAGACCAAGCGTGTTGACAGCACCAAGTAATCAGGTGTAAAATTTGCTTCTTAACATTTTTAAGCTAACAACAAAATATCAAAATGCAGATGGCTTGATGTACAGGCTTAGCCAAAAATAAATTCAAAGAGAATCGCCAAATTTAAAAAATGGTACAAATCCTACCTGTCTGCACCTTTGCAAAAAAGAAGAATTTGACCATCTTCATCCTGCAGAATTACAGTCATTCGTTTTCTTTTGCTATTGAACTCCAACAGATTGAGAATCTTGAACTCCCTGAAATAATACTCACGCATTAAGACAAAAAAATAATAATAATAAGGATAAGGATAAGGGACAAATATGTGCAAATCGAGTAACAAATACTGATACACAACCTCTCAATTGTGCCTTTCGAAGAAGTGTGTTTCTCCCTGACAAAGACACTTGATTGTGTTCGCTTGAAAAATTCGAATCCAAATTCCCTGGCTGCCACAAGAAAAGCCCCCTCATCAGGTGATTCTGCTTCATAGGCAATAGAGCCAGTTGCTTCATTTATCTCCGGTATTGCTGTGTGACACAGAGCAAGTATCCTGAAGAAGAGTAGAATTGTGGAAGAATTTGGCTCCTTGTTCCAGTTCCCTTCCATGAGGCGGTCATCCACAAAACTGAAGCCTTTTATGGAGGGCTTTCGGTTGTTCCCAACACTAAAGGTGACTCCTTCTACCAACTCGATTTCATCCTCATTGTTCTCCTCCCATATATCTTGTAAAGGGATATCATGATCATCAGCACCTGAGGCCATCTGCTTTGCAGCAGCAAGTTCAACTTCACTTGAACCCACGCCATATGATACTCCAGCAATTGAACACTTCAGGAAATCCATCTGATTGCAGGTCAGAGTACCAGTTTTATCCGACAAGATTGTATGAACCTGGCCAAGTTCCTCATTCAAGTTTGATGTACGTGCCTGAGCAGTATTGCCAGTCTCCTCATCAAACATATGGATGTCCTGGTTAATGAAATGTGCTTGCAATACCTTCACAAGTTCAATCGAGACATACAGCGAGATTGGAATCAGATACCCGTAAAGAATGAGGGCCGTGATGAGATGGAATATCCCAGAAAGAGCTGGGCGTGATGGATCATCTAATTTATTGCTTTTCTGTGGCTGCAAGTACCACCAGTTGGGCAAATCGAACTTGATCCTCACAGCGAATCCCACTGAACTAATGATCGATATCAACACAAGCACAGTAAACAGGATGTATATGATTAAATCCATCTTCTTCTCAATCCTGCTCCTCTTGGATGGCGACTCAGTTGAGTTCTGCATGACCTTACTGTCATGGCCAGTAAAGATAACCACTCCATAGATAAAGGCTGTATTCCTTAGTTTTGAGTCCCTCAGAAGTATCTGAAACGGATCAAGGGCGTACACCTGCCTCTCATACTCAAAGTTACCAGTGAACGTGTACAAGCTCGGGTTGGGATCCTCGCAGCGTATCACTGCCTGGAAATCCTTAAATGACTCGTCTTCTTCCAGCGGCAGCGTAACCTCAAGTGACCTCTTCACCTTAAGGTTGGTCTCGCCATCGAGGTTCATTGTCTCAACATAGCAAATGCCATCCTCATAGCTTGAGGACAGTAGCATTAAATCAGCAGGGAAGAACTCGTCCTTCTCAACCCTGACGACATCGCCGACGCATAGGTCCTCCCAGTGCCTGTAGTCGAACTCGCCATCACCCTTGTGCACGCTGACCTTGCGGTTGTTCACCTTCATGTCCTGGATGAAGCGGCGCCAGTCCTCCAGCCCCTCCTTCATCATGCTGAGGCCGACGACAAAGGCCAGGGGAGCAATCATGCTGACGGCCGAGAAGGGGCACACCGGGGTGAGCGAGAGGATGGCGGTGAGGAGGAAGTAGAGGTTGGCGACGCGCCGGAACTGCTCGAAGATGGCCTTGGGGAAGAAGGTGATGATGTTGTACTTGGTGGTGGTGATGTAGTTGGTGACGTACTTGAGCGGCTTCTGCAGGGCGGCGTTGTTGCAGTAGACGACGCGCGAGAAGCCCGGCCCGCCGACGGCGCCAGCCCCGTCGGAGGAAGGGCCCGCGTCGCCGGCGGCGTGCCCGTGCTGCTGGGCGCGGAAGCAGGAGAAGGTGTAGAGATTGCTCCACCGCATGCGGTCCCGCCGCCGGCGGCCGGAACGGCCCATCTCGGCGCCCGGTGTCCGTCAGCGCCCGATTTCCCAGCTATGCGGATGCCGGCATTGCAGCGCCTCGGTCGATCGAATCCAGGACGGGATTCCTACGCCGCGGGGCGAATTGGACCTGCAACTTGGAGGGATCAGTTCGTGATCTCGTACCAGCGAATTCAAAAAAAAAAAACAGAAAAAAAAGACGGAGAAATCGAACAAAACGCACGGGGAAATCTCACGCCAGGGAAACCTGGAATCCGCAAAAACAACGCGCGAATTACAACCGCGTGTATGGAAGGCACATTCACCTCCGAATTCACCCGTGTGAAAAGAGAAAACAGCACAAAACGAACGAACGTACTTTCCAAAAAAAAAAACTCCGCAACGGGTTCAAATGAGGAGCGAAAAAAAAAGGACGGGGGCGAGGGAAACTCGCAGGACCAGGAACCGAGGCGCCAGCATCCAGCTGGGGAGATTGAGACGAGGCACCAACCTGCCTGAAGACTGAAGAGGCTGAGAGAGAGGGAGGCGCGAAGAGAAGGGTCCGGCGAGCGAGCAGGCGGGCGGGGGATCGATCCCGGCCTGGGGATTCGCGCGCGGCGGCCGGCGACGCTTTGGTGGGTGGTGGTGCGGGTGGGGGTGGGGGGCGGAGCGAGAAGGGTGGGGAGGAGGCAGGGAACGAGGTGGGGAGCGACTAGCGAGGAGGCGAGGTGGTGAGACGAGACGAGGAGAGAGAGAAGAGAAGGGATTAGTCGTCGATTAATTAAGTCCGATTATTAATTTTATAAAACAATCCGGCATTTATATTTATATTTATATTATTTTATTTATATAACCGCAATTAATTACTCGTCGAGACTCCCCACGCCCCTCCCTACAACACCAACAACGCCGTCCGCAGTTTTGCTTCCTTCCTCCCCCCCACTTCATCAATTCGCCAGAAAATAATTCTCATTTTCCCCTCTTAATAAGATAAAAAAAAAGTATAATTGTTCGCATAGTAGCAGCATGACGCGCTCGTCGATTTGCGCGACGCGTACGTGCTCGTCGTGCTCTCGTGCCCAACAACCCCCAAGTCAAGTCGTGGGTTTCTGGGGAGGACGGCAAAGCATGTCTCCATTCTCTCTCTTTTTTTTTTTCTGACCCCGTCAATCAACATCAACAAGAAAAGGAAAAGAAAACGAAAACGCTTGGCACCATGCAGCACGGCGGTGGTGTGATCGAGTCGTCTACGAGGCGTGGGCAGGTGGAGGAACCGGCGGCCATGGCGACCGCCGCGCGACCGGGGGACACACACAACAAATGTGACGGGAAGAAACTGCTTCAACGGCATCGCACGTGGGGGCGCACGCATGATCTGTCATCTGTGTGTCTCCAAATGCGTCGTCAACATCGAGGCAGACGAGTTGGACATGGTAATAGTATGGTATGGTAGTAATAGCACATGGAAATCATTCAGGAGGTATACTCTCGAACTATGGGATTTAGATTAGAAGTCGTTTTGAACAAGATTTAGGTTAAATATTGAGAATATAAGTCATCAATAATTTTTAAATTATTAAGTTTATAAATATGAAAATTGTATGAATAAATTTGTCTTGAAAAATACTTTCATAAAAATATACATATATCATTTTTCCTATATTTTTTTATAAAAATACTCCCTCCGTCCTAGCATATAACGTCAGTCTCAATGCATAGTTTCATGACACAGTTATCAAGACTATAAACTAGGTAATCGAGCCATATGAGTTTCATGGGGATGAAATTCCTCTCTCATAAGATGAAACTCATTCATTTAATGACCCTACCAAGTCAGCAAATTCGCTTACGTGACACCCTATTTAATGTGCATGACACTCTCATGAAATATACATTGAGACTGGCCTAAGGCGTAAGGCCAGTCTCAGTGTCCCGTTTCAATGGACTGTTTTCAAAACAAATCCGCTGACAGAGCATCAATGAAACGAATAATGAAACAACCTCCACAATGCATGAGCTTCACCTTAACGTTTCCTAGGATGGGCAGAGCATTTAATTACTGCAAAATGATTGGATCACATGCAACATGGTGAAACGATTTAGCTCTCAATAGGGATTTCATTCCGTTTCACCGTGTGAGAAACAACGCCCGCGGGGTTTCACCATGGTGAAACTACTTCCTTCTCTCTCCTCTTCGTTTCATGCAAAAAGTGCAATTTTGCTGACATGACGCTCTAATAAATGTGCATGACATCCTGGTGAAACCCCTACTAAGACTGGCCTAATCACTTCTAGTTCAAAGACCAAGAATGCATTTAAGGTCTTGTTTAGTTCCGAAAACTTTTTGGTTTTCGGAACTGTAGCATTTTCGTTTTTATTTGATAAACATTATCAAATCATAAAGTAACTAGGCTTAAAAGATTTATCTCGCGATTTACAGGTAAACTGTGCAATTAGTTTTTATTTTTGTCTATATTTAGTACTCCATGCATGTGCCGCAAGATTCGATGTGACAGAAAATCTTGAAAAGTTTTTGGATTTTGGTGAGAACTAAACAAGGCCTAATTCTCTCTCAGCACTAGTACTACTGCATTAATGTCTGTGAGAGACTAAGGGCACTCACAATGCAAGACTCTATCACAGAGTCTAAAACAATTAATGATAGAGTTTGCATTGTGAGTGCCCTGAGAAGGCACGTCTTGTATTATGGGATATGATTAAAAAGTGGTTACGTCTTACGCCGTGTATATATTAGGAAAGAGCGAATAAGAGGTTAAAGTACCGACAGAGTATTTGATTACGGAAGTCGATATAATGTTGGATACAATATATTTTTGTGAAGTGTATATCAACCATCAAAAAGCTTTAATAAACAAACAAAACCTTGTTTGGCACGAATTCACACAAAAAAAGGAAAAAATAATAATTTTATATGGGCTCCTATTTTTTAAAAAAAATAATAAAAGACTCCTTACTAAGAAAGCAAAAATTAACTAGAGCTTTACTGAATAAGGTCAGAGTGTCCTTAATCCACGCCAGGTTATCACAAAGTGGGGTTCTAGCTATACAAGGAACCAGGAGGCACAACACGAGGCAAGGCATCGATGAACGAAATACCCAATCCTTCCTCGGTCACTGTTCTTCTTCCCAATTCTCCATTCCCGTAACCCTAGACCTTCCTCCTTCTAGATACTTTGCTGCCCCCCTTCCCCTGCCTCCATTCATCTCGGTTGTAACAAATCCGTACTGTGACTATACTGTTGATGTGTGATTGAGTTGCAAGGTTGAGGTTGATAACACAAAGTTGTGAAAAGTAGTCACTATTCGTAGAGAAAACCAGTTTTGTAGAGACAAAAGTGGCTTACACGTCTTGTATTAGAATTTCTTGGAATAAATTCAAATTATATATATATATATATATATATATAACATAAAAAGAGAGAAAAATTCCTGCGTCTCGGCGTTAGCTATACTTTCAACATTACAAATACAGTAGCATTCCCTCAATTTTAAATTATAAGTTATTTTCGGGTTTCCAAATATATTGTTTTTTACTATATATATATATATATATATATATACAATATATCTAATAAATACTGAAATCAATATATCTAGAAAAACCGTATAGTTTGGAATACAAGGATAACATCGAATAAGGCATTGAAACATACTTTTGCTATTGTACTTCTATGTCCGTAACAATATAAACGTTTTTCTTTGTTTTTACATCCCACAAAATACGAACATCGAACATCTCGTCCATGTGGAATTTAGAGACAACTTAACAGGACACATGACTGAGCTCGACATACGGTATAGATTGGTTCTGGTAGTATATGGTACCGACCGCCCCGTAGCCGTACGTACTCTGCTGGTCCAGGGACATGGCATTTTCAAATTTTGAACCTCTCGATCTTGTCCACGTGACCACATCATTAGCACGAGCAGAGGATATATATATGGAACATACTCCTACTTTGTTTTATGGATATTGTTTTTTGGCTATTACGCAAGCTCATACAATAATGCTGTGTTATATGCAGAGTTATGTAATGTTGTGATACTCATACAATCTCTACCTAGCTTGAATGAAAAGGTTAAGTGCACCAATGCAATAATGTGCCATCTTTTTACCTTCTTTAGCCGTGTGCAGACATAGACTGCTTACTTTCGGTTTCGGCATCGCCTTTGAACCGGTAAGTTTCTTCCATTCGAATCAATACAAAAGGTGACAGGAAACTTCCTAACCACAAAGTTTCAGCAAGGAATACCACTGCAGTGCCGCACATTACTTTTACTTTGCGCATTTGTTATCTTCATTCAGGGAGTACATACATAGCTAGCATATATTATGATGCTGGGATATCAGGTTCTAGTGAAAAAAAAAGATAAAAGAAGGATCCCATTGCAAAAGAAGTATCCACGCAGATTGCTTGGTTTGGAAGAATGTTTGCTTAATGTTTAATGATATAAGTACAGGTGTAGTAGGGCCATTTGTCAGGCCTGAATTAGGTATATTGTTGGCAGATTAGCACGAACAAAGTACGGACTGCGAGGATGACTGCTTCAAAGTTCATTTCAAATAATAATTCAGTCTGGCCACCTGGCTGGAGTCCTAAACTAACCCCCTCCAAAAAAAAAGGACAGTGCAATTTGGTGGTGAGCTGGAGCTCAGATCTCTAATCGCACTTGTTTTTGGCTCATCGACTCATGACTCATCGTGGGTTCCACATGTTGTTTGGCGTAGTTTGGAAACTGTGGAGCTGACGAGGATCGATGAACAATGAAATTGCTGTATCGTAATACACACACACATGAAGAGTATGTTGTCGCCACATATAGTACTTATCAAAATTTTAAAGTCGTAGCGCAAAAAAAAAAAGAGCAATGCAAGTTGTTTATATATATCCAGAAAATTTAGTTGTCCTAGTTTTCGTTCTCAATGTTGACTTCCAACGAACTGAACACTGATTGAATAGGGCGGTTGGCATAGTACAGCCCTAGCTAATTCTTCAAGTAAAGGTTTACAAGCTGATGCATTTCTGTTTTAAATATCAGTGCTGGTACCACCACTTGGATATTGGTCAATCAGTGATCAAACAGAATACATAACGTTTGGTTAGCTAGGCCTAATTACTACCCTGTGCTCATGCTTGATCGACACCATAAATTGTGGCTATTGTTTCTTGCTTGAGCTGTGGACCACTGATGAAACAATCAGTCGAGGACAATAATTGGAAGGTCCCTGAAGGTTGGTCTGTTTGCACAGTTAGGATTAGGTTTTTGTCTGTAAATACGGCCTTGCTGCTTCTGCTCTAGTAACATTATCACATAAACATAGTACTGCCCTGTAAACATAAACATAGTTACTGTGTTTGCAGTTATCAAAATGTTGAGGGCTTAGCTGATAAATGTAGCATTTTTTTAAAGTTTGGATGCATCGGGCTTGTTTGAATGTACTCGTATCCACTCCCGATTCATATGTATTGGAGTGGATTGGGATAGATCTTAAACTATTTTCTACCTCAATCCACTACAACATATATGAATTGAGGTGGATACGAGTGCATTTAAACAAGGCCCAATTACACTTTAAAACATCTGTATGCATTGATTCTTTGAAACATATGTGTGCATTGTAAGTCTGTAACAATTTGAGCTATTTTAGCTGTGGACGGAGGCGGTCTCCTTTCATCTATCATCTTCAGAACAGCAGCAAGAGTCGAGAGAGTGTGGCACACTACTCTTCCTCCTTCTTCTTCTTTTTTTTTTTTGAGCAAACACTACTCTTCCTTCATTGCTAACTTTTTCCAACCCTTTGCTTCGTCTTATCAGCTTAGGGCTGGTAGGCACGACGAATTGTTAGTTAATTAATAGCAACAAAATAACAAGCATGGTAGTTGATGACTTGATGGACATGCCTGTAATAGGGGAATCTATTCTCTTTTTGTTTCAAGTAACATATGTCATTGTCCAAAGCAGATTCGGCAGGCTATCTCGATACGATTTGGAATAAGCAAGCGTTCTTTTAATAAGGTATGATAGATGCATTGTTCGGTGTGTTTGGTTGCTAAATGTTAGCGGTTCTGGCTCCACCCCAATCAATCTAAATATTAGGAGTCGACCAAGTTAATCATTTTTTTTTGCATCATCATTTTCTTTGGGTATCACCAGCTCCTGCTACACCTGCCGCTAACCAATTCACCACCTGCAGCTCATGTGGTGCCACTCGTCCTCTGCATCGCCAGAAAACACATGTATTATTTTGCTACTCCTTTCCATTTGAAATTGTTGGTTTTAGCCTTCTTAACTTGTTCCAAAACCCATACCGTCCTCATAAACGTTTTAAATAACCGTTACTCATTTGTTCTTTTGTATTTACGACATTGGTTAGCTCAAATTTAACGTAATCAACGTCATGCATAAAAAAAATGAGGGGGTGATATTGGTTAGCTCAAATTTGACCTAATCAACGTCATACATAAAAAAATGAGGGAGTGACATTGGTTAGCTCAAATTTGACCTAATCAACGCCATATATATACAAAAATTGAGGGAGTAAAATATCGTCTCACACGAAACCTGTTATATATTCCTCATGTCCGTCCAATAAGTAGTAGTCCTCCTTTTTTTCAAATTATAGTTCACTTTGTTTTCATCATAAAGCCAAATTATACTTTAACCAAATTTTAGAAATATATATTAACATTTACAAGTTTGAATAAATACACTATCAAAATATATTTTATGAAAAAATAATGATACTGATTTTATGCTTTAGATGTTAGTACATTTCTCTATAAACTTTATTAGAGTTTAAAAAATTAGCTTAGAATAACTTAAATATCTATACATAAAAAAATCTAAGTGTTATCATCTGCGCGGTCCCATTCAACCTATCCACTCGGTAATTTCGTCGCCCCCTCCCACCTCGTTTTCAACACAGACTCCCACCCAATAATCCTTTCTAGGGATGAAAATGAACGGAAACGAGTGAAAAAATCCCTTTACAAACATACGAAAAATGAACAAGCACGAATGGAAAGCCACAAAATTAGTTAGGATTATTCATGTATAAATCCACACAACAATATACACCTATGAACATGCATACCATGATACCATATATTTAACATGTTAACATGCATAATTGATAATTAGTAGGTGTACAGTAACATAACATAAGGACAAATAATATTGTTAGGCGTATATTGAATATATAGATTGAAAACAGAATACATACATATTCACCCTATGAAAAAGGGGCCTATGAAAAAGGGAGTCTGCAAAAACATGTGGGGAACACCCTCTCTTGTTTCTGTAAATACAGAAACAGATCTGAATCAAGACATATTTTTATATTAAGTTTGTGACAAAATAACACACACACACATATACATATATCTTGACTGTACGAGAGATTACATTAAAAAATAAATCGGATAACATAAATATTGATAAAAAAAGAGGGATCATAACTGCTATAAAAAAATATGTTGATACAACTATATAAGTAAGTTCAACTTATCAAGACTCAGCCAACCAGTACCATATAACGCCATGAACTAGACATCCAGCAGTTGCTATAAGTAAGATGACAACGTGGTCGCAGCCAGCAGTTGCTGGCGCGCCATTATTTGCAGCATGGTTAGCTGCTATGGCGGTGACGCGTACTAAGTGGTTTGAAAAGTCATGAATGAAATTATTATTGGTTGATTTATTGTGAGAGAAAAATATTCTTGGCTGACAGAAAAAGTATGACTGACGGACTCTTGGGCAATTCAAACCACTGTCCAGTCCAGCACGAAGGACATAGACTGTTTAGACGTTGGGTAATGTGATCATATTTGATCGTTGTTATATATAACATACGTGTAAATTGAGGTCTTGATTTTGACTTAGCTACAAAACATATGATACTTTTTTTTGTTGCCCCCATTGCAACATACATGCAATTATCTAGTGAATTAATATAAATTTATAATGGAGGGAGGGATACAAGACGACAACCAGATTACAGTTAAGAGGTTAGAAAAATAACTGTTTTTGTGTGCTTGGCCAAAGAAGTCTGAAAATATTGATCCATCTCATCATAGAATGTCCTTACTCGAGGAATGTTTGGAGCCGGATTGCTGATTGGAGTAGCCACAAATACTATGAGTAATTAGTTTAATGTTATCCTTACTTACCATGGTTGTCTACCATAAGAGCATTACTAGAGAACAGACCTTTCGTCGATGTGCCAAATGAGCTTTAGTCCCAGTATTTTTGGCGCCCGAGACAAAAGAGATCTTTAGTCTCGGTTGTTAAAGGCAACCGGGACTAACGGTCCCTCGCGCTGTCGGGGAGGGACCTTTAGTCCCGGTGTGTGTTACCAACCGAGACTAAAGACCTACCTTTAGCCCCGGTTTGTGCCACTAACCGGGACTAAACCTTTTGTCCCGGTCTTTGGCACCAACCGGAGCTAAAGGTAGGTGTTTAGTCCCGGTTGACAACACCAACCGGGACTAAACCCTCCCTGCTATAAATTGAATCTCCCTCCTCCCTTCTTCCTCTCCCTATCCGAGCCTGAGGTTCTTTGTTCTTGCTTGTTCTTCCATTGTTCTTCCTTGTTGTTGCTCTCATCTCCCGCGATCGATCCATTTCAACGCTTCTACGCCGTCGTCGATTTGTTTGAAAGGTTGCTAGCTTCATCCTCCTATGTTTCTCACCGCCATATGTAATTTCATATTAGACATATGTCTATTTTAATTATTTCATGTTGCCATCTCTCCAATCATCATCTTCTCATGTTTGATTTTTTTTGAACGATGCTAAGTGTGTGCCCGCTAAAAACTAGTATACACTACTATGTATACACGAATCATGTTAAGTTCTATTATAGATATTATAGGATATTTTTTACTTTAATATGGTCATGTTCTTATTTTAAAATATTAATAATATATTTTTTGTTGTAATTGTTAAATAAATTGTTTTTTACTTTAAAAATTCTTGAAATTAATTTTCTTTAGTGATAAAATTATAGCTTCTAATAGAAAAATTACAATTCCATGATAATACAGATAATGGCACGCCATTGGATGTACAATGCCGATCGCTGCTCCAACGAGTTCATTGAGGGCGTGCGAGAATTCCGCAGAGTGGCAGAGCAAAATAAGCGGGATGGTTTTATGTGCTGCCCATGTGCCGTGTGTAAGAATTTGAAGGAATTTTCAAACTCAAGAGAAATTCACTTGCACTTGTTCACGAATGGTTTCATGCCAAACTATATTTGTTGGACCAAACACGGAGAGTCTGGGGTTATGATAGAAGAAGGTGAAGAAGAGCAAGCGTACCCTGACGATGTTTTTGCTCAATACTGCGACTTCGCAGTAGAGGATGAAGGTGAAGAAGACGGGGATGCAGGAAACAGTATCGTTGATGATGACGATGCTCTTGGTGATGTCATTCGCGACGTACAGAGAGATTGCGAAAGTGCAAAGGAGAAGGCTAAATTTGACCAAATGCTAGAGGATCACAAGAAGCTACTCTACCTGTCGGCCGAAGAGGGACAGAAAAAGCTAGGAACGACACTGGAGTTGTTACAGTAGAAGGCAGAGAATGGTATTTCTGACAAGGCATTTGGAAAATTACTGAAGATCCAAAAAAATATGCTTCCGAAGCCTAATGAGTTACCCACCACTACATACGAAGCAAAAAAGATTGTCTGCCCTTTGGGATTACAAATCGAGAAGATACATGCATGCCCTAATGACTGCATCTTGTACCGTGGCGAGCACGAGAAATTAGATGAATGCCCTGTTTGCCATGCGTCACGGTACAAGATCTTGCGAGATGACCCTGGCGATGTTGAGGATGAAGAACGTCCGAGGAAGAGAATCCCTGCCAAGGTTATGTGTATGCTCCAATAATTCCATGCCTAAAACGTTTGTTCAGAAATAAGGAGCATGCAAAGTTGTTGCGATGGCACAAAGAAGACCGTAAGGTGGACAACATGTTGAGACACCCTGCAGATGGTTCTCAGTGGAGAGGAATCGATAGAGAATTCCCGGACTTTGCAGAGGACTCAAGAAACCTAAGGTTCACATTGAGTACGGATGGATTTAATCCTTTTGGGGACCAGAGCTCTAGTTTTAGCACTTGGCCCGTTACTCTATGTATCTACAACCTTCCTCCGTGGTTATGCATGAAGCGGAAGTTCATTATGATGCCGGTGCTCATCCAAGGTCCGAAGCAACCTCGCAACGACCTCGATGTTTACCTGAGACCATTGGTTGAGGAACTCCAGCTTCTATGGAGCAAACCAGGTGTGCGTATGTGGGATGAGTACAAACAGGAAGCATTCGACCTACGAGCATTGTTGTCCGTGACAATCAATGATTGGCTAGCTCTAAGCAATCTTTCAGGATAGACAAACAAGGGATATAATGCTTGCACCCATTGCTTTGGTGACCTTCAAGCTGTCTATTTGAAAAAATGCCGAAAGGTCGTGTACCATGGCCATCGTCGATTTCTTGCTAAGAACCACCAGTTGAGAAAGAAAGGCAAATATTTTAAAGGTACGACAGAACACCGGTCCAAGCCAGGCAACCGAGATGGGGCAGAGGTATTCGAGATGGTCAAAGATTTGAAAGTAGTGTTTGGAAAGGGAGAAGGCAGCGAACCTGTTCCGAAAGATGCTTCGGGGCGTGCCCCAATGTGGAAGAAAAAGTCAATATTTTTGGAGCTACCATATTGGAAACACCTTGAGGTCCGCCACTCCAACGACGTGATGCACTTGACAAAGAATCTTTGTGTCAATCTCCTAGGGTTTATGGGTGTGTTTGGAAAGCCTAAGGATACCCTTGAGGCTCGAGAGGACTTAAAGCGCATGAAAGAATGAGACAACCTGCATCCAGAGCAGACAGATGATGGACGCCAGTATTTAAGACCTGCTAGCTACACTCTTAGCAATGAGGAGAAGGAAATCATGTTTGAGTGCCTAAGCAGCATCATGGTCCCATCTGGGTTCTCCTCCAACATAAAGCGTATAATAAATGTGCTAGAGAAAAAATTTGTCAACTTAAAATCGCACGACTGCCACGTGATTATGACCTGCTTCCGGTTGCCTTAAGAGGAATTCAACCTCCACATGTACGTCTGGCCACCATGAAGTTGTGTGCATTCCTCAATGCAATTTCTCAGAAGGCAATCAATCCTCTTGATCTAGCTACTCTACAGAACGATGTGGTTCAATGTCTTGTCAGCTTTGAGTTGGTGTTTCCTCCATCTTTCTTTGATATCATGACACATCTCCTAGTTCATCTTGTCAAAGAGATTCATATTCTGGGTCCTGTCTTCCTACACAACATGTTTCTCTTAGAGAGATTTATGGGTGTACTGAAAAAATATGTTCACCAGCGGGGTCGGCCAAAAGAAAGCAGCATCAAGGGATACGGGACAGAGGAGGTCATTGAGTTCTGTGTGGACTTTATTCCTGATCTTGATTCGATTGGTCTTCCTGAATCAAGGTATGAGGGGAGACTCGGTGGAAAGGGTACACTAGGAAAGAAAACATATATCAGCCAGGGTGATGATTTATTCAATAAAGTGCACTACACAGTCCTTCGAAACTCCATTGTGGTGGAACCCTATATTGAGGAACACATGGATTTTGTACGATCTGAGAATCCTGGAAAGAATGAGACTTGGGTTACGCGTCATCACATGGAAACATTCGGTGACTGGTTGCAAAAAAAAATGCCAGGGTGATAAAGATATTGGAGACGAACTTTATTTGTTGGCTAGGCAACCAGGGTGGCACGTCCTCACGTACAAAGGGTATGAGATAAATGGAAACACATTTTACACCGTATCACAAGATACAAAGAGTACCAACCAAAACAGTGGTGTCTGTGTGGATGCCACAGACACGAATGGGGACATGCACACATATTATGGTCGTATAGAGGAGATTTGGGAACTAGACTATGCACATAATTTTAAAGTCCCTTTATTCCGATGCCAATGGGTGAAGATGAAAGGAGGGGTATCAGTTGATAAGGAGTATAGAATGACAACAGTGGACCTCAACAATATTGGATATACAAACAATCCATTCGTCCTCGGTACTAAAGTGAATCAGGTTTTCTATGTGAAAGACATGTCTACAAAACCCAAGAGAGAGAAACAAGATCAGAAAAACACCAACGAGCCAAAGCAATACATCGTTCTTATAGGAAAAAGAAACATCGTGGGAATTGAAGACAAGTCAGACGTGTCAGAGGATTATGAAAAGGATGAACGGATCCCACCCTTCTGTGTGGCCAAAGACTCAAGCATCATGCTCGCTGCAGAGGACACTCCATGGTTACGGAATGATCATAACCAAGGGCATTACATTAAGAAAAAGTTTACCACTGTGCTAGCTTGATAATGGTAGTGATTTGTACTTGACATCTTGTGTAATATAATTGTAACATTATGTGTAATATAATTGTAAAATCTTGATGTGGATTTTGAAGTACACTTTGCCAGCACTTTGTCAAATGCAAAAATAGTCTATATATAAAATGTAGGTCTTGATGAGTGGAGCAATATTGGTATTCATGAGTTTTCCATTTGAGGTCATCCATGATTCTGAAAATTAGCGTTTTGCTATGAATTCTTTCAAATTTTAAAATTGAGTAGTCCAAACTTTTTCAAATGAAAATGTGACCATTAGAGAAAATGTAGGTCTTGATGAGTGGATCAAACTTTGTATTCATGAGTTTTCCATTTGAGGCCATCCAGGGCTCGGTCAAAGTGTGTGTTTGTGAAACCCACTATTTTGACTTTGGTCAAACTTGGTCAAATGACCCATCTGAGTACTTCAAATGGAAAACATTTGAATACCAAGTCGTTAGATCTCATCAAGACCTACATTTCATATATGGATCATATTTTCATCTGGATTAATTTGATCGAGTCCCAGGCACATGTATTCAAATTCGAAGACGGGCTTTGGTCAAACTTGGTCAAACGACGGAGAAAATGACTTGGAATGAAAATCTTTTGAATACCAAATTGTTAGAGCTCATCAATATCCAAACTTTTTATATAGACCATTTTTCTATTTGGAAAAGTTTATGTAAACAATACTCACCAAATCTTAAATCTCACACAAACTATATGAAACTATACGTGGAAAGTGTTAATTTTGAACTACACTTTGCGAGTACTTTGTCAAATACAAAAATGGTCTATATATGAAATATAGATCTTGATAAGTGGAGCAATATTGGTATTCATGAGTTTTTCATTTGAGGCAATCCATGGTTCTGAAAATTAGCGTTTCGCTATGAATTATTTCAAATTTTAAAATTGAGTGGTCCAAACTTTTTCAAATGAAAATGTGACCATTAGAGAAAATGTAGGTCTTGATGAGTGGATCAAACTTTGTATTCATGAGTTTTCCATTTGAGGCCATCTATGGTTCCAAAATCCATCTTATAACTTTTCAAAAATTTAAATTTCAAATTTATACAATCAATGTCGCGCATTTGTATAATTATTATTAAAGAAACAAAAGTTTAACGTCCAAATGACCCAAAAACCAAGTATCTGTCTAAAGCCAATAATTTTTTAAAATTTAGTTGGCCATTATATTTTTGCATTATCACAATATTCATTATGAATAACATTTATTTTGAATAATATGAAATTTTTAAAAACAATTATGTTAAGGATTTTTATACTGAAGAGTAGAGCACAATAAAATTAATGTGTATTTTTTAACAATTTTATCAGATTTATTTAATTTATAATGCATTTAACAATGTAAAGAGAAAATAAAAAAGAGAAACCAAATTATGGCGCCTGAAAAGCGCTATAATTTGGTGAAACACCTTTAGTTCCGGACCGAGCCACGGCCCGAGACTAAAGGATCTTTAGCCCCGGTTCCAGGCTGGAACCGGGACTAAGACCCTTTAGTGCCCTGCCCTATAAAGGGCAGAGCCCTTCTTTCTCCTTCTTCTCCGCGCCCTCGTCGATCTTGCCCTAACCGCCGCCGCGCCGCTCCGTCTTCTTCGTCCAACGTCGCGCCGCCGTCGTCATCGTCCTTGCTCGCCGCCGTCAACCCAACTCCGAGCACCAGCCCGAGCACCACCCCGCCGTACTCCCTCTCTCTCTTTCTTGTTTGCGCGCGCCTCTACTCCCTCTCTCTTCGTTTGCGCGCGCCCGCCGCCTCGTGAGCTCGCAAGCTCGCCTGCCGCCGCCACGCGCGGGCGCGCCCTCGGCGCCCGACAACGCCCACCGGCAGGGGCAGTGGCGCGCGGGGCCCTGGATCCCACGCCTTACGCCGGCGGCCGCGCGCGCCCCCCACCGGCGGACGAGCCCCCCGCGAGCGCGCCGGCCGCTAACTAAGACAGAGAAAAAAATAAAGCAAAAAAGAAAGAAAAAAATAAAGAAAAAAGTGAAAACTTATATATAGAAAAAAGAGAAAGAAAAAATATGAAAAATTAGATAATAATAAAAGTGTTTACATATGTTAATTAGGCCTTGTTTAGTTCGCAAAATTTTTTAAGAGTCCCCGTCACATTAAATCTTTGGTTGCATGCATGGATTATTAAAGATAGACGAAAATAAAAACTAATTACACAGTTTATCTGTAATTTGTGAGATAAATCTTTTAAGCCTAGTTATTACGTGATTGGACAATGTTTATCAAATAAAAACGAAAGTGCTACAGTAGCTAAACACCAAAATTTTTGCAAACTAAACAATACTTTAATATATGTATATTGAAAAAAACACACACACATACACACACATGTACACACACTTGATCATCCCCGGCCAATGCGCGCATGCGCGCGCCCACACACACCGGGCCGATGTTCTTTAAATCAATTAGTGATGTTTTATAGTGTATTTAGTGATGTTCACGTAATATATATACGATGTTCTTTAAATTTTTTTCTTTGTTACATGTTTTTTTTTCTTATGCTTTACTCTAGTTATTATTTGTATTACATTATATTTTTATTTATTTTTATGTTTATCATAGTACCAATTTTTTATGAATCTAGAATATTGCCTCTGCTTAAATTCATATATATTTATTTATTTTCATGTATATTATAGTACCAATTTCTTATTTATTTTCACGTAATATATATACGATGTTCTTTAATGTAATTAGTTATGTTCTATGGTGTATTTAGTTTTTTTCACGTAAAATATATTTGATGTTCTATAACATATTTTAGCAATGTTCACATAGTATACATATAGTGTTCTGTGATGTATTTAGTGATGTTCACACAATATATATGCGATGTGATGTTCTATAATTTATTTAGTGATGTTTTATGGTGTATTTAGTAATGTTCACTTACTATTAGTGGTACAATTAGTGCTATAATTAGTGGTACAATTAGTGGTATAAATTAATGGTACAATTATGATATATTTAATTGTTAGCAAATGATATACTCTAATCCCTAAAACTAAGCCCTAAGCCCTAAGCCATAAGCCCTAACCCCTAACCCCTAAACCCTAAACCTTAGTTTTATATATTGTTTCCTTGTCAGGTATACACAGTAGTGCTAGTAGTCATGTGTCACATATTTCTGCAGAAATGGCCGACTCGAGAGAACACAAAGAGAAAATGATGAACCTGATCTACGGTCCCAATGAAGAAGTTTATCACAACGATCGCGAAGGCGATGAGAACCCTGAGGGCATCGATGACTGCTCTCAGTATTTGGTCGACCCGAATGAGCAAGACAATGCTGGCCAGCAGGTCTGTAATATGGCAGTCTCCTTTGTTTTTACAGATATAATTCGAAATAATATCTTGTATTAAATTGTCTTGTTTCTTTCTACATAGCCCTCTGGCTCGACGACAACCACGGGGACCAGCCGGAGAGTACGAGGCCCAAAGAAGCCTATGGAGGGCCGGTTAGTAATCTCAAAATTAGAGAAAGCAATAGGCAAGCCACTTGGACCCCATTCAAGGGCCTTCGTCTACCACTTAGGGTACCTTGTCCGGGATAGGATCCCGATCAGTGTCCGTGAAAGGAGGGAGAACAAGAAACACCCAGAAATCAGTTATGTCTCTAGACGTGACAAGGAGCTACTCTGGGGTGATGTCTTGCAACATTTCACACTGGAGAAAAACGATGAACAGTTGAAGGAAAGAGTCCGAGATTGGTCTATGAAGAAGATGTCCCCAATGTTCCAGGGCTATAAGAAGCGTCTATATCAAGACTATATCAAGAAAAACATGACTCCAGATTTCAACTCTTCGAACTATACGAAGCTACGGCCGTTTTGGGACGACTTTGTACGGTTCAAGATGTCCGAAGAGGCTCAGGAACGGGTGAGAAAGAACCAAGAGAATGCCCGGCGCAAGACCTACCACCATACGATGGGATCAAGTGGCTACCAAACCGCCGTTCCTAAGTGGGAAAAGGCCGAAAAAGAGTTAATCGACAGGGGGTTGGTGCCCGAATCCCTCGAGTGGCCTGAGCGCGCGAAGCACTGGTTTTTCGCTCGCGGAGGCTCACTGGACCTTGAGACCGGAAAGGTCGTGTATGGGAAACGCATCCAAGCTGTTGCGAAAAGATTCCATCAAGCCCGCTCCATCGCTCATAGTGGAGAATGGCAGCCGAATAGAGATAAAGATGAGTTGACATTCGCCCTGGGGAACCCTGAGCACGGTGGACGGACGAGAGGCTATGCCACCGTGTCGTGGGAGCATGCCTTCTCTGCTGATAGGGAAACTTATAGAAGCCGCTAAAGAAAGAAGGAAGAGGATAGGGAACGGATACGCAGATTGGCGGAAGGACTCATAAAGACCCAAGAGACTCATAAAAACCCAAGAAGTGGCTCAACGGGCCCTTGAGCAGGAGCAAGCGCTGAAGGCCACAATGGATGAGAAAATTCAAAAGGCCGTGGAGGAAGTTGTAACTTCCCGCCTCTAAAGCTTGTCACAGCCACCGGCTGCCAACATCAGCCCTTGCTCAGCTCATCTAAAGAGCAGTTGTGCTTCTACGGAGGCACCTGCGAGGCAAGTTGATGACGTAGGGCTGCGATTTTCGGTGGATGACGTCACCGCTCCGTTGACGTCTTGTGAGCTCCATATTCCGGAGGGCGATGACACAGTAAAGGTGGCTACCGGTGTCGTATCTCCTATCGACCCCACCAAGACACCAAGGATCCACTCTGTCCCAATACCAGCTGGATATGCTTGTGTCTCGGTGGATAGAGTGGTCAGAGGCCGTGAAAATGTGCCTCTCGATATCGAAGGCGGTGATGGAGAGAAGACACTTGGTGAAGCGGAGAAGACATTCATATGTTGAAGGAAACGGTACATCATTATTCCTGGGGTGCCGCCGCCACAACCGAACCCTAGCAGGTGCGGATTATTGTGGATGCTACTGCTTTTTCTATAATTATATACTGTATCAAATTACATCGAGTCATGTATACATATACCTTATTTGTTTTTCTTTAAATCCAGGGCCTCCCCCCACCGAAGTCCGTCTGTCCATTCACCGCATGACCATAGTGCCGTGGGACACGACGACGACGACGACATACAAGAGAAGGCCGCATCCCCACCACCGGCCGCCGCATCTCCTCCACGAAGAAATCCAACGCCGCCCGCGGCCGAATCTCCTCCATAACAGCAAGCTCCACCTGCGCCGCTGCCTCCGCCAATGCCGTCAATGGCCGCCGCCTCATCGGCACCGACTGGTGCTGCATCGAGGAGGAAGAGGTCGTCCGCCGAGACACAGAGATCACTCCAACCACCTGCGGCAAAGAGGAAAGCTTTGAACACGAAGATCCCGAAGACGACCAAGCTTCCATATGAGAAGACCGATGAGGAAGTGCTTGCTGCAAGCAAAGCAGAAGTCAAAGCATTCTTTGAAACATGCAAAGCTAATAGAAAAGCAGAGCAAGAGCCACCATACCTAATGTATCCTCGTTCAAAGCTACGTCAAGTGGTGTAGAAAATTACAGACGCGAACCGTGCTACGAGTAAACAACCAGGGTCAACAATATCAGACTATGATCGTACTGTCCTAAAGAAAATCAAGGCATATAAAAGAAAAGTCCAGCAAAAAGTTGCACAGCTCGGCGAACAAGCGCAACAATCAGTTCAGCCACTAGTGGTTGCGAATGAGTACGGTTCAAACGCCAACTTGCTGGCAATGACTATACCTGCTAATGTGGACTTAGATGGACTCGACAATTGGATGGAAGAAACTGGACTGCCCCTAGAAGCACTTCTAGGGCGTACCGATGCGCCAATCCACGGAGGTGTTAATGACTATCAGAGTCGGTACATTTACGGCAGGAGTATGTGCCACCCTGAGAAGGTACGAGGACTTGGTACGCAAATATACAAGCTGCACGAGTACTACTTGAGAGTCAGCTCAAAACATAAGGAAGAAGAATTGATTGCCGTCCGAGTCCGCGACCGATACTACTTCCGTGGAGATGACGTCATATGGATAGATTTTAGTGAAGTACACCAACTTCGCCATATGAATGCTCTCGACAAATCTCTCATGAGCTGCTAGTGTCTGTAAGTGATTCTTCCTTTCAATCATTAATCTCATTATAGCATATGTATGTATTCGTAATAACTACGTTCACGATGTGCAGACACATGATGAGAGAACAAAGATTGAAAAAAGACAATCGAATTGGTTCCATCGATCCATATGTCGTGTACAAGGACACTAAAATTAAAGATCCATTGAATCTGAAGCCTAAGGAAATAGAGAAGAACCTCCGGAAGTTCTTTTATAACCAAAGGCATACAGAGAAGATACTCTTCCCTTACAATATGAGGTAAGTGTTGTGTTATATCATGTCTTAGTTAATCCGGCATTAAGATATACATATATAAGTTGACTCGAAACAAATGTAGAGATCATTAGATACTCATTGAGATTAAGATCACAGAACAAAAAATACATGTGTGGGACTCAATGAAAAAAGACCTGGCACTCTATCAAGACATAATAGACATGATCCAGAGGTAAGTATATATCATACTTTAAATATTGATACGTGCTCCTTTACTTTATTATGCTAGCTATACCTAATCAACGACCGTCTTATTGGGCAGGGCTTGGGCTTGGCTACAACAAAAATATCGTACGGATCTGAATGTGTCATTTCCTCCTCCTATTCTACTCCCTTGGGTGCCCACGCAGCCGTTTGGAACGAATCTATGTGGATACTATGTTTGTGAATTTATGCGGTGCACCCTATTTAAACTTGCTAAGTAACATGCATGTGTATACAGTAAATTCATATCTTATTTATTTGTTGGAACTAAATAGATTTTATGTATATTAATATCTTTTTTAACTAATGCAAATGGAAGGAGTGGAATATGAAAGATAAAGTGTTCGAGTACACATTACTCCTTGGAGTCCAGGAGACGATCACCGGATTTATCAACGATCATGTCATTCCCGAAGACAGCGAGTTCCACTTATACTCGCAGGGCTTCAAGCCAATTCCAAACAAGGACGAACACTTGTATAAGCTTTGAGTGGGCGGGCAAACATTATGTAATCATTAACCGGTGGCAGCACACTTGATTATTACTTGTACATAATATTATTATTGTAAATGTAATGTGTATGTACGTATGTGTATAGCTATATAATATATATAGATATATATATTATACGGATAATATATATATATATATATATATATATATATATATATATATATATATAGTTTCATACTTTATTTGTGTGCAATAATGACGCTCTCGTATAGGTGCAACGTATACGGATAATAGCGGCGTATACGAATAAATTGGAAAACATATACAATTGAAAACCAAAATCAATAAAGAAATGAAAAGGAAAAAGAAAAAAAAAACCATTTAGTCCCGGTCGGTAATACCAACCGGGACTAAAAGGGGTGGCCAGGGGTGGCGCCACGTCACTGCCTGGCGCCCCTGTACCAACCGGGACTAAATGTCCCCATTTAGTCGTGGGCCGTTGAGCCAGGACTAAAGGTGGGACTTTTAGTCGCGATCCCTTAGTCCCGGCTCGTCACCCGGGACTACAAGTGGTTTTTGACTGGGACAGTAGGCCGATCCTGTACCAGTGGAGGTAGCGTAACTCGCGCTTGTAACTCTCTTCTTACTTATTAATATAATGCCGGGCAACCCGATCTTTCAAAAAAAAAGAGAGAAATTAAAACAGAGTCAAATCACATCAAGTAAGGTATTGTTTGGTTATAGTCGTATTCACATTAATCTATATGTATTGATGTGGATTGAAGTGAAACTTTAATTAAATTTCATCCCAACCCATCACATGTGAATTTTGATCGGGCCGATAACATCCGAACAACTACGCTCTAAATCAACCCAAAACCTGGTACACTGAGCTAGCTACTGAGCTGCCACTAAGCGAAGGCAGCTTAAGCAAGAAGCAAGAGCGCTCGTGAGCCGAGCATATTTTCTTTCTTCTCCGGGCCCGACCGTATCGCGAGCTCATATCCTTTTCACCGATCCCGTGTACGTAAAAAGCCGTCACACGCTCACTCACCTGACCCTGCTAGGTCACCATCACGTACCTTCTGCCGGGCCCAACTGGTCCTCGTTTAGTTTTACTCCAAATTCAAAAAAAATTTAAGATTTCTTCTCGTATCAAATCTTATGACAAATACATGAAACATTAAATATAGATAAAAAAATAACTAACTATACAGTTTGTCTGTAATTTACTAGACGGATCTTTTGAGCTTAGTTAGTTCATAGTTAGACAATAATTATCGAATATAATTGAAAGCGCTACAATATCTAAATAAAAAAAAAACATTTTGGGTGTGCAATGCCGCGTGGGTGCTAGTGCGGCAGGGGTTAGTTGGCGTGCTGCTTCTGGCCGGCGCCGGATAGTTACGCTCACTGAAACCCTCCACTAATCCTTATTCCGATCCCCTGCCGGTGCCTGGAGTTGCAAGTTTCAACGAAACGCACTCTCTTGTCTTTGTTTGGTGCCAATCAATTTTGCCAAATGCCAAATGATGGTTGCTTCCATTACTGATGATAGTGACGTCCCTTTTGGACTGGTTCAGGGTTCAGGCCACCGCGGTGGTGGTGCTTGATACTTTGGTTTAGTCCAACACAAAGGGCCAATCCATCCTATTCCTGCAGCGTCATCATGTCCAATGGTTTTAGTTTCTTCCCCTGGCTATCTCGTAAGTACGTTGCAAGTTGTGTGCCCATCTCTTATCTACTGGGCTCTAAAGTCTAAAAGTTTATGCTATGCTTATAACCAAAAAAAAAAAAACCGGCTACACTTTTACAACGCTTTTGTTCTGCCTTTTGACACAGGAGTACCCTTTCCTTCCGAATTCACCCCAAGTGCAATGCCATTCTCCTTTTATTCTTTTGCCCCCTGACCATGCATGATACTGTATTTATGTACCCATCACGTGTGGGATGCAGCAGGATGGCCTAGCTCCTTCCTTTCTTGTGTTGTGCAACTGTGCTTGTGCTTCGGTTAAGCTCTTTTCCGTTACTTACTACGGGATTGCTCACTCAGGTGTGTAGCAGTTGTTCACCCACTTCAAAAATACGAGTATACTTTTGCCTTGACCTGAAAACACTGCAGGTGCTGCAGCTGAAAGTTTGCAGCGAACGACCTACAAATGGTTCTAGTGGTGACTGCTGCCAAAATTGATAATAGCAGAGGTAGCAAAATCCCACTTGTTGATGATGAATTGAATAGCAGGCAAAGACGGGTTGAGGTGCACGAACGTGCACTGTAGTCCCCATTCCTGCACCGTCACGTGCACGTCCATCGCGCATCTCGTCCAGGCGCGTTTACCCCTTTTTTATTTGGTGCGGACGTGACGTGGCATTATGCGGGGCCCGTGTGTCATCCAAATTAAAGCATCCACATGGAGGTGGGGCGTTTTAATTTTTTTTAGCAAAATAAGCATCGTATCAATTTCGTTTGTATTTAACAAATATTATCTAATTATAGATTAATTAGGTTTAAAAGATTCGTTTCATAAATTACAGGTAAATAGTATAATTAGTTATTATTTTTATTTATATTTAATATTTTATGTATGTGCTACAAGATTCGATGCGATATTGAAAAATTTTGTAATTTTTTTGAACTAAACAAAGCCTTGATCGTCTCGCGGTTTGCGGCATGGGTTCAAAGTTGAGTAAAAGGCAAGGAAGGCCTCCGTGGCTCCAAATGCACAATGCAAGGACGCCATTCTCACCGATATAACCAGGAATTTCCTGATTTCTTGTCCTTCCTCATGATCGATGATCCTGGCCACTCTTCGCACCTACTACCCATTTTTGTTTATACGTCCTTACATTCCACATTTCTACTACAACATGTCCATAACGGTATAAGCTAGTGCTAGTTGTAAACTGCTTTTATACCGTTAATGTCGATACTAATACTAATTTGTTCTAAGAAAAAAAACACTATTCTATAGCTGAAAATTAGTACTCAATCCATCCCAAATTATAAGACGTTTGACTTTTTAAACATAAAGTTTTGATCACTCATTTTATTCAAAATTTTATGCTAAATATCTTGTTTTGTTGTGGCTTGGTTTATTAATAAAAGTTCTTCAAGAATGATTTAAATTTAACTATATTTGTATAAATTTGTTAAATAAAATGAGTAGTCAAATTTAAAGTAAAAAAAATCAAACTGAGATGCAGGAAGTAGTTATTAGACGAACAGGGCCACACGTCGCCTAAAAAATGATTATAAAGCCGAGTCAGACCTGCCAGCCTTGTCAGCTCGGCCGAGCTTCCAGTCCCAGCAGAATCACCAGTGTTCGTGGGCCAAGATCATAAACCCATAGGAACTGGGTGGCAGAGGCCCAGCCCATTTAGCAAAAACCCCAAGGCCTTTTTCCTTTTCTCCTCCTCTCTCTCGTACGTTCCACGAGCCCACAACCCCCGGCGCTACAGTCTCAGCGCCATGGACCTTGAGCTCGAAGCCGCGGGCGGCGGCGGAACCAGGGCGGTGTCCCTTTCCGTTGACTCCCCAACGGCTGACCTGGGCCGCGGGGACCTGGGCGGCGGCACCTCCCGGGACCGCACCGTCTCGCGCCGCCACGTGTCCCTCCGCCTTCTCGGTGTCGGCGGCGGCGGGGTCGCGTTCGAGGTCGTGGGCAGGAACCCCGTCGTCGTCGTCCGCTCCGCGGACGGAGGAGACGGAGGCGGAAGCGGGACCAGCAGGGTGTTCCGCCGCGGGGAGAAGGGCGAGCTCCGCGCTGGGGACGCGCTGTCTCTGTCGCTCAAGGCGCCTGCGTTCTGGGCGGTGCGGGCGAGGGAGCGGCACGGGGACGCGGATGCGGATGTGGAACCCGCCGTGCTGGACGCCGTGGCGAGGCGGGAGAGGCGGACGAAGGAGCGGAAGGAGAGGGAGAGTGAGAGGCGAGCTGCGGAGGAGGCTATGGAGGTCACCGAAGTGGAAGAAGGGGGAGCGTTGGACTCTGATGTGGAGGGTTTCGACATCGATTTAGCAGACATAGATCCAGTAAGAGGTGAACTTCTGTTCTTCATTTCTGCATTTCCGGGAAGGGTGAAAATTTTCCACATTCCACTACAAATTTGACTTCCATTATTGCATAGTAGCTTTTTAGCAACGTTTGACTTCAAGTATGAATTGATACTGCAATCATTGTAGGTCAGATTGGAGTGCATGGCTACCAATGAATTGGGTTTCAGTTTTGCCCTCTGTGCTCTGCTTCGATTAGCTAATGATAGATTCAGAATACTTGTTGTCTGCCCTGTCAATTTCTAAACTTAGGATCATGTGGGGTGCAACAGCCAACAGTAACAGTTTGGTGTGGTTCAGGATTTTTCTTTACTCTATATCTGTTGGAAACCTGAGGAAACTCTATATTACGATAGGTACCTGAGGAATCTCTGTATTGCGATAGGCATGTGTTAGTGCTGAATGATTCATTGCTCTAAAATTTGTGATCACTTAAACTCATATGATCTGCATGGGCATCGTTGAACAAAACACAATATTTCATATGGTTAATTGAAAACTCTGGCAATGGACTACTCACTACCATCCATTGCTCTTCATTAATATCTTATTTTGAGCATTAGTAATTTTCCAGTGTGTTATATTGCCCTGTTGGTTGTTACTAGGAATAGGCATTAATGTTAAAATTGGTACCCAAATGTTTCTGGCTTCTTGTCTGAAATACATTTCTGTTTAATTGAGCGGCAATTATGTTTTTTTTTTCTGCAGAATTTGGGTTCTTGTCGATGGGCCATGAATTTGACAGCTACCCAAAGGGAAGGATTCGTGCTCCAAAGGATTGGAATTGGTTTCTAGAGGAAACAAAGAGGAGCTCTGACGATGAAGCCAGCAGCAGCAAGAGAGGTAGATCGAAAGGTCAGAGTTGGAGCAAGAAGAAAGATAGAGAAGGCCAAGATGAAGACTGGACTGGTGAGAGTGAGGATGAAAAGGAGTCCCTGGCAAGAGTTCCTAGTGTTAAGAGACCAAAGTATGCAACAAGATCTAAAGGTCCAAAAAAGCCTAGTAAGGAAAACTCAAAGGTTGGAAGTGGCAAAAGCATGGATGAAGATGAAGGGGCCGAGGATGAAGAGGATGAGCAGGATGAAACTCTGGGAGGTTTTTTAGTTAATGACGAGGATGACGAGCCTCTAGAAGAGCTGAACGATGAAGAGGAGGAATTTGATGATGAGGAAGACGATGATTGATAACCACGCCAAAAATTAATCTTCTCAGTGATGAACTGATACTGACAAGTGACAAGTAGCGTGTTTGTTCTCCATTGAACTTGTGTAAAAATGATGTGTGACATCTGTTGGGAGTGTTGTTGCTTCTGAAAAACTGACGTTTTTGTTCGCAGCTGTTAGACTGGTACATCTATCTGTTTGTTCCCTTGGCTGCCCATCTCAACGGTGACCTGAATTTTCGCTCGCATGTGCTGCCATGCTGCGACATGGGCCACGAGCCTGCATGAAAGCAATTCCGTTTCCGTTTGAGATCAGTTTTGCACTATCAAAAGCAACATCTGTCTTGATCAAGGTACGGTGTTTCTCCATGTTAGATAATTATCTGCGCGATAGTTTGTTTTCACCAGGTGTAGGTGTAAATGATACGCACATTTTCCGGCCACCAAAGAGCTTTAGTATCCGTATAAAATGTATGGAATTCAAATTCAGAGATTTAGGCCCTGTTACTCAAATTTACTATTCAAATGTACCGTATTCAAATTTAGTATCCATCCTGAATACTCAAATTTAAATATGCATGACGTCGATTATATCCGAAACCGAATCCGAATATATGAATATATTACTGTAGCTATCGGTATCCGTATTCCTACATAGGTATTGGATCTGTTTACACCTACCTAGATGGAGGTTTCATCAGGGTACTCACAATGCAGACTCTATCATAGAGTCTAAAGTTATTTATTACCTCGAACAATGTGGACTTAGAGTCTAAGGGCATGTACAACCCATAGACAGCTAATTGTCTCTAAGAGACTATAATATAATAAAGAGACAACTAAAAAGACAGGTCATACAACCCATAAACAGAGGGTCATCTCTTTAGACTTTAATGTTTTGCATGTAGCCAAGATCAATCATGAAATATCAATTTGTATACCATTGTGTGGCCTTTTGATGAAAGATGGTTCAAGAATAAATAAGATAAACATAATTAAAATTATTTTAAAACCATCAATACAATTGCAGATTATTGGCTATTTGTTTTCTCATGTGAAATCAGCACATGCAGGGACGGCAGTGAAATCAGTACACTCAAGTTACAAATATCACCACGATCAGTATAATAGAAATTTTAACAGTACAACACACTCAAGCATGATAGCACACTCAGAAATTCAACTGAACAAGAAGAACCAGACTTCATAATAGTTAATAGCACACTCAGAAATTTAAAATTACAGCAAGGTAGATCATAGCAGATAGTTTAACTGAACAAAAGGGAACAGACTTCAATAAAAAATAGAATGCCATCCAGAACATACTCAGAAGCGTAAGGTTTGCAGCTACATTTGCATAAGCCATGTTATCTGGTGTGTTTGTCTGTTGGACACATATGTATTGATACTTTCATCATTCAGGTTTCAGATAAGCACGTTTGTATTGAAACATTTGGATATTGAACGGTACTGTATTCTAGTTGTTCTTCTCAGGCATCCCCAATTTGCTGAGACTACTTTGCAGTTACAAGGCATATATAAGAACTAAGAAGCAGCAAGACAAGTGACGAATACAGAAAAACAAGTGCAAATTCAGAGGAGGACATGCGGCAACAAACGAGCACGACTTCTGCGGCGAAGATTGCAGCGGAGATGAGCACACCATCATTCAGAAAGTTTTCAGGACATTCAGAAACTTAAACTGAACAAAAAATACAGAAATATCACCACCATCCATCCAATTTAATTGAACAAAAGTTTAACTGAAACTTTAGACACCATCCAGTTTTCAGAAACTTAGCTGAACAAAAGTTTTAGGACATTCACAAACTTAATATTTCAGAACGTGTAGCAAGGTAGATGATAGATAAGCCCAAAACAACAGCTAGCAGATAGTACGTACATCAGAAAAAGGACATAGACTTCAATTCCATTCTGAGCACTCTTTAAACCATCAGGTGTAAACTATGGAAATAATAGATCTCGGAGGAAAGAAATCAATCGACCTGCTGCCGCAAAACTCCCTGACGCTAGTGGCCTCCGTCATGGCCGTGCTGGTGCCTGCCGCGCCGGCCATGGCTGCGCTCAAGGCCTCCGGCGGGGACGCTTTTGGCCACGGCCGTGGTCACCATGGACGCATCAACAGGGTTCAGCTGTCACATCTCGCCGAGGAGCAGTGCAACTCAACAACAGCCATAGCACCTTCCCGCGCATGCGAGGGCCCGGGATCCACGCAGCAACGAGTCGAGGAGGGGGCCGTACATCGCTGCTGGAGTGTCTTCTCCACCTCGGAGCACGGGACGTGCCCGTCGCCTCGCGAGACGACGCCCGTTCCGTCTCTAGGCTCGTACGGGGTGTTTTTTCGTAAAACTTGCGTCGAAGGGACGGGGTTAAGGAACCCGTTGTACATGCCCTTAAAACGCAGCACTAGGACCCGTCTACCACTACGGTGAAGCCGTGGTGAAGCACCAGCACCGCATGGTCAAGGCCTCCCTCTGACCCTCTCTGACACAACACTAGCATGCGCAACAGGCAACAACAACTTCCTACTAGACCCAGCGCCAGTGACCACACTTCCTTTTTCAAATCAAAGAGACACTCGCCCCCTCCCCTCACGGACACAGCGAGTCCGCCCCGTCCGCCGCTTTCCCTGCCCCCACAGACAGCGACGAGTCTACTCCCTGTATGCTCCCAGCCCAGTACCACAGCCCTTGAGCGCTCCCCTGTCCTCACCACGGCCCTCAAGGGTGCCGCGTGCGCCGCACCGTCGCTGGTTGAACGGGAGGGCCGACAATCTCCCATTGCAACGCCCTACGTCAGCTCCTGCTGGTCGAAGGCCTCACGTTCCTCGCGGTGTCCTGGGTCCTCGCCTTCGTCTTCGCCTTCAGCCGCGTCCACCTCTTCCTTGGTGCTGGCTGAGGTCCCCGCGCACGCCGCCGGTGATCTGGAGTCCGTGGACCGCGTCGAGGTCATCAAGCAGAACGAGCTCTTGCGTCGTCGTCATCCTCATTCAGCGCTCCAACTCCAACCAGCGGTGCGGGGTGGCTCTTGCGTCGTCATCCTCCGCCTTCTACTCGTGCGAGCTTAGACCCTGTCAGTTCATGGTGACATGAACTAGGTACCGTGGTTTCTAGCCCCGTTGCATGTGAGCTGTTTGATATATGTCCTCGCTGGGTCAACATTGATTCACACACACAAAATATAGTAGGAGAGATTAGGGGAACGCCGCAGTTAATTTGGTATGTGATCACAGTTAATTTTTTTCTCGAATACGCAAAAGGTTTGCGCATCATTGTATTAAGTAGAGAAGAGCGGTTACAAGAGCGCTTTGGCGCTGAGTACAGACAGCGAGGGGTGGGGGTGGTTTAACAGCAATAGACATGACATTCCTCGCCTCCCCCCACGAAAGAAAGCGAACTACTCGCGAATCAAACAACCAAGTGTCGGGCCCCTCCTTCAATCCAAAGGTCAGCATTGAGCCTGATGGTGTTCAGCAGCTCGCTAATGTTGGAGGATGCGTTACGGAAGCACCGAGCATTACGCTCCTTCCAAATCTCCCAGGCTACTAGCGCGAAGAGGGTGTCGGCTCCTTTCTGTCGTTCACCGTGCCAACGTAGCCTCCAACGGTCCCACCATGCAAGAAGGGTCTCGTCGCCTACTAGAGATGCGTCGGCTCCAAGGATGGAGAGTATGGTCCACCCAACCTGACGCGAGAACGAGCAAGAAGCCACGATGTGGTCAATAGTCTCTAGGTCCTGGTCGCAGAGGTAGCAACTGTCTTCGGCTTACAGTTCGTGGCGTCGCCTCCTGTCCGCGGTCCAGTGCCGACCTTTGATGGCAAGCCAAAGGAAGATCTTAACTCGAAGTGGAGCCCAAGTTTTCCATATCCTCGAGCAGCCGCGCACTGGGAGGGAGGCCGCGAGGAGAGCACGATAGGCTGATTTAGCGGAATACTGGCCGTCTGGCGTCCATCTCTAGATGAGAGAGTCCTCCCCGTCACCCAACTGGCACTGGGACACCGCATCCCACAACTTCAAGTAATCCAGGATGGCCGCGGAGGAGATCCCACCCGAAATCTGGCAAACCCACGCTCGCGCTGTGAGGCCTGCGGCGCCCGTTGTAGACTTGATGTCTCTCTGACTAACGAAGGCCATGGGAGCGGGTGTGATGTCCTTGACTGACTGTCTCTGGATCCACTTCCCAGTCCAGAAGGCTGGTGTGCGACCATTTCCGAGCACTGTGTATGTCGAGGCGCTGAAGAATGCCCGGACTTCGTTGGAGGATGCAATGGGTAGACTGGACCTCGCCCTGGCTTGATCCACCTTCTGTAGCCAAAGCCATCTTGCCTGCAGGGCGATGGAGGTGAGCCGCAGGTCCGGGATGCCCAGACCCTCCAGGTCCGTTGGTCGACAAACTGTGGGCCACGCGACCATGCACTTCCCCCTAACGGAGCTCTCTTTCCTAGTCCATAGGAACCTGCGGCAGATGCTGTTTATTTCGTCTATCGCCCAGGGTGGGAGGCCGTCAGTGATGATGGTGTAAATGGGAATGGCGGAGAGGACGGACTTGATCCAGATGAGCCTGCCGCTCCTCGCCACGAGCGGACCATGGTAACTCGGAAGTCTTCTTTCGATGACGTCTATGGTGGACTGAATCCGCGCCCTTGGGATCTTTTTTGTACTCAGCGGCAAACTGAGGTACGTGATGGGGAAGTCGGCTCGGCGGCAGCCCAACACCTCCTGCAGCTGCGGCAGGATTTCTTCCGGCATGTGGATCGGCGTGATGGAGCATTTGGCAAGGTTGGTCTGCAACCCAGATGCTTCCCCAAAAATTCTTAGTATTTCCTTGACTGCCCTCGCCTCTGCCACATCCGGGTACGTGAACATGATGACTTCGTCAGCGTACAGGCTGCAGTGGTGCCTGATCACCGGCACTGCGATGGGCTTCAGCAAATTCTCCGCTGTAGCCGTGGCGACCAGCCTGACGAACACCTCCATGGCGATTATGAATAGCATCGGTGACTCCTCTCCTATGGCTGATGGCATTGCCCGGCCGACCGTTGAGAACTATGCGCGAAGTGGCTGTGGATAGTAGCGAGGCTACCCACCGGCGCCAATGGTCGCCGAAGCCGAACGCCTGCAAGGCGTTTAGCAAGAAGGGCCATGCGACGGTGTCGAAAGCTTTAGAAATATCGAGCTTCAGCAGCGCCATGGGGGTCTTGTTTTTCCTAAGGTAGACAGCCGCCCGCTGGACGAATTTGAAGTTATCATGGATTGTCCTTCCACGGATGAAGGCGTTCTGATTCGGCGAGATCATATTTTTTAGCAAAGGAGCTAGACGTGATGCAAGGAGCTTGGACACCAGCTTCCCAAAGCTGTGTATCATCGAAATTGGCCGGTAGTCCCTAGGAGTAGCGGCGTCTGGTTTTTTGGGCAGCAGGATGATCAAGGCGTTGTTCAACCGTTTGAAGGCGCGGTTGTCTCCGAAGAGGAACGCGTTAACGGCAGCCAGGACGTCCATTTTGATATGCGCCCACGAGGATTTGTAGAACAATCCGGTAAAGCCGTCCGGCCCTGGAGCCCTATCGGAAGGCTTATCACGCACGGCCACATCAACCTCCTCCTCAGAGAAGGGCAGATCCAGAGCGGACAGGTCGGAGGGTGAGATCCCAATCGCTTGGAAGTCGATCGTGAATGAACCAGGCCCGGCTTGACCAAACACGCCTCGGAAGTGGTCGAAGATAGCCGCCTCCATTTCTTCGTGTGAAGTGCAGACCGCGCCGCTGTCATCCCTAAGGCGGCTGATCCCGTTCCTGCGTTTCCTGCCCCTGGCCAGTAAGTGGAAGTATTTTGTGTTAGCGTCCCCGTCTGCGAGGAAGCGAACTCTTGCCCTCTGGCACGCCATGGTCCGTTCCAGGGATTCGAGGCCTAGTGAAAGGTCCTAATATGGCTAGAGGGGGGGGGTGAATAGCCTATTTAAAAATTCTACAAACTCACTAGAGCAAAAGGTTAGTAAATAACAAAGCGAAGCTTTTTGCTCTAGCTCTAAAGGGGTGTTTGCAAGCCACCTACCCAGCAATTCTAGTTGCTAAGATCTCTATGCACACAAGAACTAAGTCTCTACAAGTTACACTAGAGAACTAAGCTACACAAGTCAAAGTAAGCAACTAAACTAATTACACTAGTTTGCGGTAAGTAAAGATAAGATGAGGTATTTATACCGCCGTGTAGGGGATGAACCAATCACCAATATAAACAATCAAGCACCGGGAGAATGCCAATCAAACTCAATTGAGACACTGATTTTTCTCTCGAGGTTCACATGCTTGCCGGCACGCTACGTCCCCGTTGTGTCGACCAACACTTGGTGGTTTGGTGGCTAAGAGGTGTAGCACGAACCTCGTCCTCACTAGGACACCACAAGAACCTACCCACAAGTGAGGTAGCTCAATGACACGAGCAATCCACTAGAGTTACCTTTCGGCTCTCCGCCGGGGAAGGTACAAGACCCCTCACAATCACCGGAAGATGGCCACGGACAATCACCAACTCGTGCCAAAGCTCCTCCGCTGCTCCAAGCCGTCTAGGTGGCGGCAACCACCAAGAGTAACAAGAAAACCGCAGCTAGAACGATCCCCAAGTGCCACTAGATGCAATCACTCAAGCAAATGCACTTGGAATCACTCCCAATCTCACAAAGATGTATAATCTATGAAGGAGATGAGTGGGAGGTGTTTGCTTAGGCTCACAAGGATGTCAAGTATGCTAGAATGCCAAGAGCGTAAGCCCCAAGCCGGCCAAACACGTATTTATAGCCCCTCAAACAAATAGAGCCGTTGGCTCTTTCACTGGGCGAAATACGGGGTCACCGGACGCTCTTAAAGGGGCACCGGACGCTCAACACCAGCGTCCAGTGCTCCAACGTCAGCCGCGTGTCAGAGTCTAACGGTAACCTGCAGAGCACCGGACGCTGAGCAAGTTAGCACCGGACGCGTCCGGTGCACACCGGACTCATGCGCAGAGAGTTCCGCAAACTCGCAGGGTCACCGGACGCAAGCCACCGGACGCACGCTCAGCGTCCGGTGCTCACCGGACCCATGCGCAGAGAGGGTCGCAAAACGCCCGCACACCGGACGCGCACCACCGGACGCTCAAGCCAGCGTCCGGTGCCTATCGTCCGGTGCCTTACCCTAATCGAGTCAGGCAGACTGCACACCGGACGCTCAGACACAGCGTCCGGTGCCTCTGAGCCAGCGTCCGGTGAGTGTTCCTCAGCGAGAAACACTCCCGCGACTTCTACAAATTTTCCCACCGGCGCAATAGAAAATATGCACTTCATTTTCTCGAAAAGCGCCGAACCCATCCTCTCTCTACTCTTCAAACTCCACCTCCTTCTCAAAGTGTGCCAACACCACAACGTGTGTACCAACAAGTGCACGTGTGTTAGCATTTTCACAATCATTTTCTTTGAAGGAGTTAAGTTAGCTTACTAGGTTCTAAATGCATGCCCATGAACAATGACACCTAGTGGCACTTGATAACCGTTTAGCCAAAGAATTCCTCTCTTTATAGTACGGCTATCTATCCTAAATGTGATCACACCCTCTATGGTGTCTTGATCACCAAAACCAAAACCCTAAGCAATACCTTTGCCTTGATCTCCATAGGGTTTTGTTTTTCTCTTTCTTCTTTTCCAAGTTGAGCACTTGATCACCTTGTGGTCATCACCATCATCACCATGATCATCACTTGCTCCATCACTTGGCATGTACCAACCTCATTAAGTCTACACACACTTAGCATAGAGGTTAGTACTAGGGTTTCATCAATTATCCAAAACCAAACTAGGGCTTTCACCTAGGACCTTGAGCTTCAGGTCCTTCCGCAGCTGGTGCTCGTTGTCTGAAAGCGCCCGGCGCTCTGCGGTCTGGTCCAAGCGAAGGATGATGGAGCGTGCCATCAAGAGCTTCTCCCTTATATTTCCGATCCTGGACGCCGCCCACTGCAGCAACTCTCTTTTTAAATTCTTGAGCAGCTCATCAAGACGTCGTAATGGATCAGAGGTGCTTGCCGCACACATCTAGCCTCTGACTACGGCCTCCTGGTACCCCAGCATTTTGGGCCAGAAGGATTCGAAGTGGAAGCGCCTCATGTACTGGATGGACAGCTGCGTCTGCATGAGCAGGGGACAATGGTCGGAGGCATCTGAAGAGAGAGCCTGTAGATGGCAATCTGGGTGCATAGCTTCCCAATCCAAGGAGACGAGCGCACGGTCCAGCCTCACCATGGTGGGCGACCGACGTTCATTACTCCAAGTGTAGCGTCTTCCATGCAAATGGATGTCCACCAGCTCTAGCTTAGCCACCGTCTGCCGGAACCGACTCAGGTTGCGCCTGTTGATTGCGCCATTGCTCTTGTCTGCTTCGTCTAGGATTAGGTTGAAATCTCCAACGACAGCCCATGGGTCGGCGCACGTATCTCTGATGGCTGGGAGTTCTTCTAGGAATAGCAGCTTATCCCCGTCGTCTTGAGGCCCGTAGACAACCGTGAGCCACCATGGTGGATTCACAGTGTCCGTTCCTGTGTGCACCTTCACTGTGATGGAAAAGCAGCCGACATGGACATCGTCCAGGCGAATGTCCGGCTGCTGTCCCGCAACCAGGATACCACCACAAGTCCCCGCGGCCGGCACGAACGCGTAATCAACAAAATTCATACCAAGTAGAGAGGATACAAGCATTTGGGATACAGATGATAATTTAGTTTCCACAATACAAACAACATGCGGCCTCTCAGACTGGACGAGGGTGAGGACAGAGTCTCGCCGCGCGCATTCCAGCAGAGTAACGTAGTATTATTCATCGTATTACAACCAGCCTTCGTCGCTCAAACGCGCGCAGCGCGGTGTCGACGAAAGCTAGTCGGCAGTCTACCTTGGGGTATACCCACGGTAGTAGTTTATCGGTTGACGGTGCGCAAACTACGAACTCGATGGTGACGCAAGACACGGACAAACTTTTTATCCAGGTTCGGCCGCCGAGTTGGCGTAATACCTACGTCCTGCGTCTGGTTGTATTGATTTGTGTTGAGAGAATCTGATGTCCTAGGGGGGTCCCTTGCCTCTCCTTATATAGTCCGGAGGGCAGGGTTACAGATCTGGAAACTAATCCTAGTCGGTTACAATTGCCATAGATTGTTCGATATCAATTCCTATTCTAACCGACTAGAATCCTGCTTGATCTCCACGTCTTGTTTCCTTGAGCGAAACTCTGAGCTGTCGGATCAAGCCTTGAACCCGTCTCGTAATGGGCCAAGCCTCCTGGCCCAAGTCTAGCCGTAAGGGTATAGGGGTTTATACCCCCACAGCTAGTCCCCGAGCATCATGTATTGTGATGTAACACACCGTCTTGAGCTCCTTCGATCAGTGAGGCTTGACGTCTTCAATAAGCAGAAAAATCGCCCAAACAGTTGCAAACGGTATTTTGACCAACTCAAAAGGCAGTTGATCAACATTATCATCGAAGAAGCAGGTTGTTCGAAGAATGCATGGTGCTCTAAATTAAAAAAGATTTCTTTCCTGGTGAAGTGTGCCCACTTTACTTTTCTGAAAAGTATAAACCTCAGAAAAGCAAGCATATTCACCGCAAGGTGAAGTGTGCCCACTTAGTCCCCGAGCCTCGTAGTAGGTGGCGTAGGCACGTGGTGCCAGGGTCAAAAGAAAAGTCCTCAAAGAAATTTTGAAACTGAGATGCATCGCTAGATGCATCGTACCGATGTAGTCCCCGAGCTTGCTGGAAGGCGATGTATGAGCCTTGTAGCAAGGTCTAAAAAATTGAATTTACCAGTCTGTCTGCAATTGAATAGACTAATCGACCAGTCCCCGGGTGTACAATAGTATGACGACCAGTCCCCAGGCACCAAGTGCGCTCCTCAGAATTCTGAGTTACTATACTGGATGACCAGTCCCCGAGCATCGAACGCCCAGTGGTCGATGTGATTTTTGAAGTTCTGAGCTGATAGACTGGGCGACCAGTCCCCGAGCATCAAGTGCTCGGTGGTCAGTGCAGTCCTTCACGTCCGAGTTAATAGACTGGGCGACCAGTCCCCGAGCATCAAGTGCTCGGTGGTCGGTGCAGTCTTTGAAGTGCCGAATCGATAGACTGGGCGACCAGTCCCCGAGCATCAAGTGCTCGGTGGTCGGTGCAGTCTTTGGATTGTTGACTCTCTACCAGTTTTATCTGCTTGTTTTGAAAATGTTTCCACACAAAAAGTTGACGTGACGGGACCTTCTGACGGGATGTCAGATGGATGCATGAAAAGTTGCGCCTGGCAACTGTACAGCCACCCTTTGCGCGGTTTGAGAAAAGAAAACCATCAATTTGTACGAAAACTCCGCCGCATTAATTGTCGATAATCATTGAAAACCGAAACGTCGCGTCCGCCTTATGGCCCGCCCACTTCCCAAGAATGCGGGAAGTGGGAGGGGTGAAGTTGCGGGTTATAAGAGCTCGACAGTTCCGCCTGTACTGCTTACCCTACCATTGCCTTCAAACCTTCCACTCTTGCCTCCTTCAATCACCTGCATCTTCCTAACTCGAATCCACTTCCTCACCTCCAATAGCGAAGAGCGACTCCAAGAAGAGGGCCGAACTGATGGCCAAGGAGTGGAAGAAGTCCCGCAGCACCACCAAGTCTCTTGGTGACCTCGTCGATATGGGGCTTCTGCACGGCCCGGAGCTCGGCGGCTGGAGGGCACCGGAGGGGGAGAGCTACCCCGACCCCCGCGCTGGTGAGATCGTCGTGTTCGAAGATTTCTTTAAGAGGGGTTTTGGGGTGCCTGTCCACCCTTTTCTCCAGGGTCTTCTTTTGTATTATGAGATCGGGATTTGCAATCTGCACCCGAACTCAATCCTTCTTATTTCAACTTTTATCCATTTGTGCGAGGCCTATGTTGGCATAGAGCCGCACTTCGACCTCTTCCGCTATCTTTTCTGTTTAAGGAAGAAGGGAGCAGTTGGAGGCTCCAAGGTTGCAGGTGGAGTATACCTCAACCTTCGCGACGGGATGAAGAATCGCTACCTGCACTGCCCCTGGAACACTTCCTTGACCGAATGGTACAGGAGGTGGTTCTACATCAGGGAAGAACCGGGCAGCTCCACGTTCTGCGACGTGGGATACATCCCCGAGAAGAGGGTGAGCTGGACCGACCGCCCAGCGTACGCCGGTCAAGTGGCAGACCTGATGCAGCTGATCGACTGGTCGCACCTGGACGGGCTTGGCGTGGTCGGCAACTTCATCTGCCGCCGGGTGATGCCCTGCCAGAAGAGGGTGCACTCGGCGTACGAGTATGCCGGAAGCATAGACCCGACCAGGATGCGACCTGAGGTCTTGGAGAAGGCGGAGGTACAACAGCTGTTGAACGAGCTGTTCAACTTTGCGGACGGAGGCTTCGTCCGTGGCAGTGATCGGGTGCAAGCCTTCAAGTTGGGGCGACCAGCACCAAAGGTATGTTACAGATATTTTTGCTTTAGCATCCATGTATCGTCTGCAGCTGGCTTATCTTTGTTGGTTTTGCAGATCGGAGATGTCGACCGGTGCACAGTGTATGTATCACTGGCACCTGGAATGGAGAATCCTGCGGGAGAAGATCCGCCGGAGGAAGACGCTGTTCGGTGTACTCGTTACACCAGCAGTGAGGAAGACCAGGCCCGCCCCGTCCCGACCACCGAGGATAGAGTGGCGGGGAAAAGGCCAATGGCGGCGGATCCGTCGCCGGCGCCGACGCTGCCAGCCGAGAGCAGCCGAGCGCCGAAGCGTCGTCGGTTCGTTCGTATTACTGACGACGACGACGAGGAGGAGGAGGCTGCACCATCGTTGGTCCAGAGGCCTCACAGCCGTCCGGACAGCATGCCGGCCACTGCTGGTCAAGTGGCCAGCGACCCTCCTGCGCCTCGCGTTGAGGAGACGGGGGCATAGGTGCCAACTGGCCGGGCAAGGAGGAGGTTCACCGCGACCCACCGTCGGTCGGAGCTGTAAGTGTTCGACTTACGTATTTTGGCGATTTTTTTTGAGCTGTTGTTGAAAATATCGCTCTGTTATGTAGCGCGACGTCGGACGTCAATCCCGACCAGGCCGCAGAACAGGTAACGGCTACTCCTGTTGCCGCCGCTGAGGACGCCGCACCACAGGCCACAGGGCAACCTGCAGCGGCGGCGGGCACCGAGGATCAATCTGCCCCGACGAGTGCCGCGGCGAGCACTCAGCCGAGGAGTGAGGAGGCAACAGGGACCCCTCCCCCGAGTACTATTGCAGAGGAGGATAGCAGAGTCCCGACTCCTCCAGCCGAAGGGAGGGTGCCGACACCGCCCCGAGCAGGGGCTTCTTCGCCCGTGGGCTCCCCTGGCCCAGACCAGGGACCAGTGATGCCCTCGACCGCGGCCGGAGGCAATGCGGCAAACGAGAAGCCCCAGGAGGCCTCCGATGACGACGTGGAAGAGGTCCAGGGTCGTCCCCGTGATGGTCGCCAGCACGTCTATGTGTGGCGCCAACGCGGGGACCACTTTATTGGACATGAGGAGCTCGCGGAGACGGAAGAGGCCGCGAGGGTGGAGCGCATGGCTAAACGCCTCGTGGACAAGGTTAAGGTAGGTGGTCCTGTGTGCTGCTTGGATAACTTTGTGCAGTGTTCCCGTATTCGACATGTGTTCTTTTTGCAGGGTGCAATGCGAACGGCGAAGTACCGGAAACGGTGCTTCGACCAGATCGAAGGAATTGTGGCCGAGAATAAGGCCTTGTCCGCGGAGGTAGACCGGCTGCGGTCGGAGGTTGGGGAGAAGGTGGCCGAGATGAATGCCCAGGAGGAGCATCGTCTCGAGCTTACCCGTCGCTTGGCCGACCAGTACCGGCAGCGAGAAGGTTAGTCACGCGCTCCGAGCAGCTTTGTGTAGCTGTGTAGTTTGTTTTACTGACCAGGTTATGATTCACGTAGACTTGGAGGAGGAGGTGGCGCGCCTCCGACAGGAGAAGGAGCAGCTCAGCCAAGAGCTTCCCGGTGCGCTGGAGTCCGGGCGCCGAGCGGGAGAGGAGTTGGGTCGGAAGGACCGGGAGTTATCTGGTAATACGCGCCGCCTCGTTATCTGCTGCTTGTCGCCCCTTTGTTTTTTGATATGTCGAAAATAACGTCCTGCTTGATTTGCAGTGCTCAATGTGAACGCCAAGAAGTACCTGGATGAGCTGATCAAGGACCGGGACTCCTGGAAGGTCAATTGTTGTAAGATCTGGAAAGGAGTATCCCCGGTCCTAGATCTGATCAGTCCCGAGCTCCCAGAGAGCCAGCCCCGCGCGCCGAGGTTGACTCCAGTGGAGAAGGCGCAACGGGCGTGGGACTGGCTCCAGCAATTTGTGAAGGACGCCGGGGAGTTTGCTGGCGCGCATGTCCTTAGCATGGTGCGCGCCCACTACCCCCTGGTCGACTTGACCAGGCTGGAGAAGGGGTACCCCAAGGAGGTTGGACCGCAGGAGGCGGACGAGCTTCGGGGGGGTCTTCTGGACTTGTCGTCGACGGTGATCGGCGACATCAATTTATGCGGAACGGCCACTCCCCCGGACCAGCCAGGTTCAGACAGGTCGGCCAGGGAGCTGTCAGGCGCGTCTATTGCGGGAGATGGGCGGTCGACGCCTGCAGTCTCGACCAGCCAGGCGCCGGTGGCCCCGACCCCTTCGTCCGGGCGGCAGGGCCAGGCGGGTGATCAGCCCGAGCAGTAGGCCAATAGGGTAGTCTGTAGAAATAGACTAGCGTCTGCCCGTCAGGGTGTTTATTGTAAACTTTGTATGTAAAGTTTGTAATAAAGTTTGCTTTTGTCATGACTGTTATCTTGAGCGCTGTACAATTATCTGAGTGACGTGCCACTGTATTTGACTTTGTAGTCGCTAAGAGCTTCCGGTGCAGAAGGCTTTCCGAGTTCTGCGTGTAACAAAGTATAGGCAAAAAATAGAAACCTTTATTATTGACAACTATAAGATATTTACAAGCGAAAGTTATTAGAACTTATGGATAAAATCGTCGCAGTTTGTCTATGTGCCAAGAGTTGGGCACGCGTGTTCCGTCTGGGTATGCCAATCTGTAGGACATGGGTCGTGTGACTTCGGCGACCACGAAGGGTCCTTCCCAGGGGGTGGATAGCTTGTGCATTCCCTCTTGGCTTGTTTTCCACCTAAGTACCAGATCGCCGACCACGAAGGAACGGTCCTTGACGTTCCTGTTGTGGTATCGCCTGACTGCCGCGAGATACTTTGCTGTTCGGAGACAAGAATTCAAACGCTTTTCCTCCATGCAGTTGATTTCGAGCTCTCTGGCGTTGTCGGCTGTTGACTGGTCGAAGTTTTCAATCCTAGGAGAACCGAAGGTTATGTCAGACGGCAGGACTGCCTCGGTGCCGTAAACCATGAAGTAGGGAGACACTCCTGTGTTCCGACTGGTCTGAGTTCGGAGGCCCCAGACCACGGCTGGTAACTCTTTCATCCATCGACCGGGTGCTCTATCGTTCTCGGTGTACAGCCGTTTCTTTAGGGCGTCAATGATCATTCCATTTGCGCGCTCAACTTGACCATTTGCCCGTGGGTGAGCCACTGACACATATTTTATGACTATGCCCCTGTCATCGCAGAAGTCCCAAAATGTGGTGCCAGTAAACTGAGTACCCAGGTCTGTGATTATGCTGTTCGGGATGCCGAATCTGTGTATGATTTGATTGAGGAACTCCACAGCCTTCTCGGAGGTTGCTTTGACCAGAGGCATGTATTCGATCCACTTGGAGAACTTGTCGATTAACACGAAAACAAACTTGAAGTTGCCGGGAGCTGGTTTAAATGACCCGATCATGTCAAGCCCCCAGCAGGCAAAGGGCCAGGATGACGGGATGGTTTGAATTTCATGAGCAGGTACGTGGGTCCTTTTAGCGAAGAACTGACATCCCTCGCAGTGTCGGACCAGTTTTTCTGCGTCATTTACCGCGGTTGGCCAATAAAAACCTGCTTGGAAGGCTTTCCCGACCAGCGTTCTGGATGCGGCGTGATTGCCGCAGGATCCAGCGTGTATGTCTTCTAGGAGCTTGATACCATCATCTTGGGATATGCACATGAGCAGTACTTCAGAACTTGCGTTTTTTCGCATGAGTTTGCCGTCGACCAGGATGTAGTTCTTTGACCGTCGAATGAGGCGCTCGTTCTCTGTTTTGTCCTGAAAGCCTGACCCGTCCAATATATACTTGATGAACGGGGTACGCCAATCACGACCACTGGTTGTCGGAGTGGCATCGTCTATGAGCATTGCCTCAGTGAGTTGCTTTTCGACTAGGCCGGAGCCTACGCTTGGCTCGTGGATGTCCTGGACGAAAATACCCCGCGAGATCTGGGCCCGAGATGACCCTAACTTCGACAACGCATCTGCTGCCTGGTTCCTATCCCAGACCACGTGGATGTACTCTATGCCGTAGAAGTTGGTTTCCCATTTGCGAATTTCTTTGCAGTAGAGATCCATCTTCTCGTGGGTTGCGTCCCACTCCTTTTTGAGCTGGTTGATAACCAAAGCAGAGTCGCCATAGACTTAGAGGCGTTTGACTCCCAGCTCAACGGCTAGCCTTATGCCGTGCAGGCATGCTTCGTATTCGGCGACATTGTTTGACGCCAGAAAGAGGATCCTAAGGACGTAACACAGTTTGTCCTTGTTAGGCGACATGAACAGTATCCCAGCGCCGGCACCGTTGATGTTCAAGGATCCGTCAAAGAACATTGACCAGTGGTCGGAGACATCGGGAACGGGAGGCTCGTTGAGATCCGTCCACTCAGCAATGAAATCGACCAAGGCCTGAGACTTAACTGTGGTGCGGCTCTGTAATTCCAGGGAAAATGGGCATAACTCCATTGCCCATTTTACGATTCTGCCGTTGGCATCTTTATTGCGCAGAATGTCCCCGAGAGGGAAACTGGTGGTCACCAAGACTCGATGGCCGTCGAAGTAGTGCTTCAGCTTTCTTGACGTTATTAGAATGGCGTATATGAGCTTCTGTATTTGTGGGTACCTGGCCTTGGACTCGTTTAGGACTTCGCTTATGAAGTAAATGGGTCTATGGACTTTGTAGACATGACCTGGCTCATCTCGTTCGACCACTATTGCCGTGGAAACAACCCTGTCGGTTGCAGCAATGTAAAGGAGTAGGTCTTCATTGGGCTGAGGCGCTGTAAGAACAGGTGGTGAAGTGAGGAAAGTCTTAAGCTGAGTGAACGCGGCGTCGGCTTCCTCTGTCCAAGAGAATTTTTCCGACGCTTTCAAGAGTTTGAAGAAAGGGAGGCCTTTTTCTCCTAGTCTTGAGATAAAGCGACTTAGGGCGGCCATACATCCGGTGAGTTTCTGAATGTCCTTGATATTTTTAGGTGGTCGCATGTCGAGTACTGCTTTTACTTTGGAGGGATTCGGCCGTATGCCGTCACGACTGACGACGTTGCCGAGCAGTAGACCGGAAGGAACACCGAAAATGCACTTCTTGGGGTTAAGCTTCCACTTGTACCTATTAGGCGCCTTGAAAGTTTGGTCTAAGTTGTCGATTAGGGTGCTTGCGTCCCTTGTTTTGACGACGACGTCATCTACATAGGCCTCGACGAGGTCGTCACGAATCTCGTCGTGGAGGCACTGCTGTATAGCTCGTTGATAAGTGGCTCCGGCATTTTTGAGTCCGAATGACATAGTCATGTAGCAATATGCGCCGAAAGGAGTTATGAAAGATGTTTTGATCTGATCGTGTTCCTTTAGCGAAATCTGGTGATAACCAGAGTAGCAGTCTAGAAAAGAGAGGAGTTCGCATCCGGCCGTTGAGTCGACCACCTCGTCGATGCGAGGGAGACCAAAAGGATCTTTAGGACAGTGTTTATTGAGATCAGTGTAATCAACGCACATTCTCCATTCATTATTCTTTTTGCGTACAAGGACCGGATTGGCGAGCCAATCGGGGTGATACACTTCTTTTATGAATCCGGCTGCTAGAAGCCGTGTTATATCTGTCCTAATAGCCTCCTTTTTGTCACGAGCGAACCGTCGCAGCTTTTGCTTGATTGGTCTTGCGGTCTTCGAGACATTTAAGGAGTGCTCGATCAGGTTTCGTGGGACGCTGGGCATGTCTGCGGGTTTCCATGCGAAAACGCTCACGTTGTCCCTTAGAAACGTGACGAGCGCGTCTTCCTATTTTGGGTCCAGATTGGCCCCGATGAGGGCTATCTTCTCGGGGCTGCCGTCGACCAGCTGTACTTCTTTGTACTCCTTGGATTTTGAATTCTTCCTGGCGGTCTCCTGCTCGGGTAATCGGAGCTGGTCGGGAGGCAGCTGCGCGGCTTGGGTTGTTGTTTCTGCCATGCGGATTGAGAGGTCGATTGCCTCGGTAATCTTGAAGCTCTCTTCTTCGCAGGTATACGCGGTGTAGACATTGCCTCTGATGGTTAGGACACCTTTCTCCGTAGGCATTTTAAGGACCAGGTATGAGTAGTGCGGGACTGCCATGAACTTTGTCAGCGATGGTCGGCCTAGTATAGCGTGGTAGGTCCCGTCGAAGTCCGCGACCACGAAGTTGATGAACTCTGTCCGAAAGTGGTCGGGTGTGCCAAATTGGACAGGCAATGTTATCTGTCCGAGGGGCACTGAACTCTGACCTGGCAGAACCCCCCAGAATTGAGCATCGTAGGGTTTTAGTTGTGCAGGAGATATCTTGAGAGCGGGCAGACTGTTGCGGAAGAGGATGTCGATGGAGCTTCCCCCGTCTACGAGCACGCGCTCGAATCTGATGCTGTTGATGCAAGGGTCTAGGATCAAAGGGAAACAACCTGACTCTGGGATAGCGGCCCACTGATCCTTCCTGCTGAATGAGATCTCTCTGTGTGACCACGGGGGAAATTTTGGGTCTGCGATCAGCCCGTCCGTGCTGTCTATGTTGAGGCAGGCTCTCTTTAATAGCTTTCTTTCTCGCTTAGATTCGGTGGAGACCTTGCCCCCGAAGATGGAGTGGACCACGTCAGTGGGGCTGACGTATTGGTGTCGGGGGTCCCTATCTTGGTCCTCGTCCTCGTCTTCGTGGTCGTGCCCGTCTCGCTTGCCGATTTTCTTGGCGGAGTCGTCTTGGGCGGCCCGCCGTGTATAGATATTTTTGAGGACGCGGCACTCTTCCATGGTATGATTAGACTTTGGATGTAGTTGGCACGGTCCCTTCAACGTTTTGTTGTAGTCTTCCTGATAGTCCCGGCGCCTGTTGGGACGCTTGACCGTATTTACTTCGTGGTCGTGGTCGCGGGGGCGCTTTCCTCTGAAATCATCGCGATTGTCGCGCCGCCGATTCCAACCTTCTCTATGATCACGGTTGTCGGGGCGGCGGTGGTTCCTGTTGTCGAAACGACCGCGACCGTCATCCCGTCGGGGGGGCTGGTCGGGACCTCTCGCATCGTCTCGGATTAGTTTCTCTGCGTCGTCGGCATCAGCGTAGTTTTTAGCCGTGGCGAGGAGCTCCGCCACCGTTGTCGGCCTTTTGCGCAACAGTTTGTTCCTCAGCGCTTCATGGAAACACAGGCCCTTGATGAAGGCAGAGATGGCTTCGTCGTGGGAAATCTTCGGGATCTTAAGGCGCATATCCGAGAATCGTCGGATGTAATCGCGCAGAGGTTCGTTTTCCCTGTCCCTTATCCTTTCGAGGTCATACTTGTTTCCAGGCTGCTCGCACGTGGCGATGAAGTTGTCGATAAAAGCCTGGCGTAGCTCTTCCCAAGAGTCGAAGGAGTCCTCAGGCAGGCCAAGAAGCCACTGATGACCGGCCTGGTCGAGGACTACTGGGAAGTAGTTGGCCATGACGTGCTCATCTCCCGCTGCTGATCGGACGGTGATTTCATAGAGAGTGATCCAGTTCTCTGGATTTTCCTTGCCGTCGTATTTTTTAAGTTTCTCGAGCTTGAAATTGCGGGGCCACACGACCTGACGGAGGTGTGAGGAGAACTGTCTCAGACCCGGGGGACCGTGCGTTGCATCGTACTCGATACGGCGCAGGTTTTCGTGGACTGCTCTCTCCGTAGCGCGCCTATGGATGCGGTCCCGGGCATCTTTGGGAGGGATGTTATAGCGAAGATCCCTGTGCTGGTTCACTTCTTGACCGCGCCTGCGATTCTGCTCGCGGTGACCGTTGGCATCCCGACCACCATCGTCACGCCGTGAATCTTTACGGTGGTTGTCGGGGGAACGGCTGTGGTGATGCCTGCTTGGAGGCGGTGAGGTCCGGCTATGGTTAGTCTGGTCGGAGGTGGCTTCCGTTTAAGAGACGGCTTGGACTCTTTTGAGCAGAGTGACTGTCTGTCCCATTGCGGCGATCAGGTGCGCTCGGACGCTGGTTCGGACTCCCTGGCACTCAGGAGTATCAGGGAGCCGATCTAGATTAGCCATGGCGACAGCCACGTTGGCGCTTGGCGTTTTGTAGACTGGCTGGTCCCCGACCATGTCAAAGGCGTCGCTGAGGTTATGCGGTGGAATTTGTCGTTCCTCATCCGCGCGCCGTCGGGCACGATCGGCGTTACGCTGTTCGCGGAGCTGCCTCTGCTCGTCCGTTTCTCCGTCAACGGCCGGCTCGTCGGCGCTGACGTTGAAAACAATATCTCCTCGCCGGGGGGGAATACCGGGAAACGAGGGAAACCCGGAGGATGTGAAGGCAAATCCAGATCGTAGTCCTCGTCTTCGGAGTTTATAACTTCGGTGGGGACGGAACCGGTGCTCGAATTGGTGCTGGAAGCTTGGCCATCCCGTAGTTCTCGAATCGTCACCATGTTGACGCAGTGACGAGCAGGTCGAACGTTCCTTTTTGGGGGCCAACCCGCCCTGCTGAAAACGGATTGGATATGCCGTGAGTAGAGCGAGGCCGAGTTGTTCAGGCCGCAAGGATAATCTTCCTCCGGGTTGGTCTTGAGCTTGACGGATCGTCCTGAGGGAGTTGAGGTTATCGTCAGAGACGTTCCCAGCTGTTCGTGTGTAACGACACGAGTTGGCCGGCGGGATTTGACAAAATCCGTTGGGGCGGCTTGATCAGGCCGGCGCAGGATTCCATCTACTAGTTGGGAGGCTTCGAGTAGCTTGAAATCGGCGCGATCAAGCGCTTGGAGAAGGTCCGAGCAGTCGATCTTCTTTCCCTTGTAGGGCTGGAACGGTGGTCGGGTGCTTGGTGCCGTCGTCCGAGTGGTCGGAGACGACGTGATCTCAGATTGGATCTGAGTTTCTTCTGGAACCGTGGTCGTGAGGCCGTCGCTGCACGTCGTCCACGTGATCTGGCCGACGGTGAACGTGAGGCCTTCGGGCACGGTCGCGGAAGCTGGGATTGTGACCATCTTGTTCGCCGGAAAAGTTGCACGCACACCCCCTACCTGGCGCGCCACTGTCGACGAAAGCTAGTCGGCAGTCTACCTTGGGTTATACCCACGGTAGTAGTTTATCGGTTGACGGTGCGCAAACTACGAACTCGATGGTGACTCAAGACACAGACAAGCTTTTTATCCAGGTTCGGCCGCCGAGTTGGCGTAATACCTACGTCCTGCGTCTGGTTGTATTGATTTGTGTTGAGAGAATCTGATGTCCTAGGGGGGTCCCTTGCCTCTCCTTATATAGTCCGGAGGGCAGGGTTACAGATCTGGAAACTAATCCTAGTTGGTTACAATTGCCATAGATTGTTCGATATCAATTCCTATTCTAACCGACTAGAATCCTGCTTGATCTCCACGTCTTGTTTCCTTGCGCGAAACTCCGAGCTGTCGGATCAAGCTTTGAACGCGTCTCGTAATGGGCCAAGCCTCCTGGCCCAAGTCTAGCCGTAAGGGTATAGGGGTTTATACCCCCACACGCGGCGACCCGAAGAGCGCAGCGCATGAGCCCCCTCAGGGAAAATCTCCCACATTGCCTCGACATGAGACTCCCTGTTGCTCCCCTCGAACATTGCTTTGAAGTCCTGCTGGCCGCCTTCCGCGCTCTGGGCCAAAGCGAATCCAAGCCGCTGCATGATGAGAATCTCCCCACGCTTGGCCACCGGCACCTTGGACAGCGGGTGCGCAGCGATCCTTCTGCTACGCAGTGGAATCTTTGCAGACGAGTCGAATACCTTCGTCGGCAGGAGGGGCGAGGCTGCCTTCTGGAGAACCTTCGACGCGAACCTCCTCAGGCGCCCGCTGAGCGATCCTGAGACTGTTCCTGAGCTGCTGCCGTCTTGTGGTCTAGTCGGCGTTCGAGCGCCCTCCCCCGGACCCCAGACGGCGCTCTGCGGCGTGGCGAGGGCCTCTCGGCCGCTGCGTGCCATCTCGCGCGCACCCGACCCACCGCTGGCGTCGCGTGGCGTAACGCAGTCGAGTCCGACCCCAAGCCTCGAGTCAAAGGTCCAGGCCCTGGCGGTCCCCACCTCGCCTTCGGCACGCATGGAGGGGCAGTCTGTGCGCGGTGTAGTGGAGGCTTCAGGCGGTGCCGCAAGAGATGGCTGCGGTAAGGAAGAAGGAGACGGGGCCGGGCCACATGCCCCTGCCTCTGGGGAAGCCTTGACAGATGTTGTCGACGGCTCGCCTAGCCTCACTGCTGGTGAGCGCGGCTTGGCGGTCGGAGGGGCCGGGCCGCACAGCTCTGCGCCTGCTGCCTCAAGCCCGGCAGGCGGCCGCGCTACCCCGCCAGCAGGTGGCCCTTTCGCAGATTCAGTCGCTGCTGCCGCGACAGCTTGATTCGGCCTATTGGGCTGGCCCGATCCAACGCTGCACCCAGGCGGAAGGGCTCCCTCGAGAGCAGCGGCCTAGCGCGCGCTCTTGTCCTCCGGGGCCCTTTGCTCCTGAGGCCCGTTGACGCTGGAGCGACGCAACGCGGGTGACCCAAAGCCGGCCTGGACGCTTCTGGGGCAGAAGGCGCCACCGCACCCTGATCCTCCCGACTCCCTCCAACGGATTCAAACTCACGTGGGTGGGGAGGCAGTTTGGCTCTCCAGACCTGGCGGTGTGGCCCCACCCGCCTGGCACCCTTTCCCTTTAGCAGCGGACCAGCGGCAGGGCGGATTTTTCAAGTGTCCCGCCGAACAGCGGGTTTGGCGAAGTGTACTTGCGCAGCAGGGATGCCCACGACTGCCCCCCGGGCGTGGAGCGGTCTGCTGCGAGCGGCCCCACCGAAGCCATAGACCGTGTCCACGGGCGGCACCGAGGTCTGAGTGCGCTGACGCTGAGCGCCCACATGCGACCTGGACCGGCCGGTCGTGTCGCCCGCCGCGCGCCAGCCCCGGCCACCGTCGGCATCCCCATGCGGGATACCACGATCGCAGGCGAAGCTGTGGATCCTTGGCCCGTTCCCCTGGCTGGACAAGCGGTCGAAGCCGTTGTCGCTGTCATCCGAGGAGTCCGCCCCTTTCGGACCTGGGGAAGGCGACTGGGGGTTGAAGTCGGCGACATTCTTGATGTGGATGAGAACCTTGTAGGCGAGATTCTTCTTCTCCCTCAGATACGGCGGCAGAGCAGGGCCACCGGCGAATAGTCGGCAGGGGGCTTCATCTCCCGAGATGCCCAGCCAGCAGAGCAACGAAATGTAAGACGGATGCGCAGTCCAAGCAGTTACCTTGAACGCGGAGAGGTCGTCGCCGGCCCTTGTGCTCGCGTCAATCTCCTGGATCCAACACGAGGGTGTGAGGATCTTCGCGGCGATGTCTTCCCGCCATGCGTGAGACGGAACTCCCTCGAGCACTAGGCTAACGCGGTAGCGCAGCGAGGACGCCTCAGCGTGGTGAAGCTTGGTCCAGGGCCGTAGGACGAGGGCGGTGGAACCGATAGGCAGCGGCGACACCCGGAGGACCTGGTCCTTCACCGCCTGAGACTCGCAGAGGATGATGAAGTTCTCCGGAAAGAAATGGCGGAGAAGCCTAGTTATTTGGACCGAACTGGACCGGCGGTCGGACCGCTAAAAGACCGAACCAGAGCCTAAACCGGTCCGGTTCACTTAAAAGACCGTCTGTGTAATTGAACCGCTAAAAACCGGGTGAACCGGCCGGTTTTTGCCAAAACCGGCGTAGCGGACGATTCCATGCGAACCGGACGGTTCCATGGGAACCGGACGGTTTCTGCTGGTAGTCTGCGTGCCGCACTGCAGCATGCTCTTGATTGGTTGGTGGGTGGCGTGTGTGCATGCATCTGCTGTGGGTAGGCCCCGCCATGCCCCTGCTTGGCTGTTGCCGCCGGTGGTGGTTCACCCTTGCACAGTTGACATGCATGGCGAGCGATACTTAAATTTTGGCTGCATTGACGTCAGCGTCTTTAAAGTTTATTTAAATTTAAAAAACGATATATTTGTCATACCAGCTCCAAATTAGGCAAATAATATATCAATTTTAGTTATCTCAACGAGTTCTTCACAACAGTACAATTTATTTTAGCATTAAAGATTGATTTGCAATGGTGAATATTTGAATTAGTATTTAGGTCCTTTTTGCACCAATTCGTAAGTGCTCCATCATATGTTTTTATATATCTTATAAAACAACTACAGAACACTAAAACATGTGGAGCTTGTACGTTTTGAATTTAAGAACATAACATTATGTATTTACATAACATTTTGTATATATATATTACTCTGTAGCTAGCTACAAAATAACTTATTTTGTAGCCACTTTGAGTTACGATAATTACTATATTAATTTACAAAATTATAGTAATTCCTTACTAAATGGTTTACTATAAAATTACGGTAAATATCTCCATGAGTTATAGTAACTCAACTATCATAAATATATATATATATATATACTATCGTAAATTAGTATATAAAATTATCGTAAATGGAGGTGGCTACAGAATAACATATTTTGTAGCTAGCTACAGAGTATACTATATATATATATATATATATATATAACATATTTTGTAGCTAGCTACAAAGTATACTCTCATATATATATATATATATATATATATATATATATATATATATATATATATATATATATATATATATATAGCAAAACATGCCCGTGCGTTGCAACGGGAGAAAAAAAGCAAAAAATTTTACCACAAATCAAGCATCACATTAAATAAGCTACTATAAAATTTTCATAATAATTAGAGCAGATAACTACAATTTCAATTTTACACTAAAAAGCATAGGCAAACATCTCCAGCAAAAAAAATATACTAAAATTTGTGATATTTTTTATTTACTGCATGGATCTATATATGTGTAGCTGAACAAAATTTATTTTGTAATTTTTAGTTTTTGGTATGAATTACTACGCATTTATAAATTTTCAACTAATCAATTTTACACTAAAAAGCATAGGCAAGCATCTCTAGAAAAAAATATATTAAAATTTGTGATATTTTTGTTTACTGTATGGATCTACATATGTGGAGCTGAACAAAATTTGTTTTATAATTTTTAGATTTTTCTATGAATTACTACGTATTTATCAATTTTTTTAATGGGCTTCGATATGTATAGGAGATTTTGTATTGGAAACCTTATAAAATTTCTAGACAAAGAAAAGTAGGAATACTTTGCACCTAGGCCCTTATACTTTCTTTGTTTTCAATGTGTTTTGATGTGTATAGAAGATTTTTGCATTGGAAACTCTAGAAAAGTTAAGGCCTTATTTAGATATACCCAAAAACCTAAAACTTTACAAGATTCCTCATCACATCGAATCTTGCGGCACATATATAGAACATTAAAAATAGATAAAAAAAAGATAACTAATTGCACAATTTACCTGTAAATTACGAGACGAATCTTTCAAGCCTAGTTACTCTATGATTGAACAATATTTGTTAAATAAAAACGAAAGTGCTACAGTGTCAAAATCCAAAAAAAATTTGATCTAACTAACAAAGGAACCAAACATGTCGCCACGATTCAAAATCCAAGGAACCAAAATAAAAGCGGTGTGCACACAGTATGCACCGATGGCACATGCTACCGCGCATATCGTCTTGGCCTTGTTTAGTTCTCAAAAAATTTTGTAAAATTTTTCAGATTCTCTGTCACATCAAATCTTTAAACGTATGTATGAAATATTAAATATAGATAAAAATAAAAACTAATTATACAGTTTGGTCGGAATTGACGAGACAAATCTTTTGAGCCTAGTTAGTCTATAGATATAGATAGAGAGAGAGCTGCTTCTCTGTAGCTGGCTACAGAGACCCAACGCGCCTGTGTGATCTAGGCCTTGTTTAGTTTTAAATTTTTTTTGCAAAATATAAATAGTATCATTTTCGTTTGTATTTAACAAATATTATCCAAACATGTACTAACTAGACTCAAAAGATTCGTCTCGTCAATTCCGACCAAACTGTGCAATTAGTTTTTATTTTTATTTATATTTAATACTTCATGCATACGTCTAAAGATTTAATGTGACATAGAATCTGAAAAAATTTGCAAAATTTTCTGGAAACTAAACAAGGACCTAGCCCAAAGAGCCATGCGTCCCACCCAACCCAGAAATTAATGACTTTTGACCCAAAGAGGCAACGCATGCACCGAGCACAACCATCACTCGTCGTGCGCCCTCAAATTGCGCCCGTTTCCTATTGACCATTTGGAAATTCCCAATTCCCCGTCGCTGCTTCTTTTCTGCAAGATGTGCCGCACAACCATCACTCGTCGTGCGCCCTCAAATTGCGCCCGTTTCCTATTGACCATTTGGAAATTCCCAATTCCCCGTCGCTGCTTCTTTTCTGCAAGATGTGCCATTGGCCGTTCGCAGCTTTATCCACTGTACTGGCACTCCGTCTGCAGTTCACCGGCGACATCCCCCGGCTCCATCCGCAGTCTGCCGCCCATACGTGGTCCCTGGAGTGCGCGCTCGCCAGGACATGGCCGGCCCTGCTCATGCTCCATGGGGCGTTGACCTCCACTGCGTGAGCGACGTGGACCTCCATTGCGTCAACCTCGCTGGTGGCCCTATGGCGGATGGCGCTCGAGGCGACAGCGTGGCTAGGCCTGTGCCCCACGGCAGCTCCATCTCCAGTGACGGCGGCCGTTCTCTCTCCCAGCAGTGGTGTCGGCATCCACTCCTTCCCTGGCGGCCAATAACGACGCGGCCCAGCCGGCCCCTTCCCTGACCGGCGGCGTGCAGCTTCCCCTCGTGGTCCGGCAGCCGTGCGACTAGCCCCTTGCAGATGGCCCTCACACCGGCGCTCCTTCATCAGGATAGATGCAGCGGCACAACACCGTCACATCTCCGACAGTGATAGTGTCTCGAGGTGAGCCCCTCACAAATCCACATCCCTCGATAAGCATGGAGTCAATTTGCTTTTGATCTGTACTAGTGTCTCGCTGTACAATTTGGTTCATAATTTTCAAGCCTGATTGTTCCAATTGCCGTTCTTTTTTTGTACAATGACATATTCCAGTATATATATTCCATGGCTTGCTACTGCTTGTGTTAGAAAAAAGATCCATATCATATATTTTTATGGTAATTTCATCATTTCATTGTGCTAAAAATATGTTAAATGCATACCATTTATCTAGTGTATTCTACACAACATTATCGTAAATATATCTTTGCATCCATTCAAATTATTGTCGTTATTAGTAATTTTGCTCGTAGGAATGACGTGTGTACTGTTCAAGGGTTACTTTCATGGCTTGCTCACTGCTTGTGTTAGGAAAAAGATCCATATCATATTTTTTTTATAGTAAGTTCATCATGATATTGTGCTAAAATTATGGTAAATGCATACCATTTATCTAGTGTATTCTACATAATATTACCGTAAATATATCTTTGCATCCATACAAATCATTGATGTTATAGTAATTTTGCTCATAGGAATGACATGTGTGCACTGTTCAAGGGTTAGTTTCATTCTGTTAATTGGAAGATGCAAGCTATTTCGCTCATTCTAATTGTGCCTCATTACTAATACAGAATAAAATTACCTCAGGTTTGGTCAAAGCTGCTCTTCTGAATGCATTACAAACCACCGACAAGAAGATCAAGAACCTCTAGGCTGAACCTGCGCCACACACAGCTCGAACCAACTTACCTGATGATCTGTGTTAAAACTATATTTAGAAGCCTAGCTATTGTTCTTCTCCTGTACTTTTGTTTGTGTTTAAATTTGATTGGGTGGACAAATGTATTAGTGTGTTATGTACCAAAAATTGTGCTTCATCTCCTTGTTGAAGATGGCCTATGCTGAAAATGTCACTTGGTAACTGTGGCCTATGCTGAAATTTGGAATAAAGCAGAGATAGGCAAGTAACCAAAATCGTGGTTAACTCTGTAATTCTGGAACCAGGCCTTGTTTAGTTCACCCTGAAAACCAAAAAGTTTTCAAGATTCCCCGTCACATCGAATCTTTCGGCACATGTATGAAGCATTAAATATAGACGAAAATAAAAACTAATTGCACAGTTTAACTGTAAATCGCGAGATAAATCTTTTGATCCTAGTTAGTCTATAATTCGACAATATTTGCCACAAACAAACGAAAGTGCTACAATAGCGAAATCCAAAATCTTTTCGCATCTAAACAAGGCCCATTCGAATTAGAGTAACTACTATTTCATAGTAGATTAGTTTGCTCGGAGAAGCTTGAGGCCCAATTATCGTAACTCATCATATTAATTATCGTCTTGAGCCACTATTTTATTGTAAATTTATCTCCACAATTCGATCAACTATTTTATCGTAAATCTGATCCACTATTTTATCACTTCATATCACAATATACTATTTTATCGTAACTTAGCATGTTATGCTATCCAACTTATGGTAACTATAAAATAGTAAATTAGTCTCCATATAATAATAGTTTCCTCATAGCTGAACCTAAATTGTTGTAACTCGTATTCTCAAAATCCAGTTATCACGTTCCTGAAATCACTCTAAAATCATACGGCTACTAGTAATATCTACCATAATAATAGTGCACAATAATTACCTTGCATGCATGCTGCAGCGTTGGCCGCCTGCATGCACAGCATTCACTAGCAGGCTTGCAGCGCAGACGACGGAATCTGTCAATAATTGTGGTAACCATCGGCAAGGACCGGACCAGATGCGCCGGTTGCGTGAATGCTGGTGCGCCGCATGACCTGGCTGCAGAATATGCTATTGTGTAGCTATATATATATCGGTTTAATGTATTTGTGATCGGTTCGACTTAACTGGTCTAAAACAATTGGACCGGCGGTTCAACCGGTTCTAAACGGTTGGACCAGTGGACCAGTGAACCGACGATCTTGCCAGTTCAATCTCCGGTCCGGTTCTAATAAGTATGCGGAGAAGAAGGTCGTCTGCCTGCACCCTTGCTGCCGCGTCACAGTTAATTTGGTCAAGTTCATCCGCTCATCGGCTTGTTGAGCTGTTATGCGTCACCTAGAAGTAATGTAGCTTTCAGAAAGTGAGGCAAGGACATGGGAAATGCGTGAACTACTTTGGGTTTAGCACCCTCTGTACTCTCATTGTCTTAGTAGTGCAGTAATGCAAATTATTGGATCTTTGCTAGAATAGAATAACATGGAGAGGATATTTGGATCTGCTGCAAATATCAGGTAAGTGCAGTAGTGCAAATTATTTTAGTAGTGCAGTAGTGCAAATTAATTAGTGCAGTAGTAATACATGTTAGATAGTGCAGTAGTGCAAATATCAGGTAAGTAGTGCAGTAGTAATAGACACATCCATGTCCTACAATCCTAACATTGAGTCAGAATGCCAAAAACCTCCATATGTAAGGCTGCCATCATGAGCATAGAAATTCAGAATTATGGTATGGGTATAAATGTTAGATAGGACATTGACTATACACAACGTGAATTTGGTTGGTTATAGCTCTTGAATAGCACCAATGAATCAGCTTGGCAAATCTTGAACATCACCAAACTGAAGTCCAGAAAAGATAACACTGACATCAGTAAGAAAAATTTTATGCAAAATAAGCATTGCTATGTAATAAACTGTGGTTATAAAAACTGCAAGTTGGTATGATTTCCATAAGTCATAGGTTTCAGTTCATACAGTTCTGAACAATCTGATGAGTGGCAAGTTAACAATCTGATGAGTGGCAAGTTACCCACCATCTTAGTACACATTCAGCCATGAGCCCTCACATGAGATATTCAGAAAATAATTTAGAAAGCATTTTAAAGATATTCAGAAAGCCCTATAGGAGGAGAGAATAAAGGAATACAGGGAAGAGAGCTAGATGTCTGTAAAGCATCCTTTATCAATATTCTTGAGGAATCCATATTCTTGATAAAAGGAACGACCTGTGCCACATGGACTATTCATCGAGCCTTGCAGATGTTCTTCCATCTGTGGAATGCTTTAAGAAAATGCTTTGATATTGTTGAATCATTTACATTCAGCTCCTCCCCCTGTTTGTTTGTTGGTGCAGCAAAGGAAAGTCTCCTGTTTTTATTGATGTGGCATATAAATTAACACAGTCATTATTTAATCTGAACTTCATAAGTACCTTGCAAACTTGAATGTGTAGCAAAGCAAACTTGATTAAAGATATCTGCAGTTTTATATTTTTGAAGCACCAATCTAGGTTGGTGAAATTCTTTAGACATGCAGCAACAATTTTACTTATGGTGTAGTTACCTATTTACCTTGCTCCCACATGCTCCTGTTTAAGTTAGCTTTGACCATGGAGATAATGAAAATAGAAGTAGTTAACATATTAGTAAGTTAAAGGTAGTGTGCATCCCCACTGTACAGACCATGTTATGACAATCTCATATGTTAGAAGCATGCAGATACTTTTCGTACTATTATTGATTGAATACTGGTTAAAGGCAATGTGCTTTGTAAATTATTGATTTGGTCCTTTTTAAGCAAAGTTTTGTTGTGTTCTCAGGATCGCTACCGTCAGGGCCTCAACAAGGTCAGCCTACTTTTCATACTATAACTGTAATAACTTGTGAGGCATATACTAACTATTTAGAAACAGTGAATGTCTATGCTGCCATCACTAATGTACTAAAGTTGGTGCAATGATCATTTGTAATGGCATCTTCATCAGTAAGTAATCGCTCTTTTCTGGTTTTGTCTTGAAATATCCAATCATGGAAGACAGATGATCCATCTTCCACTAACTGAAGAACCTAACGATACTGTGACATAAGAGAAAAGCATCCAAATACCCTTAGGAAAGCTTTACCTCCAATAGCAATCCACTAAATTTGAAAGCCAAAATGATATAAATCTAAACTATTAGTTATTAATCTGATTAAGCAAACCTACTAGCTGGACCATCGTCACTGAATGGGAGACCCTGAAGTCATCATTCGCTTGGTGTAGACCAAAGAAAAAAATTGAGGTCCAGTTCTTAGCTAAAGATCCGACTCATGGTGTGAACCGTGGACCATAGATGTCACGTGACTTGTTGAGAACTCAGAGAATTCATGTAGTAGGTTTCTCCTATTTAGGTATAGTAGATATGTATTTACAACTTATTATTTATGTTTGTTTTGTGCACACCAAGACTATGGAAGAAATTTATGATCGACCTATTAGCATATGATGAGAATTCACGGTGTTGCATGATTTTTCTATCCGTACGAGAATATCTTAGCCGCATCACGGGCATAGACAATAAAAAAAATAGTTGTGGAGGATTTATGTATCATGCACTTATTTTGACATTGTTACTAAATTTGACGTTTATTTATTTGAATGTGGCTCGAAACATTATGTTGCTAAGCCAAGTTAAAATTTATTTGTCTTTATTTCGACCAACTATTTTTTGGTACTCTTGTTACGTTGAAAATTTGAGCTCCTAACCTGCTATTTTTTTATTTTTATTATGTTGAATTATGTTAAAAATGAAAAGAATCATGTAGCAACGTACGGACATTTACCTAATATTTCCAATATTAATAATCACAATCAAATAGCAAGGCTAACCATACCAAACACGCAAACACACACACCAAATGACCATTAGCTAGGGTCCAATCCAGAGGCACACTCTAGTACCGTACCACAGTACCAGTGCCACCATTGTAATGCAGCCATCATATGCCAATGCCAATGCCAGTGACACAAGGCAATATGCAGACTGCAGTTTTTCAGTGTATACATGCTGAGTATGTGTTATCTGGACTATTCATATAGCGTATCGAGATATGTGTCATTTAAAACAGTAGGGTTTCACGTTAGGTAGTGTATGTAACACGAATCTCAAAGCAGTTTTGAACGGTACAGATAGCACATGCTGAGTATGTACATGCTATGATACATTATTGCAACGTGCATGGCCCCATAGTCAAAGGCAGTGGCTGAGTGCCGCACAGCCACAGGGACACCCTGCACGCTCTCCACCTCGTGGTGATCACTGGTCAGGGGCCCGTCGAGCCAATGCAGTCTATCTGCTGTACAAGCTCCTCAACCTCTTCGTCGTCCATCTCCGCCCACGGCTCCGCCTCAGTGGCAGCTGTAGCCGCAGCCGCGACGAGCTCCTCAACCTCTTTCTCGTCCATCTCCGCCCATGGCTCCGCCGCCGCCTCAGTGGCAGCCGCGGCCGCGACGAGCTCGTCCACCTCGGCGTCGATCTCCACCTGCTCCTCCCCGAGCAGCTCGTACCACATCATGTCCGTGGCGTTACCGGCGTCAGAAATCTGCGCCGCCGCCTCGACCTCGGCGCCCGCTGCCAGCGCCAGCTCCTCGAAGGCGAGGACGTCCGCTGCGTCCGGCGCGGTCGCGGCCGCGGCAGCGTCGAGCAGCCGCCGCTTCCTGCCGGCGGCCTCTACGTGCGCGCCGCCGCGGCCGCCTTGGCCGCGGCGCGCCAGCAGGCCGTCCAGGAAGGCCGGGCTCCTGACGGCGCGCGCCAGGGAGGCCGTGCACTGCTCCTGCCGCCGCTCCGTGCCCCGCACGCGCCGCTCCATGTCCAGCAGCTGCGCGCGGGCCTCCTCCTGCTCGCGCCGCAGCCGCGTCAGCTCCCGCGCCAGCGCCTCCCGGTCCCGCCGCAGCCTCTTGAGCTCGCTGTTATCACGGTCTCCGCCGCCGCCGGCCCCTGCCGAAGACGGAGTAGACGCTGTGGATCCCGGGCGGCGCCGCTGGATGTTCACGAGGAGGGGCCGCTGCCCCGCGAGGAATTCGGCGTGCGCGAACTCCCACCTGTCAGGGCTCACCTTGCGGAATCCCTGCACGACACGCGCGCGAACAGCAAGCACGTCCACGATAACTTTAAAATTAGCAAAGAGAATCAGCTAGCAAATCGATTAGAGAAGAATAACATTAGTAGTATATTATTCTACTACACTAAGATTGCGATGTTTGTTGTTAATTACGAATTGAGATGTGATTACGGACGTAGGTGTTGAGCTGCCGGAGGAAGGTGGAGAAGTTGCCGTGCTTGAAGCGGCGGGGAAGGTGCCCCGCCGAGAAGGCGTGTGGATCCCAGACCACGAAGCTGTTCCGCGCGGCGCCCCACGAGATCACGCCGTCCGTCGCCGGGTCCTCCACAAGCTCGAACGTCTTCGCCAGGAACGGCGGAACCGCGGACCCCGCCGGCGTCTGCCAAGGCTCCGGCGCCGGCGCCGGCGCCGCGCCGGCGGCTCCCGGCCAGTGCCCGCCAGCAGCGTCGCCGTCGGCGTCTAACACCACTACCACATCGTCGTCGTCCTCCTCCTGCTTAACCGTCACGGCTGGGCGCTCCATCCGGCGGAGCCGCGGAGGGCGCGCAGCAGGTGCTGCGATGAGTTCGTCGCGTTGAGTAGTAGGCTGGTGGGTGGGTTCGGTTGGTGTTTTGGCGGAAGACATGGGTGGTGTTCTGCTATTTATAGGGAGGGGATGGAATGTTCTAGAAAGTACGAGAAGGAAGGGATGGAGGAGCAGCCGAGCAGGATCGGCGTGAGATATTTTCTTTGGAAGCTGCTCACGGGCGCCAGAGCTCGCGGAAACGGCCTAATTTTTTACAATTTAGCTTTTTTTTATTTTTTTACATTTGGCCCCCAGCTTTTTTTTATTTTTTTACATTTGGCCCCCTAAAAAATATATACTCATCTTTGGATTTAGAGGGTCGGCGCCAGAACTTGTGGCTCCGAGATAACACGTTTCGGCGCCATAGATCTTGGTTTCGAGGTGTCTACCCACCTACAGCATGACATTCTAAGTAACACTAACGTGGCCGGTATCTCGGAGCCACAAATCTTGGCGCCGAGTTCGGAACCATAGATCTTGACGCCGAGCTCAGAAGAAGTAGGTGAAAATAATATAGACGAGCGTAGAGGATGACCTTGCAGCAGGTGTAGGTCCTCTCCTCTGCACGCAGCTTTCTCGCAATCTATGATGGCTCACTAGGGCCTTATTTTGTCAAACATTGAATTAGTTATCGTGATTTATAAGTAAACTGTGTAATTAGTTATCTTTTTTATCTATATTTAATGTTTCATGCAAGTGCCGCAAGATTCGTTCATGCAAGTGCCGCAAGATTCGATGTGACAAGAAATCTTGTAAAGTTTTAGTTTTTTGGGTATATCTAAACAAAGCCTAAGGCGTATGCTCAATAGTAGAAGTAGAAAAGCTACTAGTCATGATGTGTGACAGCATACATGGCTACAGTAGGTATAGGCTTCTAAAAAAGTTTGTAAAAAATTTTAGATTCCCAGTAACATCGAATTTTATGATACATGTATAAAATATTTAATAAAAATAAAAATAATAATTAATTATATAATTTGTTTATAATTTACGAGATGAATCTTTTGAGCTCAGTTACTATAATTGAACAATATTTGCTAATGCCTTGTTTAGATGTGAAATTTTTTTGAATTTCGCTACTGTAGCACTTTCGTTTGTTTGTGGTAAATATTATCCAATCATCTCCTATAACTAAAAAGACTAAAAGGAAGACCACCATATGGTGCGACATTTTTTCGTCGCTTCTGTCTCCCCTCCGTGCGATCGTCCCCTCGCTCTGCCGCACGCGAACAAAAGGAAACATCGCCACCGCGCCCGCGTTCCGAAGGAAACCTGCGTTCAAAGAAACTCCATCAATCATGCCGCAGCAGACACCATCCCCAACCCCCAACCCCGCGCCCGCATCCGCTCCTAAGCTTCCCGTCCCTGCGACCATCCGTGAGCTCCCCGTCCCCACTCTCTGCGGCCGCATACGCACCCGCTCCCCGTCCCTGCGGTCGCTGGCTCGCCCGTAGACGTCGCTGCTCCCCATCCCCGCTCGCTTCGGCCGCTTGTAGACACGCCGAGGTCGCCCAGATCCGCCGCGCCGCTGGCATCCAGTGCAAGGCCGTGCAGCAGATCACGGGGAGGATATCAATGGCTTCGACTACGCCTCTATTAGCGTTTCTTAGCGAAACCACTAAAGATAGAGTTTGAGTCCATCCATAATGATAACACTAGAAACATTCTTGGCATATCCTAACCACCATCACTTCAGAATGATAACCCAAGGCTCTTTACGGTGCGGGCCTAGGCAGTGCAGTCTGGTACTGATGATTAGTAATGCCAGATTGGCCTTCCTAACCATCCTTACTTACGATATGCAAAGCTGTGGCCCGGCGTCAGGTGAGTGCACAAGGATTACAATCTTTAAGTAAAGGTACTTAGGTACGCCAATCGATAGCTCAGTATGAAATAAGAATAACTCTGCAAGCACATAGAACTATCATTGTAGCATTTCAACCCGTAAATGGGTGTCGTATTTATAATTCCCGTAGGAAGGCATTTATATCTGACATGGTTATAACATGATTACTTATTAAAATGCATGGTAGGCATAGAGTAAACAGGGGTAAGATATGATATTTGGAGATAGTGGACACACATCTGGGTCATCCTTAAGGATAAAAGATAAAATAAAGAATAAAAGAATATAACTACTGAGCAGGCATGGTTCGTATATAACTATGCTAAAAACTATTAGTAAGTCATCTAACTAGCATGTCTAGAGATAGGATCAGGTTTGAGATGATAGGAAGATCCCCATAGCTGGTCTGCCAGCAAATAAAGACTTTACATGACTCCTACCGAATATCCGAACGTGGGGGAATACGAAGGATGACAGGGCTGTCACCACCCTGCCACCTACCCCTCTGCCCGTGGGATACCCGCATATCCACTGATCTCCGCATACCTGAACACCATGTTCACGTATTTGGAAACAACTCTTAACCTCCACAGGCCCCAACCCTTCGGATTGACAGGCTAGGTTAAGAGCAATCGGAACAGCCCAGTGAACCATCATCTCATCCCTAATTCTACTTGTATTCATATAAGTTAGATGAACGATGAAGAACAGGGATGAATATATCAAGAACATAGCACAAGAACTAAGAACTAGTTCATATACTATGAACATGATATAGACATAACTATACTCTAGTTCATAAGCACAATTATATAAAGATAACAATAACTTGCTCATGGAAGAAGACTGATTATGATTCATACCAAGAGGATCCTTTCTTCCTAGGAGACAAGCTCTCCTTGGTAGCTCTTGCCTTACTCTACTACTAGTCTAATACTAAAGATACAAGTGAGAGGTGTGAGGAAATGTAGACTCCAAATGATGTGTGTTTTACAAATGAGGGGGAGCCATCTATTTATAGCCCAACTAGGACGGTTCGGGGGATCTAAATATGGTAGTAGGTGAAACCGTCCTATGCATGGCGGCATGCAACCGCCAGAGAAAGGTGGGGCCGGTTTGCCGCCACCAAGGTTGCGCCCGCAACCTGGTGGGCCCCACCTGGCCACCGCCTTCGTGTGGCTTGCTCCCTGCTGGACCTCCTTTGCTGCTTCGGTTACGATTGGGTCCAGTTCGATGTTGAAGGTGGGCTTCGTGTTTATTTTTGATTGCGCACTTGTGAATTCATCTTTTTTAAATTGCGCTTTCTTTATTTTATTGTTTTCTTCCACTTGTCACATTATAAATTCTGCAAAACAAAATACCATGGTACAAGTGGAACTATGTCAATAGCAAAAGCATATGTGATTTAAATATGTTTATTCCTCTTCTTTTTAGTCTAAGTTGGCAGTATAAAATCCTCCATAGTGACTGCCAACAGCCTCCATCCTCAGCCAGTGCTGGGGGCTGCTGGTGCGACATGAGCTGCAGCGACTTGTCTCTAGACGAGATGGAGGCCACGGTGCGGAGGACGGAGTTTGTTGTGTTCGATCGGTGCGGCGCGGACGAGGACGGTGAGAAGGGGAAGGATCTCACTGTTTGTGATGATGGTGAACCTGAGCCTCGCCTGGTGTTGAAAGAGAAGCATGGTGCCTTCGGGGACAGCTTGTCGGACTGCAATGGAGCGCACGCCGACATCGATTTCGTCGAGGAGTTGCCATGGTTGAGGTACCACGGATACGAGTATGATGATAGCTTGGATGATGAGATTTTGGAAGAACAGGTTGTTGGAGCAGAGTTTTCTGTGGAGCAAGAAGAGGGACAAGGAACATCTGGTAGATCCTTTGATGAGTACAAAAAGGGTGCTGCTGAAGAACAGGAAGAGAAAGAGAGCGATGAGGAAAACCCAGCGAATTTGGTCCGTGACCAAGAGATCCTTGCAGATCAAGATGAACAAGGAACATCTGCTAGATCCTCTGATGGGTACAATGAGGGTGCTGCTAAAGGACAGGAAGAGGACGATGAGGAAAACACATCGAATTTGGTCCATGACGAAGAGATCCTTGCAGATCAAGGTGTTGCTGCTTGCAGAGTGGAGGCATGTGAGGAGCTAGATGGAAGAGATGATGACAACATTCTGGAGGCATCTGTTGAACAAGGGACGACAGAAGAGAAGCTCTCTGACGATATCTACAAATCTCAAATACCTGATCAAGAAGTAATAGCAAGGGCAGGTGCTATTCTGGAAGATAGCTTCAAAGAGGATGTTTCATCGGACCAAGAGGCAAATGATGATAATGAAGATGAGTGCCATGTGGAATCTGATGGCGAATCAGATGTTCCTGGGGAGCACGATCTGGAGGATCAACAGAGCATGCCAGACGATGGCTCTGAAATGGAAATTTCTGAGGACACTATCTCTTGAGATGGATGCAAAGAGGATTTTTCTGAGAAAGTAACCTCCACAGCTGTGTTAGCAGGTGAAATTTCTTACTTCAGTTCAACTGATTGTCGAGATGTTGATATCAACAAATTAGTAATCGATAACCTTAACCAAAATGATTGTACTGCAGACAATGTGTTTGAACAATATGACAATTCTGTGGATGATGAACCTGAACAAGATAGCAGCCTTGCTAATGCTCAAAATGAATTGGGTAATCCAACAAGCAAAAATGAAGATGCTTTTGAAGAAACTACTATTGTGCAACAAATCGATCAAGACAACAATGCAGATACTCAAAAGGAATTGGAGATTATGACATCCGTTCTGGAAGAATCTGGTATGTGCAGTGCTGGGGGCTGCCGACCGGGTATGTGCAGCTGCCTGTGGGCATCGTCGGGCCGCTCCTACTCGATGGCCAACACCAAGGAATGCCTCATCTGAAAGGTCCAAATGGCTAGAGGGGGGGTGAATAGCCTATTTAAAATTTCTACAAACTTCACTAAGCAAGTGAGTTAGTAAAACAAATGGCGAAGCAATTCTAGCACTAGCTCAACTAAGCTATGCAAGCCACCTAAACAAACTAGTACTAGGCTAAACACTAAAGAACAACAACAAGAGAACTAAGCTAAACAAGCTACACAACTAGCAAGGTATGCACAAAAGTAAAGGAGAGGTGAGTGATTGTTATACCGACGTTGTAGAGTAGAAATATAGCCAATCAAACAATCACCACAATAAGAGAATCCTCGGCAAGAGATGACACAAGATTTTTTACCGAGGTTCACTTGCTTCCCGGCAAGCTAGTCCTCGTTGTGACGATACACCCACTTGATGGATCACGAGCTAATTGGCAATCCAAAGCCAAACCCTCAGCGGGTGCCGCACATCCACTCACAAGATGGGGATCCTCCAAGCCACGAGCAATCCACTAGAGTAGCCAATTGCGATCTCCCGCAGGGAAGGCTCAAGAACCCCTCACAAAACACTTGGTGAGGCTCGAAACAATCTCCAATCACGAGCTCAACACCACCGCTACTCCAAGCCGTCTAGGGCATCGGGAAACACCCAAGAGTAACAAGAAATCCGCAGCAAACTCAAGAATCAAGTGCCACTAAATGCAACTCTCAAAGCAATGCACTTGAATCTCACTCAATCTCACTAGGATTAGCAAACAAGCAAGGAGATGAGTGGAGGGAGTGTTCTCTAGCTCAATGTATGTCTCAACTCTCAAGTAATCAAATGTGCAAGAGCTAAGCTCCCAAAGCCGGCCACCCTCTATTTATAAGCCCCTCAAAGAAACTAGCCGTTGGCCACTTTCACTGGGCTGAAAACGGGAGCACCGGACGCTACTAAGTGATCACCGGACGCTCGACCCCCAGCGTCCGGTGCACTGGAGATGACCACATGTCCGTCCTGAATCTCGCGTGTCAGATCCTAACGGTCACCTGCGGATCACCGGACGCTCTGCAGGTCCACACTGGACGCGTCCGGTGCACACCGCACTCATGCGCAGAGAGTTTGTCAAACTCGCGACCTCACCGGACGCTGGGCACCGGACGGTCCGGTGCTCACCGGACTCGTGCGCAGAGAGGGTTGCAAAAACCCCTCACACCGGACGCTAACCACCGGACGCTCTCAGAGTGCGTCCGGTGCTCAACCCTAGCAGGGTCAAGCACACCGGACTCTGAGGCCAGCGTCCGGTGCCTCCGCACTCAGCGTCCGGTGAGTGTTTCTCAGTGAGAAAACACTCCCGCGACTTCTCCAAATTTCCCACCGGCGCAATAGAAAATATACACTTAATTTTCTCAAAAGCGCCGAATCCCGCCGAGCTTGCGAGGCGGGATTCGGCGCTTTTGAGAAAATTAAGTGTATATTTTCTATTGCGCCGGCGGAAGGGAGAGAGGAACCCACACCCCTCTCAACCCTAGGAAAAACACCTCCTTTGCAAAAGTGCTAACACCAACAAGTGTCCACCACCAAAGTGCAAGTGTGTTAGCTTTTCTCAAACATTTTTCCAAAGGAGTTAAGTTAGCACTTTACTAGATCCTAATGCATATGCTCAAGATGTAGACCTAGTAGCACTTGATTCGAGAGATGACCGTGATTTCCCCTCTTGATAGTCGGCTATCTATCCTAAACCCGGTCAATCACTTCTCTACTCATCTTAGACCAGCAAAAGTAAAACCCTACGTTTATACCTTTGCCTTGATATCTTTGCTCCTCGTCTATCATCATGATCTCCACATCAAGCTTCATCTCTTTGTAGTCATGTGGCCACCTCTCCATGCCACCATGCACCTTCATCACATGTGTTGCTATGCCTAACTCAAATCACTTAAACATAAGGCATTAGCAACTTGGTGTCATTAATTACCAAAACCAAACTTGGGCTTTCACTCATCACCAGCACCAACCAGTCCTCGGGCTCCTCAGCCCTCTCTTCTTTCCTTGTGTGCCCAGTCACCCTCACAACTGCGCACGAGATCCCTAACCAAACCCTAGGCGAGGTTTGGCAGAAAATTTTCGCTTGCTACTGCTGGCCACGACCTTACCCTTGAGAAGATGTGAGATGGAGAGGGGAGGGAAGGTCGGAGGAGCGGATGAATTGGTGCAACTCCCGGGTGAGGTCAAGCATCAACGCCGGTATAGATATTTTACTGAGCTTTCAGCCTTGCGCTTAATCACTAGATAAAGTATCAATATTTGTTCAATTGTTCCACATTGAGTCTCAAAAGTCCCTTTATAAAAAAACAACTGAATTATTAGATTTGATGGAAGAACATCTAGGGTATATACAAAATCTATTTAATGAAAGTACAATATTTAGTTAGCTAAAATCGAATGTTTTACTTTCCTGACTGAAATGTGCTTATGTTGATACTCTGAAACTATTTATGTCTTTATAGGTTCACTACTATGATTGGTACTGGTACTACAGTTAAAGTCATGTATTTTGCTAAGTGAGTATGTCAGCAGTGGCGGAGCTCGTCCATTTTGATGCCTAGGGCCATAGTCAATTGACGAGCTACATCACTGACGATCAAAGCACATATACCACCCGTACCGAGCTAAAATACCACCCGTACCGGGACTAATATCGATAAATAACAAAACAAAGCTCATAGATGCATAAGGTTAAATGATATCTTGATTTCGTATTTAAATCCATAATAAAATTGACATAACATGATAGTGGTTAAAAGAAATACCTAACTAATTATGATCTGGTTCACCCTCGCCTCTCATATCTTCATCAAGAGCTTCATATGAACCTGAGCCTACATATGGATGTGGTGTTTAAGAACATTAGCAGTGCAGTCCATAAACATCCATAAATATAATTGATCACTTGGCAAAAATGATAATAATATATCCAAGCAAGTAAGCAACATACCACTTGCTCTAGTTTGAGACAATGGAGGTAACTTGTTCACCCGAGACTTTAGTTCTTGAAAATGATATAAAATGTCATCATCCTTGATGTTTGCAAAGACATCTCGCTCAATATAACAAACCATCCTATGATTCAACCATTCACCTCCCATCTTATTTCTTAACTCATTCTTCACAAATTTCATAACTGAGAAGGCTCTCTCAACAGTGGCGGTAGCAACTGGCAAAGTCAAGACTAACACAACGAGACGATAAACCAATTTAAAAACGGTGTCTCTCTCAGTTTGAACCATCTTAAAAGCAAGATCTCCAAGGTCGTGACAATCAGCAAAGGTAGAATCATTTCTCACTTCACCAATGAATAAGTCAATTTGATCTCTAAGGCGTAAAAGTTCATATGGGGAGAAGTCATCTTTATAAATCCCAGCTAGCTCTAGTATTTTGGATCTGTCATAGTTGGCAAAAGAATTCCTTGGATCTAGACAAGCAATGCATCTCAATAGTTGAGTAGATCTTTCAGCAAAGCGATTATTCATTTCCACAATAATCTGATCATACACCACATTGAATATTTCATACTTGAAATGGTGATAGTAAGTCACTAATTGCCCTCCTCGTCCCCTTGCACGACCCCTAACAGTTATGGTTTCTTCCATATTTGGTATTGTGATATGATGTGACAGACAAAAGGCCTTTACCTCCTCAAATAGTTCTTCCCAACCATTCTCACGTACCTCACTAACTTGTTCTAGTGTTGTCCCAATCAATCCTATAGCCCGAATAATGTTCTGATCTTTCTTTTGCAAGCATTGTGACAAATCATTAGTTTTTCCTAATAATCGGATCATGAGAAACATAACAAGCACAAATTCAAAGGTCTCCATTTGTTTCAGCAAACCTGAAGCCACGTATCTCTTGTCCCCATTAGTGGTACCTCAGCAATATTCTCTAGTACCTCTAGAATAGCATTCCACATGAGATAAATGCGAGACAAGGTTTTATGATGTGAACCCCATCGAGTATCCCCTGGTCGTGCAAGGTTGGTTTCCTGGTTTTTCCCTCTCCCTGGAAAAATCTCACCTCTCTCCAATTGATTCACAAGTTGCTGCATTTTTATCCTTATTTTTGTACCATTCTAGCATCTCTAAAAAGTTCCCCTTATTGCTTGAGCTAGAGGATTCATCATGTCCACGAAAAGCATGTGCTTGCAATAAAAGGAACCTTATAACTCCCAATATAATAAGCATTCGCCCTTTATATTCCTCCTCCGACTTCTTACTACCACGGTTAATCACATGTGTCACACTTTGTCTTTGGTTTTTGAAGTCCTCATAAGCCCTCCTAGACTTATTGTGATCTATACCATTAGAGTGAGCATCAATCAATTCACGCCCATCCTTCCATCCACGAAACCCATTAACCGTGAAAGCATCAACACCAAAATTTTCAGCTCTAGGTTGTTTGAAGAGATAACAATAAAAACAAAATGCGGCATCTTTTGCAATACTATATTCCAACCATCCATGATTATTGAACCATATATCATGAAATGACCTATTGCGATTGTTTATCTTCCTTTTTGGATAACTATGACCTTTTGGTTGGCATGGACCTTTAGAAATATAAGCTCTTCTAATTGCATCCCTAATGTTTGGATCCATTTGCTCAATTGGTGTCCCAAGCCCAGGATCAGAAACAATGTCATCAGCACTAGCAGCAACAGGGGGATTATTTTGCAAACCATTTGCACTGATAGGTACTTCTTCTGCTATTTCTGGTTCTTCGACAACCTGTGCATCTTCTTCTACTTCTGATTCTGGTTGTGCAAATGCAGATGGTTGTGCTGGTTGTATAATTGGCGTAGGAGCCGGAGTAAAAAAGGATTTTATTGTTCTGCTACTCCCAGTCCCCTGCCTGCTCCTCTTCATTATGCAATTCTAAGTATCTACTCCCAAAGTTCTTTCATTCAATTCCTACTAGATCTGGAACTGAAAGAGTTTAACATCAAATTAAAATTACAACTTCAGAAGCGATGGAAAAAAGGCAGATTATAATTAGAAATTAAAAAAAATTACTGACCGGCAAGTAGTAGATGCAACTTCAGAACTTCAGTCTTTCAGCAGTCCCCTGGTCTTCGATCATCAGGTGCAAGTATGCAACTAGTAGCTACTGGCAGCCAGGGGTGATCCAGCGTGCGGCATGCCTCCGTCTCCGTGGCTCTGTGTCCCTGCTCCACTGCTCACGAACCAGCAAATGGGAACGGACGTGCGGTGAGCCGGCGGCAGCAGATACGAAGAGTCGGAGGGAGAGCAAGAGTCACGACTCGCGAACAGGAAAGGACGTGCAGATACACGGTGCGGCGCTCGCGCTGCCTCCTTTCCCTCTCGGTCTGTCTTCCTCTCTGTTGGGCCAACAATTTCAGCCCAATACCTAGGGCCAGGCCAAGGAACTATTCATATTCTATAAATTTTTTTGGGCTGCGACTAGGGCCGTGGCCCTACTGGCCCTAGCCCAAAATCCGCCCCTGTATGTCAGATTTTCTAATATCGCTCACTTTAAATTTTGAAACACAGTGAATGAACTATTTGCCATCATGTATAGCACTTGCCTGATGTGATGTCATGCTCTCAGTCTTGACCAAGTAATTATTTTTGTTTGTTGTCTTACTAGACAACAAATTTTTAGGGGAAGAAGAGAAACCTGTAGATCTGTTTTAGTTTGTTTTCTAGTAACCTGCAAGAAATTTGCCTCCCTCATTAGTTGTCTTCTTTAAATTTTATTTGGTGGCTTGTCCTTTGGGTTGGAATCCTGTGCATGTTGACTTTTTTTGAACACACTGAGTATTGCCTAATTCTGAAATCTAAAATGTACATTGTCTCATGATCTAGCTGGAATGCTTTATTTTATAAGAACTTATTAAAACTGCATATGTCTCCTTATCATTTAACTGTTGTATGTTGTCAACTTGTCATACATTCAAATGACCAGTTAGAATCTCAGAATTTTGTGGTGTTTGTGTTTTTTAGATCTTATATCCATTGAACTTATTTGTTTATTAATCTGCATGGTAATGAAGGTATCTCAAAAAAATCTACCAAAATAAGAAACAAAAATTGAGATGGTACTTATTTTTATTTGGCCATGGATATATGTTTGGACACAAGAAGGAGCTTTATGGGTACCAACCAAGTTAAATCATGCAGCTTTATCCAGAAGTGCTTGGAGATAGATGCTAATGGTTTTTTTATTTATGTGAGCTTATCTGCCTACCTTTGCATTCTTAGTTGGTCCAATGTCATCTTCATTGACAGAAAATAGGGTTTTTACAGTTTAATCCCAACTCATGTGCAATGCTCTTTTTAGGATATCGCACAGGGACATATATAACACATGGATGGATATCGCACAGGGACAGATATAACACATGGATGGATATTGCTCGGGAGCCAAAATGTGTGATTCAATTTAGATAGATTTACTGATGCTCCTTCTATTATCTGAGGTACTGGATAATATAAAGAGTAATGATTTTATTTAGCTCTGTTATGGAACTGTAGATATCTTTGTTTCTATTCAAGTAAAGTTATTTGCTACATCTTCTCATTTTTATACAGTCTAGCTTCTATACCTTTTAATTTAGCAGTGTATTAGACAATATTGCTCCCATGTGTAATGAAAACTAAAATAAAATATTATGAATAGTTGCTGGTTTATACCCAGGACAATAAATTTAAAATCTTAGTGCACATATCAGCATTGACCAATTCAAATGTAATTTCCTTTTATTTATTACACTGTATGAAATATGATGGCATTCATGAAGGGCTCCATCCAATGAATTGCTATCTTAGATAGGCATGTATTGACAATTGCTCCACCAAGAGGGTCGCGTGATGAGGTGGTGTGCATTAGCATATGCTTTCGGGCTATGAGAAGTTCACACACAGGCAATTGAATTAGACGTTCTTCCATTGGGGGCATCAGGTGAAGTTGCCAAATTGTTTGTGTTCTGAATATTAGTAATTTGTTAGATTTATTTAGAGAATTTTTAGCATTGAACATTCAGAGTAGATATGAGATATCCACCTCCGAGCTCTAAGGTTGGTAACTTTTGATCATTGCCGTGCTTCATGTTTTCTACAACCAGATATACCATTGATGTTTATTTTTGGCTAATTATTATCTTGATAAGTGTTGATCATTTCTGTTCAACTCATTCATGAATTAGTTTTAGCCTATACAATTGATGAAGCTCAAGTGCCATTCTATAACTATGCTTATTAAGACGGAGAACTGAGCGGGAGACGGAGGCTCCTACGATAAAGCCACCGGCAGACGACTCTACCACGACCCCTGCAGCAAAGCTGACAGCTACTTCAGCCTGCGCAGTCAGTTCAGTGATAGGGTGGTAGAGTTCACAGATCTATGTGGTATCACTGGTTGGTGGCACTTGACCCTTTAGTACCACGGCTATTGTGTGCCATCAAGGCATTTGTTGCCAGCTGTAGTTCTATATATTTACACTCCATTTACTAGTAAATTCTCAAATAATTTCTACTCACCTGTGATTGGTGGATAATTCATATGATTCTTTTTACTCCCCCTGTTCTAAATTATAAGTCACTTTTGTTTTTTTCTTACATCCATTTTGCTATGCATATAGATAAATAATATGTTTAAATACATAGCAAAATGAATGAACCAAAAAAAGTCAAAGCGACATATAATTTGGAACGGAGGGATTACTTCTGATATATGCCCACTGATTTATTGGTTTTGATATTGTTGCTAAAAATACATGGAAGTTCAATGATGCTTGATTTTTGGCTATTGCCATGACGATTTGCTTTATTTATATCAGGCTAGAAATTTCAGAGTATTTATCTGTATGGCATAGAGTCACTTTTTGTAGCATTGATTTCTCATCGATGTCAACGTGAAATTCCTATGGTCATAGCATATATTTACATGTTTACTAGAAAATGTCCCCTTCTTTTGCATACAGTGATGAATGAAAAGTCACAAAGTAACTAAATAAGAGTAATCATGATGCATGAACTGCCGCCATTGTGCTAATAATTGTTTCAACTTTTATATGCTCAAAAGCTTTCCTGTTCAGTAGTGATCAATTGCACCAGCTGCAGCTGCAAGCTAATTGTACTACCATCTACATGTTTTTCTTGTGGAAATGTAGGGGTGTATGTTAAGTTATTGGAGTCTGCTGTCTCTTTTGCATTTTTAGCTGATAGCTAAATAATAAAAGCCACTTGTTTTGTACTTGCATTTAGTGCTTCTACTTGGACGAGAGGCGTGGGCTGATTTGCGTGCTGGTGATAGTGGTCATGCTACTTGTTACATACTGTTGTAGCAAAGGTATGGTTTAATGAAAACCTCTAATCTTTTTTTGATTTGGTCATATTGCTCAATGGAAAGTACTCTTCTATTGTTCTTGAAACTGCTCACTAGTCAGTAAATTAATAAAATCAGGTGGCAGATTGCATAGGAACTTCTAGATATCCATACCCATTTGGTCTCTGCCTCCTAGGGGCTCTTGTCGCTGCATCAACACAGGAAAGAATTCAGTGCTGCTCACAAGAAATTTTGCAAGCTTAGGGCCATATGTTCCGCCTCAAGGTAGGTAGGGGCTCGACGCCTATAACTGATTTTAGATGTCTTAATTAATTTTTGGAGAAAGAATGAGGGAGTGTTGATAATGAATCTAAGCTTTGATGAATGTAGCTAGCTGTATCTCCGATGTTCCAGATGCCCTGATTCACTACCTCCTTAGAATTTGCCCCTGGTTAGTCCTGATGCACTATATAGTGTTTTGTATCCATACTATGCAAACTTTCTATGAAAACAAAAGGTATTATGTATGAGTCACTAATATGTGAATATTATGTTGGTCCTGATATTTGCATTTAAACAAATAAATTTCATTCAAGTTTCTTGCTTCAAAAGAATAAATTTCATATGCAGTTACTTGCATATGTTTTTTATTATGGTATATTCACCATCCATTTTAGGCGGATGAGCATTAATAGGGACCAGGGGAACTTGTGTTCCCAAAAAATCATTTCTCGTTCTAATAGATGTTAACCAGTGGGAAACAAAGATAGCATTAATTTTTTTAATTCATTGTAAGTCCATATAGAAGTTATAAAATCTATGGCCTATAACTATAGCATATTGTTTTTTCTTTTCTCGCACAACTATCACGAGTACTTTCAGTGTATCATGACCGACATGATAGATATTGTTGAAGGAAAATCTCATGCGGAAGGTATAACATCCGTTGTAACGCATCGATACGATCCTAGCTATGATATAGCTAGCTAATGTTAGGATATTGCTTTTAGATTAATTTGGTCTAGATATGACACTTTGTTTTTACTAAATGTCACTTTAATGTTAGTATATTTAATTTTTGCAGTATCGTTATCTTATTATGCGATCCTTATGATTTTAGTACAAATTGTTAGTTATCCCGTAGCAACGCACGGACACACTACCTAGTAGATTAACTAAGGTCAATAGATTTGTCTCACGATTTACAGTTAAACTGTATAAATAATTTTTATTTTTATTTATATTTAATGCTTCATGTATATACCACAAAATAAAAATGAGAGTGCTACGGTAGCCATAACTTTATGTCTCAATCTTGGAGGATAACCGAGGTGACAGGCATTGGTCCTCTCCTCTTGCTGGCTCACTGCGCCGCCCACTCCGGCTTGCGGATGACCGGGGCTACAGGTTGCCTGCGTACGAGTCCAAAGCTACTATCGTCAGTGACAGCTAAGGCCTTGTCTAGTCTAAAAAAAATTTGTAAAATTTTTTAATTCTTCGTGATATCAAATCTTTAGATATATACATAAAGTATTAAATATATAAGAAAATAAAAACTAATTGTACAGTTTGATCGGAATTGAAGAGACGAATCTTTTGAGTCTAGTTAGTACATGATTTGATAATATTTGTCAAATATAAACAAAAATGGTACTGTTCTTATTTTGCAAAAATTTTTGAAACTAAACAAGGCCTGAAGGACTGGTTTAGGCCTTGTTTAGTTCACCCCGAAAATTAAAAACTTTTTAAGATTTCTCATTACATCGAATCTTTAAGCATATGCATGAAGCATCAGATAAAGACGAAAACAAAAGCTAATTGTACAGTTTGTCTGTAAATTACGAGATAAATCTTTTGAGCCTAATTAGTTTATAATTAGATAATATTTATCAAATAAAAACAAAAATGATACAGTGCTGAAATCCGAAATCTTTTCGGAACTAAACAAGGCCTTAGTTGGCGATTTTTTTTTTTGACTTTAACTACTTATAGCACTTTTATTTATATTTAATAATTATTATCTAATTATAAATTAACTAAAGTTAAATATATGGCGTAGTCAAATATAACATGATCACCTAAATTACAAGTTCACCATTCATTTATCCTATCCTATAATATATTTTTTTATGATTATCAGGTTTATATTGTAGTAGCAAATATAGTTGGAGCCTATATGTATATTTATTTATCTATTTTAAGTATATTCATTCAAAATTATCAAATATTATAAATCATCTATATATAAATACTTATTTAAAATATTGTCAAGCATTTGAGGATGTCGCATTTTTTATCGTGCTCTCGAGTAGTTTTTTTGTTTGTATTATTATGGCCTTGTTTAGTTCTCGAAAAAATTTGCAAAATTTTTCAGATTACCCGTCACATCGAATCTTTAGACGCATGTATGGAGTATTAAATATAGATAAAAATAAAAACTAATTGCGCAGTTTGGTCGGAATTGATGAGATAAATCTTTTGAACCTAATTAGTCTATAATTGGATAATATTTATCAAATATAAACGAAAATGCTACTAATTTCCAAAATTTTTTTAAAACTAAACAAGACCATATCATAGCTACCTACTATAGCTACTCTATGCTAGCTTTGAGGTCTAGGCTACTGCCAGTGTACTAGCTAGCATGCATGAGCCAGCGCATGCGGCGCGGAGCCAGCATGCCTGCAACAGCACTGAGAGCAGACATGTCTTGTCGTGTTTGTATGGCTGCGAGCTCGGCGTCAAGATGCTACGCTGTAGGTGGATAAATATCTTGGAGTCAAGATTTATAGTGCCGAGACGTGTTATCTTAAAGCCACGAGTTCTGATGTCGACCCTACTAGGTCAAAAGATGAGCCACGAGTTCCTACTAGGTCAAAAGATGAGTATATGTTTTTAAGGGGCTAAATGTATTTTTTTAAAAAAAGACTAAATTGTAAAAAATTAGCCGGGAACGGCTGGGCCGCGAGATACTCGTAGTTTTGCTGCCTTGCTGATGCGTCGCGTGGTCATTGGATTTCAAGTTTTTTATACTTTCTTTTTCTTTGCATGATTTTTTTTAAAAGTACTCCTCTCTGCGTGATTTGATTTAATGGATGTGATGTGATATGAGTGCTAGTTGCCAGAATCATTTGGATCTATTAAAATATCGTTTTAATTTTTTAAATTTCTTGTTTAACTCTTGGCCCTATTTAAACTTTTAGCTTTTTACCTGTGTGTTATTATAAAAGTTTAAAATAATTTATATACTATTGAGGTTTTAAAAAGCTCCTCAATATTCTTGTATGATTTTTTTTCCAGATGCCACTATGGGCCTTGTTTAGTTCATCCCGAAAACCAAAAAGTTTTTAAAATTCTCTGTCATATCAAATCTTTCGACACATACATGAAGCATTAAGTATAAATGAAAATAAAAACTAATTGTACAGTTTATCTGTAAACCGTGAGACGAATCTTTTGATCCTAGTTAATCCATAATTGTACAATAATTGCCACAAACAAACAAAAGGGCTTGGCGAAATCTAAAATCTTTTCACATCTAAACAAGGCCATGGTCAATTTTGCTTGTAACAGCAGGTAATAAACAGGAAAAAAAACGATTTTACCCTCAATTATAAAACGCATCAAAATTTTCATTCTTCCTTTAGGTGTCACTATATTCCTATGATTAAAAAAATCACCCTTTTCTCGATGCCATTATGATAAAATTCATAGCAACAACTATGTGTGCATGTAAAAAACTTTAATAATTGTAATAATAAATTTAAAATTGATCCAAAATAATGGATAATTATGACAACTACAACAAGTATTTAAACTAAATACATTAAGGCATAAACGAGGTCCAAATTTATCATGACGTGCACAGTCAGCTTGCTGTGGTTGTGAAAATCTGATTTCACGTCATGATACATTTGGACCTTGTTTATGTCTAAATGTATTTAGTTTAAATACTTGTTGCGGTTGTTGCAATTATCCATTATTTTGATCGATTTTAAATTTATTATTATAATTATTAATTTTTTCACATGCACTCATAGATGTTGCCATGAATTTTGTCATAATGATAGAGAGAAAAGGGTGATTTTTTTAATCATAGGAATATAGTTGTCGGCGTCTAGACTCGTCGTCTAAACACTAACGAGTGATGAGTCTGCGTGTCCTCCTAAACCCGGATGGTGATGCAAGAGGAACACAGAGAATTATACCGGTTCGGGCTAAGTGTGCCCTACGTCCAGTGTGAGAGTCGGGGTCTCTATTGCCTTGCAACTAAGGGTGCTTGTAGTAGGGGCGTACAAGCTGGTTGCGAGAGAGGGTTAAGTTCCAAGTCTCGGCTTTGCGGGGTGGACAGAGTAGTGCTTGCTACCCTCGAGCGTGTGTGCGTGTTGTCTTGCCTTGTATTTTTGCGTTGTGAGCGTGTTTTGGATGTGTGCTCTGGCTCCTCTTTTATAGCCACAAGGGGTCGCAGGGCTTTTACATGTTTTGACTCGTGATCTACCTCTAGTAAATGGTGAAGTAACAGTTCCGACCCTATGGAGGTTTGCCCATCTCATCCTTGGGGTATGGCTGACAGCATGGTCGCTCCTGTGAAGGGTTGCCGAGCCCTGTTGAGGTCGTGGGGGTTGGGTCGGTGATACTGCAGCGTGTCCTGTAACAGTAGGAAAAGACAGCCACAGTGACGCGGGTTAATGTCTTCCATACCTCTTTTTTACTGTGAGGCGGTACCTCACAGTGAAAGAGGTAAGACTATACAGTGGCTGGGGTGGTTGGAATAGTTGCCGTCGTGCCCTGCCGCAGTATGGGGATCATGGTGGGTGTCACATCGGAGTTACGGTCGTCGTGCGTTGGAAGCCTGGCTCCGAGATGGAAGCTCGGGCGAGGCGGTGCTTGCGTCCAAGCCCAAGAGGGGTCGGGCGAGGCGGAACTTGCGTCCGAGGCCAAGGGGTCGGGCGAGGCGGAGCTTGCGCCCGAGTCTCGGTACTCTCAGGTGCTCGCCTTATCCTTTTTGCGATTTTTATTCCTTTGATTTGGGTATCCTTTTTAGGGTACCCAACAATAGTGGCACCTAAAGAAAAAAATGAAAATTTTGATGCATTTTATAACCGAGGGTAAAATTGTCTTTTCTGCTGGCCGTTACCTGCTGTTACAAGTAAAATTGACCAAAATGGTATCTGGGGAAAGAAAATTTCATACAAGGGTACTGAGGAGCTCTTCAAAACTTCGATGGTACGTGAGTCATTTTGATCTTTTATAATGGAAAAAGTCTACTTACCCCCCTGAAGTATTAAGCTGTGTCTAACTTAGACCCCCAACTATAAAACCGGGTTTCCTACACTCTAAACTTTGTAAAACCAGACATCTAACCCCCTGGGGCGGTTTGGGAGGCTGGTTTTGCCACGCTGGCGGCCAGCGTGTCAGTGGTTTTGCCACCATGGCGCAGGGATGCGATGCAGGGGCTGTTTGGCTCGCTGGCAAGCGGAGCCCACTTGTCAGGCGACACCCCTCAAATTCCCCGAGCTCTTCGAGGTTGTGGCAGGCCCGGAGGTCCAGCACCTGGAGCTGGCGCAGCTTGCCGATGGAGCTTGGCAGGAACTCGATCCTTGAGATGCCCCAGAAGCTGACGTACGTGAGGTTCCTGCAGCTCTCCATGTCGCGGAACCGCTCCACGTCGCTGACCTCGATGTGGCTGTCCATGGGGCTGCCAGCTGGCGATCTGCTGGGCGGTGCTGCCCGAGCTTCAGCACGCGCAGGTCCTTCTTGCCGGCGAACCAGCGCTCGACGTACTTCTGCCCGATGTTGTATATATATGGCTCTCACCACGGCTCTGAACCCGGCCGCCTCCTGCTGCTGTGCCTTGCCGCCGCGCAGGCACGCGCGGTGCGCGAACTCGACGTCGCCAGAGTTGAGCAATAAGCTCGTCGAAGCGGCTCTTGCCCTCGTCGGCGGAGCGGACGAAGCCCTCGGCGACCCACCAGTGGAGAAGCATCCGCTTCTTGATGACGGCGCCCTCAGGGAAAGCGGCGAGGCAGAGAACGCAGCCGCGAAGGCGGGCCTCGAAGCTGCCCACAGCGAGCCTCAGGTGGCTCATCTGCGGGCCATGGCGGATCTCGCCCATCCTGTTGGTCGTCATCACCATCGTCGCACAAGACACCTGTGACCGTGAGGGAGATGCAGTGGAAGGTTCACCTTCACCCCCTGCCCAACCACCATCATCATCGCCGCACTCGCTGCGGATGTTGTAGGACTCTCGAATGGCGGCCTTGATGGAGCCGATGCCGGCGTCGACAACGAGCAGCCTGGCGTGGATTTGCGCTGCGTCGGCCGGTTGCTCGTGCTGGAGCGCGTCGTCGAGGTGCTGCTCGACAGGGTCGAAGCTGTAGCGGATGCGCTTTTCGACGTCATCTATGCGGCGGAAGACGCGCTCTAGCTGCACCATATCCTGGCGAACCTTCTCCAGCAGTGCCCGGCATCGGGCTCGTAGCTTGGCGTCCTCTGCGGCAGAGCTTGCGGGGACCGCCGGAGGCGGCGGCGGCGGCGGTCCTTGGCTGTCAGTGGGACTGGGACCAGAAGGCGATGCGTTCGATTCGAGCAAGGCGCTGATGTTGGCAAGGGAGCAAGGAGCGGGACGAGGATGTCCTCCTCCACGGCGAGAGATGTGGCGTTTCCATGAGCTGGGACAGACATAGCTAGCGGGCCGGGGGTATTTGAGGGGTGTCGCCTGACAAGTGGGCCCCGCCTGCCAGCGAGCCAAAGCAGCCCCTGCATCGCATCCCTGCGCCACAGTGGCAAAACCACTGACACCCTGGCCGCCAGCGTGGCAAAACCAGCCTCCCAAACCGCCCCAGGGGCTTAGATGTCTGGTTTTGCAAAGTTTAGAGTGTAGAAAACCCGGTATTATAGTTGGGGGCCTAGGTTAGACACAGCTTAATACTTCAGAGGGGTAAGTAGACTTTTTCCCTTTTATAATTGCAGACAGGTAAAAAGTTCTTAAAATTTTTATATAAATATTATTTGTTTTATTATGACTTATAAAAGTATTTTAGCAACAATTTATCTATTTATTATTTAAATAAAAGTTAAATAAGATAAATGGCCAAATAAGAAAAAACGAGCCTTCCAATGAAAAGGAGAGTAAATCAGTAGGTGATTTGAACGCGAGTTTGGGTTGGGCTTGCCCGGGAGCTGGCCTGGTCCATGGATTGAAAGGAATTTAATGGGGGCCTATCTTAATGTGGATTTTGATAGACAACGGTTTAACTGATTTCTTTTGCGAGAGTTTAGTTTTCTCTATTAATTACTCTCTCCATTATAAACTATGAGATGTTTAATTTTTTATCTCAACTCTCAAGTTGGACAACTTGTTTTATTCAAAAAAAATGTGTAAACATAGTCAAATTTAAGTCATTCTTGAAGAACTTTTATTAATAAACCAAGCCATGTTAAAAGAAGTAATATTTTGCACAAATTTTTGAATAATATGAGTAGTCAAATTTGGTGTTAAAAAAGTCAAACATCTTATAATTTGGTATGAGTTGAGTATAGAAAATAGATTTGTATATTCTACAACTCTTAAGACTGTCTGATTTACCTTCCTATGCAATTTTGAAAATAATTTTGGCTAATATGGCGACATGTACAACTTTTACGATAGTTCAAAAAAGTCAATTAGACTTTATAAAAAGAATTCTATAAATATTTTTAAAATAAATATCCAAACACTTTTTTCTAGAATAAATATGTATTTTAGAAATAGTAAAACCTTATTCAATATTAGAAAAATTGTTTTAACTTAGAAATATAAAACTAGTTTCATATTTTTTTCTAAAATCATGATGTTCCTTTTATCACGAGGATACAAAAATTTAACTTTTGATTCGGCCACTCAATCAAGCCGTGCCTACACCCTTATTGTTGAGGAGACGCATTGTGGTCTACAGCCAAAGATCAAGTCCGACAGTTTTTCATTATAATTATACAGGTGGTACAAACCTTTCTACAACACTACTCCCTCTGTCCCAAAATAATTGTTGTTTTGAGTTTTTGTGTCGTAAGTTTGAATAGATTTACAGAAAATACATGCAACATTTGTATCTCTAAATAAATTTATTAAAAAACTAGATTTAAAAATCTTTCCGATGATACTAATTATGTACTACAAGTATTAATAATTTTTAATATATGTTTAATCAAAATTATTTCTCGGGAAGCGAGAATGATAATTATTTTGGAACGAGTATATGAGAATCATTCCTCCTCAGCCAAGTAGAAAAAATGTCACATATTCTGGTGGGTATCACATAAGAATCACTTCTCAATTTAGACTAAGCTAAGAGTTAAAAAAAACTCGCTCCAAATTGCTTCCTATTCAATTGAATCACTCCAGAATCACTTCACACTTGGTCCCCATTCCGTTCCTACCAAAATCACTCCATCAAAGAATTAGAGAGTTGTAGCTAAGAATTAGGGAGTGGAACTTGATCCATCAAACATGCTCTAATTGCTCGACTCAACTCAAACCACACTCACAAGAATCTCAGGCCTTGTTTAGTTGCCAAAATTTTTTGGGAAGTGCTACTGTAGCATTTTCGTTTGTATTTGACAAATATTGTCCAACTATAAAGTAACTAGGCTCATAAGATTCGTCTCGCAAATTACAGGTAAACTGTGCAATTAGTTTTTATTTTTATTTATATTTAATGCTCAATGCATGCGCTATAAGATTCGATGTGATGGTACACTGAAATTTATGTGTAATGTATTCTTCCAAAAGCAGATGCCGATGCCATAATTCTTAGCTTGACCAGCTTCTGTGATCATTTTTCTTTGACAACTTGAAAAAAAAAACTTTTGTGCCATCCCCTTTCCCTGCTTGGATCGGAGGAATGTGCTCGACACACCGGGTTCCACTCATGTCTTTGTTTACTGCAAACGTCGCAAGCACTATCAAGGGCAGCGAATGAGCCCTTCAAACATCCTGCAATCCCAGGGGACAAGCTCTGAATCTTGCGGAGAGAAAGAGCACAGCACCTAGGACGAAGAAGCTGGGATCAATGGAGATGGCAGGCGCCGCAGGAACGGCGGAGACATGGTTGCCGTACGTCACCACGGCGGCGTCCTGCGCCGTCGCCGTCTTCTTCCTGCTCTACTTCTACGCGCCACAGTGGGCGGTCAGGGGCGTGCCGGGGCCGCCGGCGTTGCCTGTCGTGGGGCACCTCCCTCTGCTCGCCCGGCACGGGCCTGACATCTTCGGCCTCCTCGCCAAGAAATATGGCCCCATCTTCAGGTGGCAAAAGGCCACAACGATTTCGATCGTGTGCTTGATCTTGCAGAATTAATCGAGTGCTCTTTTTCAGCACTTCTCCTAGATTTCAGTTTGTTTTCATCTGTCTGGAAGTAGCCTTCGTGTGTGCGAATGAGGTTTATCCATGGCTGCTCAGGTTCCATTTGGGGAGGCAGCCTCTGGTGATCGTCGCTGACCCGGAGCTCTGCAGGGAGGTTGGCGTCAGACAGTTCAAGCTCATCCCCAACAGGAGCTTGCCGGCGCCGATCGCCGGCTCCCCTCTCCACCAGAAGGGTCTCTTCTTCACCAGGTGACTCTGACTGTTGCTTCGTCTTCGTCTCGCCACACTTGTATCATCAAATCAAGAATTCAAGACTATATGTATAGCATTGCGATCTCAGCAGGGACGAACGGTGGTCGGCGATGAGGAACACGATCATCTCGCTGTACCAGCCATCGCACCTCGCCGGCCTCGTCCCCACCATGCAGCGCTGCATCGAGCGCGCCGCGGACGCCATACTGGCGCCGGGTGTCCAGCAGAACGGCGACGGCGACGTCGACGTCGACGTCGACTTCTCCGACCTCTCGCTCAAGCTGGCCACGGACATCATCGGGCAGGCGGCGTTCGGCGTGGATTTCGGCCTCACGGCGAGCGGTGATCCCGGCGGCGAGGCCGCGGAGTTCATCAGAGAGCACGTCCACTCCACGACCTCCCTGAAGATGGACCTGTCCGCGCCGCTCTCCGTCGCGCTCGGCCTCGTCGCGCCCGCGCTGCAGGGCCCGGTACGCCGGCTGCTGAGCCGTGTCCCGGGGACGGCCGACTGGAAGGTCGCGCGGACCAACGCGCGGCTCCGCGCGCGGGTGGACGAGGTCGTGGCGGCGCGGGCGCGGGCGCGCGAGCGCCGCCGCCACGGCGAAGCGAGGACGAAGGACTTCCTGTCAGCGGTGCTCGACGCCCGGGACCGCAGCGCCGCGCTCCGGGAGCTGCTCACGCCGGACCACGTCAGCGCGCTCACCTACGAGCACCTCCTCGCCGGGTCGGCCACCACGGCGTTCACGCTCTCGTCCGCAGTGTACCTCGTCGCCGGCCACCCGGAGGTAGAGGCCAAGCTACTGGCTGAGGTCGACGGTTTCGGGCCGCGCGGCGCCGTGCCGACCGCCGACGACCTGCACCACCGGTTCCCCTACCTTGATCAGGCAAGTGACTGACACGACGACGCAGCGTCGTCGTCACGTGTAGGAGTAGGACGACGGACGGGCGCGAACGTAAACTTGCATTCGCATCTTTGCAGGTCATAATGGAGGCCATGAGATTCTACACAGTCTCGCCATTGATCGCCAGGGTGACGTCTCGACGAACAGAGCTCGGAGGCCACGAGCTCCCAAAGGTACGGACGGACACATCTCATCTCACCACCACTACGCGCTGGGCATTGGCATTGGCATGGTGTTGGTCCTGATGTTCACGCATGGTGTTCACCGCGCGCCAGGGCACGTGGCTGTGGATGGCGCCGGGCGTGCTGTCCCGCGACGCCGCCAGCTTCTTCCCGGACCCCGGCGCGTTCCGGCCGGAGCGGTTCGACCCGGCGAGCGAGGAGCAGCGCGGGCGGCACCCGTGCGCGCACATCCCCTTCGGCATCGGCCCGCGGGCGTGCGTGGGGCAGCGGTTCGCGCTGCAGGAGCTGAAGCTGTCCATGGTGCACCTGTACCAGCGCTTCCTCTTCCGGCGGTCGCCGCAGATGGAGTCGCCGCCGGAGCTCCAGTTCGGGATCGTGCTCAACTTCAAGAACGGCGTCAAACTCGTCGCAGTTGAGCGGTGCGCTGCCATGTCGTAGTATCGTGTACGGACGGATGGTAACGGCAAGTCGAGGGTGTAGTAGTGGTCACTTGGACGACTAGTTTCGTGGAAACTGATCTCTCGAAAATAGTTTCGTGGATTAGGTGTAAAGAATGTTCCAGTGCTTGCAGCTAGTTGAAACTCTTTGAAGATAACAAAACTCAAACGTGTGCATCGTCCTTTTGTAACCTAGCTATTTGTAGTTCTCTCAACTCAAGAGTCAGGGCATATTTTCTTGTTGATATATGCAGTGGTTACATGGCACATGAATATTTAATTCGACGAATAGTCACAGCTAAGGCAGACATATACAATTTTGGAGTAATAATCATAGAGATCATAACTGGGACCAAGGTCGACATTTTCAGTTTCAGCTCTCCAACTTCCTAGCTGTCAGGAGTTTGTAGATAGTGTAAGAAATTGTGTCTATTATTTCACAGTTTGTACACAGATGGTGTCCTTTGGATGGACTCATGGACATACAGTAGGTCTCTTTACATTTGATTTTTCATAGTGTCATGCTCTACATGCTAATTCTGCAGGTAATTGACAATTGGAGAAACAGGTTGGGAGGAGCACCATCAGAAACAGAAAATGTCTGTCTTGAAATCGGGCTAGGCTGCATCAAATCTAACCGAGAAGAAAGGCCAACGTCAAGGGAAATTATGGAGAGACTTGACAGATGGGAAACTACAAATTGCAACGTCAAACAATGAGAAAAGGCGACCTGCAGACCAGATATTGACGCATGTGGAAGAGAAGCCATCAGTTAGCACAACAGGTTATGCAGCATAGTTTGTGCAGTGCGGCCCAACATAGGGTGTGGTTGGTTGGAGTTCACACGTGGCCAGGGCTCACTTGGGCCAAAAAAATAGGTATTTGGTTTGTTGAATAAGACTTGGGGTAGGCCAACTTGGGCCAGCCGTATAGAGATAGCCTGACCAGCTTTGAAAGCCCAAATCAGGCTTCCCAACTGAGCTAGGCTCTGGCTCTTGTAGAGGAGGTGGAAGGCACGCCGCCGGTTGAACGGAAGTTCTGGATCATCCGGCGGATGTCTTTAGGGGGCCGTTGCGAAGGAGGAGCGCCGCACGTGGGGTTGGGACGGGGCAGGTTTGTTGGGATCCAGCACGGAGAGGGCGATGTGGGAGACGTGCGGAGACGATCTCTGATGTCCTAGAAGGTCGAGGACGCCGGGTTTCGCGGCACGCCGAGGTTTGGGGAAGAAGAGGAGGATGGGGACTAGGCGGCTTCGTGGTCGTACGTCGGAAGTGGTGGCGGACGAAACGACGGGTAAGAGGAGGAGAAGGCACGGATGGCGGGGAGAATGGTTCTCCTCCGCGCGGTGATGCTATGCAGCGCTATGGTAGCGGGCGGGTGGAGCTGGGGGCTTCGCCTCCGCTTCTTCCTCCTGCTATAGAGTTTTGGTGAAGATGACGAGAGTGTCGACGAGTGGGTCCCAGAGGTGCGGCGAAGTGGACGGGGAGCCCCCGCGCGGCGAGGAGCAGGGATAGGTGTAGCAGAAGGGGAACATATGAATATGCCCACCAGTTATTCTACAAAATGTCTCAAATAGGATAAATTCACCAATTCAAAAGACGTGACTATATACAAACTAAGCCAACCAACCAAACACAAATTTATCCTAGACAGGCTCAGCAACACACATAACCAAACAAACAGGTCTTGACTTGTTAGAGACAGGCTTAAGTTAGCCTGCTGCTGCCTAGTGCCCACCGCGCGCCGAGTGGCCCAGTGCAGCGCGGACTGCATCTTGTTGCACGCTCTTCCTCTCCTCTCTTTCTCGCTCGCTCGCTCGCTCGCGTGGTGTCTCTCTCTCCTTGAGGGCCTTGTTTAGTTCCCTCCAAAAACCCAAAAATTTTCAAGATTTCCCGTCACATCGAATCTTGCAGCACAAACATTAAAAATAAAAACTAATTGCACAATTTGCCTGTAAATTGCGGGATGAATCTTTTGAGCCTAGTTACTCTATGACTAGATAATGTTTGTCCAATAAAACGAAACTGCAACAATATCCCAGCCCAAAAAATTTTGAGAACTAAACAGTTCCGAAAAATTTTGGGAAATCGACACTGTAGCACTTTCGTTTGTATTTGACAAATATTATCCAATTATAGACTAACTAGGCTCAAACGATTCGTCTCGTCAATTTCGACCAAACTGTGCAATTAGTTTTTATTTTCATCTATATTTAATACTTCATGCATGCGTCTAAAGATTTGATGTGACGGGGAATGTGAAAAATTTTGCAAAATTTTCTGGGAACTAAACAAGCCCATATATTGTTTCTGTTTCTCGCTTGCATAGTTGCAGGACTAGTATTGGCAGATAAGGCCTTGTTTAGTTCCAAAATTTTAGCAAAATGTACACTCTAGGGCCTTGTTTACTTTTATTTTTTTTACAAAATAGAAATAGTAGCACTTTCGTTTGTATTTGACAAATATTGTCCAATTATGGACTAACTAGGCTCAAAAGATTCATCTCACAAATTACAGATAAACTGTATAATTAGTTATTTCTTTTATCTATATTTAGTGTTCCGCAAGATTCGATGTGATGGGGAATATGAAAAATTTTGCAAAATATTTTGGGAACTAAACAAGGCCTAGTATTTTCGTTTGTATTTGACAAATATTGTCCAATCATATACTAATTAGGCTGAAAAGATTCATCACGCAAATTACAAACAAACTATGTAATTAATTAATTTTTATCTATATTTAATACTCTATATATGTGCTGCAAGATTCGATGTGACGAGTAATCTGAAAAATATGCAATTTTTTTAGAAACTAATGGCCTAAGGCCTTGTTTAGTTCTAATTTTTTTTGCAAAATAGATACCGTAGCATTTTTGTTTATAGTTGATAAATATTATCCAATTATGACCTAATTAGGTTTAAAAGATTTGTCTATCAAATTATAAATAAACTATATAATTAGTTATTATTTTTATCTATATTTAATGTTTTATGCATACGTCGCAAGATTCGATACCACGGAGAATCTAAAATTTTTTATAAAATTTTTTGAACTAAACAAGACCTAAGAGTGGGAGGAGCCGTGCACTTCACGTCTTCTCGGCGTTCCATCAGAACCCGGTTCTGTCGATCTGTCTGGACCGCTCAGAGAGTTCGGCCTATGCTGCACGGCACCTTCTGATCAGAGCCGGCCGCCGACGTAGCAGCCTCTGAGAGGGGCAAAACCACAATACTAGAATGTTCAGGGGCTAATTTCGATAAACACTTATAGGTATCATGTTATGAGAATTGTTTATGCGGATGAGAATAGAGAGAAATAGTCAAATAGCCACATTTGTGATTTCACATTTCCACAAACATCGGTACTTTTAGTGCTTAAAAACAAGCACCGGCCAATTTGTGGTACCCCAAAACTCAAAATTTTTCAAGATTTCCCGTCATATCGAATCTTTAGACGCATGTATGGAGTATTAAATATAGACGAAAATAAAAACTAATTACACAGTTTGGTTAGAATTTACGAGATAAATCTTTTGAGCCTAGTTAGTCCATGGTTGGACAATAATTACCACAAACAAACGAGGGTGCTACAGTGTTGCAAAATTTTTTCCTTCAGCAACTAAACACGGCCTTACACATCCTTGTAGGCCTGTTTAGATTGGAGATAAAAAAATTTTGGGTGTCACATCGTATATGTCGGAAGGATGTCGAGAGGGGTTTTTAGAAACTAATAAAAAAATAAATTACATAGCTCGCCAGGAAACTGCAAGACAAATCTATTAACTATAATTAATCTGTCATTAGCACATGTGGGTTACTGTAGCACTTAAGGCTAATTATGGACTAACTAGGTTTAAAAGATTCGTCTCGCGATTTTCAACCAAACTGTGTAATTAGTTTATTTTTTTATCTATATTTAATGTTCCATGCATGTGTTGAAAGGTTCGATGGGATGGATGAATTTTTTTTTATAAGGAACTAAACAGGGCCTAAAATGTACAGCGTGATTGACTGGATCTGCTTGGGACTGGCTTCAATCCCATGATGGCTTATGACGAAGCGAGTAACTGCCCTCACACCACATGGAATGTACACTTAGTCGGGTTAAGTTTCCATCAAAATTTGTACAAATTTTCAAAGTCTCAGTCAGGTTTTCAAACAAGGTCTCGGGACTTTGGGTATTGATAATCACGTTGTCCACGCAAGCTTCTACATTGCGCCCAATCTAGGAACTCAAGCAATCTTGGATAGCACGCTGGTAAGTAGAGCCATCGTTCTTCAACCCAAAAGACATGGTGGTATCACAATAATAAGCCCCTATAAATGAAGTCTTTGATTGATCTTCTTCCTTAAGGGCAATCCGATGATAAACCGAGTAACAATCCAGAAAAAGACAGTAAAGTACAACTCAACAACCATTTTTTTGTTAAGCATGATAACATGCTCCATGGTCAGTAAACCTGACAATGGTTTGGGTTAAAACCGAGTTTTTTTTGTTTGGTTTTACTTTTAGGCTATATTGGTTTGGATTGAAACAGGCTGAAAAGGTTGTTGGGCCAGTTTGGTTTGGGCCCTATTAAAATAGGCTGAACTGGTTTGGCTGTAAATAATAGAGTTTACAATGAATTTTTATTCTATCTATTTATTTTTTGCTTTTGTTTATGGCTAAATATAAACAATAGCATGAGGTGCCGGTGATATGGTGGGTTGGAAATGTATTTTAATGGGTCTAGCGCATAAGTGGTATGGTTTGGTGTGGATGATTGAAGTCATGGTCTAATTTGGTTTGGATTTGACTTTCACATATATATGTTTTGGATTGGTGTGAGTTTGGTTTGGATCTCAGCCTACTATCAGGTTTAATGGTCAGGATAGAAGAAGAGGCAAGAAAGTCAAGCAAGAGAGGCTAATTGTCAAATTTTTGAAGAAATATATTCATATGCGAAGAATCTTATTCAACTGAAGCTTACTGATGAGGCAATCTTTTCCAATCCTGCATACAGAGAAATACAAAGTTGGTAGAGATATTATTTTTCTATTGTGCATTAACATACCATGCTTCCCTCACCAAGGTGGGGGGCAATCTTTTCCAATCCTACGTACAGAAAAGTTGGCAGAGATATTATTTTTCTATTGTGCATTAACATACCATGCTTCCCTCACCAAGGTGGCGGGGGTGCTTTCTTCGTCTTCAGTCCACTTTTGTATTTCAATGTTTCTATTTTTTTCTTATGGTGCACATTTGTTGATCTATTTGTCTTTGCTACCAATGACATTAAAAATATCTTCAGCTTTTTATTAACTATGCCTATGCAATTTTACTGATTTAGGGTGGGATATTGGACAGACAAATTACTGTATGATCTCTTGAAGCTTTTCTCTGGATGATTTTTTTGAAGTCTTCTCATCAACAAAATAATGTCAAATTTTGCACTGCCACTAGAAGAACTGTATGCAACACAATTAGTGAAGCTCGAAGAAATGGGTTTCTTTGACATTAGAGAACATATGAGCCTTGGCCGCTACGAGGAAAATGTTCATGCTGCAGCAGAGCTACTTTTTAGAAACATGGGGCCATTATAATGTGATGATGATCATAACTATGAGATCATATCTGGTTCATTGCTTGATTAAGAGGCGACATCTAGATTATGTGTTTAAGAATGAATAAAGAGTATAGCGACGGAACCTTTTGTATGCATGTGGTCTGGTGTCATGGTTAAAATTGTTGTTGCTAGTACATTGGGTTGTTGTACATACATATTGATCTTTTGCAATCTTATTTGCAATGTACAAGGACAATGTCTTCTCTACAAGCAGGTGGGGAAGGAAATATATAGTGCAAAGCATGAGAACTCATAAAAAAAATTGTATTTCCATTGCTAAAAAAATATGAGATTGCATTCATATCCCAAAGGTGTCTTTTATTTTAATAGTTGGAATTCCCTCAACTTAAAAAAATGAGAATAATAAATTTAGTGATGTTTTCATTTTATATGAATTTTTATAAAACCAGATTGAATTTCAACTTTTGTGACAAAAAGTGGATCTATTCCTTTTGAACGCGCGTTCTTTAATTCTTTGGAGCTACAAAAATATGTTTTTGATTAAATCTTAATGAGATATTTTAAATTTGACAAAATTGATTTTGAACTTAATATAACCGTAGTGTTAGCACATACAAATATACTAGTTTGAAATGAAGTGTTCCAAAGATAAGTGTATTTCTAGAACTTTGATACTAAAATTAATGTTAATAATAAATTACATACATTTATTTTGGAAAGGGAGAAAGTAGAAAAAGAGCATTGGCCTTATTTAGTTCCAAATTTTTTTGCAAAATAAACACTGTAGTACTTTTGTTTGTACTCCCTCCATCCCAAATTATAAGTCATTTCAAGAATCTTGGAGAGTCAAAATTTTTTAAGTTTGACCAAATTTATATGATAAAATAATTATTATTATTATACCAACTAAGTATCATTAGATTATTCCTTAATTATATTTTTATAATATACTCACTTTACGTTACAAATCTTAGTATTTTTCTCTATAAATTTGGTTAAACATGAAAATGTTTTGACTCCAAGATTCTTGGAATGACTTACAATTTGAGATGGAGAGTATATTTGACAAATATTGTCCAATCATATATTAATTAGGTTCAAAAAATTTGTCTTACAAATTACAGATAAATTGTATAATTAGTTTTTTTATTTATATTTAATGTTTTATACATGTGCCGTAAAATTCGATGTGACAAAGATATGAATTTGTTTTTAAAAATTCTTTGGAAAGGGCTAAAGTTATGTCTAGCCGTTCGTCGGAGAGCATGGCAGACTACGAAATTCATGTCCCTATCATCGTGTGACGCGTGTGAATGCAAAGGGTGCACTTTTTCTAGACAGTGTCATTTCGTCGGGCATTGTTTGGTTTTAAAAAAAAATTAAGATTCTCCGTCACATCGAATTTTACGGTACATGCATAGAGTATTAAATTTAGACGAAAATAAAAACTAATTATACAGTTTGTCTGTAAATCACAAGATGAATCTTTTGATTCTAAGTAGTTTATGATTGGATAATATTTATCAGAAACAAAAAAAATACTTAAAATTTTTGCCAACTAAATAAAGGAGGCACGATGACGCTGAGTCACATAAGATGGCCGCAAGTCGCAAGCTGGCGGGGCGGGTGGCGGCCTGAAAGCGAGACGTGTTGGTACGTGACGTGCCGTTGCGTGCGGCATAGCCTCACACGCAGACTTCAAAATCTGCTGGGGGGCCTGGGGGGGACGAAAGGTAGCTGACCAGGGACGGGGACGAGGAGAAGCAACTAGCAAGAAAGCAGCGTGCCGTACGGGTTGCCGGTCATGATTCTTGTAACTGAGTTGAGACGACTCAAGCTGTTTATTCGCCGGCTATTTAGTAATGTTTTTTCATAATAAATTAATAAGACCTTATTTAGTTATAATTTTTTTTTTAAATTTTGATACTATAGCATTCGTTTGTTTTTAATAATTATTATCTAATTATAAACTAAGTAGACTCAAAAGATTCATCTTGTAAATATAAACTGTGTAATTAATTTTTATTTTTATTTTTATTTAGTGTTTTTATGTATGTACTGTAAAATTTGATGTGCCGAAGAATTTTATTTTTTTAAAAATTTTAGGATTATTTAAACAAGGTCTAAATAATATTTTCAGCTATGACTCTTTACAGATTAATTAGTTTTAAATTGTACTAATAATATTATAAACATGTTTGAAACGAAGGAAGGAGAAAACATTAGCTTCTGCAACTTGTGCTAGCGTTTTCACCAGACGTTTGCTGTCCACGTTGATATATTTGTTTAGGCCTTGTTCAGTTGAGAAAAATTTTGGTTTTGACTACTGTAGCATTTTCGTTTGTTTATGACAAATATTATCCAATTATGGACTAACTAGACTCAAAAGATTCAGCTCGCGAATTACAGGCAAACTGTGTAATCAGTATTTGGTTTTGTCTACATTTAATACTCCATGCATATGCCACAAGATTCGATGTGACGGGGAATCTTGAAATTTTTTGGAACTAAACAAGGCCTAGTTGATCATAACTTATGATAAAAAGTATTGTTTATTTGTTTTTTTCGTCCGAGATCAGGGCAGATTAGAAAATCCATATCCCTGGGACCCGTGTCAATGCAACAGGGAGCACTTTTTCTAGACGGGTATGGTACGGTGTCAGTGAAGAGGGGCGTGGGCGATGACTCTGGTCGATCCGCGCGTAAGGCCATTGGATATGAAAATTTTTTTATGTCACATCGAATGTGTCGGAAGGATGTCGGAAGAGATTTTTAAAAACTAATAAAAAAACAAATTACATAGCTCATCAGGAAACTACAAGACAAATCTATAAAACATAATTAATCTATCATTAGCATATGTGAATTACTGTAGCACTTAAGGCTAATTATGGAGTAACTAGGTTTAAAAGATTCGTCTCATATTTTTCAATAAAACTGTGTAATTAGTTTATTTTTTTATGTACATTTAATGTTCCATGCATGTGTCCAAAGATTCGATGGGATGGACGAAAAAATTTTGGGTGGGAAAATAAACAGGGCCTAAGGTGGCAGCTTGAAAGCGAAACGTGTCGGTAAGTGGACGGCCTTGTGGCAGCGCACTTAAGCCTGGCGGCCCTCTCCTCTGCTGTGCTGGGGGAGACGAAGCTAGGCGCCGATCAAGAGAGGGGAAGAAGCAAAGCAAGCAGCAAGCAGGGTGCGGGTTGTCGGACAATACGCCGCCGGCGATGGTGGAGCTGACACCGCGTGGCAATGGTTGTTGCCCGCGTGTGCTCTCGGTTTCTCTGCTCCTCCTCCTCCTTGCTGCCCTGCTGCCGTCGACGCACGTCTCGTCGGCGGCGGCGGCGGCGGCGATTACCAGGGGTGATTTCCCGGAGGGCTTCGTCTTCGGCGCCGGCGCATCGGCTTACCAGGTAGGAGTAGTAGGAGTACTGCTCTATCTTTGTTTGTTCCTGCCAATGGGAAGTGAGTGATGGCAGAGGTGGTGTTGAAATGGAAATCAATCTTCTTGTTTCTGCAGGTTGAAGGCGCATGGGCAGAGGACGGGAAGAAGCCCAGCATCTGGGACACATACACGCACAGTGGTTAGCTACCATTCATCTAGCTACTTGTGTATGAATTGGCTCTCAACCTGCTCCCAACTTCGTTCCGTTTTTTGTGCTTCCACTGTGTAGGCTATTCGATTGACCATGCGACTGGAGATGTGGCTGCGGATCAGTATCACCATTACAAGGCCTGTCATCTAGCATCTTCTTTCCTTTTTAATTAATTTCCGTTTCCAGGATCAACCCTGATGACACAGCAAACTGAATCTGATGCATATGCATATTTGCAATTTCAGGAAGATGTGAAGCTAATGCATGACATGGGGTTGGACGCGTACAGGTTCTCAATTGCCTGGTCAAGGCTTATTCCAGGTACCAAGTAGTGCTAGACTGCTAGTGCTAGACACAGGACAGGATCATATTTTCTGTTTGTCACTGTACTTAGCCATGTCTGATGATGGTACGTTGTAGATGGGCGTGGAGCTGTGAACCCAAAGGGGTTGGAGTACTACAACAGCCTCATAAACGAACTCCTCAGATATGGTCATTTTGCTACCTCGTTGCATCATCATCGATCTACTAGGCTCTCCATTTCGTTCATTCATATACATACAGAGTCTTCATTTCCTGCACTCCTTTGTCAGTAACGCCACACAGCACCTGATATTCTGAATACACGTATCGCTTTCATCGCAGGAATACAGCCTCACGTGACCATCTATCACTTCGATCTTCCCCAAGCTCTTCAAGATGAATACAACGGCCTGCTCAGTCCTAGAATCATGTAAGTACTTGCTCCATTTCCCACTACTGACGAATTGAACCGCTGTTAGCTATAGCTGCATTATTTGCAGAGGTATATGTAGCCTGAGACCGACCTGACCGTGTGAAGCAATGAACAAAAAAAAAATGCAGCGATGATTTCACGGCATACGCAGACGTGTGCTTCAGGAGCTTTGGCGACAGGGTGAAGCACTGGATCACGGTGAACGAGCCCAACATCGAGCCCCTCGGCGGCTACGACCAGGGCTACCTCCCGCCGCGCCGCTGCTCCGCCCCATTCGGACTCGCCGGCGTCCCCTGCACCCACGGCAACTCCACGACGGAGCCGTACGTCGTCGCCCACCACCTCCTGCTCGCCCACGCGTCGGCTGTCTCCCTCTACAGACGCAAGTACCAGGGTGAGCAAGGAGGACGGATTGGGCTCACATTGCTGGCCTATTGGTATGAGCCGGCCACGCACAAGCCTGAGGACGTACAAGCAGCTGCAAGAGCAAATGACTTCACACTTGGATGGTGAATTAATTTTGTATATATACTACGAGTATTTCTGAAGCTAATTATATTCTAACTTCTAAATCAGTGATGTATACAGATACACTAGCAGTAGCTGACAAGCTGAATTTGATAGCTTGCACTGCAAATGATCACAAAACAACTGATTACCCCTAGGCCGGTGGTGTTGTTGTTTTAAGGTTCATGCATCCCTTGGTGCACGGCGACTATCCACCGGTGATGAGGAGGAACGCGGGGTCAAGGCTGCCGGTGTTGACGGCGCAAGAGTCGGCCATGGTGCGCGGGTCGTTCGACTTCGTCGGGATCAACCAGTACGGCGCACTCTTGGTTGAAGCAGACCTCGGCCAGCTCAAACGGGAGCTCAGAGACTATTACGGCGACACTGCTGTCAACTTCATCACACGTACGTAATTACTAATTAATTAACAACTCAAGCATTTGTTGTTAGTTGTGTTCATGCTTTCTTCATGCCAAAAATCGACGACGACTTCAGTTGTCTCTTTCGTTCTTACTCATAATTGTACAACAACTACATTTTTGCAGTACCGTTCGAGAGCACAGTAAGGAACCAGGTGAGTTCACACAAAAACCACTACTAAAACTCTTGCCCAGATCGACAGACATATCGCTGTGGCTTGTGCGCGCGGGCAGCTGAAAAAAAAACACATTTCAATTTCTTGTGGTGTGCTTGCAAACAATGCAATCAGGAGCCTCAACTTGGGCTGCGGAACAAAGAGGCGCCATGGGCTCTGAACAAAGTGCTGGAACACCTGCAGATTCAGTACGGGAACCCTCCGGTGATGATCCACGAGAACGGTGAGCTGAGGCCAAAATGCCAGACTCTCTCTTCCCATAATTTCATAGTCTGATGATGATTATTTCGCCTGACCTGATGATTCTCCAATGGCCACCAACCGCCGCCCATTTCAGGAGCTGGGCACGAGCCGGACCCGTCGGGCGCGTTCCTGTACGACGACGAGTTCAGGGCACATTTCCTGCAGGTGTACATCCGGGCGGCGCTGGGTTCCGTCAAGAACGGCTCGGACGTGCGCGGCTACTTCGTGTGGTCGTTCATGGACGTGTTCGAGTATCTCTTCGCCTACAGGTTCCGCTTCGGCCTCTACGGCGTCGACTTCGCCGCCGACGACCGGACCAGGTACGCTCGGAGCTCCGCGCGATGGTACGCCGGCTTCCTCCGCCGCGGCGGCGGCGACCTCACGCCGCCGGCGCCGCCTCTGGGACACGGACACGGCTCCACCTATTCGGAGTGAAAATCGGCGGTACGTGTGTGCGTGCGTGCCACACGGAACATCCGGAGTCGTAATACCCCGTACAATATATACATAGATTCGTCGCCGGAAAAGAAGCACAGGAAGGATGGATGTTTCTTCACTGATCATCGTCATCCGTGTCGTCCTGTGCGGCCTTCGCCATCGGTTCTGTACTTCTTTGCATTGGAGGAATAAAAATTCAGTTTTGTTGCACGTAAATAAGCAGGAGGCTGTGATCACCTCAGCTAGATATTAGTGGCAAGTTTAAACGAGCCTGCTAGATTTTGCACGTGACAGTGCACACTTACTTTTTTTTCCACATGATGTCTAAGAGAGTATATAACCCAATTGATTGTGTGGAAAGTGCATTCGTGTACTCAGCCATGTAGGTTTTGCTTGTCTGGAAAGTGTATTCGTGTACTCAGCCAGCTTGCTGGTTCGATTTTTCCAGGTGTTCTTATTGAAAACCATCTCAAAATCGAACAAATTTCTTGAGGGGCGAAAATGAACCCTAAAAATGTAGCATTGTTTTGAGGGTGTATGAAACCACTAAGATATTATTTATTCTTGAATGCTAAGGTAAACACTTTTCTGGCAATTTCAATTTTTTTTGTGTTAGTCCAAACTAGCGAGATAAACAATTTCCTTGAGAGGCAAACAAAAATATAACATTATTTAAATTTAGGGTGTATGAAACCTCTAAGAAAATGCATATTATTGCATAATAAGTCAAACCCATGGTAATTTCATATACTTTTTTAGTGCTAGTCCAAACTGTAAAGATAAACAATTTCTTTGAGAGGCAAAAACGAACCCCAAAAATATATCATTATTTAGGGTGTATGAAACCTCTAATAAAACACATACTCCCTCTATCCTAAATTATATCATTTCATTTTTTTAGAGTCAAAACATCATCTCAAGTATGAAAGATCTAAGAAAACACATACCCCCTCCTTCCTGTCCTCTTTTTAATTTCTCACGTATTCTATTTTTCAATAAAGAGCCGTAGAAGCAACTGTTATTTGGTCCTTAATATGTAATCTGTGGTTTGGAAAATGAATTTCTATGCTCAAGGATAAATATGGTTTATGGGAATGTGTTCGGATCAATGTAATCTATGCTACTATATCTCTATGTATAAAATCTATATCGTTACCAAATTTTATACAACACCCACAACTAACCGACGCACCCCTTGTACAAGGGGTTGTTTAGTTTGGGGTAATAAATTTTATCAGACACTATAGCATTTTTGTTTTATTTGATAATTAATATTTAATTATAGACTAATTAGTCTTAAAAGATCGTCTCATAAATTATTCTCTAACTGTTGTTTTAATTTTGTATATATTTAATACGGTGTTCAAACATTTGATATAATGAGTGATAAAAAAAAAAGGGAACCAAACAGGGCGTCTCCTTTACATTCAAAATCGTCGGAGTGCAGAAGCACCGATCAGTGGTCATTTGAGCAGGGTAGATGTCTCTGTCGTCGTGCTGGACCGAGTGGTGCCGGTGCCGGTGCTGCTGCTGCTTGTGCCTGTTCCAACCGAAGACGTGTAGTAGAAAGCATCAGACGGCGGCATGTAGGTCGCCACCGGCATCCTCGCAGGCAGGCTCGGCAGCGGCGCCTCTAGCCGCAGCACGTTGATGGCCTGCCTGATGGACGGCCTCAGGCTCCGGTCAGGGTGGCCGCACCAGAGCCCGACGACCATCACCGTCTCCATCTCACGGGCGTCGAACTCACCCTTGAGCCGTGCGTCAGCGGCGTCGAGGATGCCTCCTCCTCCTCCTCCTCCTCTGCTGTAGTACTCCCACGCCCATTGCACGATGTGGATCACGTCGTCTTCGCCGCCGTGGCGAGGCACCAGGGGCCGTCGGCCACAGGCGATCTCCAAGAGGACGACGCCGAAGCTGTAGACGTCCGACTCGGCGTTGGCTCTGCCGGTGATCATGCACTCCGGGTCCATGTACCCCATGGTCCCGGCGAGCACCGTGGTGTGAGAGCCCCGGCCGTGGTCGACGAGTCTTGCGAGCCCGAAGTCGCCGAGCTTGGCGTGGAACGACGCGTCCAGCATCACATTGCTCGGCTTGATGTCCCTGTGCACCACGCACTGCTCCCACTCCTCGTGCAGGTAGAGCAGCGCCGACCCCAGGCCCAGCACGATCTCGTGCCGGAGCTGCCATGGCAGCAGCGTGTCCTCCGTGTCGCCGTCGCCGCCGGCAGTGTAAAGGTGCTTGTCGAGGCTGCCGTTGGGCATCAGCTCGTAGACGAGGAGGAGCTCGGTGCCGCCATGGCACCAGCCGATGAGCTGCACCAGGTTTCGGTGCCTGAGTCGGCTGATGATCCTCACCTCCGAGGCGTACTCTTTCGGTCTTTCCTCCCCTGCTTCGAGCCCTTGGACACTCTCTTGATGGCGACGTGAAGATCTATCTCCTTGAGGAATCCTCTATACACTGATCCGAAACCCCCTTCCCCGAGCTTCCGTGTGTCTGAGAAGTTGTCGGTGGCAATGGAGAGCTCGCCGTAGCGAAACCGCTTTGGCCCGGTCCCTCTCTCGAACTCGTCCTCCATCTCCGGCTCTTCGTCAAAGAACCCTCCTCCCAGCTCTTGCTCCCTCGCTTCCTCGAGGATTCTGGCCTGTCTCCTCCGTCGCCGCCGGCGAAGGAAGCATATGGAGAAGATTATTCCCAGTATGATCAAGATCGAGACGGAGCCGACAGACGCGCCAATCACGATCCCTGTCTTTGATGATTCTGTGGGGAGATGCAAAAACGTTTTAACATTGCATCAATCGATGACGATAAAGGAAGGCGCAGCCTGGAAGAAGATGTTTACCTGGAGTTGGCGGCGAAGACGTAGGTGGTTCCGGCGCCGGCGCCGGCGCCGGCGGCAGAGTGATGTGTATCGGGGCCACCAGGTAGCGCAGGTAGCAGCTGTAGCCCTTGATGGAGCCTCCCGTGTTATCGGGAAACAGATCCCCCAGCCTGTTGGCGTAGCCGGAGATGCAGGTCGAGCACTGGCTGCCGTTGAGGTCCCTGGTGCACTGCGCCAGGCCGTACATCTCCTGCGAGCCCGTGCCGGAGTAGGGCGTGCTGCTGTTGAAAATCCGCGACGGCTCGGAGGCGACGCCGCCCGAGAGGCTGCTCATCAGCGGCACCCAGGCCTTTGCCACAGCTTCTGAGGTCACAGGCACGCCGGCGATGGTCTCGTACACGGCGAACACGGCGTTGAGGTCCGCGGTGGCGGGGATCGGCGCGGACGAGTACCGGAGCACGCACGCGTCGTACAGCGCGTTCGCGTTCCGGCTGCCCGGGCACGCCGTCGTGATCCCGGCCGACGACGTGGAGAGGCACTCGAGGCACTGCGTCTCGTTGCGGTCCGCGAAGCACATGATGAGGCCGAACACCTCGTCGGCCCCGGACCCGGCGCTGCCCTTGTAGAACCAGCCGTTGTCGCCGGCCGCCGCGGGGAGCGTGGCCAGGAGCTGGTCCAGGTTCTTCTTGTATTGGCTGCCGTCGGAGTAGTTGCCCGTCGTTGAGCACTGCCCTGCTGCCGCTACGAAGAGCAAGGACAAGGTGGCGAGGAGGAGAAGGCGGGGGGCCATTACCGGCCGGGAGCTCTCAGTCTCAGGCTCTCTCAGCCGCCTTGGGACGCCCGACGCCGTTGCCAACTTCTCTTGTAATTGTCTCAAAAAGAGGCCTTTCGCACCCAAATATTGGTAATAAAGCATCTAGACGTTCAGAGTCAACAAGGAGGACCTAGTCTCTCTCCCTCTCTCAAAAGAAAATGCCATGCCAACTTCTTGTAAATTTACTTATTAAAAAACTTCTTGTAAATTTGATGAATGTTTTCCTTTTGGTTGAGAAGAAAAATTTTCCCCTTGTGTGTGACGAAGTTTCAGGAAGATTCATTTAGAAGTTTCACTAGAGTGGCCAGAAAGCTTTGTAGTATAGGTTAGAACTGTAGTATACTGATCTGCTTTGAATGAAATAATGAATATGTTAGGTGTGAAGTAAGTACGAAAGTCTAGCTGATACTCCAGTCTAGATGTTGCATTGACCATGTCAAACTTCATTAGGATATTCTGCAGTTGCTGGCCTGCTTTTTGCTTGGATCAAATCTATTGTCAAAATCTGCTCCTGTCGCTGTTGCTTTAATACATTTCTTTGCCCCGCCATGCAGAATCCCAAATGCTGACAGTTTTGGTTTTGTCAAAGTTCAGGCAGATGCAAGATAAAACTAATAAAGCTAGTCGACACTATGAACTTGGGTTCTTCTACCAGTCCACCTGCCACTGACATATTAATATATTATGTGCTTAAGACGACACTGCTTGTTTTACCGTCAAAGCATCTGTCTCCAGGATGAACCGGCCAATTCCCAGATTAATCGCAGCTTGACCGCCCTGCAGGCAGACGATCGTTTCAGCCTGGAAAGCATTCAGTAAGTGATTGACGCGTCCCCATCCGCTTAGCACAACGTCACTATGTAACTTTTATAAAGCAAAATTTCACTATCTATATTTCTCTTGATATGTAATGCGTCAACTTCAGCAGTCCACTATATCAACCTCAGTATCTATTTCTCTTAAAATACAAAGCGTCCACTTCAGCAGTCCACTATCAATCTCAGTATCTATTTCTCTTAAAATACAAAGCGTCCACCTCAGCAGTCCACTATCATTTGCCACTATCAATTTCTCCTGACATGCAAGGTGTCCACCTCAGCAATCTACTATCATTTGTATTAAAGTTAACTAGCACAAGAATTATGACATCCACATCAGCGAGACACATCGTCCACTATAGATACAATTTTCATGATTATGCTAATAAAAAAGATATATTTATATTCCTCCTTCGTACCTGCGACAACGCGTGGGGAATCCTAGTTATCCCTGATCAAGAAGGCCCATCCTCCACACTTCCCTTATCACAGTTTAATTTTAAGTATCCCTCTGGTGGCCTCAACCAGCGCTGCACCCACCTTTACCTGTGCACTTTGCTGTATATGTGTTGATTCACCCATCTCACCAGCATGTATTTAGATAGCTCTTACAATGCTCTCTGCTGATCGCCCACCTCACGTATAGAGTCTCTCTCAGTCACAGGAACCACAGTGTTATGAGCATAAGGTGCCGTCTGTCCTCCTTGTCCTTCATCATTTGATCAACTAACTCATGCACAAGTGGCAAAATCACACAATTTTACACATTCTCGCTCTAGCTTTAGCCCATGCCTTGCTTACTTGGCTAGTTTGCATTCAGGAAAAAGGTGACCTCCATCTTCATCTAGAGCTGATAACATACTGGGCATCTGGTATCAATTTTCATTCCCCTTCTTGCCAGATTTCTCCTCAAAGAGTGGTTGTTTTGTGCAAAACGCCATAGGAAATGTTTCACCTTGTTTGGGCATTTGGTTTTCCAAATCTTATCCCAAATGGGATCGGCCACTTGACTGCTCCCTCCCTAGGCGCTTCCACTCCTGCGCAGCATATCATCTATATTTTGTAGGCACTCTTGACGCTGAAAAGCCCATGGTATTCATAGTGCCACGCTAGAACATTATCTCTCTCTTATGCACCGACAAGGCTAATATTATCCACTACTAGCTCCCGCTGCTTTGCCGAGTGCCTGAGGCACTCGGCAAAGTCTCTATTACACTCAGTAAAGGTTTTGCCCACTCGGAACACTCGACAAAGAACCTATCGGCAAAGGATTCTTTGCCGAGTGCCACATATCGAGCACTTGGCAAAGCCTTTGCCAAGTGCTAGGTCAGCACTCGGCAAAAAAATCCGCTGTTAATAGTGACAGCCTCTTTGCTGAGTGTTGGATGTGTGCCACTCGGCAAAGAATTTTCTAGAATATTGCACTCTGCAAAGACATATTATTTTTATTTTTTTAAATAACTCTTTGTCGAGTGCCGAAGTGCTGCAATCGGTGAAGAAAACTTTTATATTCTTTTTAAAATATTTTTTTGCCGAGTGTCGTGGTCCTGACACTCGACAAAGCTAGATTCTGCGTTGCATGAACTGCCAGCTTTGCGGAGTGATGGCACTCGACAAAGGCCTCTTTGCCGAGTGCCACACTCGGCAAAGCTGGCATATTTTTTATTTTTTTTTGTTTTTTCCTTTCCAGTGACACAAACTAATAAATCACATATATATCATTATAAACAGCTCATGATATATCACATACACATCCATCATTCATAATCCATCACATACACATTTATTGTCTGTCGCACCCGATTTTCCAAAGAAGACCAAGCGCTAACTATATTTGTGTCCAGGATATCCACACGACACATATATCGACAAATATGGAGAATATCAAGAACAATACTTTATTACATATCGGAACATAGTTACAACAAGGCTTACATCTATTAAAAAGCATGATAGAAACTATACTATATCTTCTCTTCGGGTCTCCATACTCTACAGGGACGGTTGACTGGGGGTACACTCGCCTAGTACTCCTGGAATGCCTCAGGGAACTCTGCCTTTGTATCATCATCTGGTACCCATCTAGGATTTTTGATTGTTGAATATAAAGCAAGTGTGAGCGCATCATACTCAACAAGTATAACATGAGGCGATGAAAGGCTCAAAAGGCTTGACTTGGTTTAACTGTGATAAGCACTTTTATTTGGTCATATTTTATTATTAAACTTATGTTGCTAGGTTATGCTTAAGCTCCCAAGGTGAGAATTATAATTAACATCAACATTTCTCATCACTCAAACCATCCATAGAACCATCTATCTCGAAAAGGATCTAGGCCGCTCGTGTCCGTGAACACGGCTGATATATCAGTTTTAAAACACTTTGCAGAGCTTGTACACTTTCACCATGAGTCATCGTGTTACCCATATGCCCGAGGTGATCAGCCTCTTGACCCACTTCCAAGATAAGTCGGTAGGGTTCACTATGAAGCCTTTCGAAAGTCCCCCTAACAAGTTAGTATCCGCAAGGTTTCAATGGCAAGTGTGGATAGGTGTCCTCCTTCAAGAGGCACATGTGGTCGTGGCACTGTACACACCAAGGTAGGAAAACAACTATACACCACGAGGCACCCCCTCTTGCGCCTTTCGGTAACCACTAACAAGTTAGAGAAGTTCAGTTTACTGAGCTAAAGCCAGAGCCATGTAGCTCTCATGGTTGTACGGTAAATCCTAGATGGCCGCTTTAAGATTCAGTCCTTATGGAGGACAGACTAGAGCACCCAAAAGAACCAATGCTCTAGCTCCCTTTTGTCCATGTTGCTAAAAAGCATCATTTTGTCATTGATTACATAATCCATTAGTCAAGATTAACATTATATAGTTTGGTGATTGCAGACTAAGCAAAACTACCCATATTCATAACCCAAGGAACAAGGGATCCAGGATAACAAAGGTTCTAGGTAAAGTCCTTAGGGGTTTATCATATTAGACACATGCACATGAAGAGGTGATTAAATAGTTATTAGGTAACAAAGGAACTCATGTTACACTTGCCTTCCACTGTTCCTCAAACTTATTCACACTACTACAGAATGAGGCATTGGTCGATGCCCAAAATGGCCAAAAACCTCGGCCTTTTTGCGGCCCGGGGTTAAAGACCCCTTTAGCACCGGCCAGAGCCACGGGCCGAGGCAAACCCTTTAGCACCGGTTTGTGTTACAAACCGGTGCTAAAAGGTAACCCTTTAGCACCGGTTTTTGCCCTGAACCGGTGCTAAAGGTCCGGTTTATAGGCCGGCTCCCTCCTCCCCTCTGCCCATTTGAAACCGAGAGCACCATTGTTGTTCTTGGAGCTTCTTCTTGCTTGTTCTTCATTTGTTCTTCATCTCCAACGCCCATCGTTGATCTTCTTCGACTCCGTCATCGTCTCTTCGTGCTTGGAGGTGACTAACTTCAGCCTTTCTTGTCTTTTTCATGTTGTTTTTGGCTTGTGATGTTCCCATCATTTTTTAGCTCAAATCCACTTTGTTATTTTGAATCATTCACATGAATTAGTATCCATATATATATATATATATATCATATTTCATGTTGACCTAGTTTTAATGTATTTTGCAAGAATGAATTATAGTATATTTTTATGATCATAGAAAGTAGGATAGTTCAAATTAATTGGTTTGTTAATATCACTTGATTTATTTTTATTACTACATATAATGTCCATTGTATCATACATGTTTACTAGTAAATGTGGAATTTATAATTGTTTAAAAATTGAGTATGGATAGTAGATGGCAACCGTGACCGGGTCTTCAGTCTCTCAACGGGTTCAAAAGCGATACCGTCCGGAACTCCCTCTCATTACTTGTGGCAAGTGTAGGCAGAAGATTTTGATGGAGTACAAAGTGTCGAAAGAGGGAGTAAACAAGGGTCGTATATTCTACAAGTGTCCAGATCGTAATGTGAGTTATTTCCAGACATTTGCTTATATATGTGCATATTTTTTTAAATGATATTAATTAAACTTTTGATTCTCTCTTTTAATTTCAGTGGGACGGTAGCGGCGGATGTACAGGTTGGTACTGGAGGAAGAATACATTGAACACATTAAGAAATCTTTTGCACAGGTAGTTGAGGCTGAAGGTGGTGAGGCAGTGAGCCGACGAAAGGAGTTCAATGATGTTGATCAAGCGAATGATCTATCTATTATAGTTGGGATCGGACGCGAACTAATTACGTTGCTTAAGTGCATTTTAGTTTTGTTTTTTTTAATGCTAGTTGCGATTGTATTTGTTGTAGCCAAGCTTTCCTAAATTAATCAACTATGTATCTTAGACATGTTGTGCAATAAGATGAGAAACTATATGTGTGCATGGTTTTCATAATATATATGTTATCTTTAATGCAGATGGTAACACGTAATTGGATGTATAATGCCGATCGGCGCTCCGAAGAGTTCATTAATGGCGTGCACTATTTCTTAAGTGTGGCCGAGTCAAGTAAGAGGGACGGTTTCATGTGCTGTCCATGTGCCGTGTGCAAGAATTTGACGGAATATTCTAACTCAAGAACTCTTCATTCACACTTATTAAAGTCTGGTTTCGTACCAAACTATATTTGTTGGACCAAACATGGAGAAAGCGGGATTATAATGGATGAAGGTGAAGAAGAAGAAGAAGAAGAATTGGACCATGCCAATATTATTGCTCAGTACGGTGGCTTCAATGATGTTGCAATGGGGGGAGATAATGAAGAAGAGGTGGCGGCAGAAGATGATCGGGGCGATGATGCTTTTGGTGATGCCATCCGTGATGCACAAAGAGAATGTGAAAGTGATAAAGAGAAAGCCAAGTTCGAGCGCATGCTAGAGGACCACAGGAAATCGCTATATCCCACCGCTGAAGAGGGGCAAAAAAAGCTGGGTACCACACTAGAATTGCTGCAATGGAAGGCAAAGAATGGTACATCTGACAAGGCATTTGGGCAGTTATTGAAGATCATAAAAAAGATGCTTCCGAAAGGCAACGAATTGCCCACCACTACGTATGAAGCAAAACAGGTTGTCTGCCCTTTGGGATTAGAAATCCAGAAGATACACGCATGTCCTAATGACTGCATCCTCTACCGTGGGGAGGAATACGAGAATTTGGATGCATGTCCAGTATGTAAGGCATCACGGTATAAGATTAGACGAGATGATCCTGGCGATGTTGAGGGTGAAGAACGTCATAGGAAGAAAATTTCAGCCAAGGTTATGTGGTATGCTCCTATAATACCACGATTAAAACGTCTGTTCAGAAATAAGGACAATGCAAAGTTGTTGCGGTGGCATAAAGAAGACCGTAAGATAGACAATATGCTGAGACACCCTGCCGATGGATCCCAGTGGAGAGCGATAGACAGAGAATTCCCAGATTTTGCAAATGATGCTAGAAACTTGCGGTTCGCCTTAAGTACAGATGGGAATCCTTTCGGTGAGCAGAGCAGTAGTCACAGCACTTGGCCAGTTACTCTATGTATCTACAACCTTCCTCCATGGCTATGCATGAAGCGGAAGTTTATTATGATGTCGGTGCTTATCCAAGGACTGAAGCAACCTGGCAATGACATAGATGTCTACCTAAGGCCATTAGTTGAGGAACTTCAACTTTTATGGAGCAAACCAGGAGTTCGCATGTGGGATGAGTACAAACAAGAGCACTTTGACCTGCGAGCATTGCTGTTTGTAACAATCAATGATTGGCCAGCTCTGAGTAATCTTTCAGGCCAGTCAAACAAGGGATATAATGCATGCACACATTGTTATGAAGACCTTGACTGTGTATTTTTGAAAAAATGTCGAAAGGTCGTGTACCTTGGCCACCGTCGGTTTCTTCCTGTGAACCACCCAGTACGAAAGAAAGGCAAGCATTTTAAAGGCAAGGCAGACCATCGGACCAAACCTCTCAATCGAACCGGGGATGATGTACTCGAAATGGTCAAGGATATAAAAGTGGTATTTGGAAAGGGACGAGGCAGCGAACCTATTCCCAAGGATGCTAAGGGACATGTACCCATGTGGAAGAAGAAATCCATATTTTGGGAGCTACCTTACTGGAATGTCCTAGAGGTCCGCAACGCGATCGACGTGATGCACGTGACAAAGAATCTTTGTGTGAACTTGCTCGGATTCATGGGTGTCTACGGGAAGTCTAAGGATTCACTTGAAGCACGACAAGACTTGCAGCGCATGAAAGAACGAGACAACCTGCATCCAGAAAATACAGATGATGGACGTCATTACTTAAGCCCTGCTAGCTACACTCTGAGCAAAGAAGAGAAGGAAAGCATGTTTGAATGTCTTAGCAGCATCAAGGTCCCATCTGGATTCTCCTCCAATATCAAGGGAATAATTAATGTGCCAGAGAAGAAATTCCTGAACTTGAAGTCCCATGACTGTCACGTTCTAATGACGCAATTGCTGCCGGTCGTTTTAAGAGGAATTCTACCTCCACACGTACGTCTAGCCACCGTAAAGCTATGTGCATTCCTCAATGCAATTTCTCAGAAGGCAATCAATCCAGAGCAACTAGCTACTCTGCAGAATGATGTCGTTCAATGTCTCGTCAGCTTTGAGTTGGTGCTCCCTCCATCCTTCTTCGATATCATGACACACCTCCTAGTTCATCTAGTCAAAGAGATTCGTATTCTCGGTCCTGTGTTCCTACACAACATGTTCCCCTTCGAGAGATTCATGGGTGTCCTAAAGAAATATGTCCATAGTCGTTCCCGGCCAGAAGGAAGCATTGCCAAGGGCTACGGAACAGAGGAGGTCATAGAGTTCTGTGTTGACTTTATTCCAGACCTTGACCCAATTGGCATTCCTAAATCTCGACACGAGGGCAGACTCAGCGGAAAGGGAACACTTGGGAAGAAAACATATATTGGTACGGGAAACGATTACTTCAATAAAGCACACTACACAGTTCTCCAGAACTCCTCATTGGTGGAACCATATGTTGAGGTACACAAAGATTTCCTACGGTCCCAGTGGCCCGGGAAGAATGAAGCTTGGATAATGCGTCAGCACATGGAAACTTTTGGCGATTGGTTGCGCAAAAAATGTCAAGGTGATGAAAACATTGATGAGCAGCTTTATTTGTTGGCCAGGCAACCATCATGGCATGTCCTCACATACAAAGGGTACGAGATAAATGGTAACACATTTTACACAGTTGGCCAAGATAAAAGGAGCACCAACCAAAATAGTGGTGTACGCGTGGATGCCACGGATCCAAATGGGAACAGACAAACATATTATGGACGCATAGAAGACATATGAGAACTAGTCTATGCAGCTAATTTTAAAGTTCCTTTGTTCCGGTGCCAATGGGTGAAGATGACCGGAGGTGGGGTAACAGTCGACAAGGAGTATGGGATGACAACCGTGGACCTTAACAATAGTGGGTTCAAAGACGAACCATTCGTCCTTGCTGCAGACGTGAGTCAGGTGTTCTATGTCAAAGATATGTCTACGAAACCAAAGAGAGGAAAAAATGATGACCACTCAATCATCAATGAGCCAAAGCGCCACATTGTCCTTTCTGGGAAAAGAAACATTGTCGGAATTGAGGACAAGTCAGACATGTCAGGCGATTACGAAAGAGATGATCGAATTCCGCCCTTCATAGTCAACAAAGACCCAAGCATTCTGTTAAACAATGAGGATACTCCATGGTTACGGCAGGATCATAACCAAGGGTCATACGTCAAGAAGAAGTTCACTGTTGTGTCGGCTTGACTTTGTATGAAACTATATTTGAATCTCACACAAACTATATGAAACTATATGTGTCAATTGTGGATTTTCAACTACACCTTCCCAAAACTTTGTCAAATGCAAAAATGGTCTATATATGAAATGTAGATTTTGATGATTGGAACAATATTTGTATTCATGACTTTTCCATTCGAGACCATCTAGGGTTCCGAAACCGCTGCGTGGCTATGAGTTCTATGAAAATTCAAAATTCAGTGGTTCAAACTTTTCCAAATGAAAAGTTGACCATTAGACAACATGTAGAACTTGATGAGTGTAGCAAACTTTGTATTCATGACTTTTCCATTTGGGACAATCTAGGGTTCGGTCAAAGGGTGTGTTTGTAAAAACCAATGCTTTGACTTTGGTCAAACTTGGTCAAATAGCCCATTTGATGACTTCAAATGAAAAAAGTTTGAATACAAAGTTGTTAGAGATCATCAAGATCTATATTTTATATATTGTCCATTTTTCCATTTGGATAATTTTGAGCCAATCCTAATTACATTTCTATAAAATCCAAGACGGGTTTTGGTCAAACTTGGTCAAACTTGGTCAAATAACAAACTAAATTACTTCAAATGAAAATATTTTGAATACCAAGTTGTTAGATATCTTCAAGATCTAAACTTTTTATATACACAACTTTTCCATTTGAGAAAGTCTAAGTTAACAATACCTACCAATTCTTGAATCTCACACAAACTATATGAAACTATCTATGTCAATTGTGGATTTTCAACTACACCTTCCCAAAACTTTGTCAAATGCAAAAATCGTCTATATATGAAATGTAGATTTTGATGAGTGGAACAATATTTGTATTCATGACTTTTCCATTTGAGACCATCTAGGGTTCCGAAACCGCTGCGTGGCTATGAGTTCTATGAAAATTCAAAATTCAGTGGTTCAAACTTTTCCAAATGAAAAGTTGACCATTAGACAACATGTAGAACTTGATGAGTGTAGCAAACTTTGTATTCATGACTTTTCCATTTGGGACAATCTAGGGTTCGGTCAAAGGGTGTGTTTGTAAAAACCAATGCTTTGACTTTGGTCAAACTTGGTCAAATAGCCCATTTGATGATTTCAAATGAAAAAAGTTTGAATACAAAGTTGTTAGAGATCATCAAGATCTATATTTTATATATTGTCCATTTTTCCATTTGGATAATTTTGAGCCAATCCTAATTACATTTCTATAAAATCCAAGACGGGTTTTGGTCAAACTTGGTCAAATAACAAACTAAATTACTTCAAATGAAAATATTTTGAATACCAAGTTGTTAGATATCTTCAAAATCTAAACTTTTTATATACACAACTTTTCCATTTGAGAAAGTCTAAGTTAACAATACCCACCAATTCTTGAATCTCACACAAACTATATGAAACTATATGTTTCAATTGTGGATTTTCAACTACACCTCCCCAAAACTTTGTCAAATGCAAAAATGGTCTATATATGAAATGTAGATTTTGATGAGTGGAACAATATTTGAATTCATGACTTTTCCATTCGAGACCATCTAAGGTTCCGAAACCGCTGCGTGGCTATGAGTTCTATGAAAATTCAAAATTCAGTGGTTCAAACTTTTCCAAATGAAAAGTTGACCATTAGACAACATGTAGAACTTGATGAGTGTAGCAAACTTTGTATTCATGACTTTTCCATTTGGGACAATCTAGGGTTCGGTCAAAGGGTGTGTTCATCAAGATATATATTTTTATATGATTTTTTATTTGATGAAAATTATACCCAACTAGCATTCCTAGTAATAAATAACAAAAATAAAAAGTTTTACGTCAATATGATGTGAAAATAAATTTCCCGTTCATTGGATATAGTTTTTGTAAATTTATTGGAATAATATATTTTTGCATTAACAAAATACTAAACATTTCTTACAAAATCATTGCAAATTTTAAAAATACAATAAGATATTTAAGTTTAAAAATTTTCATGTGTACATTAAAACAAATTACAATATATGTCACTGTTTAAAAAACATTATGCAAAATATTTAATTTACTATACAATTTCTAATATAAACTGTATATATAAAACAATTGAAAAACCCTAAACTAAAAAAATGGGCCTTTAGCACCGGCCCATAGTGGGAACCGGTGCTAAAGGGTCCTGAAAATTTCAGGAGCCCGCCCTAGCGCGCGCTGGACCCTTTAGCACCGGTCCGTGGCTGGAACCGGTGCTAAAGGGTCCGCCCCTATATATGTGCGCAGGAGCCCTGGATCCGGCAGTTCATCGTCTTCGTCTTCGTTCCAGCGCCGCCGGGTTCATCTTCGCCGCCGTCGTTTCGACTCCCTCGCCGCCGCGACCACCGTCTCCACCAGCGCCGCCGCGGCTCTCCACCAGCGCCGCCGCGGCCCTCCGCCAACGCCGCCGCGGGCCACGACCAGATCGAGCGCGCGGGCCACTGCACACATCATCTTCCCCACACGCGATCTTCTCCGGCCGGCTGTGTGCTAAGTATAGATCGAGAGCGCCGCCATTGATTAATTACGTATTTATATACACTATACCAGAGAAATATATATATATATATACACAAAAAATATTACATATATATACATAAAAATATATACAAAAAATAATACTACAAATCAAAACACCATATATACATATATATATATATGTATATATGGTGTTTTGATTTGTAGTATTATTTTTTGTATATATTTTTATGTATATATATGTAATATTTTTTTGTATATATGTATATTATTTTTTGTACATATATACACACATATATATAGTTTGTATGTATGAATTATAATTGTTTGTATGTATGTATGTATTATTTTTTTAATATATTATTCTAGTATATATATATAGTATGTATGTATGTTTTATTTTTTGTATATATGTATTATTTTTTGTATGTATGTATATTATTTTTTGTACATATACACACACATATATATAGTTTTTATGTATGAATTATAATTGTTTGTATGTATGTATGTATGTATGTATGTATTATTTTTTTAATATATTATTCTAGTATATATATAGTATGTATGTATGTTTTATTTTTTGTATATATGTATTATTTTTTGTATGTATGTATATTATTTTTGTACATATACACACACACATATATAGTTTGTATGTATGAATTATAATTGTTTGTATGTATGTATGTATTATTTTTTTAATATATTATTCTAGTATATATATATAGTATGTATGTATGTTTTATTTTTTGTATATATGTATTATTTTTTGTATGTATGTATATTATTTTTTGTACATATACACACACACATATATAGTTTGTATGTATGAATTATAATTGTTTGTATGTATGTATGTATTATTTTTTTAATATATTATTCTAGTATATATATATAGTATGTATGTATGTTTTATTTTTTGTATATATGTATTATTTTTTGTATGTATGTATATTATTTTTTGTACATATACACACACATATATATAGTTTGTATGTATGAATTATAATTGTTTGTATGTATGTATGTATGTATTATTTTTTAATATATTATTCTAGTATATATATAGTATGTATGTATGTATGTTTTATTTTTTGTATATATGTATTATTTTTTGTATGTATGTATATTATTTTTTGTACATATACACACACATATATATAGTTTTTATGTATGAATTATAATTGTTTGTATGTATGTATGTATTATTCTAGTATTGTTTTTTATTCTAATGTATTACTTGGCTTAAAAGATCCTAGTATTATTTTTAGAGCACTCCAACACTTTCATTTGTAGTAGTATTAGTGTACTTCTTATCTTATATAGAATATATATATATATATATATATATATATATATATATATATATATATATATATATATATATATATATATATGGTTGCAGACATAGAAATGGCTGACCGTCCTCATGATGATCCTGATTATATGGAAGCTGCCATTCAAAATATAATCGACGACGGTAGTCAGTACTTTGTTGATTACCACGACATCATGCAAGGCAATCCTACTGAGCAACAAGAGGGCAATGCCCCTGAGCAACAACTTGTCGTGCAACAAGAAGAAAATACTGGCGAGGTATGTAAATGTAAACATATATAAATAATGCATCTCTTACATTAGGTTTTAGACTTATTACTTGGTTATTAATTTAGTATTTTTGTTTCTATATGTACGTGTAGCCTTCTGGATCGATCTCTACGGGGAGAAGCGTACCTCCACGAGGGCCAAAGAAGCCGTTGGAGGGCCGCTATGTAATCTCTGAGTTTGAGATAGCTACAAGCAGACCACTTGGTGAGCATGCAAATAAATATGTTAGTCATTGTGGATATCTTGTGAGAGATCAAATACCGATCAGTTGTCGTGAATGGAGAGAGAAGCGAGGTGCTCCTGAGATCAGTTTTGTCTCTGATCGTGACAAGGAGTTAGTTTGGAAAGCCGTCACAGACGTTTTCACCTTCGACACCAACGATGAAGAGTTGAAGGTGCGAATTTATGACTGGATTATGAAGAAGATGGCAGTACTCTTCCAGAATTGGAAGAAGTCTTTGTACAATAAATATGTCAAGAAAAACGAGACTCCAGATTTCTGGGATGTAAAGCTGAGGGCCTTCTGGGATGACTTTGTGCAGTACAAAACATCAGAAGAGGGCGAGAAACGAGCCAATAGAAACAAAGAGAATGCCAGTAAAAAGACATACCACCATCATATGGGATCAGGTGGTTATAAGAGTGTTGTTCCCAAGTGGGACCAAATGGAACAGGAGATGCTTGCTAGGGGGGTCACATCCGAGACAATAGCAAAGAATTGGAGCGAGCGCTCCAAGCATTGGTTCTACGGTCATGGGGAAAGCGTGGACCCAGACACCGGGGCGCTAGTTTGGGGCCAAGAAATCTCTAGAGCAGCAGAGAGACTAGTCCGTGCACGAGAGGCGGTTCAGTCTGGTGAGTTCAGGCCTAACAGGGAGAAGGATGAACTCACCTATGCGCTTGAAAATCCTGAGCACGGTGGACGTACGAGAGGCTATGGGGCAGTTCCGTGGCTGCAATCATTCCAAGCCGATCAAGATACCTACAGAAGCCGCCAGAGAAAGAAGGATGAGGAGGCAGAGCGGATCCGCCGCCTGGAAGCTTTTGTTCTGCAGTCACAAGAGCGTGAGAAAGCTCGTGAAGAATGGATGCAGGCAGAGATTCAAAGGCAAGTGCAAGCAGCACTTAGTCAAATGACGAAAGGGCAAGGTACATCACAGCCTGAGGTCAATGTTAGCCCCCCAGGCCAGTTGAAAAGCAGCTACGTATCCACAGAAGTACCAACCATTCAGGATGACACGAAGCTACACTTCCCCGTGGATGATGTCACAGAGGCTTTTACTACCTGTGAGCTGCATGTACCAGATGGGAATGCCACCAAAAAGGTGTCTATCGCTGTTGTCAACCCTATCGACCGAACGAGAACTCCAAGAATCCATAATCGACCAGTACCTGGTGGATATGCTAGCGTCTCGGTTGATAGGGTTGAGAAAGGTTGTGGCAATGTGCCACTAGACATAGAACGGGGAGACGGAGAGAAGACCTTAGGTGAAGCTGAGAAGACATTTATTTGTTGGCGCAAGCGCTTCATAATTATTCCTCAGCATAGGTTTGTGTGTGATTTTACTTCTTATATTATTTATTATGTATTGAAATTAAAAAAAAGTTTACTCACAAAACTTTTAATTGTTTTCTTTGCAGGGACTCCTCCAACCTAAGTCCAGTTCTCTCCCCAGCGCATCATAGTGCTGCGGGCGGTGACAATGCTGGATCTCCTCCAACACCTGCGGCGGCCACACCGACCCCGCCACCGCCTCCACCACGGTCTCCACCTCCTCCACCGAGGTCTCCAACTCCTCCACCGCGTTCTCCAACTCCTCCACCGCGTTCTCCAACGCCAAAAAGATCGGCCCCACCCCCTCCACCGCCTGCACCGCCCTCTCCAAAGAGTGCACGGTCGGTCCCCTCGCCTCCAAAGCGAGGTAGTAAGAAGCGGTCCGCCCAAGAAGGACCGAAGTCATCGGTCCCACCTCCAAAGAAGGCTGCCTCAGCAAAGAGAGCTAAGACGCCAGAAAAATTACCTTACGAAAAGAGTGAAGAGGAGGTAATTGCTACATCCAAAGCTGAGGTCCAACAATTTTTTGATAAAATAAAGGAGGATAGGAAAAAACGGCTTAACCCAGAAAAGCCGTACTTTTATGTGAAGCCATCGGACTGAGGCAGAAGGTGGCGGACCATCAAAAGAAGCAACGCGAAGCTCAGAAAAAGCCAGCACTTTCGGACTATGAGCGGTCTCTGGTCAAGTCTTCACAGCCTACTAAGAAGAGAGTAGGAAAGGGGGTCCCACAGCTCGGAGAAGTATCAAAACTGGTGCCCTCTTTGATTGTGCCAAATCAATACGGCTCAAATGAAGACTTGATGCCAAAGAAATCCTTAGCGTTGTCTGAGCTAGACTCGCTTGAGCGTTACTTTGGACAGAGCGGTTTAAATATGGAAGAAATTGCCGCCATTCTTGGATGCCAAACATTTGAAAAAGTTGAGGTAGTTGATCAATGGAGGGCAAGATATGAACCGGGCAGGAGTCTATTCGACCCTAAGCGTTTACACGAGCTCGGCACACAAATGTTTGCAATAAACAAATGATGCATTGAGGCGTCTAAAAGGGGAGATAATTGGATTTCTGTTCGTATTAGACAACATCACTACTTTCGTGGAGATGACCTCATATACGTGCAGTTCGAAGAATTGCACCAATTATGCCACCTCGACGCTTTTGACAAATCTCTTGTCAGCTGCTTTTGTCTGTAAGTATTTTTTTTCTTTTTATTATACTTCTAACTTCTTTAATTACATGTATATAATACTTACACACTTAGGATTTATATGTATATATGCAGGCACCAAATGAGAGAGCTCAGAATGAAAAATGACAATAGTATTGGGTTCGTTGACCCTTATATTGTTTTCAAGGCTCCGCAGGCAGTGTGGACAGCAGATCATGAGACAGAAGTGTGCACCAATCTTATGAGGTTCTTTGTGAACCAAAAAGAAAAACAAAAAATACTCTTCCCCTTCAACTTCGAGTGAGTTATATAGTTATTAAGTGCATGCATATTTTTTTTACATTATAGGACTGACTATATATATGTGTGTGTAAACAGCTTTCAATGGATACTCATGGTCATTGAAATTCCCAAGAACCGGTTGATAATCTTTGACTCAATGAGAAAACCACAAGAAAATTATCAACAAATGGTAAACATTATTCAAAGGTACGTAATGTCGATCTCAGCTACAAAAATATCATAATATGACTCTGTAATTATTAGTTCACGATCCACAATGGTTGTGTATAGGGTTTGGGAAAGATTCATTGACCGTGAACATCTCAGTGGATGTAAAGCGCCGCTTAACATAATACATCCACAAGTAAGTTCTACTAGCTAACAAACTTTCGCTAACTTTTAGCCTTCTTATTGTCGTGGTCGTGAATATTTATATATATATATATATCGTACAGTGGTGTTTAAGACAAGAAGGGGGGAACAATCTATGTGCATATTACGTGTGCAAATTCATGATGGCACAAGTCAATCAAACACCCATAGAGACGCTCAGAGTACGTTACATGTCTCTTTTCATTATCTCCTGAATTATATTGAATAACTTAGATAACTAATACCTTTTTTATTTATTTCAAATTAAAGACGGAATGACTGAGGGAAAAGGTCCTACAACAAGACCGAATCAAAGCTATCCAAGAGACGATAGCAGGATTTCTCCGCGACCAAGTGATCAATCGAAACGGCGAGTTTCACTTCAACGGCAACGAAACTCTTATTCCAAACAACGATGATCATTTGTATCGTTTGTAGACATTGGGAGAAAAAACTCTATGTATATATGTGTTACGAATTTTGTACATATAAAACTATATATATATAAAGCTTTTTACATATCTATTTAATTTTTGATGTGGTCTATTCATTTTATTATAGGCAAAGCTTAATTATTAAGCTAAGCCTATAATTTTCATTTATATATGCTTAATATGCGTGTAATATAAATATATTATTGTATCAGCAAAACATGTATTGAAAAACCTATTATTATATATTATATATAAACAATAAACAGAACCGAAGAAGTGAACCAAAAAAAAAAGAAAAAGAAACCCTTTAACACCGGTTGGTAATACCAACCAGTGTTAAAGGGTCCTGCAACGTGGCAGCCCTGGCAGGACCCTTTAACACCGGTTGGTGTTACCAACCGGTGTTAAAGGGGGGGCTTCAGCCCCGGTTGCCCGAACCGGGACTAAAGGGTGGGCCTTTAGTCCCGGAAGGACAGCACCGGCTCGGGAACCGGGGCAACAGGCCCTTCCCGACCGGTGCTAATGCCCGAACGTGTGGCAGTGTCAACTTCCCTTTCGGATCATCCTCGCATATCTACTCTTCTATAGATCGCAATAACCAGCACAAGCACCATAAAAGAAACGTAAAAACAATACATCGAGCATTGTAAAACAAGTCTTAAAGGTTTTAAACGCGCAAGGCTTGCAACTATGAGCGTTTGAGCGCATAAACAACTAAACGAAGCTATGGTTTAAAAGATGTGAAAGATCAAAGGTCGAAGCTAGATGGTTTAGTAAATGACCAGAATGGGATTAACATGATCGATAAGTGCTAACTTGAAGGATTGACAAAGCAAATGGATATATAAATGTTTAGAGACTTGTACATAAGATGGACATGTCATTGAAAAGAATGAGGTGAACATAAGCAGATCTAAGGGCTAGATCACACTTGAGAGGATGAAGGTGCTAGGCTTTGTGTAATAGAGCATATACATGTTGATGACTGGACAAGAGTAAGATCATGTTGTTGTGACATAACGAGTTTGCCATTTGTCGACCCGCCAGCGGTTGCTAATGGAAGACATGGATCATGAGGTCAGAACTATGATAATATTTAGGAAAGAGGATCACTCTCCCACTATAGAACGTGATGACATAGGGACATTTGTGGTTGTTGGTATGGATGGAACTTGCCCAAGATTGAGCAGGGAAAGAAACAATGCTAGCAAGAGCACTGAATATATGACACGAGTTTTGCTTGTTCCTTTAGGATATGAGAGAGTGTTTTTTGGATACGTGGATGATCATTTGGATTTGTGGATGGGACACTCAGAACATATTTCACAAGTTGCTGCAATAAGTGAATGCTAGATCAAAGAAAAACATGATTATGATGATTTGCACACCGGTTGCGTAAACTTAGTGGTGGACAGCGGTGGTTATGATCACAGGGAACATGGTCATAAAAGCACCAAACTGAGATAAATTTTGTGAGCCTGTTACGGACTCTATGGAGTATGTTATGACAAAAGGATATGATGTTTTGACTATCGATTAGCTAGGGAACGAGATTGCAAGATTGTACTGCGTTGCTGTGGGTATGGCAGGAGCCGCAACATGGTGATGCCTATATTTTGAATATTGTGGTTCATATGACCAAGAAAACTTGTGGAGATGTGTGTAAGTATATGATACACATTGTGGTCAAAGGGATTGGCCACTGGAACAGCGAATCAACAGGAACATGCTTGCCAACGGGCCTCAACACCGCTGTGGGGAAGCAGGGACAACAAGCACAAGAACAATTATAACTCTTTCAGATTGGACCCTATGGCCATGGAATTGTACAAAGTCATGTGTAGGTAAGTAAGATATTCTAGCCAAAGGATTAATCAAATAAATCAATGGATAAATGGGGAACTTCACTGAAATTCAGAGGTGATTCGCTGCTGAAACAACAGAGACAGCAAGCATGGAAAAGATGATATCACTTTTATCTTAGCTCTTACGACCAAACTAACTTGTAGGGGCTTGTGTAAATTCAAGAACTACATCATGATCAAAGGGTTTGATGACCAAATGTCTAGATAAATGGGAACATGAATGCCAACCGGCAGCAGCGTGGCTGGACGCGAGGACAGTGGCGAGTTTACATGAAAATTATCACGGAAATCAACCTAATCATAGACTGCAGTGGATAAAAATAAATTGCAATAGAGATCATGATACATTACAGAGGGTTATGTGAGGGTTCTCACATTGGAAAACTTATGGTGGCTGTAGATGGATTTGACGATATCCAATGTTGATGATTGACGGCAGGGTCAGCGATCAATGGGGCAGCGCCAATTCCACTTCGGAGATGATATGTGCCACATAGAAGATCAAACATATGGATGAGAAGGACAAGGACAGTAAGATCAGAGAGGAAAATAAGAAGAGGTGACCTTGCTGTTTGATGAGGACCAGCAGCAGCTAGTGGTAATGACATGACCTTCGGAATCGATATTGGTAGCAAGCATTCTTTCGAGATGGGCAGCAGTGATTCAACATGGTTGCAGCCCATGTCCTTTGTACAGAGAAGGACGGTGGCAATATCACTGATGTGTTCATGCTTCGAGATGAGTGGTGCAGCTGCAAATTGATTTACAACAGCGATTCAGAGACAAAAATATATATGCTACACGGAAGATCAAATGGGTTGATAAGGGGGAAATTGCTGGTAGGATCAGACAAGGGAGAGAGAGAGAGAGAGAGAGAGAGAGAGAGAGAGAGAGACGTGCTCAGCAGGCCTTGTACTAAACCAGCATCGATAACATTCTTCTCTAATAACATGTTTTGGGTCGGGCATGATGATGAATGGGGCTGCTATGCCTCAATTCGGTTCGTCCTGTGTTGTGAGAGAGATCACATAAGAGATGATGAAAGTCATGGCAGTGCAACAAGAGGAAGGATAACACATCTCACCATAGGAGGGTGATCGACCTGCACATGGCCTGTACAAGAGAGGAAACGACATATGCTGCCTTCTCCAATCAAGAGCTTCACTGCTGGAGATGAGGTTCACAGCAGCAGATGAGATTCGTCGCAGCGAGGACTCCCTGTTTTGGTGAAGAGAAGGAAGAGTGAGATAGAGAAGAGGAGGGGACGCCCATGGAGGAGGAAGGGAGGAGATGGAATGCTCCTTCTGGTGCTTGCGTGAGGGGGAGAGGAAATGAGGGGGAGGGTTATATGGCTGTGGGTTGCTGCATGTATCCATACCATTAAAGTGAAATAGGAGGGAGTAAAATAGATGCTATCAAGATGTATTGAAGAGGGGGTGATGCTGTTGTGTGCGTGAGAAGGAGAGGAGAAATTGTTGTGTGCATGCAAGGATGAAGACAAACTAATGGAATAGAAGGGTGCTGTTATGGGAGAATTAATAGAAACATGCAAAGGAGGTGAGGCTAGAGAATTAAGAGAGTAGACATTAGATGCTGTTATTTTTGCATGAGAGGAAAGAGGAGGATGCGCCACAAGGAAGTTATGCGCTGCTGTTTTGTGCATGCAAATGAAGAGGAGACAAGTGAAGTATGTGATTAAGGAGGAGTATTATGTATTGCAATTATTTTTGCATGAGAGAGGGATTAGGTGGTCGGTATGGAGAATAGTGGGGCTGCTGCTGTATTTCACGAGATGGAGAAAACTGAGGGAGTGAAAGGATGGCATTAAGGGAGGATTAAGAAAGGTGTGACCAAAGGGTTATGGAGGGAATAACTGCTGCTATTATTTTTTTATCAAGTGGAAATGAGGAGAAGGGAATAGGCGCCATGCAAGAGGAGTGGATGGCGACAAGGGAGTTGATGTTCATTTGTTGTGCATGATGGAAGGAGGGAGGAGAGAAGATGTGGATACATATCTGTTGCATGCATGGATGTAAAAACCAAAGCGAGAGAATGGAGCAGTTTATTGCTCATTTCTCAAACAATTTATGGAGAGGATTATGGAGGAATAATAAGCATTGAGGCCTATTATATTTGCATGAGAGAAGGGAGGTTGGGCAAGAGGAATGAGAGAGTGTTCTGATCATGTGAGGTAAAGGGAGGATCATGGCTATTTTCTTCATGCAGTTGAAGAGCAAGAGAGAAACTAATGATGTAAGGGAGCCACATGTGTCTAGGCAATTAAGAGAGGAATTAATAGGTGCACATATTTTGCATGAGGATAAGAGATTGGCGTGGGCAACAGCAAATGAAGTTGCATGGCTATCCTTTACTCCTACATCTTTACTCCTACATTTGAGAGAGTGGAATCTGATGGAGTAAAGAGGAAATTTAGGGAGATATGAGACCATGCAATTAAGTGGAGAACTAATGTCATTGTTTTCTGCATATGAGTAAAGGAACACTCGTGGAAAAGAGGAGATGGTGTGGGAGAGAGGTCAAAGGTGGTTTGGACTGGTTTGGACTTGGCCAAAAACAAGAGAAAACACTCGGCTTGATCCGTTAGTGAAAAGAGAGAAGAAGTATAGGTTGTCATGATGGACTAGATGAATTGATGAGAGACAATAAAAGATTTGGTACAAAGAATTTGTGGACTCCAAAATAACCAAGATCTTGAGAAACAAAAATAGGAGAGAAAATGAGAACGGTCATGCTAGAACTTTGTAGGTTGCCGGTGGAAGACCTATTGGAGTTTTATATATTGATATAGTGTTTGGAGAGATGAAGTTGGGATCAAACCCTAGGCGTATTTTAGAAACAAATAAATTAATTTTCCATGCATAAACACAATGCAAAGGCATGAATGCAACAAACCACTAAGTTGTATTGGAAAAAATTTAGAAACTCACATTTTCTACTATCTAGAATATCAATAACATAACAAAAGTTGGGAATCTTTTAGGAAAATGATACAACCATTTAATGTTATTTACTGTGGGGTGTGACATTGTCCATAATTCATCACATGCACATATAGTGTCCGGAATCCATCACATACATAATAATATGTCTCAAGTCTAAGTCCAACACAAGTCTAAATCCAATACAAGGCAGAGGAACTTGAAACAAATGAACAGTACCTACTACCATCCTCCCCACCTAGAGTGTGAAGTGCCAGGCTGTTCTCCGTGTGGTGGAGGAGGGCCACTTGGCCACCCAGACTGTGGAGAAGGACCACCATGAGGAGTCGGGTTCGAACCCGCCGACTGTGCCTGCACAAAAGAGAAGGGAATTCATGAGTATTTGTCGGAGGGCCGCACAAGCTAAAGTAATAAACCACCATATATACATACTCACCGACGTCCCTATAGGAGTAGGAGCCACAACTGGAGCGAGAAGCGACTCGGGCACGACCACACCTGGCAAGGCCTGAGGCTCTTCATGAAGCTGAACATGTCCCACATCCTCTGCTCCTTGGCTATCCTCTAGGCTTGTGCAACCTCCATATCCAGCCGATGGGCCATCACCTAGGCCACCTGCTAGGCCTCCAACCTCCGCACGTCAGCCTCCAACATTCCACACGCAATTTTTAAACAATGCAAGGGTAAGGTAGATGTGTAAAAGCAATGAACAACGAATAAAACAGTACTAACCAAGAGTCCCGCCATCACCTGCTGTGAGCTCTACTAACGAGGGCATATGGGGAGGGAGGAGCTCGTGCTCCTTGCTTCTCGGTGAGGTTGGGAACAGAGGCAGAGTCGACTGTGATGTCCGCCATCTAGTATCACCCGTGTTGCTTTCCTCCTCCCAGCCTCATCAAGAGGTTTGTGTCTAGGGGCTCGGTGGACGGATCGAAGTCCTCCCCATGGCGCTCGTGAGCCGCCGAGGTGTACTCGCTAAGCTTGCTGTGGATGCTCGTGTTGGTGTATGCCTTGGGCCCGTCAGCCACGTTGTAGGTGACGCTCGGGTCCGTCGCCTTGCCCTTGTGTGCCAGGGCATATGCCATGAACTTGTTGCATTCCTAGCCTTGATATGCCTAGGACTACGAGGAAAACACAAAGATGATTACAAATAATGAGAATGGAGCATTAGAATAAAAAAGTAAGGATGCAAACACAAAGATGATTACCCATGTCTAGGAGTACGCGCCGAGGCTCCGGTTTGCCTTGGTGGTGTGGTGCCGCACCCATCTACAGGCGGTAGTCTCGACGGATGTTGTGCTTCTCCGCCCACTCCTCTGAGAGCCACATATCCACAATGGCCTCCCAGCAGAGGAGGTGCCTGGCGCACCAATCAGGACATTGCTGCATGCCATTAAGTTGTTGATATGTCAAAATATGAAATGAAGCCTACCTATTCTTAATGGAAGGAGTCAATATTAATGTTTCATACTTACCGAGAGGTACTGCTCCCTAGTAAGCGTCATGCTCCTAGCATCAGGCTTTCTCAACACCTGACCAAGGACGTCGGTGTTGTAGTTTATGATGCACTAGAGCCGCGTCTCATGGTACAGGTCCAAGAGTCGAGACCTGTAGACCTTGTCCTGCATTTGCACCACTCAGTCCTCAAACCCTTCATCACACCTGAAGAACTTCTGCATATAAACATCATGTAATGTTTCATTATTTCAAGAACAACCAATGAATGCATAGTATTGATCAATTTAGTGCGATGGAGACTCACCTAGAACTCGGTCATGATCCATGTTGCAACGGTGCTGGACTCGTTGTCCTCAGTAGCATAGAAGTGGTCCCACGTCTAAGGTGGTGAAGTCACCCCAGCATAGGTGACCATGCCAGGGTAGTGTTGACGAATGAGAAGGCCCAAGATGCCATTGATGTGTCGGCCCGCTCCGGACACAACTTCCCAGTTGCTGCAAGAGTCATTAAGAAGAATTGTTAGTCTCCAGTTTAATTTTTAACATGTCATATGAAATAGTAGAGAAATAATACTTACGTGTCACCAGAGGTAGTGGAAGTGGAACCCCTGCTATCGCTATCATTGCCTCCCCTGTGGTCTGATAAGTTAGGGAAAGTGCCACCTACTCTTGTGTGGACACCAGCCGCCTCATCGTCCTCGTCCATCGATGGGGTGGAAGCCGGCTACACCCTCATCCTCGGACGCCCGCAGGGGCGGCCGCTCCTCTGCCTCCTCGTTGCCAGCTCTGCAAGGGCTCCTCCTAAGGTGAGCGTTCCCTTATGTAGAGGGAGTTGACCAACCGACGAGCCTACCTTTCGCCCGACATTTCGTCAAGTGCCTGCAATTTCAAAAAGTAAACCAATAAGCACAGTTAAATTACAAGTACTTATAAAGAGATGCAAAATGAACAAAACATAATTGCAATAATAATAATAATAATAATAATAATAATAATAATAATAATAATAATAATAATAATAATTTTAATAATAATACTAATATAGTATTACATGTGTTAGAAATATTCTTCACTATTAGCAACGACTAGATCATAGTTGTCGTCATCACTATCAATATTGTTGAGTAATAACTGTAATTGTGGCTGGATCATAGGTGTTTTGGGCTCATCATCATTGTTGTCATCATTGTCATCGTACTGTAATCGCTCAAGCATTTGTATGTCCCTAGCATTTTGCACCTCTTCTCCCTCGTCATCATCTCCATCGTCCTCATCTCCATCTTCCATGCCCATCAGCGAAAACATGTCTATGTCAAACCTCCCTTCTAGCCCCTCTAGTTGATAGAACTCCTATGTATTTGGGTCAATGTTGTAATCCTCATCGTTTGGGACAGACAGTTTATCGTGCAGCTGGACAAGGTACCAACCCATAAGATTGGGGTCTTTTTGGCACACCCATGGGAGATAATAAACTTGCGTGGCCTATTGAGCCACAATATAGACACCCTCACCATGATAGATAGAATCCTATCGAATTTTGACTTGTCCAATCTCAGGGTTGTTCTTGTGTCATTAGGATCGAACCAATGACATTTGAATACGATAGGATTATGGGCTTTGCAACACTCAAAATTGAGCTTGGATATTTCTTCTACTATGCCATAGTAGTCGCGCGCCATTGGTGCCAGGAGTACGAACTCCAGTATTCGTGGTTTTCCGATTGGGCCAACTACGCTCGTAGCCTCTTGTGCGAAAGCGATAGCCATTCACATAATAAACGGTGAATGACTTGACCTTATAGGTGAAGCCTTTGGTGAACCCTTTCAACTCAACATCCATTTCCCCATCTTTGCGGGCCTGCAAGGTGAGGCAAGAAGATAAATCATTACATTACTCGCTCGTAGGAGCAAAGTGGATCCTTATAGTATGAACCAAGTAAATTCATATCGAACTAGGAAATGAAATCTGGCACACCATGTTTTAGAAGGCTATCTTCTTCTTCAGGGGAGGGAGCCCTATTGCATCTCTAGTATGTATTTAGAAATTCTCTGAAAAACAAGAGACAGGGGGTTGGATACATGGTGGATACTGACGGCGTATGTAACAAGCTCATTGAGAACTTACTGCACATAGGCTTCACTTTGTCAAGGTTCAACAAGACATAATGCATGATAATGTGCCAACTCAACATGCCTTAAGGTTTTGGTGCCCGGTGCGCTTGCCTTTTCGAGTTGCCCTTTGAAAAGGCTAAGGTTCGATGAACTCTCATCAACGTTGTAACGAGCTAGAGGATTCTGCACGCTGGTAAGGCTATCCTTATAGTATGTTGTTGTGAAGTTTGACACCTCCTCCAGAATAAATGCCTCTGCCATGGAAGCCTCATTTTTGGCTTTATTTCTACACTTTTTCCAAAGAATCTTTAGGAATCTCTTGATTGTATAGCACCAATGGGCCTGCACGGCTCCCCCCATTCATGCCTCGTATGATAGGTGCAAAATCAGATGTTGCATCGCTAGAAAGAAGTCGGGTGGGAAGATCTTCTCCAACTTGTAGAGCAACACATGTGCCACTTTCTCCAAGTCATCAATCATGTCCCAAGATAACTCCTTGGCACAAAGCTGGCAGAAGAAATAGCTCAACTCTACCAACACGTGCCACACATGCTTGGGGACGTATCCCTGGGTCAACGCAGGAAGGAGCCGCTCAATCCATATGTGGTAGTCATGACTCTTCATCCCTAAGACTCGCATAGTGGACAAGTTCACTCCCATACTCAAATTCGCCACATGCCCATCAGGGAACATTAATGTCTAGATCCACTATAGTACCTCCTTCCTTTGGTCCTTTTTCAAGAAAAAATCAATTGGAGTCCTTCTCCATTGCTTGCTAGGTGCGGGAGGCTTCATCACTTGCTTTGGTCTATCACACATTGTTGCTAGGTCTAGTCTAGCCTTAACAATGTCCTTTGACTTATCAGGAATGTCCATGAGTGTGGCAAAAAGTGCCTCGGCGATATTCTTTTCTGTGTGCATTACGTCAATGTTATGTGAAAGAATAAGGTCATCAAAATAGGGGAGCCTAGTCAACCCCGATTTATGAGTCCACTGGTGTTCCTGACTGTATCCAATAAAACCACCTTTCTCTTTATCATCTTTGAGAGCCTCTACCTCAGCACAGACCTCAGCACTAGTCATCATGTGAGGTGTCAGGTCGGTGACTTGAACCCCTTTCCTGAAGTTCTTAATGTCTCGCCTGAATGCATGGTCAAGAGGGAGGAATTGACGATGTTGGTCGAATGAAGAAAACTTGCCACCCCTCTTCAGCCAAGTGAACCTCACAGCTGTCTTGCATATTGGGCATGGGAACTTCTCATGAACACACCACGCGCAAAATATGCCATACGCCAGGAAGTCATGCAAAGAGTAGTGGTACCACACATGCATTATGAAGTTCTTCTTTGTAGCACGATTGTATGTTAGTACCCCCTTTTCCCAAGCAAGGATCAATTCATGAATGAGAGGCTCTGAGATTTGGTTTTGGATAATTGATGAAACTCTAGTACTAACCTCTATACTAAGTACATGTAGACTTAATGAGGTTGGTACATGCCAAGTGATGGAGCAAGTGATGATCTTGGTGATGATGGTGATGACCACAAGATGATCAAGTGCTCAACTTGAAAAGAAGAAAGAGAAAAGAAAAACCCTATGGAGATTAAGGCAAAGGTATTGCTTAAGGTTTTGGTTTTGGTGATCAAGACACTATAAAGGGTGTGATCACATTTAGGATAGATAGTCGTACTATAAAGCGGTTATCAAGTGCCACTAGGTGTCATTGTTCATGTGCATGCATTTAGAATCTCGTGAGCTAACTTAACTCCTTTGAAGAAAATATTTGTGAAAATGCTAACACACTTGCACATGTTGGTACACACATGGTGGTGTTGGCACACTTTAAGAAGGAGGTAGAGTTTGAAGGGTAGAGAGGGGTTTGGGTTCCTTATTCGACGCTTTTGAGAAAATAAAATGCATATTTTCTTTTGCGCCAGTGGAAAATTTAGAGAAGTCACAGGAGTGTTATTCACTGGATAAACACTCATTGGACGCTGGCTGTGGAGGCATCAGCCGATGGCCTAAGCGTCCGGTGTACTATCAGTTTCTAGCGTGGGTGAAAAGTGAGCATCGAACCCTCAGCATCGGACGCAGGCCAAACACTATTTGCACATCCGGTCAAGCATGATGTCAAAGAGCATCGGACGCAGAGAGCGTCCGGTGGTCCGTGTCTCATGACCCCACGCGAAAAACACCCTCTTTTAGACCAAAGGCTTTCACCCAGCTTTATTAGAAAGCGTAACGATCATCCGAGGTCTGAACACTGGGGATACCAGTTTACAATGTAACACACCATTCATCAAAAGAACTCCAAACTAAGTCCACAGAACCCTCAGGACTAGCAGAACCAGCTAAACGGCTAGCTGATCAAAACAAAAGCTAACACCTCCCAAAAGAAGACAAAACCACAAAGCCTCCCTACACTACTGCGCACTAGCTGTAAGCAGGCTTAACATCTCTTCAGCAGTAGGTTCCAGCTTCGACTTCAAGAGAGGGCGCCAAGTCTTGATCAGCATCAAAGTTTTGCAGACGATCGCCTTTGGGGAAGTGAGAACCTTCTTGTTGATGGCCATGTCGTTCCTCGTCTTCCAAATTGTCCATAGCGCCCCTGCACATATAAAAAGTGTCACCTTGCGATTGGCTCCTCTACAATCTTCAGCGAACTCTATTAGAAAATCTGTGCAATTAGTCGGTTGGGACGACCACCCCAAGGAAACTCTAAGAAATGACCACAGGTATACTACGATGGGACATTGGAATAAGATGCGGTCTGCTGTTTCCAGGCTATCACAAGCCGCACATTCTTCCGGCCCTGTCCACTGTTTTCTCTTAAGCTGGACTCCTGACTGTATTCTATCATGAGCTGCCATCCAAATAAAGATCTTAACTTTTAAAGGAATATTGCACTTCCAAACATTGATTAAATGTTGATCTCTTACCCCCCAAACGTGATAGCTCTATATAAGGAACCTGAGGAATACTTTTTTTGATTGATCCAATGCCCAAACCATTTTGTCTCTTCCCTCACCCAAAGTAACTTCTCTTAACAGGCCCTGCAATTGTTCCCACTCCAAACCATGAATCCCGTGGAGCTGTCTTCTGAAAGGTACAGACCATCGGTCCTCTGTCCAAGCTTGACAAACATCTAAATCAGGGTTCACCGCAATGCTAAAAATATTAGGGAACAGGATCCTCAAAGGGCATTCCCCTAGCCAGCAATCATGCCAAAAACGAGTTTGTTGGCCACTGACTACTTGAACAACTCGGCCTCTCTGAAACCACTCTTGGATATCAAGTAACGATCTCCAAAATTGGGATCCCTGTCTTCCTCTAACTTGGAAAATGCTTTTCTCTCCCAAATATTTCCTTCTTAGAAGATTGCAACAGATACTGTTATCCCCCCTCTCCAATCTATCAATCCATTTGGCAAGTAAACAGGTATTCATAGCTCTAACATCCATAAAACCTAGCCCCCCAGCCTCCTTTGGCTTGTTGAGTGCTTCCCATTTAATCATGTGATATTTACGTTTCTTGCCTATGCCCTGCCAATAAAACTTAGATCTGATAGAGTCCAGAAGCTGATAGTTTCCTTCATAAAGCTGATATACTCCCATTGTAAACATAGGGATGGCAGACAAACATGAATCAATCAACACTGACCTGCCACCTGAGGACAAATAGTCACATTGCCAAGTTCCTAACCGTTTTTCAGCTTTGTCGCTAACAAACCTGAATTGTGCCTTAGTTATTTTACAGTCACTTACTGTCATTCCCAGATACTTCAGTGGAAAGGACCCCAATTTACAGCTGAGAACTCTAACAACTTCCTGTCGATCTTCATCGGACACACCCATTGTAAACACCTCACTTTTATCAAAATTTATTTTCATTCCAGACTGTCGACGAAAGCTGGCCGGCAGTCTACCTTGGGGTATACCCACGGTAGTAGTTTATCGGTAGACGGTGCGCAAACTACGAACTCGATGGTGACGCAAGACACGGACAAGCTTTTTATCCAGGTTCGGCCGCCGAGTTGGCGTAACACCTACGTCCTGCGTCTGATTGTATTGATTTGTGTTGAGAGAATCATGTGTATGATCTGTCCTCTAGGGGACCTCTGCCCCTCCTTATATATCCTGAAGAGACAGAGTTATAAGCAAAGTATCCTATTTGGTACAATATCTTGTAGCCTTGCGGTGCACGCCGACCAGTCGTGCGCCGCACGTCTTCATCCTGTGGGCCGAGCCACCTCTGACGGTGCGGCCCATATAGGCCCATGAGGGTATAGGGGTTTATACCCCCACACAGACAAAGCTTCATAACAGTTTAGAATTATTCTCAAGTTCCTCAAATTCTCAACGGAGAAACTCAGAAAGATGACAGTATCATCCGCATACTGTAGATGAGTTAGACCTCCATCAATTAGGTTTGGCACTACACCCTGGATTATGCCCGCCTCGCTTGCTCTGAGCAGCATATTAGAGAGGGCATCCGCTACCAAGTTAAACAAAAGAGGAGATAGAGGGTCTCCCTGACGTAAACCCTTGAAACTTCTGAAGAATTCTCCTCGTTCACCATTGACATCAATGCAAACTCTTCCACTTTTGACAGCACAGTTAATCCATTGAATCCACACTTCATCAAAACCCTTAGCTCTCATAACTTCCTCTAAGAAAGACCAGCTGACTTTGTCGTATGCTTTCTCAAAATCCAGCTTTAGAATCACTCCAGTTGTTTTTGTTACTTTCAGTTCATGAAGCACCTCTTGAGCAATCACTATACTCTCTAGAATGTTTCTTCCTGGAATGAAAGCAGTCTGAAAAGGGCTAATCAGCTGTTCTATCACCTTAGTCAATCTTATCGTCAGCACTTTGGTGATAATTTTGTATATAACATTCAGCAGGCAGATCGGCCTAAACTGCTTAACATTTACCGCCGGTTTCACTTTTGGCAGCAAGATGATCACCCCATAATTCAATCTCCAAAGCTCTAAACGACCACAGTGTAAACTGTCCAACATTTCTTTTATATCATATCTGATGAAACTCCAGAAAGTCTTAAAGAATTGTACACTGAACCCATCTGGCCCAGGTGCTGTATTATTTTTCATCTCTTTAAGAGCAAAATCAAGTTCCTCAAGACTAAAAGGTCTAGTAAGCCATTCATTCTCTTCACTAGATAATCTCTGGTCCACCGACCACATATCAGGTTCTAGATGGATGTCTGCTAACTCTACTCTCCCAAACAAAGTTTTGTAATACTTTGTAATATGGGTTTTTAATTGTTCTGGTGAATCCAGCTTTTGATCATTATGTTCCAAACTAGATATGTGCATCTTCCTTTTCCTCCCATTAGCTCTCTTGTGGAAATATCCAGTGTTCATATCACCTTCCAATAACCATTGTTCACCTCCTTTCCTTTGCCATTGCAATTCTTCATCAGACAAAATTTTCAGCAGATCCTTTTCCAGTGCATACCTTTCTTCCCATTCTATTCGCATGAGATCTCTAGATTCACCTTTCTCATCCAACTCTGTGATTCTCTTCAATGTATCCTGCTTAGTTTTCTTCTGATAATTGTCTGCATTTTGTCCCCACCCTTAATAGCTCTTCTTAGCTTGTTTGATACAATGTGCCAGTGGTCTAATGGATTGGCCTTATATCTCTTTGGCCATTTGTTTTTTACCCAATCACAAAACCCATCTTTATTTGCCCAATGAGCACTGTACCGAAAATAATAACCTCTTAGCGGACGTCTGATCTCACTATTAGTATCCAAAATGATGGGATTATGGTCAGATCCCAGTCTAGATGTTGTCATTACAGAAGCTAGGTTAAACTCATCTTCCCATGAATTCGAGACCAGAACTCTATCCAGAACACAAAGAATCGGAGGTGTCTGTTTGTTTGACCAAGTAAATCTGCTCCCTGTTCGGTGAAGCTCTCTTAAAGCAGAGTTACTGATCATTTCGTTGAACGCATCCATAAGACCCACATTGACATTACCTGAAGATTTCTCTTCTACTCTCCTGACCAGATTAAAATCTCCCCCTAGGCACACAGGGAGGTCTGATTCTAAAATTTTTTGCTGAACTTCCTCCAGAAAATCTCTTTTCTTCTCATCATGAGCTGGACCATATATATTAAAGAGCCTCCATTCAAAACCTCCATCTATCATTGTCAGTTTCATACTCTGAAAAAAATTACCCTGATCTTCTTCTGAGACCAGCGCCACATTTTTGTCAACCCCCATGAGCATACCACCAGAATGACCCAAACAGGGGACCCATCCCCATTGCATATCTCGCCTCCCAGCAAATCTATCTAACTCTCTTTGTTGAAAAGTAGTCTTTATAGTTTCCTGAAGACAGATACAGTCAAAATCATGTAAAGAAACTAACTCTAACAACTGTTTTCTCCTTGCTGCATTACCCAATCCTCTAACATTCCAAAATAGAATCTTCATCTATACTTGGGTTGAATAAACTATCAGTCAAGCCCTTTATACTATCTGTCTGACTAACTCTCTGTGTGTCAGTAACCTCTATAGTATCTGTGCCAACATTCTCAGAACTCAAAGATTTTTGCTGCACAGTATCAGAACTCAACAGTATCTTGTTTTTGGCCTTAATCAAGGCTTTCACAGCATCTTCTTGAGCTTGGATAAGAGAAATATTAGCAACTCTACTCTTAACATCATCACCCAGATTTATACCACAAATCTTAGATATTACCTCAACTTGATTAGAAGTGGAACTATTGGAATTAGTGCATGATGGATTACCTTTAGAAGCCAGAGCATTTTTCCTGTTCATTGCTTTCTGCATCATTGGGATCCCATCCTCTTTTATCCTTGAACTGTGCCTTGTTATATTAGTTGATACCTTAGAAGCCAATGGAGCAGCCACCTGTTCTTGCATGGTAACACCTGCAGATCTCTCCATCTCGATGGCATTTACCTCCATAGCAATCTGACTAGGAGCAGTTTCTTGTTGTATAGCAAGCTTCTGTGTAGGATCAGAAACTTTACCTAAATTTTCCGGCAACTCAGAGAGTTTAACTGCTACAGTAGTGCTGATTTCATCGACCTCCAGAAAACCCCAGTCAGCCAAAGACTCTGTTTGATTGATCTGTTTTGAACCATTTGCCCCCAGGACAGAGCTACTTTGCACTTTCTCTGCTAAGTCCTTAATTTCCTGCAGTACATCCACTACAGCAGTGTTCTCACCATATGAGTTACAATTCTCCATCAACTGGGATTTGCCCTTTGATTCTCCCATCAACATTCCCTCTTCTGAATTGCCATTTGCTCCTAAACATGATTCTTTATCCACCTCTAAAATGCTTGATTGCCTACCCTGATAGTTAGACGGTCCAGAGCCATGACCAGACCCTTTTGGAGGGGATTTACCAGTCTCAAACACCCTCTCTGCGTACAGGTGCGGTGTGCACCGGACGCGTCCGGTACCCACTTGACCGCGTCCGGTGGTTTGAAAGTGACCGTTAGAGATCGACGTGTGAGACTCAAAAGCTAACACGTGGCTGTCATCTAGAGCACCAGACACTGGGTTCGAGCGTCCGGTGGCTCACCTGCTGCGTGTCCGGTGGCCACGTGTTCTGTCCACTGAAAGAGCCAACGGCTCTATTTGTTTGAGGGGCTTATAAATAGTTGTTGGTCGGCTTAGGGCTCACCCCCCTTGGCAGTCTTGACTACTTGATATCCTTGTGAGCCTAAGCAAACACCTCCCACTCATCTCCTTTATAGATTAACCATCTTTGTGAGATTAGGAGTGATTCCAAGTGCATTTACTTGAGTGATTGCATCTAGTGGCACTTGGGGATCGATTTAGGTGTGGTTTTCTTGTTACTCTTGGTGGTTATCGCCACCTAGACGGCTTGGAGCAGCAGAAGAGCATTGGCATGAGTTAGTGATTGTTTGTGGCCATCTCCCGGTGATTGTGAGGGGTCTTGTACTTTCCCTAGCGGAGAGCCAAAAGGTAACTCTAGTGGATTGGTCGTATCATTGAGTTACCTCACTTGTGGGTAGGTTCTTGCGGTGTCCTTGTGAGGACAAGGTTCGTGCTACACCTCTTAGCCGTCGAACCACCAAGTGTTGGTCGACACAATAGGGACGTAGCGTGCTAGCAAGCATGTGAACCTTAGGAGAAAATTGGTGTCTCAATTTGTGTTTGATTAGCGTTCTCCCAGTGCTTGATTGTTCATATATTGGTGATTGGTTCATCCCCTACACGGTGGTATAAATATCCCTTTCTCTCCATTTACTTAATGCAAAGTAGTGTAACTAGTTTAGTTGCTAGTCTTGCTTTATGTAGTTAAGTTCACTAGTGTAACTTGTAGAGAATTAGTTCTTGTGTGCCTAGTGATTATAGCAACTATAGTTGTTGGTTAGGTGGCTTGCATACACCCCTTTAGAGTTAGAGCAAAAAGCTTTGCTTTGTTTTTTACTAACCTCCTGCTCTAGTGAGTTTGTAGAATTTTTAATAGGCTATTCACCCCCCTCTAGCCATATTACCTTTCAGGCTCCATGAACACACCCATCTTGTTCCCCGGGTGTCCAGGAATTATCAATGACAAGAATACGTTTTTGGGTTGAAACATGATGCTAGGGGAGATTGAGGGGGATCACGAACACAGGCCAACAAGTGTATGGGGCTGCCAGCTATCCATAGGGATTGAACCCATCTGTTGCGAGCGCTACATGTACATTTCGAGCCTCATCAGCTTTACAACGATATATGCCATCGAAATGGGTCCATGCATCACCATCCGATGGGTGTACCATCTTGTCAGCAGTGTATCTTTTGTCATGTTTGTGCCATGTCATATGTTTCATGGACTCCTTTGTCATGTACAGCCACTGGATCCTTGGTATGACAGGAAGGTACTGTAGGACCTTCACTGGGATACCTAATATTCCTTCTTGCCATCACTAGTGTTGACCTCCAGATACCTAGATGATTTGCACTTTGGACAGTGTGTTGCTTTCTCGTGATCTTTCCTAAATAGGGCGCACCCATTTGGACAAGCATGAATGTGCTCATATGGCATCTTAAGTGCACGAAGAAGTTTTTGTGACTCGTACAAGTTCTTCGGCAGAATGTGACCCTCTGGAAGCATGAATGCAACAACTACCAACATACCATCTAAGTTGTCTCGAGTCATGCTACACCACAACTTGAACGCCATGGCATCCAGTTGTGAAACAATTATCTTCTTGTGAAGGGGCTTCTATGCTGAAGATAGCATATCATAGTACGCCTTTGCAGATTCCTCTGGGTCATTCTACAATCCTTCACCGAACCGTGCCTCCTGAAAGTCATCCATCCAGTCTGCTACCCCAGCATCTTCATCAACACCCACGAGGCGTGGTCTCACCACATCCTCTCTAATATGATCGACTTCACCATGGTGGATCCAGCAGGTATAGTTTGGCGTGAATCCATACTTGCAAAGATCTTTCCTCATGTTTTTCCTTTTCTTTCTTATACGGTTGTCACATTTGTGGTAGGGACAAGGCATCTGACTCGACCCTTTAGCAACCTCGCCAAATGCATGCTCTAAGAAAGCATTAGTCTTATGCATCCATTCTGCGGTCATACATGTGTGGCCCATGTACATACAATCATGGTTCTCCATCCTCTAGCATATACATATGTAAGCAAGTAATATAACCAGTTATTACATCTGCTTGGCATTCCTACCATCTAATAGGAGAGGATAGGTCCTAATCCCACCCGCGGATGCGTAGATGAGGTCAGTTTCCATGCTCCGCTCCTATCCAAGACAAAATTTTGGATGTTCTCTCGATACACGTCCTACAAGGGAGAGTGTGTATCCAGAAAATAATAGGGAGGTGATGCTGAAAGTCTTTCTTAGGCTAGAGCGAACCATGGAAACTAACCTCATCTAAGCATATGTGGGCTGTCCAAAATATGTGGTAATCTAAAAGAGATACAATCACAGATATGCAAAGATCTACATACCTCTGACCCTATCTCTTTTGAACGGGAGACGCCTAACTAGGCTATGTCACCATATAAAACATGCATGTAAAGGAGGAGGGGGTTATACCTAGGGTGGCGGTGGAGTCAGTCTAGCGGGGTAGTGGCGTGTCGGTGCAGTGGCAAGACGATACGGTGCAGGCAGACCAGTAGCATCGATGAAAACGATCGAGGTCACCAAGTCCATCCCATGGGTCCGTTTCCTACTAAATAGGCAATAAGTTAGAATCCAATGAAAATTTTGGCAGCACCTCCCCTAAACGAGGAGGCTTCCAAAACCTGTAAAAAACGTAGGCGCGATGGCCAACAACCACATATATACCAAACATATGCACGAAGGCCAACAAACATATATATACCAAGACAAGCCATGTACTTTAATTCTCTTTCCATGCAGATGAAAGCATTGACACAACAAGTACTACTAACACTACAACAACTACTAACACTAGCACTACTACTACTAACACAACTACTATCAATACTTACTACTAACAAGACTACTAACACTAGTAACTACTAACTAACAACTAGTAACTATTAACTACTCACTACTAACTAGTAGAGGTGTAGGACATACCTTCACAATGAGAAAGGCAACAATGAAGGCTAACGACGACGTTGGGGACGACCGCAGCGGCATAAGGGCCGACACCTTCCTTCTTCTCTCCTTCTCCTTCTCCTTCTCCTCCTCTATTCTCTTCTTCTCCTCCTTCTTTGTCCCCTGCCTCCTCCCCCTCCTCTCTTCTGCAGTGGCCACCAGTGGAGGAGATGGTCGCCGGTGAGGTGGTGGCTGCTTAGGGGGGCGTGCAAGCGGGGGAGGTGGCCACCGAGGGAGCCGATGCTAGCGTTAGAGGCGCGGGCGGTGGAGGCTAGCGTGGTGGCCGTCGACGGGCCGCACAGGGGGCGTCCCGGGGCGCCGGCCGGTGACAACATGCTCATCACTTCAAGTCATCACATGCGGGATGTCCTGGTTTGTGAGCATCATACGTGGCAATATGCTCGAAACTTTTTGAATTTTTTTACCACGACATATGCACACAATATGAAGACAACTACATAAGTTTCGTGATTTTTGGAATTCATTCACATTTTATAGAATTAAAAAACTACTCACACACAAGTTGAAGGCTTTGCCCCGTGTGCACGTTGTTCAAAACTTTAAGACGGTTCCTTAATTTAGCCTAAACTTACACTAAGAAACAAGGATAACATTTGTTGAAAGAATAAAATCTATTATTCAATGCATTATAGTTCAAACTCGCATTTTTCAAAAATATTCAATGATACAAAATAAACTAAAAATATATACCAAAAGGTAATAAAAAAGTCACAAATTTAAACATGTTGTTTGTGGCACTCTAGTAAAGCTTCAAAAAAATTTGGCGGCAAAAAACAAAAAAATATATTACCGAGTGCCAAGGGTTGGCACTCGGCAAAGTGGTAACTTTGCCGAGTACCAGACGGCTGGCACTCGGCAAATCCAACAACGCTAAGTCCATACGTTACTTGTGTCAATCTTGGGCGAGTGCTTGAGTTTGCCGAGAGCCAAGCACTCAGCAAAGACTTTCTTTGTCGAGTGTCGTTCTTTGCCGAGTGCTAAGCACTCGGCAAAGGCCTCTTTGCCGAGTGTCCTATTTTGCCGAGTGCGACACTCGGTGAATTTTGTCTTTGCCGAGTGCACGATATTTGGCACTCGGCAAAACAATCCACAATCGGCAAAGTAGGTATTTCTTGTAGTGATCTCAGCATCCTCTTCCCAGAAAACGTCTCGTACCAGCTCTGCTTCCAAGAACCGAATATTGGATCAATGAGGTCTCCAACATTTGTTAGAATATTGCCCCCCCTAGGGTAATCGGTCTTCTCGATACCCCTCTCGAATATCCCTTGAACCAGATTTTGAGATTTCTACCATCACCTACTCTTCAAATAATCCCCATCTTCGTTACATCTAAACCCCTCAAAATGCTTCTCCAAGAATATGACATTCCACTTTTCGGTTTGGCCTCAAGAATTGATGTATCTGCATAATATTTTGCCTTCAAGATTTTGAAGCACATTTCTACTTAGCCAATGAATCTGTTGCTTACCTTCCTGCGCATTCCACCAGAACCGGCCAACCATCTTGCTGATTTGATCACACAGGGACTTTGTTAATAAGTCAAAAAGCCCATTGCGAATTTTGGGATGGCCTGCGACATGGCTTTTATTAACACTTCCTTCCCTGTCCATGAGAGGAACTTCTCCTTCCACCCTTGGAATATGTTGCCAAATTCTATCCTTTAGATATGGAAAGGTGCTCCTCTTGATTGCCCCCACATGCACAGGCAAACCTAAGTATCGTTCATTCATGGTTTCTTTGTTGACTTGAAGTGTATCACACACTTCCCTTTTTCTTATAGCCTTTGTATTCTTGCTAAACAATACGGCCGACTTCGTCTTATTTATCATCTATCCTGAACACTGTTCATACAAATCCAGGATGTCCTGCAAATGTTGAGCATCCTCCTCATTCGCCCGAATCAAAATTAACGAGTCATCGGTGAACAATAGGTGTGATATGCTCGGTGCCGCTTGGCACACTTTAGCTCCAGCAATTCTACCATCTTGTTCAGCTTGCTGCAATAAAGCTGAGAAACTCTCCTCACATTTGAAACTATCAGTGAGGTCCCAATTAACTTCTATTGTGTAAGATATCGTTGAAACGCACTCCATGATAAGACTGATCCACTGATAGTCAAAACCCAAGCACCGCATCATTTTCTCCAGAAAATTCCACTCTACCCGGTTATAAGCTTTGTTTATATCAAGTTTCAAGGCTGCATAACCCAATTCTGCATCCCTCTTATTCAGCAAAAAATGTGTGATTTCATAAGTTACAAGAATGTTATCTGATATCAAGCGCCCTAGGACAAAAGTGCTTTGGGATGGGCTAGTTACATCATCCAAAACTGACCTTAGTCTACCAAGTACCTTAGACACCACCTTATAAGTAGAGCTTAGACTTGGGCCGTGCCATTTGTGGGTGGGCCATGACACAGTCTTTTGGCATGACCGAAGCACGGCACGACACAAAATATTTTTGGCCATGCCGACACGACAAGAACACGAGGGTTGTGTCATACCCACGATATCAGCATGGTGGGCTACATGGCTGAGCCCGCATTTTGGGCCAGCATGGCACGAAAGTGGCACGTAGACACTTCTACTACTATATAATTTAGTTTTCTAGCATTTACCGTACTATCTCTCATATAGTTCTTGAATATATTATGAAGATCATTAAAACTTTCTTTAAAATAGTACACGCAAGATATATATATATATATACAGTGCCGGCCCTGAGGTTTTAGGGGCCCAGGGCGAAGCCGAGATTTAGAGGCCCCTAATATACACATGGATAAAACACCTAGAGGGACAAAGTTTTAAGTCTCTACCATTTAAAAATGGGAAAATGGTACAAAGTGAATGAACTAAATTTATATAGAGAGTGTTAAAGATAAATGCTTAGGTACAATGCATATAAAAACTTTGGAGATATTTTATACAAAATATTAAAACTAAGAAATAAAGAAGTAGGTTAAGCCTTGTCATATTCATATGCGCTTGGAAGAGGTAAGATAGTGAAGAAATCTAGCATATCGCTCAAGCTTTCATGTCTTACTTAATAGAAGATGAAGAAAGCAAGTTAGCAGCGTAATGTACTAAGAATAATATACATATTTTTCTTGAGCAAATAAAGCATAATATGTATAACTAAACCTAAACTATTATATGCTGGAGCCATAAGGGGCCCACCAGACAGCTAAGGAACGAAGTATTGTGAGAACCGAGAAGTAAATACATACAAGTACATGCATATGCTCATGTGTGATAGATAATTTGGCACAATATACACGCTAGTATAAAGTGAGCTGCATTTGTTAATCCTGCTGGCTAGCAAGTAGCAAGATGCAACGCCTGCATACATATAATGGTATACCTCCGATGGGGCCCCATGGGATTGGAGGCCTAGGGCGGCCGCCCCGTCCGCCCGCCCTCAGGGCCGGCGCTGTATATATATATACACACACACGACATACATTGAAATATGACATCATAGACTGTCATTATAAGTCAGAGATCATCATAGGTTAGTTAAATTTAAAGATTGCCACACCAAATGGCACAAGTTCAAACAAAAGCATTAAAAGTCAAGTAGCTACAACACTACTTGTCAAAAGTTTAGACACCACACAGGTCAACATTGCATAAGTTCACGGACTAACCCACAAACATTCGAAGTCAAGTGACCCAAAAGCACCACTTGTCAAAATACATCGACCTTCAAAAGAAAAAAATAGCCATCCTTAGTGTTGTAGCCAGTAATCCAAATACAACTTTACCTTATTAGTAGACTTGCTACAACCATGGACATTAGACCCTTAATCAGTGTACCTGTCTTAGCTTGCTTTTTCTTAAACTTCTCATCCTACCTAGCCCTTGTTGTTTCAAATTCCTAGGACTTCTTGATCATGTTATCCATCTGCAGTTGCTGAGTCTTCACAAGCTTCCTAAGATCACTTGAGGTCTGCTTCTCCATCACCAGTTCAGCTTCTAACTCACGCTGACTTTCAGCATTGTCCTCACTAGCCGATGAGCTTTTCATCTCCACACTTACTAGAAATCTATTCTTCTTAATCTTCTGAGCAAGGACCTTAGAGACAGCATCAACCACATCCTTTGGTTCCTTACCATTATTTACAGGAGCATTCATCTTGCCCTTCATTTAAACCTAGCAGATGATGGGATAGATAGATAAATGATCATGACATATATGGACCTAATGTATCGTTTGATTATGCACTAATTTTGACTTTACTTACAATAGCAAATTGAACTGTAGGAGTGAACTCTTTTCTTTTTGTTGTAGTGAAAGTCTTTAAATATATCTTGTACATTTGGTGGCTCATTTTGATACTTGCTTGCCTGATAATGAATTAAAAACAAGGACAATTTAAAAAACTGATGTTAAATCTTTTTATTTGTAACATAGGTAACAAGCAGTAAATTAAACTAATTGACATGGGATGCAACTCCTGCAAAAATTTCAAGCACTTTGTTTAGAAGCAATCAAGACTACTGCATAAGCCACATACTCACCAAATTTATAAGTTGCATTTCATAGCAACGAACAAGGACAATTTGAAAAACTGATATTGAATCTTTTTATTTATAACATAGGTACAAGCAGTACATTAAACTAATTGTCATGGGATGCAATTGCTGTAAATAGAAGATGGCAGTAAATTAAACTCTAGTGCATGTATGAAAGCAAAGTAAGTGCACCTGTGAACTAGAATATACATGTATATCTCCTATTGTGCCTCACAAAGTGTGGTGGGAAGTTGGCCTACAACCTTTTGTCAATAGAATTGCATGGCGCGAAGGCCAACTAGAATATACTATATACAATACTTCAATAATTGTCCTAGGAATACCGGGCTTATTGTGTACCCTAAAAGTACTACCATTCATTCTTATCCAGCTAAAGTTATAGTTTTAGGCAACGACATGGTTCTCAGAATATAATTTTGACTACAATTTTTGCATGATATATTAAAAAATGTAGGAGAAATGTACTATTTTATTATGAAGTAGCTTTTAGTTAAGGTAAATTACCAAAATCAATATAGAAAAAAGTAAGTTATAATCAACTTTTACAATAGCTGACTAGACATAAATTGTCTTTATTTGTGACTGAATAAAGAGACCAAACATCTGATCTTGGCTAGACCAATATACATCACATGAATGTTAGACTAATAATATTGGTCTAACTAAGCCAAGATACTGCTAAAAAAATCTCAAGCAGTTTGTTTAGAAGCAATCAAGGCAGCATAAGTCACGAGAACCAATTTGTAACATAGAACAATCAAGAAGCATGACTAAGTCAAGTGCCAGTTACACTACAAAAAATTTGGCTTTGTATGACAAAAAGAAACTGTCCACTAAAACTATACTTTGCTTCTATTGACTTTGTTTTTCTTACAAGTGAGCTACACCAACGAAGTAGTAATGTTAGGCACATATGAGATCAACATTAGATTATAAGATCAACATCAGATTATGAGATGAACATCAGATTTTGCTCACTGGCATGAACTTACCATTTTGTTCTCTTTTTCGGTATTCAACAAGTGTACCCTATTGGGCATTACTCATCGACGACACAGGAGATGTCTTGGGCACCTGATGTAGTGGACAAACATCAAAATACGTCTTGTTTAGCTTATAGCGCTGCTGGCAAACAACTTTCTTCAGCATAGCCACACATGCTCTTTTCATATGAATTGAATTTTTATTCGCTTCAAACTTGGCTGCAGTTAACAACATTATTAGTACTTGATATTGAATAGACAATGTAATGGTTGAAAATAAACAATGTAAAGATGCAAGTTTGAACACTTACACAAACCCTATCTATGTAACCTAAGATGATAGGTATCAAACTATCTTCTTTGTATTCCTTCCAGTGTGGAAATATGGGTATATACTACCTGCTCGCAATGTTGCATTCAGTTGTAAACTTAGCAGCAATCATCACTGAGCTTGGCCTTTTCTTCCCTGGTTCAATAACCAAAGGAAGCTTGTCTTTCCTCGAGCTAGTTATCTTATCTAGTTTTTTTCCCAATATTAGGCCAACCTTGAAAAATCGGTGCAACCAGGATATAGTTCACGCTTATTAGCCTCTTCAATCAGATGTTTGAAACGTGATGCAATGTTATTTTATGGGTTTCCATCTTCATGTCCATCATCATTTACATGTTCAGAGTCGACGAGGTCCCTTAATATCCCATCCAATCTATCATCATGTACTGGTTCCTAATCATTTCCATCCTCAAGTATTGGTTCCTCCAAAACATGAACATCGCTGCCCTCTTCATGGTTTATCCACCTTGTATATGTATTGGACATGCCATTGAGTAGTAGTGCCTCTCCACATCATTTTAGTGCAGATATTTATGGTTTAAACAATCAGTACATGGGCACAGAATTTGTTTAGCCTAATTAAACCTCTCTTTGATGAAGTTCATGAAAGATTTCACACCACCAATATACTGAGGTGTAAATAGCACACCGTGCACCCAACGTCTATTCATCGACAACAAAAATTGCAGAACATAAATCTTAGCTGCATTAGAATCACTACATGGACTAACAAACTAACAAACTGAATTAAATGTACCAAATGTACAATCAAAAGAATTAGAAAAGGAACTTTTCAATAGTTCACTGATGAGTGGATCTAGGGACCAGGGTGTTGCTCTCTTCACTTGCTTGAAGCCGCTGAGGGGTAGGGTTATTCGCCAGATGGTGCGATAGAAGGGGCGCCACCACCGTCGCTGATGGTCGCCTCCTTCGCGGGTGGCTGGATCTTTCACCCTGAGGCTCGAGGAGGAGGTAACCACAAGCCATAGTAGTTGAATGGGTATCGCTACAGGCGCAGTGCGCGAGCTGGGGCAAGCTGCGATGGAGAGGGGAAGGAGAAGGGGAAGGGGGAATGGGCAGGGGCGAGTCGGCTAGAGTGCCATTCAAAATTTGGAATTGCCCTATTTATGCTCTATTATGTGTGTATTACCAGTAGTCTATTTATTCCTCCATGTGAACACATCGCTCTCAAAGCCCAAGCCATGCAGTTCACATAGCTCTACGGTCTGCTTGAAATGATCCATGCACACTTGCGGCCTCCAAACTCCCTCTTCCTTTTTGATGCTGGTACAAGATCTCATTAAAATTGCCAGCACATAACCAAGGGAGGAGAACAAGGGGAAGATGATTGTCACCATGTTCCCGAGCGTGGTGGCGAGCGCGGTACATGAACTCTGATCTCTTTGAAGATGTCAGGGATGAATGCAGTACCATGACCTTCTGATGTCTTGGGCTCTTTGGACGTATGGTTTGCATGAAGTATGTAAGATCCGTGTCCAGCATCGATAATTGTCGAGTTTCTTGCTTCCACAGTGATTGAGTGGAACCTCAGCTTCCTAGAAATCTGATGAGCAAGGGAAATCGAGAGTACAAAATGTTCATATAAGAAATCTGTCCCGGAAGTCATTTGTAACCACCAAATTGCATGCTCTCTCTGTATCCAAGAGCGTCTGAAAGTTCTTTTTATCTCTCCAACTTTTTTTTGAAATAAAAGACAGGAGCTTTACCGCTCAATTAGGTTAAGGGTAAGAATTTTATATATATCAACGTCCACAAATGTAAGGATTCGAAATTTTTATTCTAAGAAAATTTAAAAAGATAATTTTTTTTTCATACAAAGCACAAGATCAAACCACCATAACTGAGGCTACGAGTGAGTTTGATCGCTTGACTTTATCTGCCAAATCTAGCGGTGTTTTTCTCACAATAAAAAGAAAAAATCGACATAACTTCTTAAACTATCTAGGATGGAATACTTCATCAACAAACTATAAAACCGGATATTCTACCCCTAAATTTTCAAAACTAGTCAAATAACCCCCTCAAGTGGTTTTAAAGGTTGGTTTTGTCTTTTTATTTATTTTAAATCTTTGAAATGTCATAATAAATAAAAAAATTCATTAAAATTCAATTTTGTTAGACTCTTGATTAGTAGATCTACACAGTGAATATATAATAGGATATATTTTAGTATAAAGTTTTTGTTGTAGCTTTAAATCTATATTTTCTGTAATTAATTCGAATAATTCATATATGTTGTTCCTATGGTCCAATTATGATAAAATTTTTATGATGGTCTCATTATTGTAATTCATATATGTAGTTTCTATAGTCCAACTATGGTAAAATTTTTGTGATGGTCTTATTATTGTATGCTTAAACTATGGTAAATATTTTATACTCATCGGATCACATATAACTTAGTTATAGATAAAGCATAGATTTAATAAGAATAAAACTAAATAAATCTATAACTAAGTTATACGTGATCCAATGAGTACGAAACATTTACCATAGTTCAGTATACAATAATAAGCTCACCATAAAAATTTTACCACAATTGAACCATAGAAACTACATATATAAATTATTCTTATTAATTATAGAAAAACATAGATTTAAAGCTACAACAAAAATTGTACTAAAATATACCATATTATATATTCATTGTGTAGATCTACTCATCAAGAGTCCTAGAAAATTGAATTTTTCATTTTATGATTTTTTTTATAATTTATTATGGTTTTTTAAAAGTCTAGCGGAAATAAATTAAAAAAAAAAGACAAAACCACCTTCTAAAACCACTCTGGGACTGGGAGAGAGTTATTTGACCAGTTTTAAAAGTTCAGAGGATAAAATATCTGATTTTATAGTTTAGAGAACGAAGTATCCACCCTAGATAGTTTGATGGATTATATAGATTTTTTCTCACAATAAATCAATACTGTTCATACATAGACAAGCGAACAAGCCATAAACAAGCGAACAGGTATCCAAGTTTGGCCAAGACACCCAAATTTCTCAGAAAGAAAATACACAAATCTAAAAGGGATGCCGGTTCATTATTCCTTCCAGCAATGTTTGTACACGACGTCACAGGATCACAAGAAGTTACCTGAAGCCATGTATCAGGGCTCAGAACAAGTTCATCAGGTTTTGATGTCTGTTCTATGGAAGTCGCTCTCCCTGTATCCCAAAGACGTGAGCCTTCTTTCATTTGGCAGCTCATTTTGACCTCAAGTCGTGCCGTACATTGTACATACTACATCTAGCACGACATTATGCACACAGCACTGCTGACATATAGACTGAAAAGTGTACAAAGTCCATATGTCATGAGCACTGCTTGATAACCGTTGACGTTGCATCGCTGGTAATGTACACGCTGCATCCCCAGCACGGTCGCCTGGAATGGGAGCATTTGCAAGCTGACTAGCTAGCTGGTAACAATGGCAAAGGGGGGCTGCTGGCCTGCTGCTGCTGCTGCTTCCTGCTGCGTCGCTCCAGTCTGCTTCTGATAACTTGTCTTAAAGTACATGTTTCTGCCGAATTATCTACTTGCCTGGGCCTGCCTGTTCATGACATCATGGTAGTATAAAAGGACACACATCGGCTGCCCGACTATACTGAAGAAGAACCAAAATATCATGTTGCCCACCTGCCAAGTAAGATGACGGTTAGGTAGTGGGAAAAGGCAATGAAAAAGACATAATTGACACAGCGTACCATTATATTCTTGAACGTAGCCTGGAGATATCTTGTCAAGAATACCAACGGTATCTGAGTCAGACAAAATCAATGGTGTCAGCCTATGTGAAAACAGTGGAAAGTATTGTTCTTATGGATGCAATGATGGATATCAAAACGTAAGGGAATAGACATGATGGAACTCAAAAGAAAAAACAGGGATATGAGGATTACACATAGTGCTCCCTCTATTCCAAAGTATAAGTTGTTCTAACTTTTCTAGCTTTTGTTACGTATCTAGATATACACAATGTCTAGATGCATAACTCTTACTACGTATATCTAAAAAAGCCATAATGACTTAATAATTTGGTATGAAGGGAGTAGTTCATATTGGTGTTACTTCTATACCTGAAACATGATCCCAGAAAATGCCCAGAATTTGAAAATGTGGCACGGCACCGCAATACATATCTGTGAATTCACAATGTAAAAGGGAATGTGGTGATTATAAATTAGCACGTGCATACGAAAGGGTCAAACATATTGTTGGTAATGTGCTGAACAGAATTCGAACAAGAGCATGTCTTAGGAAAAAAATGAAATTGAAATGACCATAAGCTAAGTATATACTGTTATATAATAAGACTTCTGAAGAACTTCAGTACCTCATGAAATACAGCTGAAACCAGAAACGAGACTAGAATAGCTACACCCTGCAGTGTAGATACAATATGAATTTGAGAAGTATGGCACTGAGAAAATCATGTAAGTTCTGCAAAAATGAAAAATATAAAAGATCAACAAAATTTTATGTATGTTCATGTATTCTCTTGTCTAATTTACATCAGTCAGTCGACAGAAGGCGGCATGAAGAAATTGTTCCTAAGTCAATACCAGATATCCTTTGATTTTTTTAATTAAAATCTTTATCCAAGAAGTCTTCTAAACTTATTCCCTATTTGTTTCCAGTAAATATTATTTGCATAGTAAATCAATTTGGTAAGGGAATCAGCTCTTGACCAGTATTATTCTGATTTTCTCACAACAGTTTCAGACACTTGTTCAGTTGTCTTCATCATTATTATGACGATTGAGTGCTAATACTCTGTCCAACCCTGCTTCCCCATTTTCTAAAGAACACCATTTGTATATTGTGAATTCTATATATTAGCATCAATGTGGAAAGTAAAGATATTACTTTGGGACTGTTTTGCATAGACGGATTGAGTAATTGTTTCAAACTAAACTGCATTTGGAGAATCCAGAAGCAAAAAAGAACAAATGTAGAGTTTTATAGACATATAGAAGCAATTACCCTGGAAAAGCCTTTCCTTATACATGGAAAATATATGTGTCTGATGATCCATTTATGAACAGGCTGACAAAAAGTAGACTAGTTGTCAGTTACTCAAAGTATATCATTATCAATTAATTAGAAAAATATCTCGAGCACAGTGACAGCGGTTATCAGTCACTACCGTCACAACTGTCCTTAGTTAATTAAGTCTCCACTATATAAAAGAGTATCAGTAACATCACAACTGCCCTTCTTAAGGAATTCTCAACTAAATGAAAGGGTATACAATCTGAAGATGGAAGTAAGAAGAAGATTACCATGTTCCACATCCTCCAGTACTGAGGTAAAGCCCCAAAATACCATCGCATTAAAGTGCATGAGAATATAATTAATGTCAGTCCTATTTAAAGTTCTCAATCGGAAAGAAATGACCTCAGCTTTTAACAGACATCTCACCTCTTCAACAGTTTTGGCATTCCACCAGTCCTTGTAGAATTCACGGTCACCGAAACAGAGGAGTTCAGCTAGAATGTTCAGCCTGAAACCAAACCAAAAGAGCAAACAAGAAAGCCATGGAAAACGAAATATCAAGGTCCAGTGCAGGTCAAAACCGAATTGACCTATTATTATATAAACCAATCACTATCTGACAAATTTAAGGTACTGTTGAACTGAAGCAAGATATACTAACCATAAATGAAAAAAGCAATAGAACATGCAAAGCCATACATATAATGTTGGCACTGAGAGTTTTAAGACTCTTTCTATAGCATTCAAGAAATTCCCTTTCAGTGGATGTTTGGAATTCTTCACAATTGGGTTTATATACTGCAAAATAGAAGAAATTGATAATTTAATCCAAAGTTCTGTATATATAGAAGTTACTTGAGGAATATAGAAGGCTCACTTGCTCAATTATGAAGCCCATCAAGCCTGTAAAAACCAGGCACTTTATAAGTTGTCGGGTCACCCAACCCTTCCTAATACATGTAGTTCGGGGATAAGTTGGCTGCATAACATGCCAAAGTGACATCAGGAAATTCATGCTCTGTCACTGGCATAACTAGATAGATGTGACTATGTGATGGAGAAATGCAGAATGAAGACGGGGCACTGATCCAAGAATAGTACCTGGTAACAAAGTGTTGGGGCCAACATGAAGTACACTAGACTTTTAAAGGTTGGATCTTTCATACTCTCAGGATCGACATAATTTCCATATGCAGCACCCTAAAAATAAGAATTGCAACGAAGGAATAAACCTTGTGTTCTTGATATTTTGGATCTCCATCTCTAGGATAAGTAGTAGTAGTAGTTACTTAGTGCCTATGTCATGTCACCTTATCTTCACTTTAGAATCTCATCTCTACTTAGTTGTTGCAAATTTGTTTTATGTTCCAGTTGTAAAAGCAGACCTCTGGTTCTATATATGAACCAAGAAGCAGCCATGGTTAGTGAGGCTAAGTAATATTAAAAAAATTCCCAAAATCTGTGTCTTTGCCAACAAGCAATAGTTACCATGAAAATAAAGGGATATAATCATATGCCTACCATTGCCTGGGAGTATATATGGTCAGCCTATGAAACAAAACACTGTATGAGAAGCTAAGAAAAATGTTTGACCCTCCTGATGGTAACATAAATTGATTGGCACCACATTTCATCGTATGCAAAAATTGAAACTAGATAGAAAACATTCAGGAAATTAAACTGCAAAAGAAATTTAAACAGGAAGTGGAGCATATGCTAGCTTCAAAAAGATTTGGCCACCAAAAAAAGATTTAAGAGAAGTTTGATCGTCAACAAATCAATTTTGAGAATGTGCAACTTGTCAACAAAATACTTGAACTGATTCAGATTAACATGTCAATGCATTACCTTTTCAGTACTTTTGGACAATGCCCTTATATCATAATTTGTATGTGCATAAGAGACAAGCTTCATCCACATGATGCTCGCAAGAAACATTAGCAAGAATCCAGATAGCACTGCTGAGTCGCACCTGAAATTTTTTTGCAATATGACTGAACTGATAATCCAGAATTCATTCATGAGAATGAGATACTATCTTTTTAAGTAACATGTCTTGGCAATCATAACAAACTTAAGCTAAACAGCATAAGGCATTGAAGGAGAACATAATTGGTGGAATATTTGATATATTGCATTGGGCCTCATGGGCTGATTATATAGGGTACATGCTGATTATATAGGGTACATAGGACTAACACTTTATGTGGATACACAATGTGGTACGATTCCTATTTACTCTAACATCCCCCCGCAGTCACAACGGGAGCGCTACAGACGGTAAGACTGGAGAAGAAGATGATAAGTAACATCCCCCGCAGTCATAGCAGTCGATGCGCCGTGTATGCTGTGGCTGGAGAAGAAGCCGATGAGTCCTCATGCAAGGTGGTAGCCCTTTCTGCCAATGTTGAGGTAGCCGAGCGTAAGGGCACAATAGCCGTGGTCGAAGAAGTCGTGCTGAAGATGGCCGAGTGTAGCACCCAGTTTTAAGAACAAAACCAGATACACACCATATGTGAGCCCAGGAAGTCAAATCTCACATATAGCCACAAATAGGGGTAATATCAATAGACAATGCTTATATGTAACGAACTTAGTATAAAAGATATAACCTTAGATAGCAAACAGCGGAAAGACACTCCGTTCTTCAGGCGAAAGCTCCAAATCCACAGGGACAACTGACTGGTTGAGCACAAGCCTAAACTCTTTTCCAAGCTTGCAATCTGGTACCCATCCGGGATTTTTATCCAAATAAAATATAAAGGCAAGCGTAAGTACATCTCGTACTCAACAAGAATAACATAGGGTTCATGAGGCTCAAAGGCTAGACACTGGTTTAACTGCATGTAGCTTTTAGTTGTCACAATTTTAGCATATGAGTAGCATCAAGTTGTCGAGTCCCGAAGTAAACTCATGATCAGGTAAAATGAATAAAGAATAGCATAAACAACATATTAACAACAATAACTTTAATAATTTGCCATTAGTGATCATTTATTCTGTATTGGTCCAAGGCCGCTCGTGACCGTGAGCACGGCTGATATATCAGTTTTACACTCTGCAGAGGTTGTACACTTTCACTGTGAGTCATGATTTACCCTTTCGCCCGAGGTCGCGAGTCTCTTAACCCCCTTCCTAGGGAGGCCGGTAAGGTTCACTATGAAGCCTTTCAAAGGTTCGTCTAACAAGTTAGGGCCGCTAGGTTTCGTTAGTCAGTCCGTGTGACTCACCCGCAGGAATCCACGGTCTGCTATTCCCCATTTGCGCCACAAGGGTAACCACTAACAAGCTAGAAAAGGTCCTCATACTGAGCTAAAGCCAGAGCCATGTAGCCCTCACAGTTGTACTGTATGTCCCGGATGGTCAGATACAGATAAGTCCTTATGGAGAGAAACTAGAGCACCATAAGATAGCCCAATGCTCCAGCCCTCTTTTCCAAAGTTGCCAAAAAAGTAATCTTTTAATGTTCATTGCATATTCCTTTAATCAAATTACAAGATCATGGTTTAGTGGAGCACTAGCATAAGCTACCCAATGCAAAACCGTAGGTGACAAGGTATAAGATCAATACTAGGAAATCCTTATCAAGGAGACACATGCAATATGAATTGTGTGATTAAAGTTAATAGGAAACAAGGATGATCCCATGCTATACTTGCCTTAAACTCAGATCCTTCTTCAAGTCCAAACCTTCAAAGATCTACTTCTGAGTCGCACGTATATCTCACCGACTGGACAAGATCATAAGGCACCACACAACCATCCGAGCAGACATGCATAACAAACAAAGTTGACTAAATTAAAGCAATACACCAATCAATAAAAATGTTTGGAAACTAGAAGTTTTATATAAAAGAAAAGACTAGGCGTATATATTATTATTATTATTATTATTATTATTATTATTATTATTATTATTATTATTAGAACAAAATCATGTGCTCGATTATGAACTTAGTTAAATTATATTTTTAATGAAACTAGAGTTCGGTCTAGTCATATTTTATTATAAATGTTTTGAGAATCATTTATAAGCAAATAAACTTCTTTCATGAAAAGAAGGTAAACATGTGAATATTTTAATGAGTTAGGTTTGTCCCGTGTTTAAATTGAGCAAATTATGAAAAACATATCCATGTTTCCATTAACCAATTTGACAATTAATTATGAAAGATTGGGATTGTCATGTATTGCTTTTACATTGGAAAGGTATAGTTCGCATGCATATATAAAGTTCATGATTGAATTTTAGAAATAGAAGGGATGGCTAAATATTGCACAACCATATGACACGAAGAAACGGTCATGTTTAGTGCATCCTAGGAGATAAATTAAATTGTAAATATGGGAGCTAGCAAGATGGCCACACCTTTAGTCCGCAAGTGCCTTCAGCTTTTGTGTTGTGGACACCGGGCGTCATGGCACCAGCGGCCTGTCTGTTCACATCTGTTCCGCTCGTATGGCCACCCTACGGGTGCGTGATTGCCCTCCTTGATCGCTTAGATGTAAGCGCGTGACTTATTCATGTCGTGATGCTTCTCGTGATCTGACAACATCTCCATCTTCTAGCTGTTGTTCCCAACACTTCTCGGTCAGAATTGTGACACCGGCCAACGTGCATACTATCGTGCAGGCAAGACCGAAAGAGATAATGATCAGATTAGTTTTCTCACCAATCATAGAGGGTGACGTGAAGCCATCAGCCTTTCTTAACTCCTTGCTCCTAGTCCAGATTGTCCTTGACCCTAGCTCCTCGTCCCGATGTAAATGAGCTGTGAGGCCGCCGCTCCTCTCGATGGAACAATGCCGATGGTGCTTTCCATAGCCAAAAGCTGTCCTACTTGATCGATCCTCATGCATGCCCGGCTTGCATGCAGTGCGGGGCTGGACCTAGATGAGGTGCGGCTGGTGCAGCCTGGAGGATGAAGCTGGACCAGGGCTGAGCTACGTGCGGTGTTCAGCCAAGAAGCGTGTCAACGATGGCCTCAAGGCAATTTCCAGACTAGAAGATCTTTTTCATGTAGTTTTGGTGTACATTGCCCCAGGGATTGGTACACATATATAGGGAGAAAAACTCTCTACAATTACATCAACTAGCAATATGGTACTAATTGATGTTGTAACCTCCATCTTTACTAATAGGTCTAATTAATTATTAAAACCCATTAGTAATTAAAGACATGGGCCTTGAGCATTGGAAAAAGAATAGAGATTTATTATTTTCGGAATTATTTAATTTCATGGATAAAATAATTCCAAAAAAATCTAGAATTATTATTTAAGCTATGAAAAATATTCCGAAAGCTCTGAAAATTCGGAGAAAATTCTCAGAGACATTATAGAACATGAGGAACTCAAATAAAGTATTTGGAGCGCCTGATAAGATAATATGGAGCATCTAGATTATGCTCACAGCAGTGGGAACAAGTTCCAGCAAAAAGCTGGAAAATTACCAAGAAGATCGCAGATAGTGCTTGATGAACGAGAAACTAAAAGAAGGAATTTAGGTGACAAAGAAAAGATTTTAGGAAGCTCATAATAAAAACTTGAGCTGAGAAATAAAGAATTTGATTGTGGATAAAGATAAAGACGTACTGGTCAAGGACGATCGTTCTACTAAACGTATTTTTAAAACTTTGCTCACTCACAACACACGAAGGAGCATCAAGCAAACATTACATTAAATCTTATGCACCAGCATGTATGCACAACAATATTGCTAAGCCTTATGATAAATTTTAATTTAAAAAATATTATTTTTCCTACATTTTCATGAACACAAAAAATACATAATTAATTTTTTTAAACTCTACTTCAAAGGAGCAAATTTTAGAGTGTTACAATTCTACCCCTCTTAAGATGAATCTCGTCCTCGAGATTCAGTTGGTGCTTACTCAAACCACTGCGGGTATGTTTTTCTTAGATCCTCTTCTCTTTCCCAATTAGCCTCTTCTTCGGTAATATCGATTCCATTGAACTTTACACATCTTGACTACTCGACTTCCTGTAACTCTTTCTGCTATTTCCAAAATTTTTACCGGATATTCTTCATAAGTAAGATCCCCTTTAATAGTCAATTCTTCTAACGATATCTGCTATTATGGCACACACAAACACTTCTTGAGTTAAGACACATGGAAAACATCATGCATTCCTCCCAAACTTTCAGATGCTCTAATAGCCACTTCACCCCATCTTTCTAACACTTTGAAAGGCCAGATATACCTTGGTGCTAACCATTCCTTCATATTAAATCTTCTCACACTTCTCATAGGTGACACCTTCAAATACATATAGTCTTCTACTTCAAAAGCTTATTCTTTTCTCCGGTTGTCAGCATATATCTTCTGTTGAGACTGTGCCACCCTTAAAGTCATCCGTGAACACTCTTGCAGTTCTGCATCTCTTAGAACATCTAGCCCAAACACTTGTGTTCTCACGTTTGATTCCAAATCAATAGGGTTCTACACTTACATCCATGCAAGCTTTCAAAAGGCTCCCACCGAAGGCTCTAACTGTTGTTCTAAGAAAACTTCGCATACGGTAAACTCTTTGTACCATACTGCAATACACAAGCTCACAACATATCTTCTAAGTAATCTTTTCAGTTCCTGTGGTTCTCAAATGAGTAATTAATAGAGCTCCTTTGGCAGTACTAGTGACATCACTCTAGTTCAACACTGAACTCCTCAAAACTTGGTGTTATTTGAACTCCTCTAGCACACCTTTTATGCTCTGAGCATTCGTAAAGGCTTTTTTTCTCATTCAAGTGATATCACTTTTCCTAGTCATAACTCTTGATTCACTCAAATCCATCAATGATGTGACCAGCTCAAATCCAACTTCCTAAAGATGCCCTTTAGTCTCTTACATTCTACGTAGATATCACTCTTATAACCAAGAAGATAGTATCTCCATGCTCCACTATGGATACCTCCACATCATGTCAGTTAATCCAACCCACTTAGTTGACTTATGCACCAGCCACTACTTTTCTTGTATGGAGCACATCTAAGGTCTCGATGGAATAGAGGAACTCTATTTACCAATCTTTACAACACCTTCAGTGAACCACTGATAGAATCTTATCATTCCAAGTCAATCTCTTATTCACTCTTATGTCAAGATCACTTTGGCCCCAGCAAACCTATGATAGCCTCTTGCCATATCTATAAAACTCTAAGTCTCATTCAATTTCCTTTGGTGGTTTCCAACTCTTGCATTTTTAACTTTCTTAAGTCCATCATTAAAGATGACATCTCCTAGATGAGAACTTCCATCAACTAGAACAAACTGGTCATGCTCTCTTTAGCAATGAAGTCTTTTGAGTCTCCGTAGAACCAACAGTAGATGTAGCATATCCACTTCCTAAGTTGTCAAGTGACCAATTTCACTAACTTGAGCCAGGATAGATTATAATCATGGGATATCTCCAGAGACAACTTCTCTCTTCATGGTAAATTGAAAGGGCATTAATCTATCATATCAAGGTACTACCCCATAAGATGAGATAGGTCGGGGCACAGTATGGACTAGCTCTCATATTCCATGTATAACTTTGTAGCCTTTGGTGTCACCTGATTCTCATAAGCACCACTTCCAAGCTATGAGTACCAGCAATGACCTATACCTCCATCCATATTATCACACTTCAATGGAACAATTTCCTGTATCAAACCAAATTTTCCAAACACTTGAGGTCTTTATCGATGATCCAATGTTAACCATTACTTCTCCCTGTAACTCCTTTGATAAGACTACCCTCTTAAGAAAGGTCAACTAGGGGACACAAGGAAGGTAGCTTGCACTTTTTTCCAGTCAAGTTGACTAGCATTAAGACCTTCTGACATCCCAATGAACTTATGTGCAAGAGAACAAACAAGTATCCTGAAATTTTCTTGTGATATGAAAACACCAGCGTAGTAAAACAGACATAACCCTTATTCTGTGAATCCAATAGAGTTGTAGCTTATATCGTTAGAAAACTTATGAAATTCACCACAACTTTCATATAGAAGACTTCCTTAGGTTCTGTCTTGAAACTTAGGTAAAACAGCCATACATAATATTCCTCCTGACAGTGTCTCAGCACCTATGCAGTAACTTGCAGCTGTCATATCTCGAGCTACATAAATCATATGGAGACGATCCTTATATTGTTGAAAAGCTTATGAAATCCTCTAAAACTTTAGTATACAACTTTTTCCCAGATTCTAAATTTAACTTGGCTGAAAATAGGGAATACCCAAACTGTCCAGACTTTGATACAGAACACAAACATCCAATTGTAAATATCATATCTCAGGTTCTCATTATCCAAATAAGTTCCAGCTTATACCTTTGGAAATCTTAGCAAATTTTCTATAACGTTTCTATAGAACACTTTTCCCAATTCTATAGTTATATTTGTCTCAAACAGCATGTTCCCAAAACTGGTCCAGATTCTGGACAGCGCAACTGCATCAACTTGTGATTTTCATAACTCCAATTCCAGAATAGCTATTGGGGTGATTCTTGAGGTCAGACAAAGATCTTGAAATCTAGTTGTTCCCAGAAAAAGGTGACAAACTTTTCACGATGAGAACTTGAGATATACCAATATTATTGCAGACTGCTCCAGAAATCAGCAAGGAACAGAAACAGGATATAACCAAACCCAACTACTTATTTCACTACTCCTTATGCCTTAGGCCTATAAACTAAATGATATTATGGAGAAATCCCACAAAATCATTGCACACATTACAAAGATCCAAATCAAGCATAAACATAATAACAACCAATTAAGCATTAGAGGTTCACACTTCACGCAACTTGCGATACTATCGTTCTCTTCATAGTAAGGGCAAAGATCCTAAAAGTTCTATTTCGAAGACACAAGAAGAGATAAGAGAAGATTCTAAAAGCATACCAAATCAAGGAGTAAAGATGAGAACAAAGATTTTTCAAATAAGCAACAAGGTAGGAAGGAATAGCAAGGGTAGAGATATAGTATAGAGGAAAATACCAAGGTTTATAGAGCGAGGGTGTTATAACAATTTCAAAACCTTAAGATGACCAATTTCTAACTAGGCTTGCGTCCTACAGTCAGCATTGCTTTGATACCACTTTGTAGCACCCAGTTTTAAGAACAAAACCAGATACACACCATATGTGAGCCCAGGAAGTCAAATCTCACATATAGCCACAAATAGGGGTAATATCAATAGACAATGCTTATATGTAACGAACTTAGTATAAAAGATATAACCTTAGATAGCAAACAGCGGAAAGACACTCCGTTCTTCAGGCGAAAGCTCCAAATCCACAGGGACAACTGACTGGTTGAGCACAAGCCTAAACTCTTTTCCAAGCTTGCAATCTGGTACCCATCCGGGATTTTTATCCAAATAAAATATAAAGGCAAGCGTAAGTACATCTCGTACTCAACAAGAATAACATAGGGTTCATGAGGCTCAAAGGCTAGACACTGGTTTAACTGCATGTAGCTTTTAGTTGTCACAATTTTAGCATATGAGTAGCATCAAGTTGTCGAGTCCCGAAGTAAACTCATGATCAGGTAAAATGAATAAAGAATAGCATAAACAACATATTAACAACAATAACTTTAATAATTTGCCATTAGTGATCATTTATTCTGTATTGGTCCAAGGCCGCTCGTGACCGTGAGCACGGCTGATATATCAGTTTTACACTCTGCAGAGGTTGTACACTTTCACTGTGAGTCATGATTTACCCTTTCGCCCGAGGTCGCGAGTCTCTTAACCCCCTTCCTAGGGAGGCCGGTAAGGTTCACTATGAAGCCTTTCAAAGGTTCGTCTAACAAGTTAGGGCCGCTAGGTTTCGTTAGTCAGTCCGTGTGACTCACCCGCAGGAATCCACGGTCTGCTATTCCCCATTTGCGCCACAAGGGTAACCACTAACAAGCTAGAAAAGGTCCTCATACTGAGCTAAAGCCAGAGCCATGTAGCCCTCACAGTTGTACTGTATGTCCCGGATGGTCAGATACAGATAAGTCCTTATGGAGAGAAACTAGAGCACCATAAGATAGCCCAATGCTCCAGCCCTCTTTTCCAAAGTTGCCAAAAAAGTAATCTTTTAATGTTCATTGCATATTCCTTTAATCAAATTACAAGATCATGGTTTAGTGGAGCACTAGCATAAGCTACCCAATGCAAAACCGTAGGTGACAAGGTATAAGATCAATACTAGGAAATCCTTATCAAGGAGACACATGCAATATGAATTGTGTGATTAAAGTTAATAGGAAACAAGGATGATCCCATGCTATACTTGCCTTAAACTCAGATCCTTCTTCAAGTCCAAACCTTCAAAGATCTACTTCTGAGTCGCACGTATATCTCACCGACTGGACAAGATCATAAGGCACCACACAACCATCCGAGCAGACATGCATAACAAACAAAGTTGACTAAATTAAAGCAATACACCAATCAATAAAAATGTTTGGAAACTAGAAGTTTTATATAAAAGAAAAGACTAGGCGTATATATTATTATTATTATTATTATTATTATTATTATTATTATTATTATTAGAACAAAATCATGTGCTCGATTATGAACTTAGTTAAATTATATTTTTAATGAAACTAGAGTTCGGTCTAGTCATATTTTATTATAAATGTTTTGAGAATCATTTATAAGCAAATAAACTTCTTTCATGAAAAGAAGGTAAACATGTGAATATTTTAATGAGTTAGGTTTGTCCCGTGTTTAAATTGAGCAAATTATGAAAAACATATCCATGTTTCCATTAACCAATTTGACAATTAATTATGAAAGATTGGGATTGTCATGTATTGCTTTTACATTGGAAAGGTATAGTTCGCATGCATATATAAAGTTCATGATTGAATTTTAGAAATAGAAGGGATGGCTAAATATTGCACAACCATATGACACGAAGAAACGGTCATGTTTAGTGCATCCTAGGAGATAAATTAAATTGTAAATATGGGAGCTAGCAAGATGGCCACACCTTTAGTCCGCAAGTGCCTTCAGCTTTTGTGTTGTGGACACCGGGCGTCATGGCACCAGCGGCCTGTCTGTTCACATCTGTTCCGCTCGTATGGCCACCCTACGGGTGCGTGATTGCCCTCCTTGATCGCTTAGATGTAAGCGCGTGACTTATTCATGTCGTGATGCTTCTCGTGATCTGACAACATCTCCATCTTCTAGCTGTTGTTCCCAACACTTCTCGGTCAGAATTGTGACACCGGCCAACGTGCATACTATCGTGCAGGCAAGACCGAAAGAGATAATGATCAGATTAGTTTTCTCACCAATCATAGAGGGTGACGTGAAGCCATCAGCCTTTCTTAACTCCTTGCTCCTAGTCCAGATTGTCCTTGACCCTAGCTCCTCGTCCCGATGTAAATGAGCTGTGAGGCCGCCGCTCCTCTCGATGGAACAATGCCGATGGTGCTTTCCATAGCCAAAAGCTGTCCTACTTGATCGATCCTCATGCATGCCCGGCTTGCATGCAGTGCGGGGCTGGACCTAGATGAGGTGCGGCTGGTGCAGCCTGGAGGATGAAGCTGGACCAGGGCTGAGCTACGTGCGGTGTTCAGCCAAGAAGCGTGTCAACGATGGCCTCAAGGCAATTTCCAGACTAGAAGATCTTTTTCATGTAGTTTTGGTGTACATTGCCCCAGGGATTGGTACACATATATAGGGAGAAAAACTCTCTACAATTACATCAACTAGCAATATGGTACTAATTGATGTTGTAACCTCCATCTTTACTAATAGGTCTAATTAATTATTAAAACCCATTAGTAATTAAAGACATGGGCCTTGAGCATTGGAAAAAGAATAGAGATTTATTATTTTCGGAATTATTTAATTTCATGGATAAAATAATTCCAAAAAAATCTAGAATTATTATTTAAGCTATGAAAAATATTCCGAAAGCTCTGAAAATTCGGAGAAAATTCTCAGAGACATTATAGAACATGAGGAACTCAAATAAAGTATTTGGAGCGCCTGATAAGATAATATGGAGCATCTAGATTATGCTCACAGCAGTGGGAACAAGTTCCAGCAAAAAGCTGGAAAATTACCAAGAAGATCGCAGATAGTGCTTGATGAACGAGAAACTAAAAGAAGGAATTTAGGTGACAAAGAAAAGATTGTAGGAAGCTCATAATAAAAACTTGAGCTGAGAAATAAAGAATTTGATTGTGGATAAAGATAAAGACGTACTGGTCAAGGACGATCGTTCTACTAAACGTATTTTTAAAACTTTGCTCACTCACAACACACGAAGGAGCATCAAGCAAACATTACATTAAATCTTATGCACCAGCATGTATGCACAACAATATTGCTAAGCCTTATGATAAATTTTAATTTAAAAAATATTATTTTTCCTACATTTTCATGAACACAAAAAATACATAATTAATTTTTTTAAACTCTACTTCAAAGGAGCAAATTTTAGAGTGTTACACCGAGGTCGACGTAGTTGTGGTTGGGTTGCGTGTCGATGGAGCTGCAGGCACACAAGGGGCGCCATGGTAATGACGGAGACGCGTCGAGGCAGTCGTCGTGGGAGGGGCGATGCCGAAGTCGATGCAATCAGGACCGTCATAGAAGAAGGGCGACGACGCAATCGAGGCAAACGGGGTAGGAACGGGAGGGTCGATGCCGAAGTTGATGCAGTCAAGCCGCCTGAGCACCGAGGCGCAGCTGGATTTGCCAGATCCAGCAACATGTCGAGGACGAAAGCACGCGTCGGTGTTGCCAATACCAAGCATACAAGAGAGAGGGCCCCAACCGTGTGGTTGTGCTGGACGAAGAAGAAGCAATGCGGGAGAAGACGCGTCAGTGAGCAGGTCTCAGCGACGACGCGGGTAGTGGCAGCTCGATGACGAAGACCCAATCAGCAGGACGAAGACCTTGTGCAGACGGATGGTGCAGCAGGGATTGTGCAGCACAATCGTCGATGCACAGATAACGGCGATGGAGATGCAACGGCGAAGCGTACACACGGACAGCGGTATTGTGGCCCGATGAGGCGACACAATAGCAGCCCTGTTGCTCGGAGAAAATGCATGTAATACTCGGAGACGGTGTCAATGAAGTCAATACCGATGCCGGAGTAGAACGCACGAGGTCGACGGACGGTGGGCGACTCAATCCCGATCAGTGATCGGGCAAACCAAAAAGATACAGCAGCAGGAGATCAGGTGTACCTAGCAAGACGGCACGACGGCGGCGGTGCGCCCCGATCAGGCGGTGCAAGGCGCACGGCGGGTCACGAACACATGGAGTCGAAGGCGCCAACGTGGATCGACGAGATGGAGATGGGAAGATCCGCCTGACAACAGCGACACGCTAGATCTAGCTGCCTCCATGGCAGCGCAGGGTCGATGCGTGTGGCCAGCCCTGGCCACCACCACGGCGGCATGAGACGGGGCGAGATCTATCTGCCTCCATGCGATGAAGATCAAGTGTTGATGGCGACAACCGGCGGCGAGCCCGGGGACAGGGCGGCAGCGGAAGTCTGGCGATGACGTAGGGGAGATCCCGATCTGCTATGCGATGACGACGATGGCAGCCGGATCAATAGAATCTGGCGCCTAAATAGGAGCGCTGCCCCCGGCGTAGATCGACCTCTCCCCGCGGGGGGGGGGTGCGGAAGCGGCGGCGGCTAGGGTTAGGATCTAAACTTGGGCGAATGATACCATGAAGGAGAATATAATTGGTGGAATATTTGATATATTGCATTCGGCCTCATGGGCTGATTATATAGGGTACATAGGACTAACACTTTATGTGGATACACAATGTGGTACTATTCCTGTTTACTCTAACAGGCATGAATCATACAACATTATTCACTCTCACTGACAATATAGCCAATGAAAAGATAACTTTGCTCCTAATGCCTCTTTTTGAGAAATAAAAAATGACTCAACCAAATACTAATACTTGCACATCAACATCAGAAATGCTACAGTTTGTTTATTCAACATCCAAGCATGTGAACAAATATGTCCAATTTTTGTTGTACAATGGAAGGATCAGCTTCACGTTAGGAAAAGGGTTTCAAGCTACATGAAAGAAACAAAATATCTGCATAATAAAATGTGCATCAATATTGATGGACTAACAAATCTTCCCAATTAGATGGCAGTTAGTGAACAGATCAAGACAGAGTAAGACAGTAATGATTTCTTCTACTAGAGATAAATGACCATTTGCAGGAGATTTTATCACCAGATACATTTTTTTCTTGAACGCAGGAGAACTGCATATCTTTGTATTATAGAGAGGAATCACCAGATACAATTAAATAAAAGTGTTATGTAACCACCTTTTTATCCATCCAATTCTCACAGTATAGTAGGTAATTAAAGGGAAAGACTAAATGTTTGAGACACAATAATGTAGTTGGCCACCAGATCACAACGTACAGCAAATTACTAATAAGATGAATTGAATGTATTCCATACCATGAAATACTAGAGCTCAACGAATGTCAAAAGCAGATGCATCCAAACAAACTGCAAAGCAGAAAAGAAATGCTTACTTAAGAGTCACAACAACTGGATAGACAATGACAGATGTTGTAATAATGATATGGAGTAGAATAACCACCTGCAAGAGGTGTATAGAAGTCATAAACGGTAAAATGGCACTTAAAAGATGCAGAATAGAGGATGTTCTAGTTCCTCAACACTTATACCTAAGAAATAACAAAAGAAAACTTCTCTAAAAAGACTATACAATCCTATGGGACAAACTTACATGTTCACCAATGAGCTTTCTTCTAATCAGCTTCTCAGCCATGAGGGCAACAAGTGGGAAAACTGGTAAAGTGAGGCTGCAATTAACAGATTGATTACTTCTGTAAGGCTTACAGCTCTTATTTGAAACCCATCTGAATAAAAAAATGATAAAACCTACCAGCACATTAGAAGGGGCCAGTCACCCAGCGATCTTGCACTAAACCAAAATCCAGCTCTTATCAATAGGCCATACTGCACCAGCAAATTTAAATAAAACATGGAATGTGTCAGATTTACACTAGACAAATGTGCAGAAAGAAGACCAGATGTATTTCTGAAGGAGATGGATTGAAGGATCTGTAAATGAAGGTGAGGAAAATGAAAAAAGAAGAAGTAATAAACCTTCATTAAATTCTCAATAATGAGTCTGCTGTTCACTGCAATCAGAACAACGATGCATAGATTCAGAAGACCAGCATGGCTCTGCAATCAGGAGAACTGCTTAGTTTCAGGACTTCAATTCTCCATGGCAACCAAAAAATATGGCTTGCAAAATTAAGGCTCTGTTTGGTTCCCCTTGCTAAATTTTAGCCAACTAAACTTTAGTCACTTTAGTAGCTAAACTTCCAAACACACTGACTAAAAAGGAGCTAGAATAGTTTAGTCCCACTAGTCACTCAAGAGTAGCTAAAATTTAGTAAGGGGAACCAAACGGGGCCTAAGGATTCACTCTCAGTTAAAGAAGTACCAAGATAAAATGATATATGGAATACTGTATTATAATCAAGCTAGCATGGACTCAATTCTGAAAGTGTTGTCCACCGATATTATAATCAAGCTAGCATGGACTCAGTTAAAGTAGGAGGAACGTGATGTATAAATATTCAGGCAACTCACAGAGGATTATTTATCATCCAAATAAACATTCATCTAAAACTCTACCTTCAAAACAGATTTAGAGTATGAGCAGAAACAACAAAGCCTAATAAAAGTATCACTAAAAAATTACACCTCATGTGTTTCTGCTGTAATTTGAGCCCTGTTAAGATTAAACTGGGAAAAGGGCTCCTGGAGTAGCAAACAAAAATAATGAGTCGATGACAATAAAAATTGACCAATAATATAGCCTATTCAAAAATGGAGGCTGACCAGGTTAAAACTGAAAAGTGGTCCAATACAGCAGTATGCAGATGCACAGTTATATGGTCATCATTCATCAACCAGAAGCAATGGCCCAGGCAGGAAAGCCAAGTAGTACAAACAAAGTAACACGCAGCATTTGATACAGGGGGGTACTGCAGCTCCGAATCTGAAGCATCTGGCTTTAGTCCCAACTCCCAACAACTGCCCGCATCATCAGTATAGTAGTAGCGCCAACAATGAATTCAATGACCCATTGGCTCATGCAGTCATCCGTTCGAACAAGCAAAAGCTCTTCCAGTGGTAACGGTTACGCTTGTTGTATGCTGCTTCAGCCGGCCGATGCCAAATTCTGCTTGGCATGCATCAGGCACCCGCGCACTGGTCCCCCCCTGATCCCAAAACAAGCAAACACCGACCTCAATCGCAGCAGCATATGCACCCCCACGAAACGAATTGTGCCCGTCCGAGTAACACGGCGCACAATCTATCCACGATTCCGAAGCCCCAGGCCCACAATAAACATCCGTGCGGCGAGATGGCAACCGACGAGTACTAAGCTACCGACAGCGCAAGTGTGATTTGAACACAGGAAAAAGCAGAGGCAGAGTTGACTGGAACTGGAAGCAACAACAAAATGAATTGCAGGACCTTGCAACTAGCGTGGATTGAAGCACGAGTGCTGGGGATCAAAGCAATCGCTTACGAACGACGAGGCTATGCATTGGCGCCTCCTCACCTGCCGGAAGATGGCGTCGGAGCTGAGGGGGCTCTCCTTGACGCGGCGGTGGGCGGGCGCCGACGCGCGGTAGTACAGCATCTCGTGCTGCTGCTGCTGCTCCTGCGGCGGTTGCGGCTCGCCGTTCTCCCGCCGGTCTCCTGAGGAATCGTCGGCAAGGTCGCCGGCGTCGGCTGAGGGGGCGCGGCGGAGGCGGAGGGAGGACGCCTCGGTCGCGTCGGCGCCGGGGACGGCGCGATCGGAGGCGGCGGCCATGGAGGGGGGCGGGGCCATGCGAGGAAGGTTCCAGAAGGTCCGGGAGCGGGTGCGGGACTTGGGGGGGGGGGGGGCGGCGGTGGCGGTGGTGACCTTGGCTTGGTGCCTGGTGGGAAGGGGAGGAGCCGAGGTGCGGGTTTTGATGCGGGTGTTGGGCCGCGCGGCGGCTGACGCACAAAAGCGCGCGGGGGACGCGAGATGGGATGGCGGCCTCGAAAAGGAGACACGTGGACGGGCGAGCTTGCCAGGCGTCCTCCTCCGTCACCGGCTTGGTTGGCAGGGCCCGGTCGGGCGAGTCGATCGACGGTCGACGTAGCAGGCGGCAGCCTGTCGGTCTCATTTCATGGACCGTTCGAGCCGTGCTGAGGATGGCACGTCCCGCCTGTGGAATCCGTCCTAATAATAAATGCATGTATCTAGTTACTTAATGAGTCAAATTTTTAAATTTAACTTGAAATACACATAATCATATCAATATTGATATGTCTAAATGAATTTGTTATAAAAATATTTTTCATTCTTAATCTAACAGTATTTGTTATACACCATGAACATCAGTACGGAGTATCTTCTTTTATCGAAAGGTTAAAACATTTACTTTTCAGTAAACGAGGTGTGCGTTTATTTCAGACTGATGGAGAGCGGAGAAAATCAAACTTGTAAGCGCCACCCATAATTATTTATTTTCAACGAATAATCCCACCTATATTTATATTTATTCTGTTAGTGTAATAACCAGTAAAATGCATGTGTATCGCTAGTTTGCTACGCTGAAATACTAATTGTATTACTGCCTTTTGAAATTTTTGCATTGTGTCATTCGAGTATACTCTTCCACTATATTTTTGCATTGCACTCACCGGAAGTCTACATATTTGTTAAAAACAACTTTTTTTATATACAATATATTGTTTCCATAGTAGACTCTCGGTGCTCTCATTTTGCAACTCAGCCCAAGACATCATGTAATCCTAATATCAGAGTGTTGGGTACCATAAAAAGAAATACCTAAATCAGAACAATAAATAAAAATCACAAAAAGACAAAACAAAACCGTCCACGATCACCAGGGTGCAGGCCCCCGCTCATCTCCTCAGTCCCGGGCCCAAAGCACGGCTCGCCCGACCCCTTGGCCTCGGACGCGAGTTCCGTCTCGCCCGACCTCCTAGGGCTCAGACGCAGACACCGCTTCGCCCGACCCCCTGGGCCTCGGGCGTAAGTTCTGTCTCGCCCGACCCCTCCTGGGCTCGGGCACCAGCACCACTTCACCCAGTCAGAACAAGGCTTCCGACGCATGGCGCCCGTACCCTCGACGTGACAGGCGCAGTGACTCCCATATCGCAGCAGGGCATGGTGGCGACTATTCCAACCACCCTGGGCACTGCAGCCTTACCTCTTTCACTGTGTGATCTTACCTCTTTCCCTGTGGTGTACCGTCCTACAGTAAAAGAGGAATGGGAGAGATTAACCAGTGTCATTGTTAAGCTATCTTTTCCCACTGTTAACATGACAGACTGCAGTATCGCCGATCCGACCTCCACGACTCCAACAGGGCTCGGCAACCCTCCACGGGAGCAACCATGCTGTCAGCCATACCTCAAGGACAGAATGGGCAAGCTTCTACAGGGTCGGGACTGTGGATTCACCTCTCGGCAGGGGAAATCCCCAATCACTCATGTAAAACCCTGCCTCCCCTTGAGGCTATAAAAGGGGAGCCAGGGCTTACGACCAAGACAGGTTCACCAACAAGCTCACCCACGTAACACACACACCACAACTTCAAGCTAGTTCACTCACAGAGTTGCGACCAGCGCTCTGTCCACCTCACAAAGCCGAGACCTGGGACTTAGCCCTCTCTCACAACCTGCTTGTACGCCCCTACTACAAGCACTTTCGGGTGCAAGGCAATACAGACTCCCGATCTCACTGGACGTAGGGCATCCCTAGCCCGAACCAGTATAAATTCTCTGTGTTTTACTTGCATCACCATCCGGGTTTAGGTGGTCACGCATACTTACACTCGTTTGTGTCTAGACCACGAGTCTAGACGACGACACAGAGCCTATTCGCTTGTCTGAAAAGTCATCGCTAAAAGTACTGTTTGTTGATTTTTTTTTAGAAGAAAAAGATTACTAGCTGGCAGAAAAGTAGGAGTTTCTTAAGAATCATGCTTTTTCGGGTTCAAGTCTATGAATTGTACTCTCTATACATCTTGTTTTTCTATGTAGTCAATCTTTTAAAGTTGACCAGCTATATATAAAATCCTATGCCAATGGATGCTAGTCTAGCCGGTCGAGCACTTCCTACGGCATCCCTCGGGCCCTAAGTCGATTCCCCTCTAGGATATGCTCTTGTTCGTCCCACATCAAAGTACAAATCTACTATTTTATATTTCCCTGCGGCTCAAGTTTTATATATAAAATCCTATGCCAATTATATATAAATTATGTATAATTTTTTAGAATTATAGAGTGAAGAGGATATATATTGAAATCCTTGGCTCGAGTTTAAATCCACAACATATTTTTTTCTTGAATATTTGATGAAGATTTGAGAGGCGAGTGTGAAACAAACCATCATTAATTTGGTAATTTTTTAACACATTCATATTTTCATCAATTATGTTGTGGATTTAAATATAGAATTGTAATATTATTTATGAGCTAGTTTTGTTATCTATCGATGGTATTTTTGACCTAGCACTGATGCTATTTTTACCCGGTAAGGATGTCATATACACTTTTATAGTGGTCCTAGTGTGAAAATTGACCAACTCTGCACTGCTTTTGCACATAATGCTTGTTGATGGCACCTGATAATAAGAAACATATGTTATTCTTGGTCCCGAAATGAATTGTTACTTTAACCTTATTTATGTTTTTTATTAAATTTATATTAACATACTAATAGATTTCTAATACAAAATAAGTACCGTTAGATTTATTAAGATTGTTTTCATAACATATCAATTTAGAGAGAAATATTCCACATAAATTTATTTAAAAATTTACATAGCTGATTTAGATTAAAACTACAATTATATTTCCTTTTATTTTAGAATGGAGGTAGTATATATATTACATCGTTTTTTTGTCGAAATATCTTTTGTCCCCCCCCCCTCCCCCCCTAAAAAAAAGATGTTTGGTTCATAAAACGGGATGGGATATGGGGGATATTCCATCTTGTCTCCTAGCATTTGGTTGGAAGATAAGAAGGGATAGAATAATCAGTCAAGACAATATGCCAGCAAGATCTAGGGCAAACTCATTCCAAAATTTTGAGGGGATTTGTTCACCCCACTCCTACCTGGGAAATGACCGTGTGCATGGGTAGGCATAGGCAACGCGGGCAGACCTCGACGAGGTGGAGGCGCGGTGGTCGACGGTTCATCAACCACGGGCTACCTACGCGTGGAGATGGACACATGAGCCTGTGCGGTGCCGTCGGGCATAGGAGATGAAAGAGGCCCCAGAAGCCAGCGGGGTGGAGGCTCTGACGTGTTTTGGAGAAGGTGTTTTGTATGAGCTCCACCACATACTCAGTAGTCAGTACATAGCCCCCTTTACGGTCCAAAATATATATTTAAAGTTTTTAAATTATAAAATTTAAATTTTGGAATTTCTAAACGACCTTATATATTTACATAGTTAATACAAAGTTTGATCCGATTATAAGTTTGTTGTTCATACTATTTTGATTAAAGTTACCTAGAGTTTCAAATATTTATTTTAAATTCATATATTACGAGACATGTTCTATACTAAAGTTGTAATGTTTTACAAGATTTAAATTTTTGTATTTGAAACTTTTTTTTTGTTGAGTTCATTTAGTCTAAAAAAATATTCAAATACAAGATTACAAAATATTAATAGCTAAGAAAAGATAGCATTGTACATGTGGTTAGATATGAGCGTGTGGTTTAATGCTAGAGAGGTGTACGTTGAAAGGTCCTATCATTGAATCGTCAAAGACTTTTTTTTGGTTTTCTAGAACCCATGAAATAGACATGTCCGTCTTAACGCGTTCATCTCTATAAATGGTAGTTCGAATCTATGTTTTTGATTTTCTGGAACCAGAGATGGATATTTTGACATGCCCGTCTTTTATTTGTAAATGATATTAATAGTGGCAGGTATACTCACCACCTCTATAAATGGCTATTGGGGCGGATCTACAATAACCCGTTGGGGTCCGCCGACCCCGATGACCATGCTTAGACCCCGGTAAAGTTAGAACTTGACCCCGACAGCTCTAGCTCAGCCCACAAGACAATGAAATCTTCTTTCATTTGCTAAAGTCCACGAAGCCCAAAGCATGTTGCGTGGACATGGATTAGTCGTAGACTCAAGCAAACATCGCAATGGCAAGTCCTTGTAGACTCGCCAACAAACACAATGCCGTTTCATCTTCGATTAATCTAGCATCACCAGCGACCCGCTCGACAGCTATGGCTTGTTTAGGTCGCAAAATTTTTTGTTTCGGGATACTGTAGCATTTCGTTTTTATTTGACAAACATTGTCCAATCATGGAGTAACTAGGTTCAAAAGATTCATCTCACAAATTACAGGTAAACTGTGTAGTTAGTTTTTATTTTTGTCTATATTTAATGCTCTATGCATACGATGATGCGACCAAAGATTCGATATGACGGGAAACTTTGAAAATTTTTAGGAACTAAACAAGGCCATGCATCTCCGCCTCTGACCAGTCATTGGCGTCACATTCAAGCCTCTCTGCCCCTATCGTCCTACACCTTGGGAGCCTATGGCTATGGGTACATCAAAATGGCACGCATGCACAGATGCCCCTGCACTCGCTCACTGCTCACGTTGGATATTAAATTTTGATGTTTTTTCATCTGATAAATATCATCCGAATTTAGAAGCAAACAGCAAAAAGTGTTTTTATATTAGCAAATAATGATTGAGTATAAAATTGTCTGACTCGAGCAAGATGTCATGTAAGAAAATTTCTGATTTCTAATTGCTTTGATTTACCTTCAGTATATTGATTCGTCGAACTTGTACTAGTTCTTCCTGTATTGCCACAATATAAGTGGAAAGGTACTTTTTAGTAGTGAAATTGTGTAGATAGATATACAAAATCTTATTGGGTATGAATTTATGAATGATTAATTGTGACATTTGCTTTGTGGAACAAAAGTCCCTTGATGAAATCCCAAATAACTTTTATCATAGTTTGCTTTCAGAATATGAATGACAGTACATGCCGAGTGAAATTTGAGGTAGCCACTATCATTAAAGAGTTTATTTTATCTTATCTTATTATATAATCTTGCTAATTTTATTCATCCATAATAAATGCTTGATTCTACAATATGTCGTCATTATTAATATGTGTGCTCATGTTATGTATTAACCATAGCGTAAGATTACTATAGACTTTGGAGCTTGTTCGCTGGTCTGAAAAATCATGACTGAAAGTATTATTTACTGATTTATTATGAGAGAATAACACTGCTTACTGATAGAAAAAAAAAATAGTGCTTATAAGACGAGCAAAAGCAGCCCGTCATATGATTCTGTGCCAACTGCCGACCCTGGTGACAGTTTATTCTGTGGTGATCGAGTTGCATCTCTCTTAAATAAAAGTAGTAGGCCACGATGAAAAAAATGTGCAGTAGTGTATAAAATATCACATATGATAGATATAAAGAGAATAAAACACCATAATATGTAGTCACATCAGATACAGATAGTATAGAGAATAAGATGTTATAGTAGTCACATATGACCATGAGAGTGACCAGACCAGGGTTTCATAGAAACAAAGTTATTATAATACATATAAACATTCCCACTAACTTGATTCAATAAAAGTATTGATGATACCTTAATATGTTTCTCAAACAAACATAAGCTAACACACGAATACCTACTTTCTACTTGTTGGCTTCAATGATGGCTGACTAAGGGCTTGTTTAGATGCAAAAACTTTTTGGATTTTGACACTGTAGCACTTTCGTTTTTATTTGACAAACATTGTCCAATCATAGAGTAACTAGGCTTAAAAGATTCGTCTCGCAATCTGTGTAATTAGTTTTTATTTTTATCTATATTTAATACTCCATACATGTGCCGTAAGATTCGATGTGATGGAGAATCTTGTAAAATTTTGGGTTTTTGGTGCATTTAAACGAGGCCTTACGTGCTCCCGTAGGACCGTGCCGCATGAATCTGGTCTGATTAAACTAGGAGCGAACTACTACTTTCATCCAAGCTATCTAACTAAAATTAAACTATCTTATTTTAAATAAATTTATAGAAAATATTATTAGTATTATATAACTCCAAATATTTATACCAAATTATTTCATGGTAAATCTAATGATCCTTATTTAGTATAATAAATATTACTCCTTCTGCATCTGAAAAAATGAATTTCTAACAACTTTAGGACAGATTAGCAAAGAAGATAAAAGACCATGTTGCCCCTTATTGAATTGTTGAATCTTAATAGTTCTTCAGTTAGCGAGAAGCCTAATTAAGTAGTGCTGTTTGGAGTATCAAATAGTAGTGCAGGAGAGTGAGGTTGTGTTAAATGCAAGCCAAACTACGAGAGAGATTAATGTGGACCGTTCACCTCTAGAGATTAATTCTTTTGGAGATAAATTTTTAGGGTAGAAATTGATTCTGTCAGGGACAAAGAGTAGTATTTCAATATAAATTTGATAAAATTTTAAATTCAGATTATTTTAGAATTAATATTTTTGAGATGGAGGACTACATATAAAATATCACATCAGATAGATAGAGAGAGTGATTGGATAGGGTTTCATAGAAGTAAAGTTCTTAGGCCAGTCTCAATGGCCCATTTCAATGCACTGTTTTCAAAACAAATCTGCTGACAGAGCATCAATGAAACGAACAATGAAACAACCTCCACAATACATAAGTTTCACCTTGATGTTTCCTAGGTTGGGCAAAGCATTTAATTACTGCAAAATGATTGGATCTCATGCAAGATGGTGAAACGATTTAGTCCTCAGTGGGGATTTCATCATGTTTCACCGCGTGAGAAACAACGCCAGCAGAGTTTCACCATGGTGAAACTACTTCCTTCTCTCTCCTCTTCGTTTCATGCAAAAAGTACAGTTTTGCTGACATGGCGCTCTAATAAATGTGCATGACATTCTGGTGAAACCCCCACTGAGACTGGCCTTATAAGGCCAGTCTCAATGCATAGTTTCATAACACAGTTACCAAGACTACAAACTAGGTAACTGAGCCATAGGAGTTTTATGGGGATGAAACTCCTCTCTCATCTGATGAAACTCCTTCATTTAATGACCCTGCCAAGTCAGTAATTTTGCTTATGTGGCACCCTATTTAATGTGCATGACACTCTCATAAAACATGCATTGAGACTGGCCTAATAATAAACATTCCCCATCTTGATTTAAAGTATTGATGATGCCTTAACCAGTAATATATTGAACGAGAAAACATATGTATATCTCTTATAAAAGCTAATCCTAACTAGAATTATTTTATCTTAACATGCAAGCTATCCATATTATTAGCATCTCACTAACACATGCATGTAGAGCCTACTTGGTTGGCTTCCAATTTTTGTCCAACCAAAATCAAAATCATGGCAAGCCAAAACATAAGCTTGCCAAAATCAAGACGGCAAAATTAAGACAAATAATATAGGTGTGCATTTAGTTGAGTGCCATAATAATAGTAGAAAGCACTCTTCATCTCTTATGCAATTTAAGAAATTTCTAGAGACTTTTTAAAACTTTGACCAGTATTATTGTATCAATTCTTTGGCATGAACTAATTAACTACTAAAAGTTTTGGGGCCTGCTTGTTGACATTCAGAATTTGCCCTGCCAAAGATTTGACAAGACAAAAATTGGGCAAAAACATCATCATAGATCTGGCAAGCCAAATGTGAGAGTTTAATAAGTTTTGGTAACAAACCAAATACTAGCTAGCTTTTCTCTCTCTTCTCTACCTCTCTCTCTCCTCCATGTAGGAAAATGAATGTGCAATTATTTGAAACTGTGATGTTATTGTATTTTTTCTAAAGACTTAGTTAAATATAAAAACTTAAAATCTTATGAAAAGTTAAAAATCTAACTTAGGACAAAAAATTGTTTGGATTTATGAAAAAAGTTGTTTGAATTTATGAAAAAGTTTCTTAGATTTATTAAAATTTTGTTTAGATATATACATGGTTTATTCCTTTTAAAATTTTGAAAAAAGAGGATTTCTTTATTTTATTAATTTTTATCCAGAACAGAACGGTGTGATTAAACATGACATAAGCATGCCACCCTTCTCGAAGGAGCTAGCGCGGATATTGTTGTTGAATCTTTGTTAAAGGATTATAGGTCAAATGGATAGTTCAGCCCTAAAGAAAAATGGAAAAGGAGGCCAGGAGGGTAGAAAAGAAAATGACTTGCTGATATTTTGTCGATTCCATTTCTTGTCACAAACTGACAAACAATGCCTTTACTATTTCAGCTGCATTTCGTGCGAACGAATGTTTTTCTAGATTAGCATAAGCAGCAACATAAGTCAAATTTCAGCGAAGTGAACATAGTTCCTCCGTCCTAAAATAAAGCGCATTGTGACTTCTAAAATTTGTATTGAAATATAATGCATTCTACATAGTGACTATATTTCGATTTGGCAAGATTTGTTAAAAAGAAAGTCACGATTTGAGGAGAAACTCTATAATTAGAATAATTTATGAATACATGTGTCATTTGAGTGTTCTCTAAGGGGATGTTTGGTTGGAGGTGTTAAAGTTTAAGTACGGTAGCATTTTTGTTTTATTTAGCAATTAGTGTCCAATGATAGACTAATTAGGCTCAAAAGATTCGTCTCGCAAATTATTCTCTAGCTGTATTTTTAGTTTCATAAATAGTCTATATTTAGTACTTCATACATGTGTCCAAATATTCGATGTGATAGGAGTTTAAAAAATAGGAGCAACCAAATAGGGCCTAAGTTGTCTTAAAATTTATAGAATATAGAATACACAATATTACAAGACAGAGGAAGTAGGCTTGAGTTCAATTTTGGCTCAAACCCTGTAATTTTCTTTCCTTTCTTTCCTCGGTCTAGCACTGTTGCTTTTCCATCTTTGTAAGTTTTTTCTTGTATTCTAATTTTTCTATAGAGTTAGATATATCTAGGGCCATTAAACTTATAAGGGTGTATCACTTTGGTCCACAAACTTTTAAAATGTATTTTTGTATCTCTAAGCTTGTTAAGTGGTACACCACAGGTCCATACCAGTCATATGTACATTTTTTTTTTTGCTGATGTGAGATGCCAACATGACATGGTGTTTTTTACATTTAACCTGTTTTATTTTCTCTTCTCAAACAAATGGACCCTTTTTTCCTCTTCTCTTGCGCTAACCCCAGCCCATCCAAGGCCACAACTATGCACGACCTACGGTCGAGTGAGAGAAGAGAGAAGAAAGAAGAAGAAATGATCTATTTGTGAGAGGAGAGGAAAAAGGAGAGCGCTTATAAATGTGTAAAAATACAACACACTAGTATGACACATCAGCAAGAAATGCCCATGTACCTAGCATAAACCTATGGTACACCACTTTAGGGATCCATAAATATATTTTTAAAATTTATAAACCTAAATGGCACACCCTTACAAATTTGAGGACCGTTAGTACATTTAACTCTTTTTTTTATAAAATTTGCGTTGTGAGGATATCCTCACAATTTTTCGTAAAAAAAATAGGTACTTATACATTTTTAGATTTATTATTCTATAATTTAACAATACTGTTTTTAGCAACAAGGAACATGTTCGTCGATAATATGAGATTTAGAAGGTACTCATAATAATAGAGTGAATGCATGTACTGTATAATTCTTAACAAAATGGTTCTCTTTGTAGGTTTCTATGTGGAACTATTCTATTCTTTACAGATATATGAATATTAATTTTGATGGGGAAAAATACACGAGAAGTATTCTCCAAAATGAAAGAAAAAAAAAACACGAGAAAAGAAGTGGTCCCATAGACTTTCGAACTAGAACTAGAATATCACAAGCTTCATTTTTCTTATAGTGGACCATGACATCTCTTTCGCCGAAAGTCTTATGCATCTATCCAGCAGGACATGTAAGGCATGCCCGTCCACGGTTTCAACAAGCAACCAAAGATGCGATTTGGGCATTCGGCAAATATATATATTCGGATGGCAGCAACCAGAGGCGAGGGTCACCATCATCTGTCACCATCAGATTCCCAGGTGATTGCAACTTGCAGCCAAATGAGCCTGAATGGGGTACCCCGTCTCCCGTTCACGCTTCACCCATGAACACATGGCTTTTCCTCTCGGAGGAACCAGACACGCGGATCAGCAACGGTTTTTAGCTGCTCCAGTAGTGTTTGGGCGAAAAGGAACGGGATGACACGAACCGCAACTTGCTGGATTGGATCGCGTGCCGACGATAAAATTACTAGTATCACGCTGTCAGAAAAACCAAACCCACACACTTTCCATCCCAAGTCCGTCTAACCAAGGCCTTGTTTAGTTCCAAAAAATTTTAGGAAATCGACACTGTAGTATTTTTGTTTGGACTAACTAGATTCAAAAGATTCGTCTCGTCAATTTCGACCAAACTGTGCAATTAGTTTTTATTTTCGTCTATATTTAATACTCCATGTATGCGTCTAAAGATTCAATTTGACGGAAAATCTGAAAAAATTTGTAAATTTTTTTGAAACTAAACAAGGCCCAAAGTGATCTCTGTTTTTCTTTAATTAATCCTGCCCTGCAGCTGTTGAATCGCCAGACTTTTTGGCTGGCATGAGCACGCAACTTCATGAGTTCTTCTTTTTGGACATCCATCAGTTTTGCCTGCCTCCTGCCTGCGGCCTGCCTAGCCTGCCTCCTTAAATATACTAGAACATTAGGCGCTCTTCGGGCGCCCTATCTTGACTATTTGGCTAAATTTATAGATACTGAAATATTTAACCAAATTTATAGATAAGTATTTAATCAAATTTATAACAATAATTTTCTCATTTCACAAATAACAATAGTTTTATTGTTTCATAAAGAACAAAATTAAGAAAATATTTTCGTGTGTAATACATCTTTTAACAATAAAAGAAAAATAAACCAGGAATGTCATTGGACACCTTTGAGAACTCTCTTACATTAGGCAACAATATAAAAGGTCATTGTACAATCTCAGAGTTCAATTTATGAGGGTGTGATTTGAAAAATAAAACATCTATCTAAATAGAAAGTATACATGCAACCATAATGAACTTCAAAAGAGTTTGTGCTGAACTTGGCCCAAAACAAAAAGACTTGTAAAATCTCTGATTGACATGTAGTTAACATCAATTTATATACTCCTAAACCAGTCGCAGCTGGGCAGAGGAGTCGTTTGACGGTGACAGCGGATCTTTACCGCATGTGTACCAGCTTCACAACTCAAGAGAAAATTTGATCTTATCCAAACTTGAAAATAAATATCTTACAGGTTATCTAGAAAATTAGCTTTTATTCAAGCCAATCCAAAATCAGTGGTAACAAGGCCACTAAAATGGTATACATGTTGTACAGAGTTATAGGTTGGGTAGCTAAATGTTACCAACATAATGAATGCTAATGATCCAGGGTATAATTGCAGTGAGCATATAATCACTAATCATAAAAATAGAAATACAAGCAGCAGGTAAAAAATGGTACCAGTCACTAAAATAATGCCAAAAAAAGCAAATCTTATAACACTATGATATATACTCTACCTAATACAGGGCATACACCTATTGCTGTTGTAAGCTAGCATTGGCCCAATTAAAGTGACAACGATTGATTAAAGAATAAGTATGTGCCGACAAAGTCTCAATCAATGGAATGCCAAAACATAAATTCTGAGCAAATAAACAAAATTACATAAATGTGGCATATGCTAGCTAAACATGCATTTGAGAAGTACCAAAGCAAAATGAGAAGGCCATTACCAATCACCATGCTTTGGTTGTTTTATCATGAAAGCTCTCAAGTAGGGCCAGTATGTAAAAACGTGAATTGAGATTCAGTGTACTGAGTATGGTAAGATTCAAAAGGAGATAAAACATTGGAAATACATATTTACATATATGCTAGCAATATGATCTTTTTATAGTCAGAGACAAAATTAGGAACTCATAGTTAAAGAGTGGGTACAGATAAGCAAAATTACAAAGAACTGAAAAGAGGCTCTTACTATCTCAGCCCCTACAGGCATAGACACTACAAATTCCAGATGTAAAGCTATCTCTTGTCTGCATATCTATGTCTGCATATTACCTGGAAACGCATAGGGTTTTGATAGTTCTATAAGTACTGTTGTAGCATATTTCTCATTACTAACCCATAAACACTCCACAGATTAAAAATGTTGAGTAAAATCAATTTCCATCATTTTAGAAACTAAACGCAAGATGCCACACATCCTTCCCTTGAAGAGAGAATGTCAACATCCTTGCAAGGATCCATATAAATGCATGAGAAGGACATTGAGAGGGAGCTCTTGAGATAGGTCAATCAAAACATAGGTGACCAACGTACTGTTTCCTGCTCATTACCAAATATAAGCAGGTGAGGTCACTCATAAGCAGTCTATGGTTAGACAGTAACAATAGTAAAATGTATAAGATTTGGAAGTCTTACAAACAAACGTGAGTCGCAAATGAATAGACTAAAAACTATGGCAGTTCTAGCTGATTATTAATATTGAAATCTGGAAAATTAAACATTGGGCGCATAGTGGCATATATAGAGAAGGAGATCAACTCTACATGTTGACTAAATCTTCTTAGATCCAATCAACTACTAATAGCTCCACGACCTCTATATCTATAATTAAAAGGACAATTTCTAATTGGTTCGTACAAACTTCAGTCCTGAATACTACTTCGGGGAGAACCAGACGCCTGTCCTTTCACATAAACAACCAAATCATTAATGAATCTATCGGATTTCACATACACAACAATTCAATAACGAACCACTGGATCCAATGAAAGTCATATGCAATATTAGCAGTGATCGTGTGTACCTTGCCGAACATTGAACTGGATACAACGACCTCGCTGGCGGACACCAAGGATAGGCAACATAGGTTGCCGGCGGACACCATGAGCGGGCAATAGAACGAACAGAGCGAGTGGGAAGGATGCGGCTGCGGACGAGAGAGCAAACAAGCGGTGCTTGCTTATGTAGGTTGCCATAATCACGCTAGGAATGAGGATCTAGGGTACGATTGGGTACCTGCTCGCCGCCCGTCTACCGGATCTGTGTCATACCGCCTGGATACCACCAGCGCACGGAGGAGCCCGATGCGCCATCTGCCACCTACTGCCGCTGCTCGCCCGCCGGATCCTCGTTACGCCCGGATGTCACCATGGGCGGCATGTTGAGACCTACGAGCCGACTGTCGCCGCTCAAGCTCGCGCCACCTGTAGTGTTCGCTCGAACTTAGATCTGAGAGGAGAAAGAAAGGAGAGAGAGGAATGACAGTGTGGGTTCGGGTGGGAGAGGAAGGAACGACGGGGGAGCTAGGGTCTGGAGGCGAGCTTCAATTTTTGAGCGATGGCGGTGTGGAGGGTGAGCATGAAGGAGAGGGCACGGAGGGGCGGCGGTGGCGGCGGCGGGGTGAGGAGAGGAGAGAAAGGAGAGGAATGACGCGGTTAGGCAAGGGGCCGAGGGCTGAGAGGCGGGAGGGGTTTTCTGAAAAAACTGCGATGATTTTTTGAAATACCGACCTGATTCAGAATTTTTCCTTCTTCATGTTATAATAAAATATAACTCAGGGTTCCATACGCAAAATATTAGAACGTGTTTACTGTTCTTAGGGAACAAATTGGACTGCGAGTTAATTCCTAGAAAGCCATAGGGTTTTTTCAAAAAATGTCCGGAGACAGATGTCGACCCACGAATGAGCCACCAAGGCTTCAAGGCTTCGATCGCTGTGGTGCCTCCAATCTGGAGGGACTTTTAATAACTCCCGATGTCTTTTTTCCCTACCATATATTTAACTAAAATTGTAAAAAAATATGTACAACATTTATATATTTAAATAAATTCAACAATTTATCTAATAATATATTAAATGTTGTTAGATCCACTACATCAATTATTGGAGCATAATGTCTAGAGGGAATAAATAGATACATTAACAATTGGAAACTCCGAGAAAATAGATGGTTCAAATTGATGATGTGTGTCAAGAAATTGATTTATTATTCTAAGACAACTTTTTAGTCTAGAAATCTAGCACTACCGTAAAGTATTTATTACTAGTATGCATTCTAAAACACTTAGGCTAGCTTTAATGGGGTTTTAATAGGGTTTTATAGGCAATAAATATGTTGATGTGGCACCGTATTAATAAAGAGAGAGATGATAAAAGTTTCATAGGAGTAGAGAGAGTTTTATAGAGATGAAACTCTTCTAGACAGTTTTCAAAATATGGATGCGTTGAAAACTAAGTTCTAAAACTTCCACTGAGGATAGCCTCCCGTGACAAAAAGCCACCGGTAATAAGAAGCTTGACATATGGCTACCCAACTCTACTACAAAGTGTGTGACAAAACCATACTTACTAGCATATGAGTTGTTCTAACTTTTGGAATCAGACTTGTATCCATCATCGCTAAACGCAAGTTCTAACTCGCATATGGGTCATGAGTCGAGTCAAGTAAATAAGTGTGATGGAAAAAAATCTAGATTATTCAGTTAGTTAAGAAGTGAACGAAAAAAATAGAATACTTTTTTTGCTCTCATGTATAGATTAAGTACCATAAATCTTTTGTAGAATAACTGTGGCTGGAAGAAATATGACAACTATTCAACAGTAAACACCGTAACCTTCCTTTTAAGATGGACAACCACCCCAAAGTATAATCAATTTCAAAGTAGAGTCGCCTTCTATTTGGAGTCACTTCACTCTAGTCACCAATTATTAGCCAGTGTTTGGTTCAGAGTAAGGATAGCCAAAAACAAAGAGAGAGTTGATCCCATCCCTCTTCAAATAAACACAGAGTTATCCCATCCCAGAAAACAAAGACAAGACCATCCCATTCCCCCAATCAAACACCACCTAGAAGCCCGATCTGACAACGTAAGGCATTGAAATATGATCTTTTTACTAAGCTTACCCTACCCTCCACAAAAATACAGCAAAGTTTATAGAATTTCCCATACAGAAATTTTGAAACTAGTTGGAGTACATGCCAATGTTACATTCAATTAAAAAGCATAATGACCCACCACTATAAAAAAGAAGAGGACCTGCCACATGGCCAACCTTACATGAACCTAGTCATGCTTTAATTCAGTCAATTCCGTTCTTGCAAATGCTTCAGTGTACAAAGGCCACTCAGACGAAAGAAACAAGATTACAAGGTGTTGCCTTATTTTAACAGTCCAACGAATAGAACGGTAACTAAGATGAATAGCTACAATAACTGGGTACTATCTATCTTTCTGAAATTCAAGTCCCAAAACAACATTAGCCCTGTCTAGGTGGCATTACATGCTAAGGATTGCCAATCATACTACAGCCATTGCAATGCAGGTCCTCAAGTCCAATGCAGAATTGTACCTTCGATATGTCCTTTCCACCGACTCTCAATACAATTGCCACGATTGAATAGTTGGATCAAAACTTTCCATGTTTATAGAATTATAATTTACACATGTACTAAAGAATCAACAGGCCGCAGTCCGTTAGCACAGCAATGGGTGATCTTGTGGACATCAGCAGCTTCTGGCCCCAACGGGTGGAACTGACGACAATGTCCTGCACCCTCTCGTTGCAGTTGAAGGGCCCTGGGCCTTCACCGAGAGCAAGCCAAAAAAACAACAAATTTTCTGTAGGACATTCTCTACGCATAATACATATACAAGCTATTTGCAGCAGCACATGCAATGGAATTCTCGGTCGGGTGCCATGCGAGGTGGAGCAGCTTCGTTGAGAAGTCAAATGAATTCCCATTAGCATCAACGCCTTGATTTTCTCCACCTGTAATTACATTAGGTCGGTGATGGCTGCATGAACAAAATAATTGATACTGTTGCAGTACTTAAGTCAATGTTCACGAGAACGTCACCTCTCCGAACACCACGGGTAAAAGAAGTTAGTGTCCGTGTGGGCCTTACTGGATTCGCAATCTGACGCCTAATCGCACCCAAATCCAACAAGAATAAGCTTAGTATTATAATTGCATAAAGAGCAGTTATGAAACTTAATATAGCAATTAAAATGTGAAAAAAAGAGAGCAACAGTAAAATGGTACAATACAAACTTTTGAATTTTGAACATCTAACTAGATTCAATATAATGGAGAAGTGGACACCTATGTTTATAGAAGAGATCAATGGTGTAGATAATACTGCTGAAAGAGACTTTATGCAACAGCATAAAGACAGAAGAGAATCATTAGCCTATGAGAATCATTAGCTAAATTTGGTGTTTTGTTTCATAAACCACTCACCCAACAGTGACACTCTATTCCCAAATAGGATGGCTAGGGTTCTGTCCCCTATAACTAGGGTCACATGCGTTCAATATTATGAACTAATAAACATTAAAGATCTTACAAAATTGATTAAATAAATGGAATTGTGTCCTGTCACCAGTAATGGATAGGTAGAGGTTAAGGCACAGACCAAACCAAGGCCATGGCCATAACAGTGAAGAAATTATGATTAAAATTAAAAGGCACATGTAAAATATACCTCATTGGATTCCTACTTGCTTCCAAAGTTGTTGCCTCCATGCTTCCAGAAGTACAACCAAAAACGCGAAATATATTACTGCAGTTGAAAACACCAGGAAATGGAAGTGTTAATAGACAGGATTTCTGTAAAATGACACATGCAGTCAATAATGGGTGAAAGAAATACCCATAAGAACCAGTTGCAACACGAAGTCCATCCCCACTAAGACAACACTCAAACTTGTCGAAAATTGAGTCATTCTCATACAGATCGCAGAGCTGAAAGTAGTGATAGCATAAAATTACATTAATTTTTTTCATCAAATGGCTTCTTTTCTTAATCATTCAGTTGAGAGGATTTCACCCTAGGTCTCAAATGTTCATGGACTTGGAAGGTTGAAACAGGGCCTGAATTCATGTTTAGATCCCATAGCTGTGTATGGAGCAAAAACAGGATAAGTAATCTCATAGGCTCTTTCTGCTAGTTACTCCCTCCATTCCAAATTGGAAGACATTTTGGCTTTTCTAGATACATAGTTTTTGCTATGCATTTCGATATACACTCTGTACAAGTACAAGTAAAGGCAATAAAAATAGAAAAGCCAAAATGTCTCGTATTTTTGGAACGGAGGGAGTACTAAGCATAGCTCAAACAATAGAACAGTTCCTAATCATGCATATTGGTGTCAAGTGTCAACAGACAAGTTCCCATTGGACCACTTCTAGGGCAGTATGCTTGACAGTAGATTCATTTTTATACAGGCATTCAGTGCTACAAAGAAGTGGTAAATCAGCTGTTTCTTTCCTCAAATAATAAGACACCAATTAGCTTTTGACTTTGATAAGTTGTAAATCGATGAAAATATTATTCCATTTTTTTTACATGACATATAAAGTTTGTCCTAAGTCAAACATTTTGTATGTTTGACCAACATTTTTTTTAAAAAAAAAAAATCTATGTAGTTCCACAAGATGTGAATCATGCATTATGGAAGTATTTCTCATAGTGAATCTAAAAACATAAATTTTAAGTTCTTAACCTATATCAATTTTTTGAAATTGATGGTCAAAGATAGAAATGTTTGACTCAGGACAAGCCAATATGACATGTAAAAAAGAATGGAGGGAGTATGTACTAAGAGGGGAAAAAATTCATTAAGTATTGTGGACCTGAAAAAATGGGTGTATGACAGCCAAAAGCAACGAGATAGAAACATGAGAAGCTACTACACACCTTGAGAGTCATATAATCACGGCTAAGAATATATCTACCATTCCTTGAAAACTTTATATCAGAAATTGATGCAATAATTTCTGTAAAGAAGGATCTTGATCCAGGTGCTTCATGTTCCTCGAATCTGTTTAGAGGCCTTTGTTAACTCATAAAAAAAAATATAACTTAAGCAATATAAATAACTGTACATGTTCCCAATCCTTCATACAAGTCGCCAATGTTGCCAGTACAGAAGGATAAAATGTTAGGGAGAGAAGTACAGGTGAGTAACTAACATTTTGGAATGGTTGTCACACAGTGCTGATTGACGTAGATCAATAAGGCGGATAGAACCCTTTGAACTACTGTAGGCCAGTGTATTACAATGGGATGGATGGAACTCCGCACATGTAATCACCTCTGAAATATGAATGTGAACAAATCAGGAAGTGCATATGCAAAAGCAAGAATAGCAATAAGACTTGTAGTAATTATAGGAAAATTACCTAATTTCTAATAATCCTCAAAATGGCAAAGGGATAATACCATGCTTATATCAATAAATAGATAAAATATCATGTGCCAGATGCCCAGATTGGATGGTTTTTCATCCCAGTTGGGTAGCTACTTTATGAAAGCTACAATCCCATAATTTACAACCTATCTCCCAAATGAAGAATGTCATCTATATCAATGTTTGAATATGGTCAAAATTTATCCACAAATTACATCTGTAGTGCTGTGCTTCTATGATTTAATTAGCAAAACTCCATCAAAATCAGATTCCAAATGAAAAAAGAAAATCACAAAATTCAAATAGAACATAAACTGCCATTACTTAGTATCTCTAGCACAATACAGTAGCCCACAAGTTACATCAACATCAAGTTACAAAATTTTTCCAAGCCCATGTGCTCTGCATTTATAGATTGCCACTCATTACTAGGATTGAACATAAATTGGCTTTAGTTAGTATCTCTAGCACAATACATAGCCCACAGGTTACATCAACATCAAGTTAAAACATTTTTCAAAGCCCATGTGCTCTGTATTTATAGATTGCCACTTATTACTAGGATTGAACATAAATTGGCGTTACTTAGTATCTCTGGCACAATACAGTAGCCCACAAGTTACATCAACATCTAGTTACAACATTTTTCCAAGCCCATGTGCTCTGTATTTATAGATTGCCACTTATTACTAGGATTGAACATAAATTGGCGTTACTTAGTATCTCTAGCACAATACAGTAGCCCACGAAGTTACATCAACATCAAGTTATAACATTTTTCCAAGCCCATGTGCTCTGTATTTATAGATTGCCACTTATTACTAGGATTGAATGTGTCATGTGCCAATGCCAAGTTAAGATAACAGAATAGAACAAGGAGTTTCTGTTCTATGCATCCCACTTGTTTAAGAAAACGAGAACACTGTTTACATACCAAAAAGAGGGGGATGGGGTGAAGAGAATGCTTATGTGGACTTCTCATTTCATTGCATTAATTAGTCAATGTAAACTACAACTGGAACTCTATTTGTACTCCCTCCATCTCAAATTGTAAGTCATTCCAAGAATCTTGGAGAGTCAAACTTTTCTAAGTTTGACCAAATTTATATGATAAAATTATTATTATTATTATTATACCAACTAAATATCATTAGATTCTTCCTTAATTATATTTTCATAGTATACTCACTTTACGTTACAAATCTTAGTATTTCTCTCTATAATTTTGGTCAAACATGAAAAAGCTTTGACTCTCCAAGATTCTTGGAATGACTTACAGTTTGGAATGGAGGGAGTAACTTCCTTTTTGGTAGGTGATCTTACCATTATTTCTAGTAACACACTAGAACAGAACAGATTGCACCATACAGAAACCAATACAAGAAAAGGCTGTGCAAAAACGATGTGCCAAAACAATGGCAGGGGCAGTTTTCTTTTGTTGATGATCTCCGCTGCCCTGCTACGACTTAAAGATAGTGAAACCATGATAATATCCTTGTCAAAATTCATAAATGAGCCAAAGGGCCTCTAGTCCAGTTGGTTAGAGGAACCCGGCTTAGGTCCTGGGTTCGACTCCCCGTGGGAGCGAATTTTCAGGCTAAGGTTAAAAAAAATCCCTTCATCTATCCCATGCCAAAGCACAGGTCTAAGGCCCGGTCCCGGTCGTTGGTCGTGGGCAGGGGTTCGGGGGTTTTCTCAACCTGCGTGAGAAGGTATTCTTCTTAATGCAATGCCCGGGGGCTGTCTTACCCCCCGCCGCAGGTCGAGTTTTTTTAAAAAAAAATCATAAATGATTATAAATTCAGAAATGATTATGTAGCCAATTGACAATATGCTATTCTACAGTCTACAGATGCCCCATCAATAGGAAGCCTAAGAGAATGAAGGCCTAATCAAGAAAAGACTATCAGGATGTTTCTGTTCATATCTTAAATTAATACTAGAAATTTGTAGAGATAAGTAGATGCATCCATGTGTCTATGTACGCAAGCCAAGTGTGTAAAGTTATAACACAACCAATGTTTTCAAGTCGTCCAATCAGACCTAGTTGCCATGGGACCGACTAGGACGATTCATCGGACGGCTTGTACAAGTAGACGGTACCCCTAATCAGTCACCAGGGACCGATTAGAACGATTAATCGGACGACTTGAAAACATTTAACACAACAAAGCATCACTTGCTTCAAGTTTTGGAAAGATCACAAGTTCCCAACAGTGGGGTCAGGGCTAAATAATGGGAAACTACAAAATGATGATGAACCAAAGCTAGCAACCAAAACTCTTCCTAGCTCGGAAAAGCTAGCAACCGAAACAATGAAACAACTATCCAGGAGCCATATTAAATCCTATTCTTATCCAAATCCCCTAGATAAACAAACACTATTTACTTATTATCCGAGAAGAACAACAAAGTTACAATCATTAAAATTCTTCAGCCATTAACAAGAAAGACATGTTGTATAGCCAGCACATTTTGGTATGTGAACATGTCACACCAGGAATATTATGGAAAGGTAAAACTTCCTCAGGTAAATTTGCAACATTTAGGGGAGGGGAGAGGGGGAGTAAAAAAATGACTAAGTGGAATTACCTGTTAGATCTTCCATGTTTGTAGGCTTCACATCAACAATGTTAAAGCTCTGGCTGTTTATTTCCAAGTTCCATAAATTTATTCGGAGATCATCTGCTGATATGAATGTCTCACCATCACTGTGGATTAACAAACAATACAAGAATATGTATCAATACAGTGCCCACAGATATTATCGTTGACGAAGTATTTGGAATCTGCACCCTGCAGGAATAAGACCACCAGAAAACTATGCTGGTTCTACATAGCAAACAAAACTGATCAAGAGTAGAAATGTGACTATGTGAGCAATGCCCTATTACAAAAGGCATACAAGCTACTCTTGCATGATACTTGTGCTTCATTATAACACGGCATAGATTCAGTTTTCCCTATCTAAATTCAGTACATAGGCGAATGGGCCTCTAGCTGAGTTGGTTACGTGGCTCTAGTAGCACTCCTCACTTCCTCATGTCCTGCGTTCGACTCCCTATGGGAGCGAATTTCAGGCTCGAGTTAAAAAGATCCCCTCATTTGTCCCACACTAAGGCACAGATCTAAGGTCTGGACCAGGTCATGGTCACTCACATAGGCTACAGTGCCACTGTGTATGGTGGGGCAGGGATTCGGAGGTTTTCTTGACCTGCCTGAGGTTTTATTCTTGGCAAAATGCCCAGGGGCTGTCTTACCCCATGCAGACCGAGTTCAGTACATAGAAGGTGAAAAGAATGCAAGTACCAGCAAATAGCTAAAGATTTGAAGCACTATCAACACTAGGGTTTCAACCAATGAAGAATGCAAGTACCTGCAAAGACCTAAAGATTTGACGTACTAGAAAGACCATACTTGAAAGTTGAAACTGATTATTAAGTTTCAGTTAATGAAAGATATTACCAATTCAAGGAAGAACAACCTGCAAGGCTTAGCTGATAAGACAGACCATGGTTTTTAAGGCGGTACGGTGACCTATCCCCCTCACGATGTATAGGGGATGCCTAGAAGTTCATAAGGTGAGGTGAGGCGACGCCTTACCATTCTAAGAAATAGGAAAATAGCAGCAGGGAATAGGCGAAAAGAAGAGAAAAAAGGCTAGAGAAAAACAGAAAAGGGAAAATGAAAAGAGAAGTGCTTGGCCCAGCCCACTAGGCAGCCCACGAGTGCCCTCTTGTACTTATCCCTTCTCAGGTCATCTCACGAAGACATGGATGCACACACGCCGCCTGGGGGGCTCTGCTCCCTCCACGCATGCGCAGCGCCACCACATCTCCTCCCTCATGGCTCAGGCAGGTGCAGCGCCGCCCTCCCTCCCTCACGCTGCTCTTGGCTGCGCCCGCTTAGCCTGCCCTCCACTCCTTCCCTACCTCTTGCTGCTGCTCCCTCAGATGCCCATCATGATCAGCCGCCGCCTCCACCGCAGATGACCCAGGTGGCGCCGGGTTTGGTGGGGGTGAGCGAGGTGGCAGCTGCATGGCCTTTCCCTATCATTTTACTCTATTTTACCTCCAGTCTCCATGGATATCTTGCTACTTTTGGCTAGGCGTCAGGGGTGCCTTACTCCCTGCGAGCGCCTCGTCGCCTATTTTACCTTAAAAACACTGAAAATGGACACTAAATACTAACTCTTCAACAACATACGCTTTATTATTTTAGCCTATTTTCTGAACGAGACCAAGGAAAGCCAAACATAAGGAACACTGGAGGAGATGCATATGAACCAATGAAAAAGAAAAGGCGCAAAAGGCATCCCATTGAAAAGATAATTCAATGTCTGAAATGACTGACCTATTATTTGAAATAGAATTTATATGGTAATCGTGTGCGTGAGCAAATACACGTCGACATCTAGCAACAGGGTTTGCTTCTAGACTGGTAACCTGCATGTGGTTGAAAGCGAAGTGAGTTGACTAAATAGCTGCAGTTTTGCATACCTTCCACTTAAAAGTCATATAACTACAATTTCAAATGCTAGAGCTGATAATGTATAAGATGTCGAGTGTAACTTACCACTGGCAAACGCAGTGATGGGTAGCCTCCAGGTGGAAATGAGAGACCATTATTCAGGCAATCAAACTTATCAGAGCATCCACCATTTGGAAGAGGTGCCTTAGAACTACTGGTACTTGCAATAGCAGTGGTACTACTTCCTATACTTTGGGAACTGTCCAAATTCATTACTGCAACTCGTTTTACTTTCTTCTCTTGAACCTGGAAATTGATAGAGGAAACAATGAGTAAGCAAAGCAAAAAACAAACTGCAATTGATAGAAGAAACAATTATAAAAAAATGGAATGTAGTGGTGCCACATATAATAAAAACAAAATAACAGATTGTACACTTTTTTTGTGTCCACAAAATTCAAAAGGTAGTAAAAAATGATATGATTGGTATCACAATCAAATTTATGTATTTAACAAGCCAATTCTAGCATAGATTTCAATAATTCTTTTTCAGAAATGCGAAAACTTAGTTCAACACAAACCTCAACGGCACTACCAACGATGAGAAAAACAGGGATGCTAATACTCAACAACTTACATGCACTTACATTACATCTGTGCTAGATTTACGGTAAACATTTAAGTATGGAATTAGGATTAAAAGAATTGAAGCAGTTAGAAAAATTGAAAAGCACTTCTAGAAGTAACTTGCATCCATACCTTCCAGTATTTTATTGTTTTATCATTTGTAGACAAAAGGGAGAGAGCACTGTTGGCTGTCTGGCACCACTTGATCTTGTTGATCTTTTCCTCTATTTCCAAACTTTTGAGGTAGTCAAACTACAAGAATCAAATAAAAATAAGAACCCTGATATAAATTCAATCTACCATTAATTTCCTAAAGGAAACAAGAATAGCACATGTACTGGCATATATCAATGCTTTACTTTTATGATCAGAAGTGCATACTGCAATTATGAAACAAGAAACATAAATATAGTACCAGGGCCTATGCAAAATAAAAGTTATTTTTTCCCTTGGAAGTGTTATTTCCAACACCATCTTCTCAGTTTTCTTGTGTCAATATAACTATATGGCAATAGAGAAACGTCCAAAGAAAATGACAGAAAAACTGCTTATTAACATGCCTCAGGTTCATGACTCTGAAATTCTGTTTTGTAGCGGAATTCTGGGTGTCTAGTAACTGGAACATCTTGTCTCTCCAGTTCTCTCCGGATGGCATTCTGCTGGTATAACAACTTATTAGGGCAAAATATTGAAATAAAAACCAAGATACGTTCAACATGTGATGCTTACATCCCGAGCATCTGTCCTTTCAAATAAAACCACGCGTCCTCCTTTATCCCCAGTGGCAAGATGATCACCAGATTTATCAAATTCAATTGCAGAGATGATGTCAACTGAAAACAAAGAAGAGTATTAAATTAACATGCAAGGCAACATTCTTCACTCACATGAAAGTGAAATTCCTCGCTTATTAAAGAGCTGAGCAGGTCTGGAAAGAAACTAGGTTTAGATGACAATATCAGTGTATAGTAGACATCCTTCAAGTCCTGAATAAAAAAAAGGTTATTTATTGAATGATCAATAAGAGCATCTCCAACAGTTCCCCATTTGAGTTTTGCATTCTTATTTTTTGCCAAACATCTCAAAAACAGCTATCCAACAGTTTTGCATTTGGACTTTGCATTTTAGACAAGTTGGCATTTTCCTGTGATGGACTCCCAAATTTGCCAGTCCTCCGGGGACTTTGCAATCGTGGAACCGGTATCCCTCGCGCCATACGTACCGCGCACCGTCTTCCTGCCGCGACTAGGGTTCGTGCGCGCCGTCGTGTGTGTGCCGTGAGCTTGCGACTAGGGATTGAGCGGAGCCGCGACCTGGGATCAAAGTCGCGACCTGGGCCAGACCGAGTCCGCGCTCGCTCGCCGCGACTCGATCCAGAACGTCGGGTCGCGCGATCTGGAACGCCGGGGTCGAGCGGAGCCACGAAGATACTCCAGAAGACCGGACAGGTAATCCAGATCGCTACACGGCTTGATTTTTTGTACTGATCGAACTGGGTTGCTGTACAGATTGAACTGGGTTGCTGTACTGATCGAAAGCGCGGGCGAAGGAAACAATGGCCGCCGCGTCGAGCGCCTGGAAACCGCAGAAAAAAACGAAACGGGCCCACAAATTCCTTTTTCCCAAGTCATTTATGCAAAACTATTGGAGAAACCTTTTTTTGTCCTACCCATTTCATTTAGGGAGTTGGCAAACTACTACAAATGCCAAATAAAAAATGGGAAACTGTTGGAGATGCTCTAAGCCCAATTCATGACGTAAATCCTCATGGTACAACAAAATCTCAATGTCATATATAGCATTCTGTTCAACTCTAAATAAAACAACGAAGGAATATTAAACAAAAGGCAAAGACATCCACTGCTGTCATCATAGCCTCACTTCCCAGCAGACTATTGTGAAGCAAAAGTTTCCATACTAAGAAGCATCAGTCAGCAGTTCCCCACATTGAAAGTTATTATTTCTCTAAAAGAGATTATCAAACAAACACAACTGGACCAATGTGGCACACGGTGATATAAGGAATTTCATAGATGGACCACATTTAGTGTGTCCATCCAGATAACATATGTCCAAAACAATTAAATTAAAAGAGAATAAGTACCATGTGCCAATGGAAAATCATCCTTGCAGAACATTAGACTGCAAATTTCCTACAAGGCGATAATCCAAAAGCAGATGCTGAACCACAACCAGACAAGAAACACAACATTACTTCTTATAGACACCTATAAACTCTTCCAGTTTTTCAATTCACGAGATCAACAAACCTCTTAAGTTCAGTTCAAGTTTGCACTATGATATCGCGTGCCAAAGAAACCCCTTAAGCAACACATATCCCAAAAAATTGAAGCCAGATGAGTTCACAAGCTCCAGAGCTTCTTACCACCTTTCTGCATTCTTTAAAACACAAAGCCAAGACAGCTATCTGTGACCACATTACTCAAACCCCAGTCGACCTAGTACCTGCGCGATAAAGCCACCCTAAGGCTAAAAAGGATTCCATTTGCAGCCAAACTCTCAAAGGGCAGAAGATTGAGCTTCACGCTTCTCACAAGGGCAAGGCGCACTCTGTCAGTAGAGCATCAAACTAACCCTCCGAATGACCGAATCCATTCTACACGCACCGTGGTAGTCCTACATACACCAACACAATCCAAAGCCATGCCTTTTCTGACGGGTAGTATTGGGGTCGCGCCATCATTGCCGCGCATTTCCTACAAGACCAAATCTCTCAAACCCCCACAACTCCAATCCCACCGCTAGCCCTATCGATTCCCATCACTTCAGGGCATCCCATCAGCCCAGAGCCTCCACAAATCAAGCGGATCTCGAGCTCATGCGCGCGTGTGTACCTTCCTGGACGTCCTCGCCCGCGGCACGCTCGCCGAAGACCTGGGCGAACCGCCACTCCAGCGGCTGCGGCTGCGCCGCCTCGCCTTCGTCGCCGGGGCCTGGGGGATCCATGGCGGCCGTCCGTCACGCGATCGCGCCGCGCGGGCACCGCATCAGGGGCGCCCCGGATCGGGGAGGGGAGCAAAGGTTCCCTGGTAGGAGAAGGTTCTGGAATACTGGGCGTTGTGCGTTGATTGGAGGTGGGGGCAGGCGGCGGCGGAGACGAGGAAGAATGGGAGATCGAGCGGAGGAGGGAGAGGAGAGGGGTGGGGTGGGGTGGGGTGGGATGCGACGAGAGAGGCGAAGTGATGTGGGGGAGGGGGAGGCCGAGGTCTCCCTCCTCTGTCTCTCTGTGCGTCTCTCTCTCTCTACCCTGTTGTGCTTGTGTTTGTGCGAGCTCGCACATATTTCTCTCTCGTGAAGTGACGTGGTGGGGCATTTACATGTGGACCCTTGCAAAACAACAAAATATTTTTCTTACACACGGAATATGAAAAAATCCGACTATCTAAGGCTATTCTCAATGGAGGTTTCACCAGAGTATCATGCACATTAAATACGGTGACACATCAGCATTTTGATTGAAACAGGGAGAAGAGATAGCATCATCGTTTCACCATGGTGAAACAGGGGTGACGTTGTTTCCCATGTATGAAACGCGACTGAAACGAGCACTGAGCCGTTTCGTGTCGTCGTCACCGATCCCGTGCGGCCGGAGCCGCTCAATCCTCTCCCGCGCTCCATCCTCTTCCGCGCGCGCCACGGATTCTTCCCCGCGCAAACCTCCCGCGCTCGCCATCTTCTCCCCGCGCACCCACCCCTACCAGCCCAGTTCGCAAGTTGTCGCGCCGCAACTTCTTCCCGCTAGGTCACGACGCAAGATCCGCCGCCGGTCGAGGAATCCATGGATCCGCCGCCGGCCGGTGGTTCAAGAAGGGCTCATGGACCAACCGACAAAGGAGGCAAGGCGCGACACAGGCTTGGACTCAAGAAGGGCTCCGTCCCTGCAGCGTCGACACCAGGTGCGCCGCCACCGGTTACTGGGCCGCCAGCGACTCACTGCCCAACTTCGTCGACTCCCACCCCTACGGCGCCTCCCCCTGCTGCGCCTACTTGGTCCCCTGCTGCGCCGACGTCGTCCATGCCGCAAGGAGCAGGATGGGGCACCATACCCCCAGATTTTGCATCTGTTCAAGGAAACCAACAAGGCCCCAATCCATGGTACATTCGATTTCAATATGTGGTACATGTTGATTGATTTGCTTTTCTGCTCACTTGATAGTGTTAGTTCAAGTTAATTGATAACGCAAATTGATTCCTTGACTGATATTGCAATTCCATCTCTGTTGAGTTGTCGAGTTACGGAATGCCACAAGTTAGTGCATGCCACAAGTTGATTTCCATGGCTACATAGTAGTTCAGTTTAGTTATCGAGTTACTGCAGTCCACAATTCCATGTGCCAAGTCTTGTAATTGAAATATGTTAATCTGTTTTCCTGTCTGTACAGTCTAGATGGTCATCTCTTTGTGAACTGGCCCATGCTATATTTCTGAATCAAGTTTTGTAAATATGAACTTGCTTTTCAGGATATATGAACTTGCTTTTCCTGGAAGTAGGAAACTGAACCTGAAACTGAGTATATATTCACTGTCTGAGTACATTTGTCTTATTTTTGGTTTGAATAAACCTGATTGCAATGTATGTGTATATGCAGGGCTCTATGGGGGGAAATTATCTGTCTTCTGGAAGTGATGTTTGTTGAAGATGAGCTCTGTAGCTCATATATCTTATATATATATAAATTAGTGATGCTTGCTGCTACTCTCCTGAGAGAGGCTTTCTGTACTTTGTTTTTTTCCTACCTTAAGTAGCAGTCATCTATATGTTCTTGTGATCTGAACCGTTATCTTGATCACTACTATTTATCAATGCACTATGTGAGTGCAGTTTCAAACTTTGCACTATGTGAATGCAGTTCCATAACTATATGTCGATCAATGCTACTCCCTCCATCCCAAATTGTAAGTCGTTTGACTTTTTTACCCCAAGTTTGACCACTCGTCTTATTCAAAAAATTTGTGCAAATATAGTCAAATTTAAGTCATTTTTGAAGAACTTTTATTAATAAACCAATACACAACAAAAAAAGTGATATTTTGTACAAAACTTTGAACAAGACGAGTGGTCAAACTTGATATTAAAAAGTCAAACGACTTACAATTTGGGATGGATTGAGTATTTATCAAGTTGTTCTTGTGTTTGTATTACAGTTTTGTTGTGAAAAGTAAATGTCTCATGCTTCAATGTCAGTTTTGTTGTATGTCACTTGTGCTCATATATCAGTTTAGCTCTTGGGGCCTGTTCTCTTTGCTCGTGTGTACGATTTGCTGTGAAATGGCTACAGAATTAAGGATGCATATGATCCGATAAGCAAACAACAACTAATTGCTTTGCAAAGCATGGGAAATGGCAAAGTGAAACAGCTGCATTGTGGACGTTGTTTCAATACGCGTTTCACTGCTGCTTTGTCATCATTTTTTATAGGAAACAGTGTATTGAAACGGTCCATTGAGAATGGCCTAATACACACTAAAACCAATCGTTCACACCACTCTCCTCGCTCCCACACCAGAGTTCACCACGGACTCTCCTCGCCCAAAATGAGCCACGCGCTCTCTTCCGTTTCGCCTTCAAGCGCTCGCCCCTCCCACTTTGCCTCCGTGCGCCAACGCTACCGACGCTGCTACCCGGGCACCTTCCTCCGATCGAACGCCTCTGACAACGACGCCTGGACACCGGACCGTGGCTAGCCACCTCGAGCCTCGGTCGAAACCCTAGGCCTCACTCCAAGGGTAGACGGCGAGGAGCGGCCGCATCCCGAAGTGAACCAAGAATTGGCCCCTTCTACTTTGCCTCCGTGTGTCGGCGCCATCCACGCTGTCGCTTGGGCGCCTCCCTCCGGGCGAATGCTCACGACGACGCCTCCTGGATGTCAGACCATGGCACGTGCGCACGATCCCCCCATGGTGGAACCACCAATCACGCTCTCGCTCGCTTCCCTATGCGCGACACGCTCCCCGAACAGAGCCTCCCTCCCTCACGAGATCCTGCCCCTAATCTCGTGCAAAACCACCTCAGTGACTCCTCATGACTCTGAGCCTCAGCGCGAGCAGCAAGGGCAAGGTCGTGCGACGTAGCTCTTCCTCACCACACAGAGCGACGATAGCAAGGTGCGACAGCTACTGACATCTAGAGAAGGTGGGCTTCGTCTACCCGCGAGGCCACCTTTTGGCAGAGCGGCGTCATGGAGTCAGAGGCAGAGGCAGAGATGGAGGCAGCAAGGGCAAGGTGTCGTGGCCCTTCCTCACGCCTTTGACTGACGCATCAGTGGTGCGTGGCACAACGAGGGCAAGGCAGAGTGGCGCGGGCAACATCGAGGCACCATCACGGTTCCTCCACTAGCGGTACTCGACCCTCTTTCCGCTGCCAGCAGCACTCATCTCCTTGCCATAGCAACGGAGCTCAGCCCTATCCTACCTGTCGGCCGGTGGTAGCGCACAACGAGCTACAGAGCACCGCCACCAACCTTCTCTCTAGTTCGGATCTGAACCAGGTGAGTCCCTTTCTTCTAGGAACTCCAGCGAGGGTAATTGAGTCTCTATGTTGCTCGCATTGTGCTCATCCTCCTTGTGATGATTTCTTTCCTCTGCTGTTGCCTACTTCATCTGATCTGGTCAATGTCTCGTAAATGATAAAATATGGCCTTGTTTAGTTTCCAAAAAGTTTTAAGATTCTTTGTCACATCAAATCTTTAGACGCATACATGGAGCATTAAATATAGATAAAAAGTTAACTAATTGCACAGTTTGCCTATAGTTTGCGAGACGAATCTTTTGAGTCTAGTTAGTCCATAATTAGATAATAATTGCCAAATACAAACGAAAGTGCTATAGTAGCTAAAACCAAAATTTTGCCCCAACTAAAAAAGGCCTATGTCCCCTTTTTTTTGGTGGAACAACATCTTGAGGTAGGGGGAAAGGATGATACATGAGGAGTTTGAGATCTCTTGATCTAGAATCTGTGTTATTGGTGTCTGTTTGGTTTGCTTCGTGTTCTTGAAATTCATAGTGGGAACAAACAAGGGGAGTTGTTTAGTGAACCTTTATTTGATTATTAGGTGATTTGGGATCATCAATTTGATCATGTTAGGGTCTTTGACTAAACTAAATAATTATAATCTCTTCGTAATTCATGCCTTCAAAACCAACCTTTTGGTTTCGTGAATTGAAGTTTCATCCGACCTTTTGTTTGCCTCACCTAAGAACCATGCTCCTTACTGCATATTGCTAAGGTCTAACTTTTTGGGATGTGCTACCCTTCTGGCCACAGATTTATCTAGATTATCATAGTGAAGGTCTCGAGAAGTTATCGATCAATAAAATAGTTAGTACAATTCGGTAAAAAATAATATGATCTAACATCATGTTATGATCTTGACAAGTAAGCTAGCCATTTTTCTAATCTTCCAAGTAATTAGAGCATCCCCAACCGTTTTGCATAATTGGTTTGGCAAATGAGGGAGTTTGCCAAGTCTCAAAAAATATGGCAAAGGTGAAAAGAGGCAATCTCCAATGGTTTGGCATTAATCACTTCGCGCCAATTTCCCAATGCCAAGTGTGAACAGGTTTGTCATATATGTCAATCCTTCCTCTCTTTTTGCCAAGTTAACAAAATTGCAAAGTCTAAATGCCAAACCGTTGGATAAGTGTTTTTAAGACTTTTTTGCAAATACATGAATGCAAAGCTTATTTGCAAAACGGTTGGGGATGCTCTTAGTTAGTTGAATCTTGTAAGAAATTGGTTAACTCATCTATTGGTTGATTGAGCATTGTCTGAAGGTAGGTGAATCTTACAAGAAATTGGTTAATTCATCTGATTTTTGTAGGAGGCCATCCTCTGTCTTCTTTATTTCTCTATCTAATTAATTGGATCTTTGTTAAAAATTTCTCTAATCCATGCACTGCTCTAAATGAATGTGAAAGTCTGTGGCCTCCATTGAAATTGGTTATTGTTCTAAATGTCTTGTTTTGTTCTTACATCATAGGTGTTGGAATGTCTCTATTAGCACTATATTACATTAAGATCAATAAAACATAGAATGGGGCAAAATATTGATCTCAAGGCTTTAATACTCCCTAACGTTTAAGCTTTTAGCATCTAGACTTCATTTCCTTGTAGTGCAATAGACATTTTTCTATGTTTATTATTTTTTTTCTAAAGTAATTTGATTATGTTAGGAATATTGCCTAGTGGTAGGTTTGTAGAAACTTTGGAAAAAGAACATAAAAACTATATCTAGAAGTAAAATATTTTTACTTGAGGCATATTTCATAGAAACCCTAAGATCTACATTTTGGATGAGCAGAACTCGCATTGATTCTTAGAAAAATGCTTTTCCACATAAACATAAATTTATACCAGCTGGAAGGTTGGTGGAATTTTGATTAGTTTAGTGACAATAGTACTGGAGCATTGTGTCACACCCAAATTTAAGGATAAATTTGAGTACAATAATCTCATGTGCGCCCCAGGAATAGTCGCGCACACAAGTCGACAAATTACAAATGTATCATAACAAGTGTCTTACAAAACGTTATTACAACACAAATATATCAAAGTCTGCGACAAACGGAAAATAAACTTATAACTAGCTATTATAAGATAACTCCAACACAGGGACGACTGACTGGGGGATTGCCAACCTAGAAGTCCTCCGGAAATTCCTCGTAAAAGCTGTCATCTGTTACCCATCCGGGATTTTTGTCCAAAAGAAAAAAAAAACAAGCGTGAGTACATCTCGTACTCCGCAAGCATAACATATGATTTTATGCGGCTCAAAAAGGTCAGACACTGGCTACTGCAGTTAGCATTTTAATTGGTCAATGTTTTAATCCTATTTAATCATCAATTATGCTTAAGCTCCTGATTAGCCCAAATGAGCACATGATAATAACACCGTTAACCTTCACGGCTAACACCATCACCATCACGGTTAAACCACATTAATCATCACGATCCATGCGTCAGATTTTCATAAGTTATTTCCCATAACCATCCACACCCAACTATTCCGTAAGGGTCCAAGGCCGCTCATGTCCGAGAGCACGGCTAGTATACCAGTTTGATCAAACTCTGCGCAGAGGTGTGCACTTTTCCCGTAAGTCGTGTTACCCATATGCCCGGAGTTTGCAAGACCCACTAACACTACCAAGGTGAGCGGGCAGGGAACACTATGAAGCCTTCCATAGGCCACGTCTAACCAGTTAGGGCCGCGAGGTTTCCTCGGCAGGCAGATATAGAGAACCCCCTTTCCTATGGCACATTTCCATCACGGCTATACACATAGGAACAGAAGCAGTTCTATACCCAAAGTGGCAAGCCCCTCTTGCGCCCTTTCGGGTAACCTCTAACCAGCTAGATGAGATCCTATTACTGAGCTAAAGTTAGAGCCATATAACCATCACGGTTGCACTGTAAGTCCCAGATTGTCGCTTACAGAGAAGTCCTTACGGAGGGTCTAGGTCAACTCGACCGAAGTCAATTGCACCATAGCCCTTTTTCCTAACATTTATCATCATATTCATTAAAGTCAGAGTGATAATAAATTCTCAATTAATTAAAGCACTAGCAAAACTACCCACATGCATTCTACCCATAGGTGTCATAAATATATAGTCAGGTAGCTAGGATGTCCTTAGGGTTACTAAATTAGACACATGCAGATGCGTAATTAATTAAGTGAATAGGTGTACAAGGGAAACCCATGTTATACTTGCCTTCGGTGAAGGGGAACTGCTGCTGGTCCTGCTGCTCCTCGAAGAAAAATGGATCACCCACGGACACGTCACCGTCTGCGCTCGATCGGTACCACACAACAACACGCATCCAGGTTCATTCATACAAGCAAACAATCATTTAATTAGAACAGTACACCAACAGATCAAAAATGAAATAAAATATTTAAAAACAGAACCTACGATTCGCTACGATCACATAGATACGAAGATCACGAAAATCGGAGCTAAAACGACCAAGTTACGACCTTTCGGCGATTTCCTATAGGCAATTAATTAATTAAACCTAACCCTGAAAATAAAAAGTGGCAAACTATAGAAACAGTGGTACTATCATGTAGAGAATTTAATTACGAACCTAACGCAATTTGAACGGGTCAATTCGGAGCTATAACGAATATCTTATGGCCAAAACAAGTTCTGTGGCAATTCTGTAATTTCCCGAAAGCGTATTTTGACCTAACCGACGGATAATACGTTTTCTAAAAGAGAAAACGTATTTTACTCGAAGGCGCTAGGGACTGCGGCCGAATTAGGAAATCTAGGAGGGGCTCTTTAAGCAAATTTTCCCCCGAAGGGGTATGGTGCGCTGAGGGTCGTCGACCTCCTGATGAACGGCCAAGATTAGAAGGGGGGGAGGGGAGAGAGAAGGGGGCGGCGCGCCTGGCCGGAGGGGAAGGAGGACGCGGCGGCGCTGCCATGGCCGACGAGGCGGAGGTCACCGGAGAAGTTCGCGAGAGGGCTACAGGTCGCGGTTTTCCGATCCGAAAGCTTCTAGAGAAAGAGGAGGATGAGGGGAACTCGCTCCCGGCCTCGGCGCGACCGAGGAGAGCCCGCCCTGCCCGCTCCATGGCCGGCGGCCATGAAGCTCTCCGGCGAGCATGGCCAGGGCGCTAGAAAGCCCCAATTCGCTCGGGAATTGGATGGGGAGAGAGCGGGAGGGAAGAGGAGGCTCACCAATGCGACGAAACGCGGCGAAAAGGGCTCCAAATGGAGGAACGACGCGCGGCGGCGCTTGTTTCTCCGGCAACGGTTTTCTGCGCGAGAAGGGAGGAGCAGAGGCAGGGAGAGAAGAAAATGGGGAGGGGGAGAAAGCTCGGGCGCGCGGGGTTTTCTCCAACTTAAAGCCGAGGCGCGGGGAGGGAACGTGGGGGGAGCGGGGTGGGCGCGGCCTGGCGGTTTCCAACCGAGAGAGAGGAAGAAGCGGGCGGCGGTTTGGGGAAGAGAGAGCTGACAGGCGGGCCCGGCCTGTCAGCGGGTGAGAGAGAGAGGGGGAAGGGAGGGGGAGGCGGCTGGGCCGGCCCAAGAAGGAGATGGGGCGCGCGGGGGGGTTGCTGGGCCTCCAAGCCGAAAAGAGGAAGGGGAAGAGAAGTTCTTTTTTTTAATACTAATTTTTCCAGTTGAGATTTTGAGCAGGAAAAAGAAAATAAAAGAATCATTTTGTTTTCCAATCAATCATCACAAAAGAAATGCTCCGGCATGAATGCAACATAAACATTTCTCTAAGTTTATAGCAAATTTTAATTTCCCAAATTTATTTATTTTCCTATAGTGAAAATGCTCACAAAATAAATTCATTTAAATTCAATTCATCTATTTTAAATAAGTAAAGTTTTTAGGTGTTACAATTCTGCCCCCCTTAAAGATAATCTCGTCCTCGAGATTGAGACGGTGCTTACTCAAAGAGATACGGATAAGATTGTCTCAGCTCATCTTCTCTTTCCCAAGTGGCTTCTTCTTCTTTATATCGGTGCCACTGCACTTTGCACATCTTTATAACCCGACTCCGCTGTTTCTAAGATCTTGATTGGATATTCCTCATAAGTTAGATCTCCTTCAACTGTGAGTTCCTCCAATGGAATTTGTTCCTCAGGCACTCGCAAACATTTCTTCAGTTGCGACACATGGAACACATCGTGAATACCCGACATACTCGCAGGCAACTCTAACTGATAGGCCACTTCTCCACGTCTCCTAAGAATTCTGAACGGTCCAACGTACCTCGGTGCCAATTTTCCCTTCATATTAAACCTCCTGACACTTCTCATAGGTGACACCTTCAAATACACATAGTCACCTATCTCGAATGCCAATTCTCTTCTTCTAGTATCAGCATAACTCTTTTGCCGGGACTGGGCTACTCTCAAGTTGTCCCGTATTTTCCGCACTTTTTCCTCTGCATCTCTAAGAACATCAGGTCCAAATACTTGACTCTCGCCAGTCTGATTCCAAAACAGAGGTGTTCTACATTTCCGCCCATACAATGCTTCAAACGGTGCCATATCAAGACTTTTCTGGTAACTATTATTATATGAAAATTCAGCATATGGTAAACTAGTGTCCCAACTGGTACCATACTGTAACGCACACGCTCTCAACATGTCTTCTAGAATCTGATTTACTCTTTCAGTCTGCCCATCAATTTGGGGATGATACGCGGAACTAAAGTTCAACTTTGTTCCCAATGATTCATGTACTTTATGCCAAAACTGAGATGTGAACTGTGTACCCCGATCAGACACGATCTTCTTCGGAACTCCGTGCAAACTCACGATTCTATCCATATATAACTTTGCCAACTTTGCACCATCATAGTTGGTCTTAACGGGCAAAAAGTGAGCAACTTTAGTGAGTCGATCCACTATTACCCAAATTGAATCATACCCACGCTGGGTGCGGGGCAATCCAGTGATGAAATCCATACCTACTTCTTCCCATTTCCACTCGGGCACTTGCATTGGCTGCAACAACCCTGCAGGTCTTTGGTGCTCGGCTTTCACCCTCTGACAAGTATCACATAACGCTACATACTCTGCCACATCTCTCTTTAATCCATACCACCAATATTTTTCTTTAAGATCTAGATACATCTTGGTGCTTCCGGGGTGAATTGAATATGCAGAGTCATGTGCTTCACGCAGGATTGCATCTCGGATGGATTTCACTTCTGGCACACATATTCTCTTCCCAAACCATAGTGTACCATTTTCGTCTAACTTGAAACCCGGTGCTTTTCCAAGCACTACATTCTCTGAAATTTCTTTTAGTTTCTCATCTTCCAACTGACCTTTGCGGATTTCCTGCTCTAAGGTGGGCTCTAACTCCAATTCAACAGTGTTGTTCACTAAACCCAAATTGAGATGCGCTATTTCAGCTAGCAACTCTGTGGGAATGAAGGTCAATTGCAGCCCATTGGCATAACTCTTTCGGCTAAGTGCATCGGCAACAACGTTTGCCTTCCCGGGATGGTAATGCACTTCCAGGTCATAATCCTTTATTAATTCTAGCCAGCGGCGTTGCCTTAGGTTCAGGTCTGACTGTGTGAAAATATACTTCAAACTTTTGTGATCCGTATAAATATCACACTTATGTCCAATTAGATAATGCCTCCAAATCTTCAGAGCATGAACCACGGCAGCTAGCTCCAAATCATGAGTAGGATAGTTCAGCTCATGTTTTCTCAACTGCCTGGATGCGTACGCCACTACTCTTCCCTCTTGCATAAGCACACAGCCAAGGCCTAGGCGAGATGCATCGCAATAAGTAGAGAAGGTTTTGCTCAGATCTGGTAAGGTCAACACGGGGGCTGTGGTCAACCTTTTCTTTAGCTCCTCAAAATTTTCTTGACACTTATCTGACCAAATAAATTTGGCACTCTTCTCTAGTAGGGCTGTCATGGGCTTTGCTAACTTAGAGAAGCCTTCAATAAATCTCCTATAATAACCAGCTAGTCCCAAAAAGCTACGAATCTCACTAGCATTGGTTGGAGGCTTCCAATTTAGCACATCCTGCACTTTACTGGGGTCTACGGCTATTCCACCGTTAGAGACCACATGTCCCAAAAATGAGACCTCATCCAACCAAAACTCACACTTACTTTTCTTGGCATACAATTTATTCTCTCTAAGCTTTTGCAAGACCAGCCTCAAGTGTTCAGCATGTTCTTCTTTGGTTTTGGAGAAGATTAATATATCATCAATGAATACTACCACGAACTTATCCAAATACTCCATGAACACCTTGTTCATCATATACATGAAGTATGCAGGTGCATTAGTCAGCCCAAATGACATGACTGTATACTCATACAAGCCATACCTTGTGGTAAAAGCTGTCTTAGGTATGTCAGTTGCACGGATTTTCAACTGGTGATAGCCAGATCGAAGGTCAATTTTGGAGAATACACATGCTCCTTTCAGTTGGTCAAATAAGTCATCTATTCTAGGCAATGGGTACTTGTTTTTAATAGTGACTTCATTTAATGACCGATAATCCACACACATCCTCCTAGTGCCATCTTTCTTATCAACAAAGATTACTGGTGCACCCCATGGTGAAGAACTAGGACGAATAAACCCTTTTTCTTGCAATTCCTTAAGCTGTTTCTTAAGTTCCTCTAATTCATTTACCCCCATTCTATATGGTCTTTTTGCTATGGGTGCAGTTCCAGGTAAAAGCTCAATAAGAAATTCAATGTCTCGGTCTGGTGGCATACCTGGCAACTCATCCGGGAAAACATCGGGGAACTCGTCCACCACCTGGTCTTCTTGATTACCACCACTCAACTGATTCACTGTAGCAGTCGGCTGAGGCTGCACTGCCACATCCACACTTATTCTATCCCCACCTGGTGATGTCACCACCACAGCCCTCTCTTGACACTGTATTACTGCCCCATGCTGCTTCATCCAATCCATACCAAGTATGAGGTCAATTCCCATGGTTCTTAGCACAATAGGTTTCACCTTGAAATCTACCCCCCTTAGAGATATACTAGTGGAGGGGCTCCAGTAATTAGCTGGCATGGTGCCTCCCGGTGAATTTACTAGCATGGAATTTTTCAGTGCACAAAGTGAGATGCTATGCACTCTAACAAAAGCTTGGGAGATAAAAGAATGTGAAGCACCAGAATCAAACAGTACTGTAGCGGGGATGGAGTTGATGTTGAACGTACCCATCATAACCTCAGGTGCTTCCTGAGCTGTGTCAGTGGACACATGGTTCACTTTCCCAGAGAACGGAGGTCGAGCAGGCCTCTGATTGTTGTTCTGATTTTGCTGGGCTGGTGGATTCTGCTTCTTGGGGCACTGGTAGGCATAGTGTCCCACCTCTCCGCAGCGGTAACAGGCATTGGGATTGCCGCTGGGTGCTGCACTCTTGCCAGGAGCATTATTGGGCACTCCTTGGCGTGGTGCCTGATTGCTGACCTGATGCTGGGGGCGTTGCTGATTCTGGTTGCCATACTGTTGCTGGGGACGTTGTTGGTTTTGGTGATTGTGCTGCTGGTAGTACTGGGGACGCTGAGGAAACTGACCACGGTTCCACTGATTCTGTGGTCCTTGACTGCGCTGAGGGAATCCCTGCTGAGGGTACGCACGTGGGCGAGTGTTGCTGCCCGACGGCTGCCCCTGGAGCTTTCTCTTCTTTGCATCCATCTCCTTGCGCTTGTTGTCGATGACAATAGCGCGGTTCACCAATTCTTGGAAGCAAGGGTAGGTGTTGCTCATCAGCTGCAGCTGCAGTCCATCATACAGACCCTTCAGGAAGAGACGCTGCTTGTCAGAGTCCCTGGCCACCTCATATGGAGCATATCGTGACAGTTGTGCAAACTTGTCACGGTACTCACTGACCGACATCGATCCCTGCTTGAGAGACCGAAACTCTTCTGCTTTTAGTTCTATCAGGCCCTCTGGAATATGATGGGACCTGAACCCTTCCGTAAACTCCTTCCAGGTGACTGGCGGAGCATTGTTCGGGCGTCCATATTGATAGGACTCCCACCACTCCTGTGCAGGTCCTTGCAGCTGACCTGATGCGTACAACACTTTCTCCAGGTCGCTGCATTGGGCAATGTTCAGCTGCTTCTCGACTGCTTTTAACCAGTCGTCTGCCTCTAGTGGATCAGAGGCATGGGTGAACACCGGAGGGCGTCCTTTCAAGAACTCCCCTCGCTTGTCACGGACTTGAACCGGCGGTGGTGCTGCTACTGGTTCATTGTTCATACGGTTCATCATGGCTTGCATCAAATTAGCTTGCATACCCATAAGCTGCTCAATAGTCATCGGCGGCGGTGGTGGTGGTGGATTCTCAGGTACACCACGTCCACGGCCACGACCACGGCCACGGCCACGTCCACGACCAGCGGCTGCTCCTTCGGCGTCCATCTGCTTCCAACAAAGATTCATGGCTTTTAGTGATCTTCCAAAAATAATTATTCATCGCTTATAATGAATAAAAACAAGTCTAGCAGTTTTCTCGACAAGTTTCAAACTCAGCAGGTCAGTAATCCGTGCTTATCTCAGAACCTACAGGTCCAAAAAGGAATATGGTATACATCGTTGGAAAGTTTAAGAAATTCTCTACAAACTTTATTCAGACCACATTTACTGATTCCAACAGTAACATAATCAAAATTTTGATTTATCAGGTTCTGCTCTGGTTCTCAGTCTGCGCAGGTACAGCAGATTAAAATGGACATATCTCACAGATCCGAATAGATAATGAGGTGATTCCAGTTGAAGATGAAAGATATAGCAGTCTAGTTTTCACCATAAAAATTTCGTAATTTTTGACTGAACCGATAATGAGATACTGAATAAGCATCACAGACTGCTCCAGAAACAGCATGACTGAGACAAGATAAAGTAACCCAACCTCGAAATTAAACAACATTACTTCTAAGATTAAGGTTTAGAAACATGCGGACAGGCCCACATGTTTCCACAATCAAACAAAACTCCAAATCATAAATGTTCATCAACACAAACAGCAACTCACTAAAGTTCACATGCCACACATTACTGAAATACTCGTGCTAGCGTCAATCTAGAAAGTACTGGGAAATCTAAGGAGCTCTATCCTGGAGAACGAACTTGCGGGGCTTCTTCTTGTAGATGGGTGGCTGTCCAAGCTGACCACGCAGCTCATCCACCTGACGCTGGAGGCGCTTCCCCGCCTGCTGCGCAACACGCAGCTCCTGTCTCAGTGCCCCATTCATCTCCTGAATGGCACTGACGTGTCTCACAGTCGTATCCAGGGTAGGGTCGCCGGCAGGAGGTGCCAGGACATGCCATGTCTTGCCATCTGGGTCGTTGCGGGGAAGGAACCGGTACCTGTCCTCCTGCATGGCCTCAAAACGGCGGCCATGATAGTGAAAGTACGCGGCCTGAGCTGCATCCTCCATGATCTCGTAGGCGGAAGCACGTCTAACCCTGCTCTCGTGGATGGACTCCACCTCGTCCGAGTTGTCGACGTTGTTCCGAGCTGTGATGATCACCTCGGCCTTCCAGTAGGTGTTCTCCAACGGGTGCTTGTGCTCCGAGCAAAGGTAGCGGACGGTGGCGGCAAACTCCGGGTAATAGCTCGCCAACACACCCGTGAGCAGAGTGTGGTAGTGAGCGTCCTCGTCCGCCTCCATGAACTTGTTCCTGGAGGTCCATCCCAACTCTGGAACAACCTGAGGGTACTGAGGCGTCGGTGCTGAACCCGTCGACGCGTGGGGTGCAGGCGAAGGTGGTGCAGGTGCAGGTGGTGCAGGTGCAGGTGGAACTGGAGCGGCAGCCTGCGGAATCGGTACCGCCACGGGTGTAGGAGCTGAAGGTGTAGGCGTAGGGGACCCCGTGTCCATAGGCTCCTCCTCCTCGCCGCCACCAGAGGCGACGACCTCGGGCTCAGGTACGGGTGCTGGTACTGGTGCAGGTGCAGGTACTGGAGCTGGTGCAACTGCCGGAGCACGGGCGGCGACGAAGAGGGCACGGTACGCGGCTGCGCTGCGACGAGGCATCTATAAATTTTGTTTTAAGAATTAGAATCAATATGTTTACATAAATAGAACATTGGGTAAGAATATAAACTTTTAATAAAATAACAAGAAAGTAAAGTGAGCAGTGAAATAAATAAAGCGAAAATAAGAACCCTAAAATCGACTGTTTCTACTTAGGTTTGCGTCCTACAGTCAGTCTTGCTTTGATACCAATTTGTCACACCCAAATTTAAGGATAAATTTGAGTACAATAATCTCATGTGCGCCCCAGGAATAGTCGCGCACACAAGTCGACAAATTACAAATGTATCATAACAAGTGTCTTACAAAACGTTATTACAACACAAATATATCAAAGTCTGCGACAAACGGAAAATAAACTTATAACTAGCTATTATAAGATAACTCCAACACAGGGACGACTGACTGGGGGATTGCCAACCTAGAAGTCCTCCGGAAATTCCTCGTAAAAGCTGTCATCTGTTACCCATCCGGGATTTTTGTCCAAAAGAAAAAAAAAACAAGCGTGAGTACATCTCGTACTCCGCAAGCATAACATATGATTTTATGCGGCTCAAAAAGGTCAGACACTGGCTACTGCAGTTAGCATTTTAATTGGTCAATGTTTTAATCCTATTTAATCATCAATTATGCTTAAGCTCCTGATTAGCCCAAATGAGCACATGATAATAACACCGTTAACCTTCACGGCTAACACCATCACCATCACGGTTAAACCACATTAATCATCACGATCCATGCGTCAGATTTTCATAAGTTATTTCCCATAACCATCCACACCCAACTATTCCGTAAGGGTCCAAGGCCGCTCATGTCCGAGAGCACGGCTAGTATACCAGTTTGATCAAACTCTGCGCAGAGGTGTGCACTTTTCCCGTAAGTCGTGTTACCCATATGCCCGGAGTTTGCAAGACCCACTAACACTACCAAGGTGAGCGGGCAGGGAACACTATGAAGCCTTCCATAGGCCACGTCTAACCAGTTAGGGCCGCGAGGTTTCCTCGGCAGGCAGATATAGAGAACCCCCCTTTCCTATGGCACATTTCCATCACGGCTATACACATAGGAACAGAAGCAGTTCTATACCCAAAGTGGCAAGCCCCTCTTGCGCCCTTTCGGGTAACCTCTAACCAGCTAGATGAGATCCTATTACTGAGCTAAAGTTAGAGCCATATAACCATCACGGTTGCACTGTAAGTCCCAGATTGTCGCTTACAGAGAAGTCCTTACGGAGGGTCTAGGTCAACTCGACCGAAGTCAATTGCACCATAGCCCTTTTTCCTAACATTTATCATCATATTCATTAAAGTCAGAGTGATAATAAATTCTCAATTAATTAAAGCACTAGCAAAACTACCCACATGCATTCTACCCATAGGTGTCATAAATATATAGTCAGGTAGCTAGGATGTCCTTAGGGTTACTAAATTAGACACATGCAGATGCGTAATTAATTAAGTGAATAGGTGTACAAGGGAAACCCATGTTATACTTGCCTTCGGTGAAGGGGAACTGCTGCTGGTCCTGCTGCTCCTCGAAGAAAAATGGATCACCCACGGACACGTCACCGTCTGCGCTCGATCGGTACCACACAACAACACGCATCCAGGTTCATTCATACAAGCAAACAATCATTTAATTAGAACAGTACACCAACAGATCAAAAATGAAATAAAATATTTAAAAACAGAACCTACGATTCGCTACGATCACATAGATACGAAGATCACGAAAATCGGAGCTAAAACGACCAAGTTACGACCTTTCGGCGATTTCCTATAGGCAATTAATTAATTAAACCTAACCCTGAAAATAAAAAGTGGCAAACTATAGAAACAGTGGTACTATCATGTAGAGAATTTAATTACGAACCTAACGCAATTTGAACGGGTCAATTCGGAGCTATAACGAATATCTTATGGCCAAAACAAGTTCTGTGGCAATTCTGTAATTTCCCGAAAGCGTATTTTGACCTAACCGACGGATAATACGTTTTCTAAAAGAGAAAACGTATTTTACTCGAAGGCGCTAGGGACTGCGGCCGAATTAGGAAATCTGGGAGGGGCTCTTTAAGCAAATTTTCCCCCGAAGGGGTATGGTGCGCTGAGGGTCGTCGACCTCCTGATGAACGGCCAAGATTAGAAGGGGGGGAGGGGAGAGAGAAGGGGGCGGCGCGCCTGGCCGGAGGGGAAGGAGGACGCGGCGGCGCTGCCATGGCCGACGAGGCGGAGGTCGCCGGAGAAGTTCGCGAGAGGGCTACAGGCCGCGGTTTTCCGATCCGAAAGCTTCTAGAGAAAGAGGAGGATGAGGGGAACTCGCTCCCGGCCTCGGCGCGACCGGGGAGAGCCCGCCCTGCCCGCTCCATGGCCGGCGGCCATGAAGCTCTCCGGCGAGCATGGCCAGGGCGCTAGAAAGCCCCAATTCGCTCGGGAATTGGATGGGGAGAGAGCGGGAGGGAAGAGGAGGCTCACCAATGCGACGAAACGCGGCGAAAAGGGCTCCAAATGGAGGAACGACGCGCGGCGGCGCTTGTTTCTCCGGCAACGGTTTTCTGCGCGAGAAGGGAGGAGCAGAGGCAGGGAGAGAAGAAAATGGGGAGGGGGAGAAAGCTCGGGCGCGCGGGGTTTTCTCCAACTTAAAGCCGAGGCGCGGGGAGGGAACGTGGGGGGAGCGGGGTGGGCGCGGCCTGGCGGTTTCCAACCGAGAGAGAGGAAGAAGCGGGCGGCGGTTTGGGGAAGAGAGAGCTGACAGGCGGGCCCGGCCTGTCAGCGGGTGAGAGAGAGGGGGAAGGGAGGGGGAGGCGGCTGGGCCGGCCCAAGAAGGAGATGGGGCGCGCGGGGGGGTTGCTGGGCCTCCAAGCCGAAAAGAGGAAGGGGAAGAGAAGTTCTTTTTTTTTATACTAATTTTTCCAGTTGAGATTTTGAGCAGGAAAAAGAAAATAAAAGAATCATTTTGTTTTCCAATCAATCATCACAAAAGAAATGCTCCGGCATGAATGCAACATAAACATTTCTCTAAGTTTATAACAAATTTTAATTTCCCAAATTTATTTATTTTCCTATAGTGAAAATGCTCACAAAATAAATTCATTTAAATTCAATTCATCTATTTTAAATAAGTAAAGTTTTTGGGTGTTACACATTGATAATATATGAACTATTAACCAACATGCTGATATGTTCTAGATGAGTTTACAACAACATGTCCAGTTTGAAATTTTCTGGAATCGTCGTCTTTCCTGATGGCCTTCAGGAAGATGTGTTCTTCTATATATCTGTAGATTAGTCTGATTGATACGTTCTCCTTTTTCCAGGTGGAGCAGCAAGTCACCTTGAAGAGCATTCTAGCGACATAATAGCAATAAAGACGCTGAGGGACTTTAAGAAGATGACTACCTCTCAAAGGTAACATATATTAACTGATGCATTGAAAGTTCAAAACTATATGGACAAGTTTCATTGTGAGTTTGTTGTACTGTTTTGCCAAGAAGTTTCATGCTTTCTTATGGGACATTTGCAGATGCTGTAGGTTTACTTCTAAATACTCATGGTGATCTTGCCATTATCCTTGGTGCTAGCAACTCAACAAGTTGAGAAGGCATGTTCAAAATTTATTTGGTTACCTGGCATGTTTACCTAATGGTTGTAAGTGCAAATTAATCTTGCATTGATAGCTTTTGTAAGTGTAAATCAAACATAATTATACATGTTGTTATACTTGTTGATGGATGATAGAATTGAGTGTCCTCGAAATGGATCAGCAACTATTAAGAAAGCATCTGATAAATTATTGTACTAAATTTGAGAGTATTTTTGTTGTTGCATGTACACCATGGACAAGTGAAAAATTCGTAGCCTACCTATCTTGGAAATTCCAAATATTTGAGTTCGCATGAAGCTCGCAAATATTGAAGCAAGACCACTCTACCCTTCTGTCATGCCATGTGAATCATGGCGCCATTTAGTCCTTTGTTATCTAGGTTAATGTATTATAGAAACTCAACTTGTTGGAACTCTCTTAGTACTTAGAACCTTTTGTAAGCATTAATTCAATCTGGTTTAAATACTTCCCACACTTGATAAAAATGTTGCTTCTAGCATTCCAAACTCCTTTAGCATATCGTCGGGTTGAGTGCAGCTAAATTTACAATTTTTCTATGAATAGCATCTCCCATAATATTAAGAAAATAATATTCGTGACCACTAATACCATTTTTTGTGGGGATGAATTATAGGTCAGCTATTGAAGATGTTCTAATTGGCAGTCGGAGCAAATCCATACAAAGGCAAGGTTAGGTACCTAGCCAAAATATCGGTACCTTTGTTTTGATTAAACTTAAACATGCATTGTACTCTTGATCGATAATCTTGAATCACAAGATATATTGTCCCATAAAATATTTTTGAAATCTCATATTTTGACATCTTGTTGCAATGCATGGGCATTTACCTAGTTAGTACAAAGACATGAGTGTGTAATAATAGAATCTCATACTAACTCTAGCCATCACTTGGTCCTACCATCTCTACTTTCCAACATGTTATTTAATTGTGGCAATATAAGAACAAGATCAATAATAGAGCCAGTTTACTTGGCTATAAGACAAGTTATAAGAGCCAAGTTATATAATAGGTGTCTCTTATTTGTCTTGAAAAAGTCTCTCTCCTATTTCTTCTCATAACATTTGCTACTTGGACCCACAAATGCATATGTTTTCGTGTCTAGATTGGTGCTTGCATAGGAGCCAAGCTCTCATCTCTCTCCTCTCTTCTCTCCTCCACGTCAACATTAGCTTGGCTATAAGCTATTATTGTACCTGCTCTAAGTGGAATACAACTTGTGTCAAAGAAACAAAACAAAAGTAATTCAGCCCCTTTGCAACAAAGGGGAAATAGAAGAATTCTAGAGGGTTAGAATTTTATATGTAAATTTGCTATGAAGTTGTAACACCCTAAAATTTTAAAGCTTTCAAAATAGGAGAATTTGATTTAATTATGTCTTTTGTGAACATTAAACTTAGAGGAATAATAATTTTTTATAATTTAAAATTAACTATAAGGTTGTAAGGCTATTCAGAAGGAATATTGATATCACTTGTACCCCATTAATGAGATTGAGATAACCATTAACCTTTGCTCAAGCAGGACTACCCTTGTTTGTCTGTTTTTATCTTATACAAGGTAATCAATGACCGGATTTTGACCTTCCAACAAGCTTCCACAAGAAAAGATGAAACACATTGAAGAACTCGAGATTGGAGAAATAGGTCGATATCATAAGAATTCAAATCACATCTCAAGTGACGAAAATAGACGTTGCATCACTCACAAATCCCATCTTGTGAGTCATGGTAAGTATGATCTATAAAGGTGAGATAGCCTTGCTCATGGACTTCAATTTAATGAGTAGTTATCTTTTGCATTACACTACATGTTTACTTTGATAATCCATACATCTACTTTGTTTAGTTTATGTTCAAATCCACACTATGTTTAATTTCATTCATATATTCATCCCACTTGCATTCTTAATAAAACAAAAAAATATGGACACATGAAGGTCCAAGTATGGAAAAGAAAAAAATGAGCACATGAAGGCTCATGATTAGTATATATATATATATACTCACCATGATCATGCTTTTTCATCTCTACTTGAATAAATATATATATATATATACTCACCATGATCATGCTTTTTCATCTCTACTTGAATAAATCTTTATCATGCTACCTTTATTTGCTATAGTATGCTCAAGTTTTGAAGTATCTGCATACACCTTTTAAATTAGGCATGTGCTTAGTTAAACTATTTTCCTGAATCAAAGTAGACATGGTGTCTAGTCTGATTTTTGAACCACAAGGTCTATTGATCTTACTTCTAAATGGCTTTTAAATTAAGCATGGTGCTTAGGTTAAAATCCTTTCCTTAATCAAATTAGACGTGGTGTCTACGTTAATTTTTGAGTTGATAGAATACTCTAGTAGATTTTGGTTATTGTTAGACTAACCCCAGCTGGAAATTTCCAAATTCAATTTGGGTAAGTCAAGAGATGAATTCACATAAGAGATGAATCAAGGCAAGTGATGAACTTCAACAACTTTACACAAAGAAGACCTTGCATATTCTTCAGGGAAGGAAGTTTTGTGAGTATTAAGGTTTATTCACTCATCTTCTGTGCAAGTTGTCTTTGTCTTGAACCATGCTAGAATGCAGCAACCACATAACACATATGCTAAACAAACCAAAAACCATGCACCGTCTTGTTAGCGTAGAGGAAAATTTGAAAAAAGTAAAGACAACAAAACTCCTATTTCAAATTTGTTATATTCCCTTGGGTATGTATTTATAAACATTTTGCAAGAAAGGATGAACATATTTTGTGTCTATCTATGGTTTGGTATGTATTTGTGAACAACTGAACCACCACTTCAGCAATGGAATGAAGAGGAAGTGAGACAAGTGCCACAAAAAGGATCTACAATAGAAGCACTTACTCATAAAGAAGTGGATAGACAAATCAACTGGTCATGAGTAATGTCGAAGGCAACCTAGCACTGAACCTTTCTAGACTCAAGCTAGCAGGTTGGTGAGGAGCAGAGAACAACTCACTTCATATCAGCAAATCTATGTCTTATTTTCATCACCCTCGTAGATACCATCTCGCATGTTGGCAACAAGGACCAAGAGAATGGGATGCCACCACATCATGGCATACATTATTGGTCAATGGTCTACTCATGATGTCTCGTAAGGCTATCAACAACCATGATCACACAAAAGACACTCTAATCATTGAAGATGAAGCTTCCATGTAAATTCCAAATGTTATCCTTCTTTGATAATCAAGGAGGAACTTGAGTTTGCATCTTCAGTGGACCTCAGTGTGTCAACCAAAAATCAATGAAAATCAAGAAAGGTTGACACAAAAAGAGTAGGCAATTATCCGTATTCCTAATAGATGGTGAAAAGGCAAAGCATAATGGACCACGCGCTCTCACCAACTGGTGAATTAGATAAGCCTCCCCCTTCAGGTATGTTTATAACTATTCAATTTAAAAGAAGGAAGGATAAAGACAAGTACGTTTAGCCAAGTATTACTTAGGCATATATTTGAAAGGGGTCCACATGTAAGCAAAGGTGTTTTATCCAAATTCAAGTTGGGGCTCATTTCATAGATATGGCTTGGACATCTTCATCACCACCTAATATGCCATGTTTCAGCTCAAACCCATTGCTTAACTGGTGACAAATACCTGGGGTGTTACACCCTTGACAGCTTTCTCGATAAACCCTACTAAAAACGTAGATTCACCAAAACTTATAAAATTTGTTAGTTTAAACCCCTAAAATTTTGTTGGTGATTATATTCATGCCCTTATACAAGTTTTATTGACAGTTTAACATGGTTGTTAACTACCGTCAACAATCTTGTATTGGTATATCTCGACAACCAAGAACTCTAAGGCTTCACCAAAATATATCATATTAAAAATTTGGGTGAGTAGAAAACTCTTATGTGACATGCCTAGGAGAGACATTATCTAACCATCTTAATCAACCTCATTTGAAGAAATAAAGACAATAACCTAGCTATTCTTCTTTCTAACCTATAGTGAAATCCTAGATCAAAAAGTGACTCAAATTGAGCAAGAATGATTAAAAAGAGAAAAAAGACATAAACTAACCATTATTAGCAACATCCTTCCAATAAATAAAGATCAAAACCTCTCCTCTTGTATGTTGTGAAATCTAGACCTCCAAAATTGCCTCCAGTGAAAGTTGGCTACAAGTAATAGTTCTAGTCAGGGAGGAAGAAGGGGCATTTATAGTAGAACTCCCATCGGCAGTTGTCTTAACAAACCACCAGTGTTATTACATTTGCACTAGCAGTTCACTTAACAGAACCGCCAGTGTAAGTGGACCATTTACACTGGTGGTTAACTTAAGCTAACCGCCAATGATAACACGTTTGCACTAGCAATTGAGTTATGAAAACCGCTAGTGTAAATGGTCAGATTTTTTAAGAAAACCACCAGTACAAATGTATTTGCACTAGCGGTTCTTGAGTCGAGCCCATCATTTTCTTTTCACAACCAGCCGTTAAGGGAAATCGCCTGTAAAAAAAGAATGGGCACCGCCAACGTAGAGCTTTTTGTACTAGTTCCTATTGCTACGTAACACAACTCACCCATGTAGATTATTAGGACAATAAACTTTTCCACCTTTTTACAAACATAATTATCCACTTAATGAATTCTAAACCATACTGGGCTTTAAGATTAGTTTAAATCTTTCAAAACTCTCTTAAAAGTCATGATTAGAATTGTAGACCCTTTTATAACCAACTTGTTTGACTTTATTATAAAACTTACTAACATCCATACTTTATATAAATTTGTGGACCAAAGCTCATACAATTGCTTAGTTTAGGATAACAAAATTTCTATTCTGATATGATCATCTTATAGATTTATCATGGATCACAAGTAGTTTAATAACAATAGAGGTTTATGTATGTGCCTAATTATCCACTAATGGTCGCTACATATATCTATTGTGGCATACTTATTGACTCTTGAAAATCCATAATAGAAATTGTAGTAATTTAAATGGAGGTATACTAATGACTTATGGCACAAACTGATATATTTATGTATTCTTAAGTCAATGATATAGGAAACTGAGTCTGTATCTCTCCAACAATCTTCATCCTTTGTGAACTCCCACTAGCTCCCACTAATTCTTGTATTCTCTAAGAACACAATCATATATCTTAACTTAGCAAAATACTTATAATAGTAGAAACACAATCCTTTGGACTTTGCTTTCACTAGTTTGTGTGTTCTCTAGGAACATAATCAGGGTGCCATGTGGATAGCTTATTTACTTAGAATTTTCATCCTCAACTTGACTGCACTTATGTCTTGCTAAGGTTTTGCCCAGTAAAACTTTTATGGTCAAATATTCATTAATCAACGTTGGCTAGAATGACAAAAAGAAGGCATATAAGTCTCCAAAATTAAGCTCTATGAACTAGGCTAATGAGCGTTGGGCAGAATAAACTAGAACAAAAAACTTGATGAACATGCAAATACTAATCAGCTTTGACCAGAAATAGTGAAAACAAGTCATACTTCAATTAGAGACTAATATTGGGCTGAGGGATAAAAAAATTGTATGAAATTTATTTCTCAAGTCCTATGCTTAATAATACTAATGAATAGAGCATCTCTTTTACGATGAGATAGTCCATTCTCCCCTTCGGAATGTGGCTTTACTATAGTGACACAATTTTGACAAGATTTTATCATCTAACTAATAACTAACTTAAAGGTAAAACAGACATAAGGAAAACTCATATAATAAGAAATAAATCTCTTTGGCAACTAATAAGATAAATAATAACGGAATAAATTTGATGTATTTAAACTCCAAACTCAAGAACATTTGTTCAAAATACAAAGTATCCCACATGACATAAGCATCATTAAGATCTAAGTCTAAACTAATCTAATGTGAAGCTCCGAGGCTCTACTTCATCTTTATTCCATCAATGGCTCCTTAATTAGACTTTACTCCTCTTGCTCTCATGGTTTGGCAAGACCTAAGGAGAAGTTAAGATGTGTAATATTGCACCTTAGTTAATCCACCGTATGTTGGGAAAATGTCTTAAGTAAACTTATGAGACAACTGAAGTTACCTCTTTCGAAGCCATTCTTATATTTATCATTGATTTGGTAACTGTTGACGGTGGTTAAGGTCAACTTTCATTAGAACTTTAGACCCAAAAGAAAACATGAAAACACACTAGTCTAGGGTTTCAACTGTCAATTTTCACGAGTTTTGCATATTCTGTATTTTCTATGGTTTATTTTAGAAAAGCTGAAAAGAGGGATTCAAGTGCAAAATAAACGCGAAACTTATCTGCTACGGGAAACATCACGGGAAGACTCAGGAACCATCCAGAAGACACTCGAAGGGTCAGACCGCCACCAGGTTGGGGCCGGCCGGCCCCACCATAGGGCCGGGCGGTGCCCTAGGGTTAGGGTTGCGGCCCCCCTTCTAGAATGTTCCTCCACTGCCTCTCCTGATGCATCTCGACCCTTGGTTACGTCGGTTTGATCCTGCGGCGCACGCGCATCCCACCGGACTATAAATACATGGGTAGACCCCCTGGGAGGAGCCAATTCATTCATCAAGGCCTCAAGCCATCAAGCATCAAGAGCCTTCTAGTTCATCAAGAGCCTTCTAGTTCATAGTTCTAGTTAGCTAGATTAGAAGTAGAGGAGATCTAGTTCTTTATCGGAATTTAGAGCCTTGACGTCGGTTTGGAGCGCAAGAGTTCGGTAATAGATCTAGTTCTTACTTTATTGTATTCATTATATGTTAGGGAGACTTTATTCTTAATATACTCATATGTTCTTAATTGCAATAGTCATTGTCTACTTTGATTATATGTCTTGGATAGTTAGTTTGATCTTATTGAATTCATGTAATTGCTCGTATAGCGTTAACCTAATTGATCGTTGGGTAGATGATAGACAATATGTAGACATGGTGTCTAGATATCTTGTTTATCTGTGAGTGCACCCTGACGTGCCGGGACGTGTGATAGTCTGCGTAGGTGATAGCTGCATTGGTTCCTCTGTAGTCCACCCTCCGTACGTAGCATGGGCACAGTCGCGAAGGAGGTGACCCTTATGATATAGGGTTAACTTAAGAATGATTTCTAGATATAATTGCACTACTTAAAGTTATTCATTGATGCAGTTATAGAATTACCTTAGATCTAACTCCCTAGTTTATCCAATGGCTAACTATGATTATGACTAGTAGATGCTTTGATGATTATCCATAATTATGATACTTGATGATTATGTTATCACCCATATTTATCTTGTGACCTCTGCCTGTTATGAGTAGATTAGATGGTATTGGTAATATAACTTATTCATCTTATATAGTTTCTTATCAATATAATAGATTATAGTTTATTACATAGCTTTCCTAGTGGTATAAATATAAATCGAGAACCTAGATGAACTCTCTAGGTAAAATGCTATAATGGTATAATTATCTGTCCGCTTGCAGAACCCATTTATTTTATAATTATGTTATATTCATATCTTTTATATCTACCTAGTCACATTAGTACATGTAAATCTATAATAATTTCCTAGCAATATAATTAGGGATGACAACCTGCTTCATGTTAGTAATGTTAGTAATTAAGAAGTGGCTAGTTGCTAAATTACAAGTTAATTATATACCGAGCATTTCTGGCGTTGTTGCTAGGAGTAGGAGTTATTTCTGCTTTTTAGTAATGACGATAGTAAATGTCAACAGTAACTTGTAGATTTTGCAAACTATTGGAAACTTATCATTTTGAGCATGTTTGGTATGGTTTTTTAGCATAGAACTCATAAGGCAATTTACCATAAACTCATTAGGCACATCTAATCCAAGTGCCTTTAACTCATAAGCCATATCAAACAAGCTTTTAACGCAGTTGTCTAGACCACTTATGAAAGGTCCAAATGGCTAGAAGATGGGGTTGAATAACCTATTTAAATTTTCTACAAACTTCAACTAGACAAGTTGATTAGTAAAACAAATGGCGAAGCTATTCTAGCACTAGCACAACTAAGCTATGTAAGCCACCTACACAAGTCTAGCAAGAAAGCTAAACACTAAGTTACTACAAAAAAGCACAACTAGAAGCTAGCTACACTCTTAAACAATAGCTAAGCTAAACAAACCACACAACTAGCAAGGTATGCACATAAGTAAAGGAGAGGGGAGTGATTGTTATACCAATGTTGTAGAGTAGATATATAGCCAATCAATCAATCACAATTACAAGAGAATCCTCGACAAGAGATGACACAAGATTTTTTACCGAGGTTCATTTGCTTTTCAGCAAGCTAGTTCTCGTTGTGGCGATACACCCACTTGATGGATCATGAGCTAATTGGCAATCCAAAGCCAAACCCTCAGCGGGTGCCGCACATCCACTCACAAGATGGGGATCCTCCAAGCCACGAGCAATCCACTAGAGTAGCCAATTGCGATCTCCCACGGGAAAGGCTCAAGAACCCCTCACAAATCACTTAGTGAGGCTCGAAACAATCTCCAATCACGATCTCAACACCACCGCTGCTCCAAGCCGTCTAGGGCGTCGGGAAACACCCAAGAGTAACAAGAAATCCACAGCAAACTCAAAGATCAAGTGCCACTAGATGCAACTCTCAAAGCAATGCACTTGAATCTCACTCAATCTCACTAGGATTAGCAATCAAGAAAGGAGATGAGTGGAGGGGGTGTTCTCTAGCTCAATGTATGCCTCGAGTAATCAAATGTGCAAGAGTAAGTCTCCCAAAGCCGGCCACCTTCTATTTATAAGCCCCCTCAACAAAAGAGTCATTGGCCACTTTCACTGGGCTGAAAACGGGGCACCGAACGCTACCAAGGTACCACCGGACGCTCGACCCCCTGCGTTCGGTGTTTAAGAGATAGCCACGTGTCCACCTTTGAATCTCACGCGTCAATCTCTAACGGCTACCTTCGAACCACCGGACGTGGTTAAATGAGCAACGGACGCGTCTGGTACTCACCGGACTCGTGCGCAGAGAGGGTTGCAAAGATGCTTGATCACCGGACTTGGAGCACCGGACGCTCCAGTGCTCACCGGACTTATGCGCAAAGAGGGTTGCAAAACCCCCTCACACCGGACGCACACCATCGGACGCACTCAGAGCGTCTGGTGCTCTCAGTCAGACGCCCTCAGCTTAAGTCAGGCCACACCGGACGCATGAACAGGGAACACCCTGCGTCCGGTACAGTGCGTTCGGTGCTCAACCTTAACAGGGCCAAGCACTGACAGCACACCGGACGCTCAGGCCAGCGTCCGGTGAGAAACACTCCCGCGACTTCTCCAAATTTCCCACCGTTGCAATAGAAAATATACACTTAATTTTCTCAAAAACGCTGAATCCTGCCTCGCAAGCTCGGCGGGAGGGAGAGAGGAACCCACACCCCTCTTAACCCTAGGAATTCCACCTCCTTTGTAAATGTGCTAACACCAACAAGTGTCCACCACTAAAGTGCATGTGTGTTAGCTTTTCATAAACATTTTCACCAAAGGAGTTAAGTTAGTACTTTACTAGATCCTAATGCATATGCTCAAGATACGGACCTAGTAGCACTTGATTCTTTGACACGGTTGAATTTGAAACAATTTTACTTTGTCAAATTCGATTGATTACAAATGACAGTATGCCAGTATCCTAGTAGTTGCAATATGCTATGCCACTTGCTTGCTCATTCTATCCTGGCGCTAAAACACAAACACTTTGTCCTTTTAGGTCTTGTTTAGTTGGCAAAATTTTTGGATTTTGGGTACTGCAGCACTTTCGTTTGTTTATGACAAATATTGTCCAATCATAGACTAATTAGGGTCAAAAGATTCTTCTCGCGATTTACAGGCAAACTGTGTAATTAGTTTTTGTTTTCGTCTAAATTTAATACTCCATGCATGAAATTTTTTGGGAACTAAACAAGGCCTTAGGTGCACATCACACAACCAGAAATTGTGCTGAACGCCGTCAGTACTCAGTCGAGCACAAGCTGTTGCTAATGTAAAAAAACAAAACGTCTGTGGCTGCGGCTGCACTGCCACCAAAGTTGCCGCAGGTGTAGAGATATCATCGAACAAAGACATACCATGTTTGAACTGAATTGCACCCAAAGAAAAAGCAATCAAAACTACTCCTAATCCAAATGACGGAATACAACTCCTAAACATCTGATCAGCGGCCATCAAAAGATTTACAGCACCAGCAGGATTACACTTTGGCCAGAAATTAACAGCGCCGGACCCTAAGCACGCACCCATCTTAGCTCAAGCATCTGCCTGGGGATTCGATACACAATAAGAACTTGATATCCCAAAAGAGGGCATCATTCACCACCATATCAAAAGATGTAAGCGTTGTCTTCAGAATAGAAGCATCAGTCTCATTCTTCATCTTTGAGATGTCAGCATCTATAGCAAACAAGAGACCATGCAAGGTTGCCATAGCTTCAGTTTGGAGAGCGTCAATGATCGATTTTACCAGCACCAGAGTCCAGAGCCAATCATATTTCCGTGTCCGTCCGGAATAATGAATCCCCAGCCTCTCGATCCTTGCTGTTTGTGGAATGAACCATCCAATTAGAGGGTGTTTAGTTCCCCATAGAATCTAAAATACAAAATGCTAACTACTTTGAAGTGATGAAATGCAAAATACGAAAATTTTTAGAGTCACCTTTAATTCCATCCAAAATACCGAATTTATTATCCTCATAGGAACCTCTTGAGGCTCTTTTTGAGTTTTTTTTTGCTCTTGAGGCCAAAATCTAAAATGAAGAATAACCATATTTTTACCAAAATTTTTGCAAAATGATGAACCAAAACCCAATTTTTTTGGAAAAAAGTAAACTAAACACCCCTTAGTTTTAAATAATCATAATCTGACAATAGTAGTTTCCATCCGGACGCTAGTTCAGTGACTGTATTGGAGACTCCACAGTGATCAATGAACTATGTATATCTCACTATAGAGCCTGCCGTATCCCGCCAGCATCCAAAAAGACGCGCCTTGTTTATTTGGGCTTATTCAGCAGTGTTTTTCTCTCACAATAAATTAGCCATCGGTACTTTCTACCATGGCTTATCAGCCAATCGTATTTCCTCTACAGTGTATGTTCCACTGCCATCGGGAGTTTTTAAAAGTCCCTCCAGATTGGAGGCACCAGAGAATTCTAATCGGGAGTTATTAAAAGTCCCTCCACATTGGAGGCACCAGAGAATTCGAAGCATTGTTGGCTTCTTCGCAAGGCGACATGTGTTATTGTACATTTTGCAAATAGGCTCTTCAGGTTATTAGAAACCAACCCGCGGCCCACTTTGTCGCACAGAGGACACATATTGGAACATTTTCTATGTAAACCCCTGCTGTAAATTTGTTCTGCCAAGAATATCTAGTCTATTGAGAACTGTCGCATTTCTTTTAACCCCCTGGATATTTTGTAGAGAGCCCCTCACTTGGACCAAACGGTCGAACCCTAATCCCCTCATTCCTCTTTCCATGCCGCCCACGCGCGCATCTTGGCTTGTCGTCGTTCTCCTCCCCCTCCTCCACAAACCACGAGGCGCGGCTCGGTCCGGCATGGTTCGCCGGGCGAGCGCGGCCCCGGCGGACGCGCTCCTGCGAGTGGGGTACTTCTCCTTCGATCTCGACCTCATCTTCCGTCCGGCGCTCTCTCCCTCCTATCTTCTTTCCCCCTTCTCTCTATTTCTATCCTGTCTCTCTCTGCTGCTGGGAGCGAGGGAGGTAGCTGTGATGGAGGCGGCGACTTCGAGCGCGTAGGGAGGATTAACCTCCCTGGATCCATGGCGCTTCGAGGTGCCATTAGCTCACTAGGATTCCGGCGGCCCCAAGTGGTGGCTTGCCTTTCTTCATATGTCGATTTAGGTGTCGTGGATGTGTCGTGCAATTGAGGGGGTGGTGTTCATCTTCGGCAAACTCTGAGAGATCTAGCGGCGAGGAGCACATCGACAAGCTAGATCTCAACTTTTGCCTGGTGAGTTGCAGGTTTTTGCACTGTGAGGAAATCGTTCGCTATGAATTTTGGACTTCTCTCATCCTACTTCATAGATTGGATTTTATGATTCCAGTTCCGCCTCTACCTCATCTAGGATTTCACAATGAGGAACAAGATTAGTGCAGTGTTCACTGTTCTAACACCTCCTTGAATTTGCCTTCATAATTTTTTTATGAAGCTCATAATTTATTTTTGTGACGTAATACTTTGATTTTTTAATAAGAGTTCATTCAGATGAGATGTATGTGACAAAGTTCAATAGAGGCTTGATAGCTCTAATGAGTTTTTTTGAGCCAGATAGCTCTAATGAGTTGATTAGTGCAACTATTACATACAAAGGAGTTAGGTCAATCGTATCGCCAGATCAACTAAAGAGTTTGGTTATAAGTGAATATTATCTTATGATCGCCATGTTCATTACGTATAAGCCATATAGTATTGAAGGAAATGGAGCAGTTCTTACTTGTGGAAAGCAGTGGCATTTTTTAGTATTCACAATTAATACCCCTAGGCATAACTAGAAATCTCTTCTCATGGTGAGATGTATGCTAACACATATCATACTTCTGGAAAGCATGCTGCTTGTTAGTATGCCCCAACTCTGAGTTATTATACTAAAATAATGGAGGCTAATGGTTGGAGCAGATGAGATGTATGCTAACACACAACATACTTTGCACAATGATGTTTTGCATGTTTCATGTCTCAAGCTTCTTGACATAACTAGAAACCTGTTCTCATGGTGGAAAATATGCTGTGTTTTAGCATGCCCTAGCTCACCACTGGATTTGCCTTGTGGAAGTTATCTGCTTGTCAGCACTAAGTTTGTAGCTCTATGTCATGTCATGCATTAAATTTTGTACTCTTGACAATGTTTACTTGTATACCATACCATAATGGCTTAAATAAGTACAATCTAATAGATGGATTTTTTAAATGATCCCATTGCAAATAACTTTTGGTTTCTTGGAAATTGATATATATCGAATGAAACAACACCCACGGTCACCATTTTACTCCAATTTTGGATTTTTTTTTCTAATATGAGAGCGACCTTGATTATGAGCCCTGTCGTCATGTTCTTGTACATGCGTGGACTGCATTATTTGTATAATACCTTTGCTTTTGGCATTTTGAATTTCTGTTTGGTGACATGCAGCAATGCACTTGAGCATGCTGACAGAGACACCATTGATGACATCAACCTCAACTCCCGTGTCAGCAACATGACTGTTTTTCACTTATCTGTAAGTTCACAACCTTCCATGATTTTATCTGTTGAATAATCCTCCTATGACCCACCGGTTAGCTAAATTATTACTCTGCCAATATCGATAAATTTCTTTGTCAAGCCTGGTGCTCGCCATTTGTTTGATAGAATGCTTCATAGGAAATTTGCATTGGGAGTTATTTGTATGAAAGAGAATATGGAGGCCTACCATGTGTAGATACACATTCGATATTGATATTCATTGCATTTTGTTTGAGCAGAGTATGGAGGTCTTTCAGATATTTTTCATAGATCCAATTTCACACTGGTTTCCTTGATGAGAGCTACAAAAAGATGTGTCCTGTATTGTGAAATCCTAAGAAATAACCAGCTGCAAGAACTCTCTTTCAATTATGTTTTGGTCAGATTATTATTAGAGGGAAAACATTCTTTACAGTTCAAAGTTGTTGTAAAAACTGTCTGCTTATCTTCATCATTGTTATGACTATTTGTCATAGATAGTATGCAAACCAATTTTACAGATAGTTGCATCGACTGGATCTGGAAGTTCGAGTTAGCTGCATACCTTAAGTTATTGAGTAGGTAGGTTAGAGAATACGCTAGACTTAATTGAAGTAGGTATATTTAACTTTTAAGGATACAACTGGAGTAGGAATTTGAGCCTCATCTTTCTCATAGGCGTATTTTACTTTCTTTTTCACTGATTACAGTTCATGTGTGCCCTCATTACTATTAAATTTGTATTTACAATCTATTAATATTGACCGGACGCTATTTTCCATGATGATTTTAGTTCCACTTTTAGCTATTCTGAAATCCCACATCTCCCTCTTCCTCCCCATGTTTCACTCATTTTTAGGACCTATGAATGTCGCACGCGCAGTTTCATGTGCCATTGTCATGCTGTGAATAGTAAATGTAATTATGTAATAATTTTATGGTCTTTTGTTGTGGTCATGTAAGTTGGTAAAATAGATATATTGATGGATACATTTATCTAATTTTCCCGCTCTCCCCAAGCGGCATTACCTATAAGAACTTTCCAGCTGACTGCATTTTCCTGCTAGGTTTTTTCTTCTTGATTAGATAGAAAATTAGTGAAGAACACCAAACGGATACATGCAATCTTGGCCCTTCTGACCTTTTTGTGACTTTCACATCTGACACAAAATGGAGAGATGTAGCATATGCCTTGCAATTCATGTTTGGACAACTACATCTACATGTGATTATTCTAATTTAAAATACTAGGTCTTCAGTAAGTCGATCAATTTGAACACATATTAAGGAGGTCACAATATTTATGAAGCAAAGTTCCAGGATTCCAGGAGAGAAAAAAAATAGGTTTCTTAAGAGGTAGAATGGCATAGAAAGTTAGAACCGATCATAGATTTGAACTAGAGATTGTGGTTGTGTTCCACATGCATGAGGGGTGCTTTGAACTATATTTATGAGGTCACAATATTTATGAAGCAAAGTTCCACATGCACGAGGGGTGTTGATTGTGGCTGTGTTGCTGTTTGTACATACCCTTTCATATTTGCCACCATCTAATTCCTGCTGCTATACTTAATACTACCTCCAGTTTATACTACCTCTTGATTTTCTTGTTTTTGTGTGAACTTTTTTTTATCTTCATATGGATGTCATACCACCTAAGAATGATGCTAAACACAACTGTTTGAATGTTATCTTGCACTGAGACAGAAAAGTTGAAATTTGATGACCTATCATGTGTATCTGAATTTCTTGGTCCTCTTAACAACAATACTCATGACCTCTCCTGTTTACAGTGCAGTCAAAGATTACTAATCAGCAAAAGGTCACAGAGCTTTGGCCTCTACCAGTTGCAGCAGAGTGTTGATCGACATGTATTGAAACCTCATTTGCAATTGAAGTTTACCGATCTTTTAATTTGTTTATAGAATTATATATCTATTTTGATGATCATCATATATTTGGATCGGCGTTCTAAACTACGGGCTACAGTGTTGAATCCAACCGTGAACTGTAATAGTGTAATGCATGACCTAATAGAACCATAATGGCTATGGTAGTCGTACATGATACATGTGATTGAGGGTCGTGTAATCAATCTAAACAGAACCATATTGGCTGCGATGAGCAAATACTTCATGATTTGTGCTAAGTATATGATGATATGATATCTTTTATCTGATGCTTAGTATCAGTGGTTATAATTTTGCTTTGGATCTTTGTCGTATCTATTGACTATATTGTTTTTTCCCACAAATCATTGTAGGGCGCCCGACAGATGTTCTAGTATTTTGTATAGTACCTCTAAAGCGGACCTCTGGTTTGTAAGGTTCCTCCTTCCCTATCCTCTCACGCCATACCGCCTTAGTATATTTACATTTTTCTAAAAAAAAGCCCGCCATCTTCGTCTAATCTGTGACACAGTGGACATCTTGTAGTCCCTGGACCTCATTAGCTTCCTGCGCATGAGGTTAGCTATCATGCACAAGCCTCTAAACAAAATGTTTGACTTTGTTTGGGCGCTTAAGGCCCGAAATCTTTTTTTTCCATGGGGACACCACCCATAGTGCTAGATTGTGAGCAGTACCACCAGAACTTGGGTCATGACAATTCTCGTGTTACTCCCTTTGTTCACGAAAGAATCAATTTTTGTAGTCATTATAAGTCAAACTTTTTAAACTTTGATCAATTCTCTAGAAAAAATGCTAAAATTTATGGTATCAAATTAGTATGATTAGATTCGTCATAACACGAGGATTGAATCTTTCGTAAAAAATGGTAAAATTTTATGTCATAGATGTTGTTACTCTTTATTATAAAGTTAGTCAAACTTAAAAAAAATGACTGGTACAAATTCTAGGAATTGATTCTTTCGTGGACGGGGTATCAATATAGATTGTGCCTAGTCTAGAGTCGAGGCAAGAGCATGACGAATTGATGATGATATAAAAATAGGTGTAGCATAGTAAAAATTATATTTTTTCAAATGAAGTTAGATAAAGACAAATTTATATCAAAGTTGTATATCTCAAAGAGATCTACTACTTGTATTTTCATTTGGATCTAACAAATTTTATTTGAAATTCTCACATTTTGATATTTATTTTTTAATTATACAAATGACCTTAGATAGAGAAATGACCAAAACCAAAGTTATAGATCAAGAAAATATATAGAACATTGCAGTTGATAAGCTTTTTATTTGAAATAATCTATTGCTCCAAAATTTAATTTGAATTTCTCACATATTGAAATTTAAGTTTTCCAAATAATCTTGAATGAAGAAACCACAAAAACTAAAGTTGTAGATCTCAAATAGTAATACATCTTTCTAGTTAACAACTTTTGTATTTAAAATTATTAATTAAAAGAAAATTATGTTTAAATTTTTATATTTGAAATTTATAATTTTCAAACAATCTATGCTGAAAAAATGGTCAAAACAAAAGTTGCAGTATTTGACGATATCTACGGCTTTATAGTTAAAACTCTTTTCATTTGAGTTCATTTAGAATTCTAAATAATTATGTTAAAATCACACAAAATGAATATGAGGGAAATATTTATGCTGTTTAGTCATACAAGTGGCTTTGTGATGTTGTCACGGCAGCTACGACTACGAGGCTAGGGTCGCATGCGCCCGTATTTCGTCGCGTGGACTTGTGACTTGCAGGATGCGCAAAAGCGACATCCAAACGATGAACAGCAGGATTGGGATGAAACGATCGAGATTTTCAATCCTTTGGATTTATTTAGATTTAAAAAGTTTTTAGATTTTAACACTGTAGTACTTTTATTTTTATTTGACAAACATTATCTATAATTAGATTTAAAAAATTTGTCTTGCAACTTACATGTAAAATGTGTAATTAGTTTTTATTTTCATCTATATTTAATGCTTGTGAAATTTTTTTTAAAAAAATTAGTTTATAGTTAAAACTAGACAAGGCCTTTGCCGTCGGATTCCTGCCTGTGCCTGTCGGGCAGGTTTCCTGCCAGAAATCCCTTGCCTCCGTACCTAAACTCGCATCGCATCTGTGCGTTGCCTTAACCAACAGCCACGCGTCTCTGTGGGGGCTGCGTGCAGCCCTCTCGATGTCACGTGCACGATCTGCTGAAAATTCGAGTCCGCAGACGGCAGGCAGCGTGTACTACATGTGTATCAAGGAAATGTTTTTTTTAGGCCTCGTTCGGTTAGGCGTAGCCTAAAATCATTCCTGCTAACAAAATCTTATATAAAACTAAATAGCAATCCTGAATCAGAATTGTTCCTGTGAGTTTTTTTTATATTATTTTTACTATAAATGAACGGGGCGCCCTTAAGAGTTTGGACACGCGCGGCGAAAATTTGAGGAAATGGGGCGTACACATCTCAATATACTGGTGGCCACACAGGCGGATTTGCATTTGCAGTTTTGCACGGTTTTGACAAGATTGCATTTTCTAGATGAGTACTAGCGGTCCTATCGAAGTACTAGTATACTCCAGCTGATTGCTAGTTCATGTGGTTGAAATCTCAATACTTATGACGATTGATTCATCTTCTATTTTGGGAGCCACTACTTTTAATCATAACTTTTCTGTCAAATGAATAGTTTTTAAGTCACAACTCACAAAATTGTACAAGTTACTGCAAATTGGAAATGATTATCCACGCATTGCTCCATGCATGCATGTTTCATCAAGATTCCAGGATCATATTTCTTCATATTCATCCCTGGCAACGATGACTTACGAAGTTACCATAGTTTCGTATTCTGTCGCGTCACGTGAGTGGGTTAGCCTTTCATATGTCCTGTAGTTGGCACAGCGTTTGACTATCCTTTCTTATATACAAATTCATATATTTTTTTGTTTTATTGAGAAGTAGAGCTTCTGCTATTGTTTTAAAAAAATAAACAGTTCCTCTCTGGTTTGGCTTTTGTTGTTCATTTCACTGAAATTTGGGTTATACTCCAGCTTATGCTAATCTGTTGTGAGAGAAAAACAATGTTTGTTTGTTGTAGTGTTAAAGTACTGCTGAAGAAAGAGAAACAATTTCTATGCTGACGTGATGTACTAGTGCATGAAAGCTGCATCAACTCTTAATATGCATTTATAATAATCTATACTGCAATATTTATCCAGTGAGGAGACGTCTGAGCAACCAGGATTACCCGGCAAATATAGCACCACAGCGGAGAACACACATATCTGGACGCAACCAATATTTCTAGCGCGTACTGGCAGTTTGGTAAGATGTTGTTGGGTGCAATAAGCTCCATCATGAGAGAAAGCTACATATGAATTGAATAAAGTTACAAAAAATAGGTATCATACAAGTGATGAGTCAAATGCCAATCAAGAATGATTTGACAGTGATTTCCTGGACCAGCTCACAAGTTTTTCGTTTCGCTTGCTGATGTCCTCAAGAAAGTTTCAAGGAATACAATATTGTGTGTCTTTGGAATCTAGGAGTATGTTTCATGTTCCTTAATCTCCAAGTTGCCTTTTAATCGACTTGGGCAATAATTGCCTCTAGAAAACTTGAAATATGTCTATTATATATATACAACAATGTTAAAAGGAGCATCACGTTTGCCAAAACCAAAAGAGTCTAAAATATTAGATTCTCTGGAAAAAGAAAGAATATGCACCATTGGATTTTTAGAGTAATTTAACGGTCTAAATTAAACTAAGGAGTGCATATCATACAAGATCATGCATCATATCTCACCTAAGCCAAATGTCATAATCAAATGGTAATACGGAAAGAATTAAGTACTCTGTTATTAAAAAAAATAAAGAATCTGCTCATCCAATCCTAAACAAGCAAGTTCCCTAAAAAATCCTAAACAAGGAAATTTCTCAACCAAAGAAAAGAAAATAAAACACTGTTATTGGAAATAAAAAGGAATACAGTCATGAGCAAGAGCAAATGGGGGAGGCGATGGAGGGGGAAGGAACAAAGTTCCAATCGCTCAGGAACGACTATGGCCGTAGTGAAAATTTTTTGGTTTGTGGGATTGTAGCATTTTTGTTTTTATTTGACAAACATTGTCTAATCATAGGTAACTAGGTTTAAAAGATTCATCTCGCGATTTACAAGTAAACTGTGCAATTAATTTTTATTTTCGTCTATATTTAGTGCTTTATTTATGCATGTGCCGCAAGATTTGATATGACGGAAAATTTTGAAAAGTTTTTGTTTTTTGAGTGAACTAAACAAGGCCTACGATGAATTGCACCCAAAAAAACATATTTAGACATAGTTTCAAATTATATTGCAAGTGCTTATGGGCCTACTTGGTTTGTTTGTCCGACACTATGTACTTGCTAAGCTATGGAGTTGAGTAGCTAGCCTGTTTGGTTGTTGAGCAAGATTACCTTGATTCTTGTGCGGACAGGATTATCCTTGCTGAAGCAGGAGAGCCAAACTGGCTCACTTCGCCGGGCATGGCAAAGCTTGCCGAAGCAAGCAAGGAGCAAATCTACCAAGCATGTCCCGTATCTAATATAGTTAGTAAATAGTGAATTTAAAATAATAAACTAGGAAAAATGTTTATATGTCTTCTAATATAGGCATAAACTTACATGTTCCCAAACAATAGGCAAGGAGGCAAATTTACCAAGCACGTCCCATGTCTAATATAGTTAGTAAACAGTAAATTTAAAATAATAAATTAGAAAAAATATTTATATGTCTCCTAATACAGGCATACACTTACATGTTCTGCAAGGAGGCAAATCAACCAAGCACGTCCCATATCTAATATAGTTAGTAACCAGTAAATTTAAAATAATAAATTAGGAAAAATGTTTATATGTCTTCTAATATAGGCATACAATTACATGTTTCCAAAAAATACTTAGAAATCACAATATACCTTAAAAACAAATATGCTAAAAGGTGATCCAAAAAAGATGTATGGTATTTACTTACATAGAGTATACTCAAAGCCTTAACTGTGAAAGTCGTCCCATAATAAATGCACATTTTGCTTCTCAAGAAGCATTTTAAGTTTAACTAAAAATATAGAAAATAGTATCAATAAATAAATTTATCACAAAAGTATACTCAATGCTAAATCTAATGATACTTATTATACCTGATAAATATTAATATATTTACTTTAATAAGTTTGACTCACGTTTATTTTGGGTGGAAGGAGTACAGCGGAAAATGTGCTCTTGAGTCTTGACCGGCGGTACATATACGATGGACTCTTGGCCTGTCGGTTTCCTCTTTCGTCTTTCCCCGTTAGCTGGACTGGATCGTAATAATCGGAAACTTGCTAGGGCTAAAACGCAGGTAGCGCTGCGCCGCTGAAGACGCTCGGTTTATAAGCGAAAGGCCAAGAACTCCAAGATGCCAAGGTGGGGAAGCAAGCAAGCGGCGGCCGGAGCATCCTGGAGAGAGGAAGAAGGGGTGGTAGTAGGTGAAACCGGAGGCGGCAGGAGAGGGAGAGGGAGCGAGAGCAGAGGCCACGCCAGCTTGACAGCAAAGCCCGTGCGCTCGGCTGCTGCTGCGGCGGCGGGCATGGGCGACTCTGGCGGCTCCGTTGTGTCGGTGGACGTCGAGCGCATCTCCTTCGGCGGCAAGGTTTGGGCAGCCCCCTATTCTCCCTTGCTTTCTTCGCTGCTACGGTTGATTTCTGTTCTTCGGGAGGGGAGGGGAGACGGCGGGCAGGGTAGCGCGGATTGAGAGGCTTGGATTGGACGCCCGGAAGATGCGAAGTTGATGGTGCTGGGGTTTAGTTCGGTTTCGATTTAGTTCTTTGCGTGGTAGGGTTAGAAGTTGCAAGGGGGAGCGGCATTTCTTTGTTTTCGCTGGCTGTGCTTGCTTGTTTTGGGGTGCATTGTAGTATTGGTTTCAGATTTAAGCCTTGTTTTCTTGTAGGATTTCAGCTGTCTTGTTTGCTGAATCAGAATTCGTCTTATCGTAGTTTGAATTTCAAGTTCGACCACCTAGATTGTGTAACTTTGGCGCACTTGCTTCTGGATTCGTGTTATTTTTTGCTCGGAATTTGGCACTTCTTCCTGCTTTGCCTTTTCTCCGCTGCTGCTTCCCCAGATATGTCATCGTTTGCTACCACTGGCCTGTCACTTGCTTCATGCGTCTCGGTGTCTGCTGAATTGACAGCCGTCGTGTACCATCGGTGCTATGATTTTTTTTTTATGGGTTGCATCCTCAAGTGGGTGCGGGTGCTGGCCTCTACCTGCCTTTGCCCATGCTGATTTCTTTATGACGGTTTATGGTCCTCGTTTGGTCATGTGGTCCTATATGAGTTTGTCTATCTTGCAGATCAATTTAAGTAATCAGTCGGTTGCTTTGTGCGTGCTTATCGCCAGAAGAAAAGAAAACATAAAGATGTGATTTTGAGGCTTTTGGGTTGTAGCTTGGGTGTCCTAACTGCCCCCTTTATTTGTTTTTAATTAATTGTTATCTCCAATTGTTTAGAGCTTTAGTTGGGCTTTCTAGCCAAGTTCCACGCACTAAATCCTTCCTCGCTATGTGGAAGAAACTTAAACTCTAGGCATGACTGCAAATTGATTTGGAGTAAGGTCTAATGGATTGAAAGCTCCCCTTTTTTGTGAGTGGATGCTGTTCTAGCTTTGTTCATCCATTGGTTGGGTAATGTGGAATATGTACTGTCTGTGAAATCTGATGCTGTTGAATTTGATCTTTCATATAGCTGCAGAAGTGCGGTATCATTTTTTTAGATAAACCACTCATCATTAGCTTGTATGGAAATAATTCTTGACAATGCCAGTGAAAAGGAAATAGAGAGAAAATCGGTGGGTTAGTGCAGAGGGGCCAAATAGGCTGTCTAAGAATCAGTATGGTTGGCTAAGTAATCTATATCGAAATAGGGAGTTTGAGACCCACTGATTAGTGGACAAAATTCTATACTTGGTTGCATCTCACACTCACAGATATGTCTGTAGCAGCCTCTTCTCTGCTAACTGGACTTCTCTTAGCCAGGTCCACATATGATCCTGGCGGCCTACATGGTAACTGTAGGATTTATGATCCAATGGTTTGGGTTGAAATTGCACTCGGGATTCCTAAAAAAAAAATTTAGCTCTGTTATTAGGAATGATAATTAAGTGTACTAGTCTCTTTCCTAACAGGTTAGGATGGCTATGATGTTGTTGTTGCCACTTGTCGTCATACATATCCTTGCTGTGATGGAAAAGTACAGCTAGTTGTATTTTTCCTAGCATATGCTTTTCTTGCTATTTATATTTTTAGCTATTTTCTTGGTGAGGAATCTCTTATTGTTGGCACTTTGTGCTATACTTCCTCCTTTTTCTTAGGAATGTGGTCTAGAAACCATTACCGTAACACGCCACGTTATAATGGAGCTGTTATGCTTTTCCCCCCTTTGTTAGTAGTTTAGTACCCTACAAGGTTTAGTGTACATGCAGGAATCAGATAACTTCAGTCGTGATTTACAAACTTTGCTTTGGTTTGGTTATGAACCCCTCCTTTCAGTAATCTTTAGGTACTGCTGCCGTGCTGGTTTCTCTCTTTCATTTGGTGAAAGAAATGGCTCTGCAGATCATTAACTTACAAATTGAGCACCCCATAGAGGTATAGATTTAAGTGCAGGGAATGCACATGAATCTAATAGGTATCACAAGTTCCACTCATCTGCCCACCTTCTCCACCCAGACACCCACCCACCCACAGGAATCATTTCCATTTAGATTTTATCTGGTGTGAAGTACAACTTGGTGGATTAGTAATTGTTATTGCCATTTTTTCTTGACAATTTCCTCTTGTTTTCCCCAGGAACATCATATACAAACCAACCATGGATCTGTATCTGTTGCCATACACGGTGACCATGATAAGCCTGCTCTTATTACTTACCCAGATATTGCTTTGAACCGTAAGTTTTACAATCATGCTTACCCTATGCTAGGTCATTTAAGAATTCCACAGCACTTTGACTCAAGTCCTTATTGTTGATCAGATATGTCTTGCTTCCAAGGACTACTCTTCTGTCCTGAAGCAGCTTCATTGCTGCTTCATAATTTTTGCATTTACCATATCAGCCCCCCAGGACATGAGGTCAGTGGAGTTTGCTGTTACAGTGAAGTGTATTCTTTCTGTGTTTATCTTAGCATGATGCATCTGGTGATTCTCAATCAACATTTTCATGGTTGTATGGTTTACTGATCTTTGGAAAAAAAATCATGCAGTTGGGAGCTGCTCCGATTTTGTCGAGCACACCTGTGGCATCTGTTGATGACTTAGCAGATCAAATCGCAGATGTACTTGATTTCTTTGGGTAAGATATTTGCACATTATTAATGAAGCGTTCTCAGAATTTCTCTTGACATTTGTGAAGTAACTTCGTTCATTTTTTGTGTATTTCCAGACTGGATTCAGTTATGTGCTTAGGTGTCACTGCGGGCGCATACATTCTTACTCTCTTTGCAGTATGCATTTCTTCTAAATTAGTGTGTTCTGTTCTTCTTGCACAACTGCTTAGTAATTTAAGTTCTTTATTATTGCAGACAAAGTATAGAGAGCGAGTACTAGGACTTATTCTCGTTTCACCTCTATGTAAAGCTCCCTCATGGTCTGAGTGGTTTTATAATAAGGTAGTTATTTGATATTTAGCTTCTAAGAACTTACCTTCAGAATAATGATTCTGTACTGACATTTTTTTTCTTAGGTAATGTCAAATTTACTATATTATTATGGCATGTGCAATGTCGTGAAGGATATTTTGTTGCAGCGCTACTTTGGAAAGGTAACTAAATTTCTTAGGTTATGTCATGTGATGTGATATTTGTGTAGCTTTTAAAACTTTTTTTTTTGAATTTTATGACCTCTAGGGAGTACGTGGAGGCTCAACTGAACCCGAATCAGATATTGTGCAGGCTTGTAGAAGCGTATGCTCTAAGACTTCTCATCCATTATCAGTTACGATGTTATTTATGATGTTTAACCCTCCTTTTATTCAATGAAGTTTCTAGATCAACGGCAGTGCATGAATGTGTGGAGATTTATCCAAACTATCAATGAGTATGTCCTTTTTATCTCTAGAGCTTATATGATCAACTCATATGGTCATACCTGAGTCAGTGGATGAGTGGAACCAAATATTTTGCCATGCTTTATGCAGGAGAAAAGACTTGACAGAGAACCTGAAGCAACTACAATGCAGAACACTAATTTTTGTTGGTGAGAATTCCCAGTTCCATGCTGAAGCTGTTCACATGACTGCAAAGCTTGATAGGCGATATAGCGCTCTTGTGGAGGTATCAATTTGCACACAGATTTTTTTACATTGATTTTAGGGTTTTACATACCAAATTTGGTGTTTCTACAGGTACAAGCTTGTGGTTCGGTTGTGACAGAGGAGCAACCTCATGCAATGCTGATACCGATGGAGTACTTCCTCATGGGATATGGACTGTACAGGCCAAGCCAGATAAACTGTAGCCCTCGCAGCCCTCTGAATCCGTTTTGCATATCACCGGAGCTCCTCTCTCCTGAGAGCATGGGGGTTAAACTAAAGCCAATCAAGACACGAGCCAACCTCAAAGCATAGAAACAGATGATGAGAAGGCGTAGGAACTGATGTGCATCCCTTGATTTTTTTTGTGGTGAAGTGACATAGCTGTTGTTTCTGCGATGTACATAGACAAGAGGTTAGTAGGGTCAGGGTTGGGTGGGGGGTCGATTCCATTGATTTGTAGCCTTGAAACAGTTGTAAATTGTTACAGATTATTTGTTGAAGAGAAGAAATAATAAGGGAAGATCAGTTGTTGCCAAAAGTTAGGGCGCCAACATTTCCACTTTTTTATCAGGTTGCAAGTTAGACTGGCGAACCATTGCGGGCTTCTAAATGAGTTCAGATGGCAGTCAATTGTTGCGGCAGCCTCTCTTTTGCTAGCGGTTTTTTATCATATGGCTGGTGGTATGCTGTGGTGTCATCTCTAGTTGTATGCATCAGTTCTCGTTGATGCGCGCAGCAGAACTGATGCAAGTTGGGTTGGATTGAGCAATTCGTCATGTTCTGCCTATACCCAGTTATAGAACTTCGGCCGGTGGCATCGACCTTATTTTGTTGGACTTCGGTAATCCCGGTTGGCAAAGCAAGCTGTTACTAGGTGTGAGATGCTTGGTACTACATACTACAATGGTGGAGTGGAATGCAAAACTTACTCGACAGTGCTGCTGTAACAAACTGATTTTCTTTCGGAAACTTAGACACGCGATCGTTGCGATAGTGCTACCACCCTCCGTGCGCGTCTCCTCTCCTTCCCGCGCTGGAGACGAAGAAGACGACATCGGCGGCTGGGGTTCTGGTGACCTTGCCAGAGACGAAGAAGACAACGAGCTCATGTCTCGCTAGTCTCTCCCTTTCTCCTTCCCAACTCTGACGGGTATAGAAGGGTCTGCCCGGATAGAGACAGGTCGATCGAATGGTGGGGGAGGAGGCTAGGCGGCTTAGGGGCCCTTGCAGCGGATGGGCCAAGGAAGGTCGGGGGCAGCATGGCCGGATGAGGAGGGGAAGAAGGCGGCCCCCTCAGGCACTAGAGTTCGTGAACCCTGACACCCATGGCGGGGCTATGGCCAGCGGTGAGGGCGAGGAAGGGGAGGATGGCCGGGGTCGAGGACGATGGCGGGCTGCTCAACGGGGAAGGAGGGGGCGGCGAAGGAGAGACGCGAGGAGGGAGAAAGCAGCAGGGGAGCAGCGGTGCGAGGAAGTGAGCGGACAACCCGTCAGGTGCTAGCACTGTCCTTTTTCTTTACCCTTCTTTGGTGAGCACTTGGATATTAAAGAAATCAACTACTCTATCTTTTTCATCGTGGAAGACACCGTGAGTCTAATTGGTTGTCCGCATTGGAGATTAACCTAATCCAACCTAGCCTAATACAATGAAGTGGTGTTTGGTTGGCTTGTATTGGAAATTGAATTGCATCTAAAGAAACATTTATAGTGTTTGCTAGCGTGCATGCACAGAGAGGGTGCATGACGGGGATAAGTGTTATCGGGAAGCTCGTGCGAGCGAGCGTGAAGAGAGAGAGAGGTGTGCGTGGGGGAAGAAAAATAGATAGCATGATTTGTTAGACCGATATAAATAGATAGTGAAAGAAAAAAAATTGTTAGACCAAAAAATTTAGGTAGTCTAATAGATAACTATTAGAGTGCGTTTTTTTACCTCCACTGTTCAAATTAAGAATGTGCTGTTAGGACATCCGCAACCGGTTGGAGAAAAGTGGCAGCAGAAAAGAGTAAAAAATAATAAAAAAATCCTGTAGCATGCATTAGTATATGTGGATGAGGTGTGAAAAGTGCATAGACCATGAGCTTTTTTGGGAAGTGAGCTGAGCCAAATGATTTCTCACTCGCTAGCAAGTTGTTTTTAGCAACTTCTTTCATCCGCGTTGGATGAATCCTGACATTAGCCGATGATGTCTTTAGCCTGTCAGGGATGATCATGAAAGTCAGGGATGATCTTAGTGTGTGTTTTTTAACTTCCACTGTCCAAATTAAAGATAGTCTGTTAGAGTACGTTTCCATTATCCAAATTAAGGATAGAATAGTATGTTTAGCTTTTTTTTTTGAAATTTAGAGCATCTCCAACAATTTGTCATCCGGCTTTCCCATCTTTATTTTTTTAGCAAAATAAGAAAGAACCCTCTCCAATAATTTGGCATCTTCCTTCTCCATCTTTTTCTAACCTCGCAAAAATCTATCTCCAGCACGTGTATATTCGCGTGGCCTGGAGTGCGTATCGGCCAGTCTAGTAAGTAGGATGAAAGACAGGGTTCTAGATGAGGAAAACACAAGAGAGAAAGATCTTTTGGAAGGGCTTAAACACGTACATAAATAAATTCAGAGTTTCTGATACAAAATATATAGGAAAAAAGTGCCGAGAATTTTTTTAGATAGAAATATAGAAAACTCTCGAGATGACTTCTTTTTTCTCCCTATACTAATTTAGGAGTGAGCAAATAACATATTTCACGATCTTTTGGAGATGCTCTTAGTATGTTTAGTTAGCCTACTAGACTTAGGCTCTGTTTGGTTCCTCTTGCTAAATTTTAGCTAACTAATCTTTAGTCACTTTAGTAGCTAAAATTTCAAACACATTGACTAAAAGGAACTAAAATAGTTTAGTTCCATTAGTCATCTAAGAGTAGCTAAAATAATTTTAGCTAGCTAAAATTTAGTAAGAGGAACCAAATAGGCCTTTAATCTACTAATTTAGGAGTGGGCAAATAACATATTTTGGGATTTTTTTGGAGATGCTCTTAGTATGTTTAGTTAGCCTTCTAGACTTGATCGACTAATTTAGAAGTGAGCAAATAACATATTTTGGAATTTTTGAAGATGCTCTTAGTATGTTTAGTTAGCCTACTATATTTGATCTAATAAACAAGGTTAGATAGGAGTATGCGAGGCCCATGAGCCCATCCAGGCATAGAATTGTCGAATTGAAGCCTGCTCAGCCGCACTGCTCGCAGTTCATGCCACGCTGAATATAATCGAGCAAAAATAATAATAACGGAGCATCCTGGTTGTACAGGCGCAACAGGCTACACCCCCCTATCTCGCGCTCTCCGAACCCCTCGCCGAAACCCTTCCGCCGCCCGCCGCCCGCCGCCAACGCTCGCCGCTCTTCCGCTGCTAACCGTTGCCTCCGGGCTCCGGCCGCGGACCCGGCACTGTCCTGAAGCCGTGGCCTACGGGGGATTCACTTCCATCCGACGCCATCTGGCCTCCTCTTCCATCTCGCGGGTAAACCCTAGCCCATGCATCGGGCAGCGGATCGAATCTGCGGATACGGTGGCTGTATTGTGTTGGACTCGCTGTAGTCTCGTTTCTCTTTGGAGCTAAAACATCTAGGGTTTCCTTCTTTCCTCGCAGGCGCTTGTTCGTGCGCGTGGATTGTTTCGTCCGGGTCTCGTGCCCCTGCAGGAGCCCCTGCGACCGCCATGTTTCCTCCCAAAGGGCCCAATCACTACGGCCAGCAGCCGCCTTATGGCGGGCAGCAGCCGTACGGCCAAATCGTAAGGCTCTGTGAAGGATCTGGCTGCTTTCTTTTGTTGCTGGACGCAGATTAGTTATGAATAATCATTTGTGTTCCCGCCGCTTTGGCTGGAATGCTCTCTTTTTTCAGCCTAGTAGCACTGGATTTGCAGCCCCGACAGCGGCAGGTGGCACTGATGGTGGTCGGTTTGGTGCGCGTGCAGGACAAGGGGCTGCTGCACAGTATGGAGGGCCTTATGCGTCAGTGTATGGCACGCAACAGGTGGTTAGCTATAACTGTTTTGTTCTATTCTAGATGAAATCTGCAATCAAGCACGCAATTTATTATCCGTTAGCGTTGATCCTCAACCATTAATATGATTTGCGCACGTGTCGTGTAGCTTGATTTTTGTGAGTTTTTTTTTGTGTTGCGTGTACCTGTGAGGAACCTTGATTCAAGGAAACTATTGAAGTTTATTGCTCCCTCAGTTCCAAATTATAAGGCGTTTTATCTTTTTTAGATACATAGTTTTTTGCTATGCACTTAGATATACACTGTGTCTAGATGCATAGTAAAAGCATCTTATAGTTTGTAACGGAAGGATAGCTGCTAGTCTGATACTTTTGTTTGTAGTTATAAGGTCAAAATGTTACAAAGTTACGTTCTTTTTGGCACTAATAAAAAAATTGATGGATCAAAAATGGACATTTGGGATATAATTGCTGATTCCAGCCTAGTCAATTAAATATTTGTGAAGTATTGCTGGCAGAATTTCTATGTGTGCTTAGCTATCCTTCTTGCTAATCTGAATTATAAAAGCTTGTTATATATTCCTAATATATGCTCGTCTGACCGTTTAAAGTTTCAAATTGAAACAAAAAAAAGGGCTTAGTGATTTTTTCTTTTTTTGGAAGTTACTCCGACATATAAGGCGTAACTGTTTTTATTTGAAGTCCCATAATAGAGGGCGTGGCGTCCTTTGACTCCCTTTGGTGCCCATGTACCCGTGTGAAAATTTAATGCTCAGCTCTATTTGGGCTTGCCCCTGCACTCTATTAGTGGTAGTACTTTATATACACCGGTGCCACATCATTTAATGCTTTGCTTAATTGACGTGGTGTTTGGATTAACTCCATTCTTTGGTCTGCGTGTATGTTGGGTGTATGTGTGTTGGGGGAGGGGGGGGGGTGGCGGTGTTGCGCCTTGTATATTGAGACGGAGGGAGTACGTGGAAAAGGTCATCTTCTGTTTGGATTATGCAAAACAACTGTCCATCACTTCCACTAACCGATAATGTTAGAACAATTTGTGCAACAATTTAAGCAAAAAATGTGTATGATCCTACACTTTTTGGAACAAGAAATACTTGCAGAAAGAGAAGTTGGTTAACAAAAAATCTATTTATTAGGTTCCCTTGCACAAAACATGCTAAGATATGTCATTACCTCCAGCTAGCATTTTACATCCAGTTATAGAAACTGCTAAGCTTTTTGCATTTTGCATTTTACATCTATATAACTGGCTATTTAGAACCATATAATACTAAATTCGTACCATGAATAGTGTCTGCTATGAGCCTATGAAGGAATTTGGCCGTGTTTGGATGGTTTCCAAACCATGCTGCAGGCAGCCACGCCGCAGGAGCCAAACGCTACCGCCGCAGCAGTTCAAAACGCGCGCCCCAGCTCGCCAATAGTCGGGTGGCTGTTTTGTCTGCTGCACTCATGGCATGGCCACACTTGCGGCGGCAGCGGCTCAGGCAGGAACCAAACACGCCCTCTGTGCCAACCATTCATGTACACTTCTTTTATTTGAGCTTTGTTTAGCCCCTGTTTTAGTCACTCAAGCGACCTTTTCCTCATGTCGCTTCCTGCCAATCACATGTTTCAGCTGTTTCAGTCACTTCCTCTGGTTAGAGTTCACTTCTCCTGACCAAAACTTGTACTGTTGCAGTTGCATGTGGTTCCCACAATTTTGCTGCCAAGTATCTCAACTGAGCATCCTCATTCTTTTCAACAGGTTGGTGGACTTGGTGGCAAAGGTCCAGCTTCTTCAAGTCTTCCTAGCTTGCCAACTCGTCCAACTTCGCTCACCGAGTCATCCAAGTTCTCATCTGCACCTGTGGGGTCTGGCTTGGCAAGACCAAATGATGATTATATGGCTGTGCGTGGTTATGCACAGAAGCTAGACCAATATGGCACTGATTATCCACTAGAGAGAAGGATGTATGGTGAACACTCGGCCAATCTTGGTAGGAGAGACGGCCTCAGTGATTTGGATAGGAGATACACCGATCAGATAGCTTCTGGTCATCAGGTTTCTCTCTCTCTGTTTTTCTTTTTGCCTTTCTCTAGATTTTAAATAATCAGTGCACTGTTGTAACCCTTCTGTTTTTTCTCAGGTTCATGATCATATGGAGCAGGTAGATTTTTGTTTCCCTACTTACAGAATGCTGTTTTGTTCTTTCTGTTAACATGTTGTCTATTGAATCCTGTTAATTTTCTAGGGTTCATCGATGCGCCACCAGCAGCTCCTGAAAGGTCAGCTGCAGCCTGGATCTGATACGAGGTACACTATCTCAGACTCTCAGTCAGGTTATATGCAATGATTCTAGAATGTTGTTGATTATTGTTTATAACAGTGCATCCCCATGTGCTTGCTAAACAAATTCCGCCGTAGTGTTTGTTTCCGTTAGTTGTCTTGGTACTTCTCATTGATTTTCTTGGAAGACTAATCAGTAGCAATAATTTGTGTGTTTATCACTGCAATAGAACATAGCGCATGCACTGAGTATAGTATGCATTTCTGGCAGACAAGCCGATTACTTTGCAGGAAGGTCTGCTCCAGTCCATCAAGCATCCCAGGAAATTGGTGTATATGGAAGAGTTGAAGCTGATAATCGCAACATGTCCATTCTTGGGACTGCTCCGTATGGAAGACAGCAAGCAGCCTCATTGTTGGAAGGAGCTCCAAGGACAAACATTGACAGCCTTTATGGACAAGGGTCATCAAGCACTGGTTATGGTGCAGGTCTTCCTCCTGGACGTGATTATGCCTCAGGGAAAGGCCTCCTCCATCCATCTTCAGATCCTGATTACCGAGATAGCATCTTACCCCGTGTACATCCAGGCGTCTCAATGGTTGATGACCGTAGAGTTGATCGGATTGGTTATCGTCGTGAACTGGATCTAAGAGATGAAGAGCGTAGAAGGGACCTAATGCTGGAACGAGAAAAGGAGCTTGAATGGGAACGTGAACGCGAACGGGAGCGCGAGTTACGGGACTTTCGAGACCGTGAAAGAGAAAGAGAACGTGAAAGGGATCATGAAAGACTACTAAGAGAACGCGAAAGAGAAAGGGAACGCGAACGTGAAAGAGAGCGTGAAAGAGAACGCCTTCGTGAGCGCCGGGAGAAGGAGAGAGAGCGGGATAGGAAGCACGGAGCTGATCCAAGGCGGGAGCTGACTTCACCTAGAGGCCCTGGTGATCGACGGCGCTCTTCTTCTGTTAGATCTGAGAAGCCTGTGCGGCGAATTTCCCCTCGACGTGATGCTGTGCATAGGTGGATTCCATGTTTCTTCTGCAGCTTTGTGGATGAAATAGGTTGCTGCTTCGTCTTTCGTGCAGCTTTTTAAACTAACATTTTCATTTGTTGTGCTGAAGGCATCGTTCACCTGTTAAAGAAATAAAGAGAGAATATATTTGCAAGGTAAATAGAAACCTGTGTCTGTCAGTGTTATTGCTGAAATCAGTTGAAATTGTTAGTTCTTCACTAGCCTCCTTGATGCATTCTGATCTTAAGGTTCCTTGGTTCTGGTCCATCTTCCATCTTCATCTGTTCTTCCTTTTGCCATTCTATTAGGCTTCTCTCTCCCTGGTACAGAATCTTTGCTATCTTTTTCTTGTGATATGGCAAGTCATGACTCCACCGAAATTTGAAGAGCGTTCGCGCCTTACCTTAATCTTTGATTGCACAAGAGTATGATTGAGCAGCCATGAGTGATTGTCTTCCTTTTCCTGTTCTCTCTTCCCTTTCTATTTAATGTTTCACCAAGACATTTTTCTATGCACAGTTATGGGGTTGTTTCATTTTGCATCCTGCTGTGAACTTAATGCTAACTATGATGTTATTTGCAGGTTTTGCCATTTCGCTTCGTGGATGATGAGAGGGATTATCTGTCCGTGACAAAACGGTATCCCAGACTCGCAATTACTCCAGAATTTTCCAAGGTTGGGCATAGTCCATTGACCTTTTGCTTCTGATCTATATTCCACATGGCCTTTGCCATTCTCTGTCACTCTAGTTTATATAATAATTTGCTGTTGCACAGATTGTCTTGAACTGGGCTAAAGAAAACTTAAATCTTCCTCTGCATACACCAGTGAGGTATGCCTTTTTTTGGGAACACATTACTATGCATAAAACTGTTATACATGTGTTCCTTGGAGTTCTCATGTTTCCAATTAACTGTACAATTTGCATGTCACAATTGCTGTGAAACAGTTTGGAGCATGATGTCCTTGATTCAGATGATGGTGCTGATGAAGGAGCAATTGTCGCTACTGAGAAAACATCTCCAGCCACCATTTGGAATGCAAAGGTCTCTATTTACAGTTTTGTATTTGCTTCAATTTAGGAGTCTTTTTTTCCTGTACATGTTTCAAGTTGTAGCTCTTGTGGTCAGTAGATAAATTGCTGATCTGGAGTAACTCATTATACTGTGTACATGGTGTAAGTGAATCTGAAGGAAATATATGGCATATAGTTTCAGGCCTGTTTGGATGTTGTATTTTAAAGACCACAGTATTTGAAAACTGCAGCAGTATTTTATGGTTTTTCTGTACGTGTTTCAAGTCTGTAGAAATTGAGAACAATTTGTTGTTGCATACAAATAGATCATTGCATAACTTTGTGTGCTGCCTTAAGTTACCCAAGGGCATTAAAATACCATTCTTTTTAAGGGCATTGATATGCTTCCTTGTGCTTATCTCACTTCGGATGATAACCACCAGATGGAATACAAAATTTTGTTATATGACCTTTTAAGTATGGAAAATCATTTCCAAGTTATTATCCTGTTGCAGTGGTGCTTATAAGTGTGATGGTGTGCAGGTACTATTGATGAGTGGCATGAGCAAAGGTGCCTTTGCTGACATAACTTCATTGAGAAGTACCGAGGAACGAGTTGCGCACTTGAACAATATCTTAAAATTTGCTGTATTAAAAAAGGATCGTTCTCTTTTTGCAATCGGAGGCCCTTGGAATGCAGCAATAGATGGTGGTGACCCATCAGTTGACTGTTCTTGCTTGATTCGAACTGCCATCAGGTATGCTGTTATCAAACAAGGTATGATGACGAACTTGCAGTTGTACTGATATTATCCTACTTGGACAGATGCGTTAAGGAAATGGTTCAGGTTGATCTATCTAGTTGCATCCACTGGAACCGTTTTGTCGAGGTACTTGTGAATATATATTTCTCAGCACTTCAAAAAAACTTTGTATGTACTGGATACTATCTCATGGAAAATATCTTGTACCGACACTGCTACCCTTTTTTGTTGTCCATCTCAATTTAAGAAATGTATGTTCCTTTGTTTAGTAAGTGAAACAAAGCCTATTTATGATGTTGCTGCCTTTTGTAATGTTGCAAGTTCGATTACAATGTCTAACCAAAAAGAATGTTTATGAAATGTTATTCCTCACTGCATTATATTCAGGATTAAGAAATCTATCGCTAGTACAATCAAGGGTCCCTAGAATAAACTGGCCAATATGACTACCAACACTTCGTATGTCAAATTTGTGAGTGTGGATGCATATCAAGTTTTAAACTTTGTAAGTTTTGACCAACAATCAGATCACGTGTATATGAAATGTTATTCCTCACTGCATTATATTCAGGATTAAGAAAACGCTAATACAATAAACTGGCCAATACAGTGACCAACACTTTATGTCAAATTTGTGAGGTGTGGATGCCTATCAAGTTTTAAACTTTGTATAAGTTCTAATGAACAATCAGATTACGTGTATGTAAAGATTTAGTAATAGGAAATTGGTACCACCCGAATTTTATTTCATTGTGCACTTATAATCATGATTTTCTAGTTGGGGGGGACTAATACCACGAGAGATCTTTAGTCAAAATTCAACTTACAAAGCCATGCCGAGTCAAATCATGCCTTAACATTTGAGCCAATTTGCATTTTTTGATCTATTCAATATTCTCTTGAAGTTCTTTTTTTGGAATCTTATTCTCTTGAAATTTTGCTTCTGTCTATCCCTGATATCAAATTCTTGAGAGTTTTTGCTGAGTTTAGCTGTAACATAGGCACACTATCCATACTTCACTACAATTAGTAGCTTGCGGGTTACAACTGGTTGGGATATTGTACATCTGTATATTACTTGTATGTATCTGGTAGTCCCTCCACTTCTCACTGCATGCTGATGGAATATTAACTGAATCATTAAACGTGCAGGTACATTACAATCGAATAGGCAAAGATGGACTCTTCAGTCACAAAGAAATTACTGTTCTGTTTGTGCCAAACTTGTCAGATTGCCTGCCTTCAGTGGATGTATGGAAGAATAACTGGATTCTGTACAAAAAATCAAAGGCAGAAAGGGATCAGCTCACTGTTATAAAGGAAAAGGTTACTTTGTTCTATCATGGCCTTTTGATTTGGTGAATAACATTTTTTATTTTCTCTGGAGTTCTCACTAAAGTTTTTTTTCCAATCCTTGTTGCTTGTTTTAGAGCCCTGGTGATTCAAAAGAGCAGATGCAAGGTTTGTAAGATTTCCATGTTGCATCTCACTGATTTTTTTTTTATCTGTCTGCCTGTTAGAGAAAAACTGAATACATTTGTTAACAATTTTAGGGGAGCTGAACAAGGGTAAAAATTTAGATGCTGATCAATTAAAAGAGGGTGATCTTGGCTGCAGTGATATGAAAAATGAGAAAGGTGATGCTGATATGAAACAACAAGATGATGATGTAGAGGGCAAGGTTAAAGGTGAGGAACCTGTTCAGAAGATGGGTGGGGATGTTGAAGGAAAAACTACGGGCGACTCCTCTATTGACCATGTAGCTGGGGATAAAAAGCCCACAAAAAAGAAAATAATAAAAAAGGTTGTGAAAGTTGTTCGGAAAAAAACAACTGGACCTTCAGCTGATAAATCTTCTGAGGACAAGAATGCTGTAGCAGAATCTGCAAACAAAACTGCAGAAGGGGGTCAGAGTCAACAAAAGAATGAGGATGGTGGAAAAGAACAAGAGGGAGCTGGCATAAGTCAACAGCCTGAAGCAAAGAAAACTGGAAAAAAGAAAATAATTCGAAGGATTGTTAAAAGGAAAGTTTCTGGTTCAGGTTCTCAGTTGACTGCCCCTGCTACACCTGCTGAAACTAGTAAGCAAGAAACTGTTCAGCCAGATAAAAATGTTGAGAGCTCAACCGATGTTGGAAGTCCTCAGACTAAGCTGCAAGAAGGGTCAAAAATTCCATCTGGAGAAGATATCTCAAATCAGAAGAAAGAAGAGAAGCCAGAGGAAAACGAACACCCATTGAATGATCGCAGTTCAAATGAGGATAAGGGCAATCACAAGGAAGCTATGGAACAAAAAGATACAAAAAAGGATGGAAAGAAGGATAAAACAAAGGACGATAAAGAGAAGAAGAATAGAGACCTCAAGATGGATCCAAAGCAAAAGCCACTCAATGACACAAAAGAAAAGAAGAGGTCTGATGAACCTCCAAAATATCCAGGATTCATTCTTCAGGCAAAAAGGAATAAAGAATCTAAAGTATGGGTAACATGCTACAATACTTAACCTTAATGAATTGTCCATGATATCGTATCTAAGGAATTCTGTTTTGCAGCTCCGTTCAACATCCCTTTCGTTGGATGGCCTCCTAGACTATACTGCCAAGGATATAGAGGAGTCAGTATTTGAGGTCTGCGTTCTTTAATTACTTTTTGTTAGTATATCAAAAGAGACTACCACTATATCTTTTGCTTCGACATAGTTGGTGCAATTGAGCATGTCGCAGCAATGAAATCTGTTTTGTTTGAGAGCTCACGTAAATGTACACTGATCTGTTCTTCTATTCCTTTTTCAGCTTTCTTTGTTTGCTGAGTCATTTGGTGAAATGCTTCAACACAGAATGGGTTGTGTTATCCTGTCTTTTCTTGAGGTACATTCTTTGTGCTTTGCAAATGATTTAGCTAAGCTTCAAATAATTCTCTCCTCTTGTAATTATTCTAGTGACATGTCTCAGAGACTTAATTACTGTTGTGTAATTCAAGATGCCCTGGTGCGAAATATTGTAATGAATGGCTCATGGTAGTTTATTATATCATTATATTAATCAGTTCTGCGGTCCCCTTCAGCCTCTTCATGCATTCCTTTTAAACCTAATGGTTCTATGCTTTGTTTCTGAATGATCAGCTGCTCACTTGTATTTGATAATTCAGTGGCTGCTCTCTGATTCTTTGTTCATGAGTTAACTATTGTGTGCTTTGCCACTACCAGTGAGACTGAAGCTGCTCTTTTTCAAGACAGCAACTCTTAAAACTATTTCACTGCGTCACTTACTGTTACTTGGACACTGGCATGAGTATATATGTCTGCAAACATTTTGGACTTAATAAATATCTCTTGCATTTTGAATTGGGTGTGGTGTGTCTAATATGGTGAAGGTTTTTAGGACCCAAGACTCTGGGTACACTGGTTTTGTCACTATTTTTCATCTGCAACCTTGATTTGGCGTTTGGTGATGGTGCATTTTTCTTTTTGTGTGGTAGTCCTTAAGTTTTTTTAATGTAGGTTCACTGTTAGAGGCTGTCATATGATAGAATTAGGCTCATCCTACCATGAAAATAGGGACCCCCCCCCCCTGCTCATCCACAGTATGTTTTGGGCCTTTTGGCACATTGATATGTTTCCGCACATTCTTTTTCCTTTGCAGAAACTGTATAGACGTTATGTTGTGAAGAGGAATCAACGTAAACGCCAAAGAGAGGAAGATCTAAAGAAAGAGGAGAATAATTCCTCCGAGAAGCGATCAAAGACTAATGAGACTATAACTGGAAGTGTTGATAATCCAGGAGGCAGTGTTAAAATGACAAAAGAGGGTGAAGAAAAGATGAGCACAGATCAATCAGCAAATGTCCATGCTGAACTGTCAAAAGAGGGTCAGATAAAACTTGGCACCGATCATCCAATTGCTAACCATGGTGAACCAGCAAAAGAGGGCAATGAAAATATGAGCACTGATCATTCAGAAGCTGTTCTTGATAAACCTGCAGCTGATGCAAATATGGAGGAGGAAGATCCTGAATACGAGGAAGATCCTGAAGAAATAGAAATATATGAAGATGATGAGGACATGGATGATGCTCATGCTGAAGAACAGATTGCAGAGCAGGTTTTTTTCCAGCATTTTTTTTGACCTAGTTGATTCAGCTATTCTTATTTGAACTGACTTGTCATTTATTACCTTGTGTTTTCTTAAAATTCCACTATAAGTTTCTTTTCCTTGACATATGGAAGTTAACCATGCCGTTCTAGTCCTTCCTATAGTGCTTGAGACTGCTTTTCACCAATCTTACAGTTTAGTTTTACTAAGTAGCATTGTCATATTGTGTGGTTTCACAGAAAATATCATCTCAGTATTTTTATGTAAGAGATACACAAAGCTAGTTCCGCAGAATTAACCATGCCTAATCTGTCCGTGGCACCTCATTTTCTTGTGGCACAGATTGAGGACACAAAAGACCGAGTGGTTAAGCCAGAAGAAGTAGTGACAGCAGATGGTGGAAATAACAAAAGTACAACACAGCCTGAAGTAGAAAATATTACTAACATCCATGAAAGAGCTGCTTCAATAGAGGAAAAACAGTCCGTGGCAGAGAAAGGAGATTCAGTGGAAGGTGGAGAAAAGGTAGCCAGTAAGGAGGTTAAGCCAACAAAAGATGAGGTGGTCGACAAGGACCTATTGCAGGTAATGTTTGTTTTTCTCTGATGCATGGGAAACATTAAGGGTGTGTTTGGTTTGTGGTCTGACAGTTAATGTTGTCTTGATCTTTTCTCCCTTGATCTTATAGGCCTTTAGGTACTTTGACATAAATAGAGCAGGATATCTCAAGGTATTATGCGAGCATGACCTATTATTTCAAAATCAATCCCACTATTTCAATCCGTGTGGTCACTGACTATCATTATTTCACAACTGCAGGTGGATGATTTAAAATGTATTCTTCACAACTTGGGGAAGTTTTTATCAAGCAGGGACGTGAAGGTGAGTTATTACCCCCCCTCCCTTAAGTTTTGCCTATGTCTAGATATATCCCCTAAACTGATGCTTCGATCGATTTACAAATCCCCTGCCTCTCTAACTATTTAAGTTGTTCAAATTACTAAGGAAGATGTGCTAGTTTGGTTTTACTATCTATGCACAAGTTGAGTTTTAATTTCAAATTTTGCGAGGTGATGGACATTATAATTTATGTTACAAATACATCATAAACTTTTTGTCACTGTTTTGATAGGTTAGGAAATGTAATAATAAATTAACACTAGTGATACAAAATTTTAACATGATGAAAAAACTGGTCATTCTTAGCATAAATTTGATATTTATCATCTTGCAATATTTGAAATTAGAACTCAGCTTGTACTTCGACAAACAGAAAGACAAATCTTCTTAAGGGGTAAATTGGATCAACTGAAATAGTTGGGAGGGAGTAAATCAAACCAAACAGTAGTTTCAGGGGGTTGTTGAAAGCTACAAGTCTGTTGACATAGATTCCTCTTGACAAGCATTTAGGATGATTCTATTTGTTGCTTAACATATGCTCAGTTTGTATTGACTGTAACAGTGGCATTCTGTTTGCCATCTGCAGGACTTGGTTCAAATTGCTCTTGTTGAGAGCAATTCTGCAAGGGACAATCGCATAATCTATCCAAAGCTTGTGAAGATAGTTGACCTGTAATTTGGCACTGGTTGGCCCGTGTCAGCTCCTTGAAGTTAACTATGCTATGACCGCTGAGAAGTCAGTTATGATAAACTATTTTCTTTACTTATAACTGGGTTCAATACCATTTTTCTGGTCACCTGTTTGTACCATTATGTTATAAGGAGCTGCATGTCGATTCTTGTTTTTTTTACTGGGATTATCAAGTAATGAACTCAGTCGCTGAGGCTTACTGTAAGCATCAAGGATTATCACATTTCATAAATGAAGGCACCCGAAAAAGAAAAAAAACTTACTTTGTATTAATGCTTATTGGTGTTATCGTTTTTATCTAACGAAACTGAGTTCGATGTGTTGTAGACATTGCCCATTGATACAATGTGAGGCAGGGGCATCTTGGAGAAACCGTTTGGGTATTTTGCTTTATTTAAACGTGCAAATCGTCATCAGTAATTCTTTGGCTGTACCAAAAGCAGAGTGCCAAGCAATGTCACTGGATGAAAACTGTTTAGAGTAATGCCAGAATCAATCAGTTGCTTAACTGATTGATGTCTGTTACATCTTTATACATGATGATGAAGGGATGTGATGAACGGGTGTGTAGCACAGATAGTGGAAAAAGGAAGGTCTTGGCGCCTAGGGTTCCTAGGCGCATGGAGTTGTATCGAACACTGCGTAGTGGAGATACCCATTCCTTTGCCCACAATCCCCTCAGTTCTCGGTGAATGACTACACGGCAAGAAATGGAAATCAAGCCCTGTTTGTTTGGACTTAACAGCCGAATATGCCTGTTATTTAGCAGAATTTTTCTTCTTTCTACTATGACTTATCACCTAAACGAACAGAGAATGTGGAAACTCACCTTGTCCACTGACAAAAGGCTCCCATGATGCACTCGCGGATACCAGAAGCGGTTCAATGTTGTTGGCTTGGCCACGACCAACAATGAGTTACGACACTTGACGCTATCATGGACCAAAAGATTAGGACACAAAACCCTAGATTACCCTTAGGCGTCAAGGGAACCTCTAAACTAGATCTCCTCATGTACTCCATTCGCCAACTGGTATATAAGGCTGAGTAAATCGGCTCTAGAAGTAAGGCTTAGATGCCCAAACCAAGACAGATCCTTTATGTCTTGAGTGCTAAATCACTAAATTCACACATATTGCCTCATCGATCGGATCATTAATCACCGCCACAGGATCAAACCCATGACAGTACCTATGGATTATACCCAATTAAGGAGTTTCTTCTTAAATTATACTTTCATTTTAACAAACTCCGCTAATTTAAGCATGGACACCATATAGAATGCTTTATTTACATATTTTAGAAGTCATAATATTGTATATTCCATGTCAGGACGAAGAAAGTTATTAAGATGTATATATGAAATACTAAATTTAATTTAAGAGGATTATAATAACTGCAAGATTAAAATATAAGATCAATTTGGGCCATCAACAGGTAGGACTATATATCGAGCTAGCTCGGCTTGTTATAGCATGGCTCACTCATTAATGTATTGGCTCATTTTAAAAACGAGTCAGCAGACTAGCTCAGCTCACTAGCCAGTTCGAGTTAGCTCATTCTGCTCACGAGCTAAAGCACAAAATACTGTACATGACCATGATACATCACTTGCATATTTATAGAATGAAATAAACAATATGCATATAAATTTAACGATGGTGAATATAATCCATTTATTGATCCACTAACGAACTAGAGTTTTTGTGCAGCCATCACGACCATGAGTCCATGACCATGATACCGTCAAACTCATACACATCTTACAACATCATCCATTGAACGGTTCCAATTCATCCACAATTTTCTAGAATGGAGAAAAATAAAATGAGCAACAACTAGACCGAGAAAATAAACAACAGCAAGTCAGTAGCAGGCTTGCTGTTACACGGTTACAGTAGCAGTATACCAATGGACACACCAAAAGATTATCATAGCAAGTCCAACAGGTCCCTGGTTCTCTTCTCCATTCTTGTAGCCCGTTACCTGTATGTGAACAACACATAAAGTGAGAACAATATGATATGCCAAATAATTCATTTTACTGTAGAAAATAAACAGCTGTAGATAAGAACATCGCTTAGGATAATATATCTGGTTACAGTTTATTTGACAAAGGGTTCCAGCTTTTCAAATTGGAAGTTCATAATTTAAACTGAGTCTTAAAAATTAAATATTTGTGTTGAGTAGGTGCCTGTGATTTGATAGCCGCGTTGGGTACGTAGGCAATGCCATACTGCATTACTTCTAATGACGTCGGACCTCTTGCCTCAGAGCATTAACATATATGTATTTCTAGAAAAAAGATAAAATATCTATGTTGAACTAAGTCCTTACTTTACTTTTAATATATATATATATATATAATTCCTTTATATATATGTATATATATAATTATCCTATATATATATAATTTTCAAAAAATAAAAAATATGTAGTAATAGTCCTAACATAGGAGAAAGAAAACAGTGCTAATGCAAATGATTTGCTAGCTAATATGTCCTTGCTTTGAAATAATAATAGGAAAAACAATATAATGCATCATACCACTAAGAATCATTCAGTCCGTCATTAGAATCCTCCTTCACATCATATGGTGCATCCGACCACCAGCACCTGCATTCCAGCTGCTTGGATGTGGCAGCAGCTTCCCTAGCAAGGGCTTTCTCCTTCTCCATTTTTAGGAGACGCTCCTGTTTCTCCTTGAGGGCGACAAAAACCGATGTGTAGATGGACACCCCGTCCTGCCTGCCAGCCTTTTTGGAGGCTCTTACAGGTTGTTCTCCTTGGGAACGACTATGATGACTTGCTGCCACCTCTTCTCCCTGTGCATCCTCTTTTGGAACCTTGTGGCTCGCTATGACTCTTAAGACAGTGTAACAAATAGTTAGTGACAGACCTAGGATTCGAGCATAGGATATGTCATACAAAATTTTTTTCTTGTGCAATTCGGGAAAACTGTTTTTAATTTGGTACACAATATTCTATTTCGGTAAAACCACATGCAGTAATAAATCATAAGCCTAAAATTCAAAGATTAAGCTAAAAACTCTGACAAATTACGATATAGAAGTTCAAATGAAATATAAAATAATTTGAAATATAACAATTTTCTAATACTAATGTTGGGCGAACCACAAACCAATCTCTAATCACTGATCTGGCTAATCTCCATGATACACAACTAATGTTGGAGTGCATACTTTGTAAAGGGGACACAATACTCTACATAGTTATCGATTTTCATTCCATTTCATGGTGTATCTCACAGGACACAACAAGATGGGATGCAAAAAATGCAAAATAAAGGATGAAACATATTATTTATACCTATAATATTTAGAGGGGATAAAAAAGTGAAAAGATAAAAACAAAGGCACACAAGAGGGGATAAATATATAGAAAAACTAAAGGATGAAGTATATTATCTATAGTTAATTTTAAAGGGGACAAAAGAAATGGAAATTTAAAATAACATTTAACATAGCAATAGTGATAATGAAATGATGTCAAAGTGATATCACTTTTATTTGGGGGTTTTGGGGGCGGCGGCCACGACACGACAGTAGGTGGGCGACACAATGATAGGGGCGCCGCCCACTGAGGCGGTGGGCGAAGACGGTTGTGTAACACCTGGCCCAGGGCTTAATAGGATTAATAGGAGACTCATACCAACAAGTTGCAACTTCTTTTCCGGAAGCACATCTCTAAAGAACTCTAAAGTTAAGCGTGCTTGGCCTGGAGAAATTTAGGGATGGGTGACCGACCGGGAAGTAGTTCCTGGGTGCGCGCGAGTGAGGACAAAGTGTGTAGAAGTAGTTCCTGGGTGCGCGCGAGTGAGGACAAAGTGTGTAGAAAAGACTAGTGTTGGTCTGTGGGGACTGACTATATCCTAAAAAAGCTGCCAGATGTAAGTGGACCCGACCTCGTGGAGGCGGGACGTTACAGAATGGTATCAGAGCCGACTCTCGCGGTTTCACGGGCGCGTGTGTCGCAGTTGTGCAGGCATGGTGTCCATGGCTGGTGTGGACCCGGAGTGGTCGCACAGCATGGCATATGCGCTGGCACTGGATGCACGGACGTGGCCAAGAGGAGACGTTCCTGGCTTGGGGTTGATCGACGAGGACGTCGATCTCTTAAGGGGGTGAGGATGTAACACCTGGCCCAGGGCTTAATAGGATTAATAGGAGACTCATACCAACAAGTTGCAACTTCTTTTCCGGAAGCACATCTCTAAAGAACTCTAAAGTTAAGCGTGCTTGGCCTGGAGAAATTTAGGGATGGGTGACCGACCGGGAAGTAGTTCCTGGGTGCGCGCGAGTGAGGACAAAGTGCGACCGGGAAGTAGTTCCTGGGTGCGCGCGAGTGAGGACAAAGTGTGCAGAAAAGACTAGTGTTGGTCTGTGGGGACGGACTATATCCTAAAAAAGCTGCCAGATGTAAGCGGACCCGACCTCGTGGAGGCGGGACGTTACAGGTTGGGCAGGGGTAGCTGTGAGGGCATTGTGGCAGAGCTCTGGTTGGGCAGGGGTAGCTGTGAGGGCATTGTGGCAGAGCTCAGCGGTGCCCTTCCCTAGGATTTGGGTGGGCAGGATCAAGGGACAAAGGATAAGGACGATGCCAGCACGCCGCCCTATGGTTAGTCAAGGGTAGGGTCGAGGGGCGCAGGAGGTGGGCAGCGTGGACGGTGGTGAGGCAGCATCTGGTTGGGGTGGCAGGGGAGGAGGCGTGGGTGGGGTACTAGGGTAGGCAGGGTGACGCGACGCGCTTGACTGACCATGGCATATCGGCCTCCATGGTATATAAGCTATAGCAGGCTAAAACAACAAAATTCAACCTGAGTACAAATAATAGCAGGACATTTGGTACCTTGCTCCGAGGACGTCTTTTGAAACCTCATGATCCACTTCTTTCCCATATGACATCTTGATGCTGCTAAGACCATGACTAGTTGGCTGTGTGAGCCTACACCCACTGATGCCAGAGGCATGCCGTCCACGTGCCTCGACGTCGGTGGCCTTGAGTTGCAGTGTATGGATCTCGGCCCGTAGTCCCATCTCCATCTTGGCAGCCCGGTGGATCTGAGCCTTCGCCATAAGGGCGCTATACTCATGTGCCTTGATCTCGCCCTTTAGCTTGTCCACGTGCTCGTTGCTCATGTGGATAAGGGCCTCAGCCTCATTGAGCCTGCGTTCGCGTGCGGCGAAGACAAGTGCCGCGTCGGCAAAGTCAGATGTGCGACGAGAGTGATTCAGGTGGGCGGTGAGTTCCATGGCTGTCATAGCCTCAAACTCAGGGTTGAGCTGGGGAGTGATGATAGTGTTGTCTGCCGGTGGAGCTTCGGTGCAGGCTCGATAGCTACCTTGGTCATGGGATCCGCAACCATGGGATTCAGAACCAGAGGCCATGCTTCGCTTAGGTCTTGAGGGGATCGACACGACAAGATGGCAGCAAGGACTAGAACCTAGCAAACCTTTAGAGATGGAGGTGGCACCGGTGAGTACTAGCTATACTATGGAATGAGGAATGGGGGCAACTATTTATGACTCACGCGCCTGGTTAGATCGGAGGTTCAAAATGGAAGGTTGGTGGCTACGGCCGGTATGGTTGGTGATACGGCTTGGAAATCAGATTTATTTGGGCAGGGCAGCCAGAGAAGTGTGAGCCTGTGAGAAATGGAAAGCGGAAAACCAAAGAGGTCTGCTATTGTTGTTGTACTAGCTGTAGTGATGTTAGTGGTTTTCCATGTGCATGGTGTTGTAGGGCAAACCTTCCTTTCGTGCATGTGAACCAGGTAGGGGTGGAGCCCATGAGGGAGGGGTGTGCATTATGCTCTTTTTTCAACCATTTTGCTTGTCTACTACATGGACAACCTAGACCCATAGTGCCGATGAGCTGTCTGACGCATAGTGCTTTGCGCCTCTGCTGTAGCCACGAATAGCTAGCCATTAATTGGAAACCAATGTGCTAGCATAGATTCATATACTTAAAAAGGCAACAAATAAATGTAGAAGACCAAAACATGTTAGCTAGTGTACAGGTGGTGCTTATGAGCTGTAAGTAATTAGAATCCAATGTGCTGGCTATAGGTTCATAGATGAAAAAGGCAGCAAACACTACACTAGATCTGATAATCATTCTTGGGTTGGAAGCCCCCATTATTTCTAGAATCCGTGTCAGCAGAGATTAATCAGCGGTGATAGGGTAGTCTATCGCTGCTAGGTAGGCAATCTAGTAGTGATAATAGGCACAACACTGTTAGGTCAGATAATAAACCGATAGTGATATTCATGACTATCACAACTAGATTGGATCATCAACCGTCAGTGATATGGTGAGTGTCACCGCTGGTTTAGGCCATGCGTGATAATAGCACCTATGACACCACTACAGAATTAGTGCACATTGTGCTCTTTTTCAACCATTTTGCTTGTCTACTACATGGGCAACCTAGAACCATAGTGCCGGTGAGCTGTCTGACGCGCAGCGCTTTGCACCTCTGCTGTAGCCATAGATAGCTAGCCATTAATTGGAAACCAATGTGCTAGCGTAGATTCATATACTAAAAAAGCAACAAATAAATGTAGAAGACCAAAACATGTTAGCTAGTGTATAGGTGGTTGAAGGGTTGAGATGGCGGACTAGAGGGGGGTGAATAGTCCTTTCTAAAACTTTAACACTCCGGCTAACCGAAACAAGTGCGGAATTAAAACTATTGGTCTAGCCAAGACTACACCACTCTATCTAAGTTCTCTAGCACCTTTAAAAGATCCTAAACAAACAAACAAGGTGCTACCTTAGCAAGAGCTTGTCTAACCAATTCTAGGTGCAAGGTCACACAAACCTATGCCACTAGTACTTTACAAACCGAGGAGCTCCTACACAACTAGTAAGCAAAAGCACAAAGCTCCTAAGCTCACTAGCAATGCTCAATAACAAGGCAACCAATGCCAAATTAGAGAGCGCAAATTACTTAGCTACACAAACTAAGCAATTTGACTAACATGGTTACACAAACCAAATTAGCCACGCAAGAGGACTACTTCTAGCTACACAAGCAAGAAGGTAACTAGCAAGCTACACAAGCTAACTAATTACAAGAGCAACTACACAAGCACAAATATATGAATGTAAATACAAGCTTGTGTTAGGGACTTGCAAACTAACGGGAAGAACAAAGTTGACACGATGATTTTCTCCCGAGGTTCACTTGGTTGCCACCAAGCTACGTTCTCATTGTGTCGACCAACACTTGGTGGTTCGGCGGCTAAGAGGTGTTACACGAACCTTGTCCCCACTAGGACACCGCAAGAACCTACCCACAAGTGAGATAACTCAATGACACACACGATCTGATAGAGTTGCTCTTCACGATCCCCGCGGGGTGAGCACCGTACCCCACACAATCTCTTATCTGGAGCACCACACAATCTCCTTGCGTGCTTCAACGGAGTCACAAGCCACCAAGCCTTCTAGGAGGTGGCAACCTCCAAGAGTAACAAGCACCACCGGCTTGCAACATGAACACCTAGTGCCACTCGATGCAATCTCTCAATGCAACACACTAGAATCGCTCACTCACACAATCGTATGATCACTATCAAGCATATGTGAGCTAGAGGCTTCACTAGCACTCCCCAAGCATGGACACTAAGTCCCAAGGGTGCTCAACACTAGCCAAGGCCGACCACCACTTCTATTTATAGCCCCAAGGGCTAAACTAGCCGTTGCCCTTTCACTGGGCAAAAGTCGTGCACACCGGACGCGTCCTAGTTCACACCGGACGCATCGGTATCTGCCAGGTCAGCGTCCGGTGCTCTCGACCGTTTGAAAAATGACCGTTGCCGCCAACGTGTGTCCTCCTGATACCATAGCACCGGACTCACAACTTGGTCACACTGGACGTGTCCGGTCCATACCGGATGCGTGCGCAGAGAGCTGTGCAAAGTGACAGCAACACCGGACGCACATCATCGGATGCGTCCGGTGTAGCACCGATGCGTCCGGTCTATACCGGACGCATGCGCAGAGAGCTCTTCAAACTGAGTGAACACCAGACACACACACAACAGACGCGTCCGGTCTCACCGGACGCGCTACACTGGACGCTCAGGGTGTACTATTCCTGCATCTGGTGCTTCACAGAAAGCTGATTTTCACCGAAACGATCTTCAACTTCTTGCCTTGCTTCCATGTGCCAACACCAAAGTGTCACAACACTTGTGCATGTGTGTTAGCATTTTCACAAACATTTTCCCAAGGGAGTTAGCCTCTCAACTTGCCACGCCACTCGATCCTAACACGTATGCAAAGTTAGATCACTCAAGTGGCACTAGATGACCGATATGTAAACAAGTTTGCCCCTCTTGATAGTATGGCCATCTATCCTAAATCTGGTCATAATCTTCTCTACACACCTATGACCGGTGAAATGGAAATGCCCTAGGTTATACCTTTGCCTTGCACATTCCACTCCATCTCCTCCGAGGTTGATGCAACACATGCATCAACCAATCACCAAATGATATGATCCACTTCATATCATCACGTGACCGTATTGGTTCATCGATCTTGACCTCACTTTCTCTTCACCATTGCCTCGGTCCATCGGCGCCAAGTCTTGCTCAAGCTTCACCGTCACACGTGGTCCCTTGCTTCAAAGCCTCCGACTTGCCCTTCACTCTTGCAACCAGTCCATCGAGCCAAGCCTCATCTTGATCTTCTCCACCTTGGTCACATGACTCTATGTCATGTCTCATATGCAATGAGCTCCTCCATCATCACATAATTACCTATGGACTAATCTCCTGTGTATCTGACATAAACACTATTAGTCCACCTAAGTTGTCACTCAATTACCAAAACCAAACAAGGACCTTTCAATCTCCCCCTTTTTGGTAATTGATGACAACTCTACAAAGATATGGAAATTAAGCTTTTTCAAGCTAGCACTTCACACAAGTGTAAATTGCTAACTTAGTTTGGATTTTATGCTACTTATCCAACATTTAAGCTCTATGTCAAGATTTGTATAAGCACCATAAAACCCTACTAAGTGCTATGGTGTATAGAATAAACCTTTGTAGCTCGATACCAAATTTGATATCATTTGAAGCATTCAATGTACACCATCCTTAGCACCATGAGTAGCTAGACAAAAAAACACTAGAAACCCTGTGAGATCAACATTATAAGCAAGGGTCTAGTTCTTACTTGAAAAACACAAGTCTAGCTACCAACCTATGTAAGCTAGCTATCATATCATCAATCAAGTTCTATAACTAGCATACACCACACAAGCATGCATATTGTATTTAAAAACTTATGCAATGCAAGCAAGCACATGAATATGCATAAATCAAATGCAAACAATCAATGTTCATGAGCTTGCTCCCCCTACTTGTGCGCTTCTCATGTTCAAGAATTTTGATCCATCTTTTTCTTCAATGTTGCTCCCTCTTGGTCCCCCTCTTGGTCCATGTCCATGTTCAAACCAACTTTCCATCTTTTGTTGTCTAACATCCCCCATGATCATATCTTTGTTCCAATTTCTCCCTCTTTGTCATCAATTTCCATAAAAGGTATGTGATACCAATTAAATCACTTGATACCAATTTGAAAAAGTGTGCATCTCATTGTGACAAAGGATCACATATGGGGTAGATGGTTGAGACTTGAATCTTGCATTTTTGATGGACATAACCATATGTGTTGGAATGACACTACTTGTATTGCTCTTGAGATACCACATAGGATCTTTGACCTTGATACCTTTTGGTGGGGCACCTCCCCCTATGTTATAGCATGGGTCATTCACTTATCAATCATGTTGGTGAGGGAACTTTCTTTGCTTGATGATCACTTAAAGTTGAGGATCACTTGTGGAACCACCTTCTTGTATGATAGATACCATATGTATAATGTGATATCATTTGAAATATCTTGACCGATACCATATGGGATTCTTCTACTAATTAAGGTCTTCTAGTATGGATTCACTTGTTTGCTATCTTGAACATTTGCTATCATTATCATGAGTACCATTTGTTGGATACCAATTGAAGAAACATTTAATTCTAGATATCCACTTGCATTGTTATCTTATTCTTGTACTCTAATCACTATGAGCTTCTAATTGTAGACTTGAACTATGTTGATTTGCCTAAGCTTCCAAGTCCGGTTTGAACCAAAGACAAGCTTTTTCACACCTCACATTAAGGGTTATCTTGCCAATGTTGTACTTGTCACTTGTTAACAATCCAAAATAGATCAAGTACTTGGGTTCACTAGCTCATGAACAAACTCATATACATACCACTAGATCAACTAATCATTCAAGCAATATTGGTAGGTTATTTCCAAAGGATGAATTTCTTCTTCCTTTGGTGTACCTATGAATAGCTCAGGATTTGGGATGACATCTAAAGGGTTAGATGGAATTGAAAAATATTTAGATGTCAAAACTTTTTCTTGCTTGGGGGATGGAATGACCTTTTCTTCATGGGAGTCGCCATGGACATCAGTGTAGGGATAGTTTTCTAAGATCCTATCAAGGATAGCTCTCCCTTCACTACTAGAAAATGTAAGAAGGCTCCTCCAGAAGCAATGTCAAGGAATTGGGCAGATTCCTTACTAAGACCACAATAGAAATGTTGCAACAACATGGGATTGGGTATAGAAAGGTCAGGGCTGGATATAGAAAGGTCTATCAAACAAGCCAAAGCACCACTAAGAGACTCCTCCTCTTTATGCTTGAAGGTTAGGGCTTATACTCTAAGATGCGTTACTCAGGAGATAGGGAAGAAGTTTAAACAAAACATGGAAAGGACTTCCCAATCTCCATTTACACTCTCTACAGTTCGAGTATACCACAGCTTGGCTATTCCCGTCAAAGAGAATGGAAATAGTTTCCACTTAAGGGTTTCATGTGACATGCCTGAAATATTCAATCATGAACACACTTGCTTGAAATCTCATAAATATGAATACAAATTTTCCTTTGCATTTCCTAAGAAGGTACACTCCTAAGCTTTATTGATAAAGCTCGCATGTAACTCGTAACTATCGACCACTATAGGCTGGGATGATAAAGGTGGTTCTAATCGCGAACTCCTAGGAGCTGTGAAGTGGAACATAGATAAATTCTCCATACAGAGAGGAATAGAAATCCTAATTCTAGTCTTCAGAAATCAGCTATTGTTCCCTAGTAACGGTGCCAGAAAAGCTTGTTGACACGTCGGGTGGCACATAGAATTAACCGCAAGTGCACAACTATCAGTTGTAGCTTTTCACCAAATGAGTATTCCTAGGGTTATCGAATCCACGAGGAACATGAAGTGATCTAAAGGTTAGAGAGAAGGATGACTATGGGGATAGAGGTATAGAGGCTAACTACTAGGGTTGATCCACTACCGTCACTGCCCTAAGGAATTATATATTCCTGACTTATGCACTATGAGTGTACGCGTCCTAAACTCACCCAAGAGGATTGATTAGGCACGATGCACAATGAGCTCTATGTTTTAAAAACTAGGCCCAATGTGGTGGAATACATAGGCAAACAGGGCTTTCACCACCTGCCGCTACCATAGCTATCCGGAGGCCTAGCCGTATTCAAGGGTAAGCTATAGCCTAAGTACCATGCTTAATCTATGCACTTACAACTCTAATTTGGATCCTAGAACTAGGGCACTCTAACCAAGCAATGAAACAAGCACACAAATAGGAATAAATAAGTACTTAGAGATAATAAAGGTTTATAGGATTACCAAAGAAGAAGCGTAGAGTAGAGGGAAGCAGAGGTCGTTGAGAAGCCCAGCTCCTCTCCTGACTTCTCCTCTTCTCTCTAACTCCTCTTCCAAGGGAGGCAACTAGCTAGCTACTCACTAATTCTAGTAGACTAACTACATGAGCCTACCTGCCTCCAAAGTGACCCGAGGGGGGTTAAATAGGCTGGAGGTGATGGGGGCGCCATGGAAGATGAATGGAGTGGAGGGTGCTAGGAAAGGTTGGTGGGTGCCATTGTGGAGTGGCGGGCGCCACTCTGAGGTGGTGGGCGCCGCACGGGAAGTGGCGGGCGCCACTCGATGCAGCCGCCTTTCGATCCTACGGCTCCTTCTTGCTCCTAGAGGCAGCTCCCCAAGTCGGTGGAGTAGTTTCACGTGTTGGAAATATTTTTTCACATGTTGGAAAGACCACAATCCATGTGACACCCTCATGCAGCCCTTAGATGAAACTGACATCAAAACAACGCACCAGATGGTTCCTCAGGGTAGTCACACGGATCGGTGATGTGTCCTAACTAGATGGAGGTGGCGGGCACCACCTAGGAGTGGCGGGCGCCAAGGTGGATGTGGCGGCCACCACATCACTTTGGCCATTAGTCTCCTCTTGTCCTCCACATTGCAGGTGTACAAAGTTTTGTGCGGTTCTGATGTCGTTTCCTTCAGTTGTAAGCTTGTCTTTGGATGATGATCATTACTACCGGACTTCCATATCATCCAATGCCATGAACCAAGCTTGCCATGGGTTCTCCATTGAGTAGAGAGGCCTTGGAGCAAGTTTGATGGCCATTGGACACATGTTCATGGCGGCCGCTATATATTCCTGGCGCCTGCCATGCCCAATGATAAGTTTTAGACACGTTCCATCTCACAATCTTCTAGAAGCCATAACTTTGTCATCCGGACTCCGAATTAAGTTAACCAAAACTCCATTTCATGTATCTCAACGATATATTTAACATGGCATAATCAAAATGAGAAATTTAAGATGTATTTTTACTATGTATATTGCCCTATTTCACCTGCGCACATATAATCATCACAAATTGTGGAAATCATTAGTAATAAACCCTATGACTATGTTTTGTGTCAGTTATATGACCAAAATAGCCATTGTTGATAGTATAAAATGAGGTGTTAGAGACCGTCAATAGTTGTTCTTCTATGCTTGTTGCCTCTCTCCACGGTTTTCTAGGTCTAGTGGTTTGATTGTTTTGCACTGTTTGTCGCTTTCGAGGTAGTTGCTTTGGGGTTAGCTAATCGGATTGGCACCTATTGGAGGAAGGGCATGCGGCTAGAAGGAGAACCTCATATGAGAATGACTACAAGTGCATTGAGGATCTTAGAAATGACACTCAATAGGTGCCACGTTCCACCCAATCTTGTAGAATCCTGCTAGACATGCTATAATATAGATGATAGTGCTTTACTTTTATGCAAATGAACTATGATAGGTTGCATGGTTGTTGACACTTGTTAACGCAATTACTATAAATAGACTTTTAAACCTATCCCTAGCAATAGCGCTAAAATTACTTTACATCACTTAAGCTAGGTTGTCATCCCCAACATGATGTATAAGTGCGGGTATTAAATGTATATGCTTTTCTAGATAATAAATAAATAAAGGATCCACAAGCACACAGATAATACCGATGTAGTATTTTAACTAGGGGTAATCCAGGTATCGTTGTTTATATTTTTACCACTGGAAAGGGACTGCATTGGATAATGAGCAATGAGCATTGCATGTAGTCATGGAGATCTTAACCATGTCTTTATCTATCTCTCATGTAGGGTAAGTGTCACATAAGATAAATAATAAGAATATGAATAATAAGTGATAGAAGATAAATGAGAGCACATAGCCAGATATGAATATGATAACCATCTCAATAGAGTACTCTAAGTCTATAACACTAGCATAGATTAGGTGATCTATAAGAATAAATCCTAAGTATTCTAACTATATTGTCAAAGCATACAATGATTAGTGCAATTACACCTAGCATACTTATGCATAGTGATATTACTAAGAAAGATCATGAACATAGTAATCACTTCCCTGTAATAATGGTACTCTACAATCCTTATAATCAGGAGGAAGACTACAGAGGACTTAACAGAACTGTCACTCCCACGATCTACCTCGCGATCCGGACTATAAGGGGTAACACTACAAGAATCCTGTTAATCTATGACAAAAAATTTCCGTCATGGATCACCAAAAAACCGTCACAATACAATATCTGTGATGGTTTCAGATATCGTCACGGATTGAGCGTCATGGATTAACCTCTGTGACGATTTTGACCAAACCGTCATAAATTGACAAAATCCGTGACGATCTCAAACCGTCACAGTTGAGCCCAAAGCCTAGTTAGCCCAGCCCAAGCCCAATACCTATGACGGTTCTAAACCGTCACAAATAAATTGCCACATCATCATCAGACTGCTTACGTGGATGATAACATGGATGCTTACATCACCAACTGGCCCATCTATTTTTTTAAGAAGAAATCCCAACATTCATTGAATGACAAATATGGTGAAATTTCATTATAGCATTCTGAATTATAGATTTACAACCATTTGGTCAAATATGTTTATATAAAAAGATTTACAAATTGATGATGAATCAATTTAAAAACTACACTAATTCAACAGCTAACATTGTCTATCCACCATGCTGCGATAAGCAAATAAGCAATGCAACCGCCTTGGTGAAATGATGTTCCTTGGTCAAGCACTTCTCCAATATTGTTTTATCCACCAATTCTCTTCCTAAAAACCAGAAAAAGAAACGTTCAATCAAATGGTGATTCAAAGAACTTAATAGATAGCACTGCAACGACAAGATAATGTAACACTACTAATTGTTGAATTATAGATTAGAACACAAAAACTATTAATTCCTGTAAGAAAAACTTATGCATCTACTCAATAGTCTGGCTGCTGTTTCATCAAAACAGGAATAAATGCAAGTAACACATACACAGAAGATATATTGCCATAGTCAGTGCACCTAGAGAAATACATGATTTGCCAAGGGAGCATAGCTTTGAATTACGGTGGCAAAAAGAGAAATAACAGGTCAACCAGCAAACTTAGAGTTTTCTGAAATCTCAATTACCACACTTGTTTTTTGTGTGCCTGCTGAAAAATAAATGCTACTGTTACTACATACTATACTATCGAAAATGTCCAGCATGCTTTAAAATTATTAAACTTCTTGTTTAGCAAACAGGAGGTTAGAACCTATAATACTCACTCAAAACTCACTAGTTAGATAGAACAGTGATTGAAAGCATAGTGACTGCCTCAAACTAGTGCTGAAACCTATTCCAAATGGCCTGTAGTTGCACAATAGATAGCAGTCATCGTCAGATTTATTTGTCATACATATATGATGCTTAAATCCCTACAGAAAGTGTAGATGGAAAAATAGAGGGCTACAAGCAGGAAATAGTAGTACACTTGCCATCCATTTATTACAAGTACAAGTGACATCACAACAGTAGGAGCTAACTAACCATGCTAACTAGAAGCAGCTCCCTGACTACCTATGGTCGAATTAATAAGCAGTTGTAGTATACTGAACTTCCAAAGATTAATTTAACTAGGAGCAGTACACTGAACTACATCTTTAATCTTGACTTTGGCCGATGGCTATATGCATCCAGAATACAAGAGACCACCAGCAAATGTATAGTTTAATGGTGAACTACAGAATTAAGTATATTAAAATCTACACTACTGCATTACATGCAGAACATATCACTGTAAATAGCACAAAAAACAAAGAGAATGCCTGTTGATGTGTTAATGTAAGGTAAAGGCAATTAGGGAACGATGTGGGACATTACACTAAAATGAGCAGTAGAAGATTGACTGTTCTATTTCCAGAATAGTAAACCTATTGTTGCCACTGAAGAAAACTAGTAGCTGTCCATCTGCTCCTTGAAGCTGTGGTTGCTGAATTACAGTGAGAAAAACAACCAGGCAAAAGCATGAGGTGTTGTTGTACTAGTGAATAAAAACATGTAGTCTTCAAAATTCATCAAAAGTGAACTAAAACAAAACCAGCTGAACTGAAATATATTATTTTTAACTTGGGCTATGAGAATGTTATCACTTTGATCAAGCAAAATTGATTTCAGTTCGAACAACACATATTAGTTGTAAGCCGAAGAAAGGTGGAGATATTTAGAAAACAGGTTGAAAGAGCCTAAAATTATTATTCATAACACTATGATAATGCACAGTTTCTTGGGTGTTAGATAACCTGGGACAAAATATCACCACAATAGTATAGCTAATCATCTATTGAACACTTCATTGAAAAATATATACAAGAATAACATGTATAACTTTAGTATCGAGTATGATTTTTAGAGTGTTCTCCGAGCTTGTCAAATTTATGTTTTTATTGATGCTGAACTGAATTCATATTCAAAAATACAGAATCATGTTGCTGTTGCCGGTTAACAGATGCAAAGCCAACACCATTGAACTGCTGCTAATTCAGAAGAAATTCAAAACCTGAAAAATTCAGAACTGCAGAAATTCAGAACCCTAACGCATCATTTCAGGACATCAGTGAATGGGTTATGCAATTTATACTCTGAATAGGATGAATTTATGTTAGCATCTATTGGAAATTACTAACCTCTGGTCTCCCAAAAACAAAGACCTGAGAAGACCTCTGCCAAATCTAACCATAGAGAAGGCCGTCATCGCCAGCATCCTGGCAGAGCTTGTCACGCCAGAGCTACACGCCACCATGCCTCTGCATCTGCCGGAGCAGCATGCTGCTAGGCAGGGCAGCGTCCGCCCAGAGTTGCACGCCTCCAAGCCGTTGCATCTACCCGGAGCAGCACTACCAGGCCGCCTCTGCCCAAATCTCGGAGTCACGCGCCACCAGGCCACATCTACCGCCGCGCCACCATGCCGCATCTACGGGAGCCGCCTGCTCTAGGCCGCGTCCGCTAGTGTGGCGTGGGATGTGCGTGGCACCTGCTGGAAGGGAGGGAACTGGGAGAGTGTGGGTGCGGGTGGCGGCTGGTGGAGGGAGGGGGGCAGCTGCGGTGGGTAGGATTAGGTTTTGGGTCTCTTACTATATACGTGAGCTGTTAGCGGGCTTTGGGTTGGATATCCAAAACGCTATCTCCTGTGTTGTAATTGATAGTGTACAATTGGTGACGTTCTCAAAATCCATCACCAAGAAACCGTCACAGATTAACACATTTCTTGTAGTGTAATCATAGATAAATACGGTCTAGGCACCTCGCCTACACAATATCTACCACTCACCTATTGGCCCAATGAGCAAGCACTATACGATCCTATGCATAAACATAATTCTAATCTAACTATGCTAAATATATAATCAAAGTAGACTAATAACAATATAATTGAGAACATAAGCAAATAGAATAATGTCCATTTTGATATAATCAAATAGATCAAAGTCATATTCATAGTAGCAAGAACTAATATGAATATCACAAAGAAGAATAAGAAATTACTAAGAACAAAGATAGATCTAGACTCCAAGCTAGGCTTGACTCCTTCTAGATCTATTCCTATGTAGCCATGCTATAAAACTATGGAGTTCTAATTGAGATGGTGGCTCTAGGCTTCTCTAAATTCTCTCTATCTGAATTTCTCAGAGAATAATGAATTTCTCCCTCTCTCTCACCTCTAGGGGGACAGGCTTGTATTTATAGCCTTTTAGGAAGCACCATAGCCCTCGGATCAAACCGACCTTGACAGATGGCCAAGATTACTCCTCAAAGGCGGTGGAGGCAGGATCCGCGAGGTTGCAGCTAATTGGCTGTAGGGCTGGGTGGCCGCCCCTACCCTATGGGCGCCCGCCCTTAGCTCTCTGCCAAGTGGGCCCCACTTTGCAAGGTTGCCTTCTTGTATCTTCTAGAGTATTATTGAGTTACCGATGTGGTCTTGTCTCTATGTAAATCTGATATGTGGACCTCCTTTTGTTCTTACTCTGATAACCCTCTACAGAAATAGACAATTACCAAAACTCGTAGAATTCCGTTAGTGTAAACCCCTATAGTTAGATGATATTTTGGTTTAAGTTCTTTCTCATGTTAGTTTGATGGTTAAAAAGAGGACTTATCTATCATCGACAAACTCCCCCAAGTTTACCTTTTGCTCGTCCCTGAGCAAAGATAGACTCAGTGATGGATCAGGAGTTGCTACAATGCTTTCACACATCACAAGTACACATGCGTTCAAATAAGGACTCTCCTCCAAATTAGAGTGAACCATTCTGACTCAAGACTCGTCCATATTACCTTTTACCATGGGGCTTATAGCCTTAGGTCTTGAGTAGTTGAAAGACAGAATGGTTAAGTCGAACACTATATTTCTCACTCTTTGATCAACTACTATTCTAGAGGTTTTGCAAGATTTTCAAATAAAACTCAGAGTTTCCTTGTATGATCCTTTCAAACCTCAAATCACATGTTCACGCCATGTTACGCAGACCCAACAGTGAACAATGTTGACCCCGCATCCGGTCGCTTGCGTCTGACAATCCTCAAAAGTGACAGGACATGGTGAAGGGTCGAGATAGCGGACTAGAGGGGGGTGAATAGTCCTTTCTAAAACTTATTACGCCGGCTAACCGAAACAAATGCGGAATTAAAAACTATCGGTCTAGCAAAGACTACACCCCTCTATCTAAGTTCTCTAGCACCTTGAAAAGATCCTAAACAAGCAAGCAAGGTGCTACCTTAGCAAGAGCTCACCTAACCAAATCTAGAAGCAAGGTCACACAAACCTATGCAACTAGTACTTTGCAAACCGGGGGAGCTCCTACACAACTAGTGAGGCAAAGCGCACAAAGCTTAAGCTCACTAGCAAGCTCAATAACAAGGCAACTAAAGCCAAATTAGAGAGCGCAACTTACTTAGCTACACAAACTAAGCAATGTGACTAACAAGGTTACACAAACCAAATTAGTCACGCAAGGGAACTACTTCTAGCTACACGAGCAAGAAGGTAACTAGCAAGCTACACAAGCTAACTAATTACAAGAGCAACTACACAAGCACTAGTATATGAATGTAAGAACAAGCTTGTGTTAGGGACTTGCAAACCAACGGGAAGAACAATGTTGACACGATGATTTTCTCCTGAGGTTCACTTGGTTGCCACCAAGCTACGTCCCCGTTGAGACAAGCTCCAAGGTTGCCGCCGGTCCTCTTGCTAGTGGTGACCCACAAGTCACACTCTCCCACGTGGAGTGCTTACCACAAGCTCTAGCACTTGACCCGGCCGGACCACTTGTCGCTCTTCACGTCTCGCTCAACTAGAGTTGCTCTTCGCGATCCCCGCAGGGTGAGCACCGTACCCCTCACAATCTCTTCTCTGGAGCACCGCACAATCTCCTTGCGTGCTTCGACGGAGTCACAAGCCACCAAGCCGTCTAGGAGGTGGCAACCTCCAAGAGTAACAAGCACCACCGGCTTGTAACACGAACACCTAGTGCCACTCGATGCAATCTCTCAATGCAACGCACTAGAATCGCTCACTCACACAATCGGATGAACACTATCAAGCATATGTGAGTTAGAGGCTTCACTAGCACTCCCCAAGCATGGACACTAAGTCCCAAGGGTTCTCCACACCAGCCAAGGCCGGCCACCACTTCTATTTATAGCCCCAAGGGCTAAACTAGCCGTTGCCCCTTCACTGGGCAAAACACGTGGGCACCGGACACTCACAGGGAGCCACCGGACGCTCAGCTCCCAGCGTCCGGTGCTCAGCGTCAGCCACGTGTCACTAGCCGTTTGAACTCGACCGTTGCCGCCAACGGCTACCACGCGCTTGCGCCTGACACAGCACCACCGGACGCTCAACTAGTCCACACCGGACGCGTCCGGTGCTCACCGGACTCATGTGCACAGAGCTCCGCGAACTCGCACGGTCACCGGACGCAAGCCACCGGACGCACCCTGAGCGTCCGGTGCTTCACCTGTCAGAAACTCCTCGCGCGCACTTGCTGACGTCACGCACCACCGGACGCTTGAACAGTAACCGCCCAGCGTCTGGTGCGCTCTGTACACCTGAGCCACAGACTGACACCACACCGGACGCTCTTGACCAGCGTCCGGTGCTGCCACCACCAGCGTCCGCTCCCGCGACTTCTCCAAACTTCCCACCGGCGCAATAGAAAATATGCTCTTAATTTTCTCAAAAGCGCCAACACCACCAAGTGTTCACCACCTTGTGCAAGTGTGTTAGCTTTTTCACAAACTTTTTCCCAAAGGAGTTAGCCTCTCAACTTGCCACGCCACTCGATCCTAAGACGTATGCAAAGTTAGATCGCTCAAGTGGCACTAGATGATCGATATGCAAATAAGTTTGCCCCTCTTGATAGTACGGCCATCTATCCTAAATCCGATCATAAACTTCTCTACACACCTATGACCAGTGAAATAGAAAAGCCCTAGGTTATACCTTTGCCTTGCGCTTTCCATTCCATCTCATCCAATATTGATGCAACACATGCACCAACCAATCACCAAATGATATGATCCACTTCATATCATCACGTGACCGTATTGGTTCATCGATCTTGACCTCACTTGCTCTTCACCGTTGCCTCGGTCCATCGGCGCCAAGTCTTGCTCAAGCTTCACCGTCACACGCGGTCCCTCGCTTCAAAGCCTCCGACTTGTCCTTCACTCTTGCAACCGGTCCATCAAGCCAAGCCTCATCTTGATCTTCTCCACCTTGGTCACATGACTCCATGTCATGTCTCATATGCAATGAGCTCCTCCATCATCACATCATCACCTGTGGACTAATCTCCTGTGTATCTCACATAAACACTATTAGTCCACCTAAGTTGTCACTCAATTACCAAAACCAAACAAGGACCTTTCACATGGAGGTCCCTACGTTCGGTGCTCAACCTTGAGAAAACTTGCTAGACAGAACTCACCCAACGCAACCTCTACGTCTAGTGCTCTTGGCACTAGCGTCTGGTGAGTGTTTCACTCTATGACTTCACCATCTTTTCAAATCCACCTCTAGCATAGTGGAAAATGGACATTTTATTTTCACAAAAATGCCGAATCCCACCGAGCTTGTGTGCACGTGTTAGCATTTTTACAATCATTTTCTTCAAAGGAGTTAAGTTAGCTCACTAGCTTCTAAATATATGCACATGAACAAAGTCACCTAGTGGCACTTGATAGACCTCTTAGCCAAAGAATTCCCCTCTTTATAGTATGGCTATCTATCCTAAGTGTGATCACACCCTCTATGGTGTCTCGATCACCAAAACAAAAACCCTAAGCAATATTGTTTCCTTGATCTTCATAGGGTTTTGTTTTTCTCTTTGTTCTTTCCATGTTGAGCACTTGATCATCTTGTGGTCATCACCACCATCACCATGATCCTCTAGCTCCACTACTTGGCATGGGACTTATCATTTCATTTCTACACACTTAGCACAATGATTACTCCCTAGGTTTCATTAATTGTCCAAAACCAAACTAGGGATTTTAGTCTTCTAGGTCTGCTATAGGCCTTAGTGCACAACTTGTCTGAGAGAATGGAGTGCCTCTCTGCAAGGGAAGAGATGCAGGGAGTTCACAATGACATAATAGTCAATCCTCAGAACATCTCATAGCTTCTTTCCCATGAGAACCTTGCCACTCACATCTATCATCACTTCCCATCGGTGAACTTAGGTATTTTCAATCCCATCCATTCTCCTAGGTTTGGGGCTCCTTGACTAAGGGTCATGTTCTGGATTACTTATTATAATTAATCCAATCTTGTCCTTGTCACAGGTGTGGTCCTAATGTTTCCCAGGCATCCTTCCCTCAGGGCTATGCTTTCTCTAACCTATCCACATATGTTGTCACCATCATTGCCATATTCTCCATAGTAGTAGCACTTCTCGACGCCGCCATCATAGTGGTAGAAGTTCTAGTCCTCTCACTGTCTCTATTTGAGGATTAGGAAACTAGACTTGGACAATTTGCTAGTTCTCCATTATTCTAGGCATGGTATTAGTATTGATGAACTAAGGGATTGATCTGAACATGAAGCCACCCATCAAGGTGGTTGATTTGTCTCATTGGTCACAGTCGATCAGCTGAGAACTTGTTGGACATTGCAAGTCATGCTCGTAGACCATTAGTGTGAGCTTCTCATTCCTTGTGTGATATGGATGGCTACTAAGTTCATGCACTTCTGATTCTATTGTCCATTCAGAGCCTAATTTACCTCGATCGTACTATTTATCTTTGATCACTCAGTGAACTACCCCTTCTCTTGTGGGTACTTTAGGTGTAGGTATACTTCTCTCAATCCATTCCCCTACAATCCTAGGATCTTACTTCTGTGTCTTGGGCTTCTTCCAGCTACTCTTGATTAGGGTTTGTAAGGATCATTGATAAGCCTAGAGGGAGGGTGAATAGGTGTATCTAAAAAATTTAACCCCACTTCCTTGTGGTAAGATGAAGTAGTCAAAGTGATTCCTTGGCCTTAGAGCACCACCAATTTGTAGATCAAGACCAAAACCTAAGAAATACCTTGAGGGAGAGAGAGAGACAACAAAGAACAAGTAATCACAACAATAATAAGCACATGAGACACAAGGATTTATCCTGAGGTTTGGCTAGCCACTAAGGCTTGCGTATGTCCTCATTGTTGAGGTGATCACTAAGGTTGGAGTCTCTTTCACCTCCTTGCCTCTCTCAAGCACCCTCAAAGGTAAACTAGAAGATCAAGGGTAATACAAACTTACCAAGGTTCTCCCACAGATCAAGAGCTCTTGGGTGATGCCTAGCTAGCTAGGGTTCCATGAACCCAAGAGTAATAGACGCAAATTTGACTGGCTTGACGAAGAAATTAAGTGATCAAGATTTGAATCAATGTTTCTCTCACCAAATCCCTTCTCTCAACACAATCTCTTGCAAGATTTGAATCTAGGAGCAAAGAGGAGAAGAAGGGGGGAGTTTGAGAGCTAGAGAGCACTTTGCTGAAGGTTTTGGTCAAGTGAAATGAGTGAGTAATGGTTAGAAGAGAGGTGAGAGCTATTCATGCTAAGTAGAAATCTAACCATACAGATCGATGTTAGGACTTCCAACATAGATATCAAAACTTCTTTCATATACTAGAGACACTATTCATGCTAGGTTACTGTCTGCACGAAATCAGTTAATGCCAGAACTTATGGCTTAGGTCAGAACTTATGATTTGGGTCAAAACTTATGACGCGAGTCAAAACTTATGGCTTTGGTCAGAACTTATGACCTGAGTTAGAACTTATGACCCATGTGTGATGCCCTCACAACTGCACAACCATCTTGCTTGATGTCAGAACTTATGACTCAGGTCAGAACTTATGACTTGGGTCAGAACTTATGATGCGAGTCAAAATTTATGGCTTAGCTTGGAACTTATGACGTGAGTTAGAACTTATGACCCACGTGTTGGGAATATGCCCTAGAGGTAATCATAGAGATGATGATATTATGATTGTATCCATGACATATATTATGAGTTCAATGAATATCCATTATAAGCAAACTTGTATCGATTGACAATTATGTGACTTATTTGTGAAACTCTTTTACTTGTATTGTTATTCTAGAGTTGTCCCTAATCGTAGTTCATGTGAGGACACACATGAATATTAGATTAGCACATGTATTAGTTGATGACTATGTTTCATAAGTCATGGACATAGAGATGTCAAACTAATAATGTGGGCACATGTATGACATGGGGCTGGACAAACCCAACCTAAGATGTTCTTATTATCTCTTTATGCATCATGTATGTTATGTCCTTAGACCTGAGATTGTCGTATGTTCTCAAGATGTGAAATGACCTACTTAGGGACTATTAAATGTTACTTCGTAATACGGTAGTTATAAATGTAGTCTTCGGGTTTATCGGGAAACATGCTGTGAGACATAGATAATTAAGATGGAACTTGCCCCTCTCTATGTGAGAGAGATATCACTAGATCACTCAAGTGATTGGATCAACAAATGCATGGCCGTGCTTGGGTTAAGTGTTAACCCACGAGTTGAACCAAATATCGTGTGGCAAAGGAATACCATGTATGTGTTTGTAATGGTTCGTCTGATATGATCTTTGCATGCGTATAGGAGTTGTCACACCTTGCTAGAGGCCACTGTCAACTATTGGGCAAGTAGGAGTACTTGGCCCATGTCTATATGTATGTGAACCCATAGGGTCGCACGCTTAAGGGTCTGGAAGCTTAATTCGGGTTGGACCCAAATTAGACAGGGCTTAGGGTTTTCTAATTGGGCCTCCAACGCAGGGCTGATTGGAGGATGCCTATATAAGAGAGGGAGTGGGCACAACTAGGGTTAACTCATGCCATTAGGTAGCCACCACCACTCACCCACGCTCGTGCCTATTGCTCCTCATGGACCTAGCAGTCCGGAGGCACGACGCTTCTTCCCCGCATAGTGGGATACCTCGGAGGTGTTGCATCTAGGGCACAAGGACGAACCGCGTGAGAGGGATTGATATGGTGGACGACCACGCAACTGCACGGCACTGCTACTACATGCATGACTACACCAAGTCACCTCCGCTGCACCTACACGTCTAGTGGTAATCACGTGATCTATAACTAGCAGTTGATCCTATTTTATGAGGTCAAAATTTTTGTTTTCTAGCTAGCGTAGCGTCCTCATAATCCTTCACCATGTGCTATGTCCGCACAACCACACAACCATTTGGCTTGACACCAGAACTCATGACACACATTGGATTGCTGGTGCATGCACGCATAGAATACTTCATGTCAGAAGTTCTAACGATAGTATGCACACAACCCGCACAACCATCGAAACTTTTGAATTGTGCCATAATTTTAGATCCCATAAGTCCCCAAAAACATTTTTCATGGTCATGAAGTGCTAGAGTGTGTCTCTTATGATTTAGTTGTTATGCTTGAGCACTCTATCTTCCTCAGACCAACTAAATTTGCATCCCTCTTTATATTGCGGCATAGCCTAAACTCAATAGCAAAAAGATAAACTTTGAAGCTCCACTTTGAGTTCATCTCTACATCATTTTGTAGCTTGGCTTGTGCCATCTCACATCTCATGTATTGTCCTCATTCTTATCTTACCTGCTTGTCATCTCAATAAATCTCATTTGTCCTCTAATCGTGTGGTCATTGTCACCAAAACCCACAACTAGAGCTTGATTGCACTTACAAGGTCAACCATCCATGATGTCTCTAGGAGCATTCTAAGCTCTGTAGTGTTTGTGGCTGCCAGTGCCATGGTAGCCTCATCAGACTCTCATTAGGCGGTAGGTGTTGTCATACCTTGCCATTGCTATGCTCTAGGATGGACATCGCTTAGGTCTATTGGGGTGTGTTTACTTGACTCTTCAAACTTGGTTGGATCCACTATTGGGTGGGCATACTACACCATTGTGATCAAACATCAAAGCTTGCTTGGTATGTTGTTCCCTCATGCAGTCAGGTCACTGTCCATGTTGCTAGGATGTGATTTGGAAGATAGGGCCAAGATACACGTGAGATGTTGCCAACATCCTTTGTTGAGCCTTCGCGACAATGATAGGAACTTGATAAGGGACTCCAAAGGTCTATTCTAATGGCACTTGATATGACACACTTGACCTAGGTATGTTCTAACAAATTCTTACCATACCTCACTTAGGTAGACCTTACTATCAGACCTAGACCTATGACAACAGTAACCAACTTCCTATCATTTCCTTTCTAAAAAACTCTTTTTGATGTTGTGCAAATATGATTTTAGGGAAGGGAGGCTAGGTTTGACTAGGGACAAGAGTTATAACACTTAAGGTTCACCTACAACATAGAATAAGTTTTTAAAAAAGTCAAAGGTCAAAGTGCATATGGAGTGAGTTGAAATGATGCTTTGCATAAGGATTGTGGATGTGAGTCAGTCAACTGTTCTGATACCCATCCCTTGTGGGGATTCCCTGATGCGATGGTCCACCTAAACTGAGTGTCATCCACTTTACATGCTCAATTTCAGAAGACAACATCATGAGCCCCCTAGGAGCGCACGAAGCAACTTGTAACAACCCAAGTTTTCATGTAACAAAAAATGTGAGCTCTTTTAAAATTTGCCTACATGTGTGAAGCATGTAGTCCTTAGGTCAAATCTAAGTCACACCCACTAATAAATCTTTGCATTCATATAGGGATGTTTATACAAATGTTCCTGTGCCCATGAGTGGGTTTCATGTTTCATGTTTGTTGTACACAAATCCATACCAATTCCTTTGAATCCTTCATGGTTCCACCCATCTCTTTTGAATCATTCTTGAATCTCCTTTGGATTTCCTCCCAAAAATCCTAGAGTCATAAAAAGGAAAAAACAATTATTCCTTTTTCTCCTTGAATCCTTTTTTATTCCATCTCCCAAAACTCCTTTTGAATTCCCTGTTAAATCCTTAAGTCGGTAATTAGAAAACTCATTTCCCTTCTCTTGGTCCAAACCCCATCCTTTCCTCTCTATCCCTCTTTCACATAGCCCACTTCTTCTTCCCTCCTCTACTCTCTATGGCCCATCTCGTGCTACCCTAGCTCACCTCCCTCCACTTCTGGCCAAGCAGGCCAGCCTGCCTTGCCTTCTCTCATGCACAAGGCCTAGTAGCACGTGCTAGCCTAGCTTGCCCAAGTAGCTAGTGCCCCAGCCCCAAGCCCTAGGTGCACACCCTTCTAGGGCACCACTACCACCGCTCGGTGGTAGAAGCTGCACATGACCATGCCCCTAGATTGCAATGTTGCCTTGGTGTTCGTACTTCGCCCCCACCATCGATTGACGCATGTCATGACCATCACATAAACAACATAGATGCTAGGACGGCCTCTGAACCCTAGCCTACATGGCTATAAGAGTCATAGCTCTCTGTGCCCTTCTCCATTTTCCCTAGCATTGCTGCACTACTCTGCCTTCTCCCCTTCCTCACAGTAGCATCAAGCCCTCTAGTGCTCTATGTCGCCTAAAGCCAAGTAGCCAGCCATGGCCTCGCTCCTCTGTCCTCGACACCTCATACCTCCTCCTTCTTTGTTGCACCTCGTGCCATAGCTAGCCGCCTCCCTCAAGCTTCCTCCAGGCCACCGCCACTCCTTCCTCTTCCTCTCCTTCTTCCACTTCACCAATGTCGAGCTTGCCTTCCTTCCGTAGCTCCTCTACATGCCTGAAGCCACAACGTTGTTCAGTACCACCTACCGTGCCATGCCTCAGGCACTAACATATGTGACTTGTGATGTCATAGTCAGCCTCCATGCCCGCCTTGTCCCTACACCATAGCACTGGCTAAGGCCATGCCAAAGCTTATGATGTTGCTACCTCCACACCACGCCTCCTGCTCGCCAACCCATGGCTCCACCTTGCCATGCCGCACCAAGCCAGTGAGGCCACTCTACTACTGCACCACCTCACTGAACGCCTCTATGACCATGAACACTAGGCTAACACTCATCAAGTTGTTGCCTCATCATGTCGAGCTGGAGCTAGGGTCTGATTATATAACCTTGGGGGATCAATGTGAGCCTTTGGATCAAACCAACCTTGAAACACGGTGGAGATGCATCCTAGGAGACAGTGGAGGAAGGTTCTAGAAGAAGGAGGCAAGGTGGCTTGGGGGCAGGCCGGTCGACCCTAGAGTGGGACCGGCCAGTCCTACAACTCAGCCTTTCACAACTCGCTTTGCTCTAGTGTCTTTTTGATCCTTCTAGAGTCTTCTCTCATATTTTTCATAGAATAAGTTAGTTATTTTATTTAACAAATAGATCCTCCTTGATTGTTTTCTAAAATAATCCTACAAAAATAATAATTCACCAAAACTCATGGAAAATGTCAGTTTATATCCTAGACTTACATAGATTCATTATATTGTACCAATTCTCATATTTATATAATTAGAAAATGTTGGTATTATCCAACGTCAACACCGGTCCCAATCTCTCAAGTAGAGCTTCGCTGATTCTGGTTGTCCTATCTCTATGAACCATGGTGGGTTGTTTCAAGTGGGTTATTCAACCTTGCATTTGTAAGGTCATTGATCAGAGGATTCTTGAAGGCACACTTGTTATTTGTTGAGGTGACTAATAGGTATGTATTCATCAACTAGCCTATGAATCTTGGCATATGGAGAGTTTTGAGTTGCTCGTCTGTCTTTAGCTTCCCTCTCTAATTTTCTTTATTATACTCGACTAGATTGGTCTCATGTCTAGTCTAGGCTTATTTGCATTGCTAGGCATGGTGTCGGCATCCCTGTTTCAATTTTTCCTTCTTTCTCTAGCTTGTCTCTAGCTCTCAACTTTGCTGTCATCTCCCTGAGCATCAGGTGTTATATTAGACACAGATTCATTTGAAGACCTAACATTTGGTACTTCTAGAGGGATTAAAGGTGATTGGGAGTGATGATCCATGAACACTTCTCAAACATGGATCCCTCCATTGCTAGTGTCCATGCTTGTCCTATCAGAGCCATTGATGATTTCAGTGGAATCTTTGACATCATGGACTAAGCTTCCTTCTTGGTCAGGTAAATCCATTGTTGTGTCAACAAGCTAGGTATTGCCATCTTCAAAAATGGAACATGGCTAGGGGACAATACAATCTTGACATGTCATAGTCAGTACTTGGCCTTCCTGAGCTCCAATCAACAATATCCTTTGCACTATCCTTTGCACTAGATTGACTAAATCTTGAAGTAGCGCTTGATAAGACATAGCTGGGTTGGTGAGTCCAGACGGTAAAGTGCTTGGCTTCTAAAGAGAATCTTCAAAAATCTTGAGTTGGGTTCTTAGTATGTTGAGGCTTTATTCTCGAGTCCGAGTGGAAAAGAACACAAAATCATGAGCCATTAGAACTTCTTGGTGAGTTGATTTGTTGCAGTCATCAAGATGTTAAGTGCTTAATGGATCCCTGAGTCCTTGAGGCAACAGCTTTGGAGCTTGCCATCACTGTCCACCTTGTAGATCCAAAATCTAAATATGAAAATTGATCCTACTAGGAAGATCACATTGTCAAGGTCCATCAAGCTCTCGGATACAAATCTACCAAAAGCCTCTACCTAGCACACTAGCTATCAAGGTTTACCATCGATAACCTACCACGGGGGTACCTAGGACACTTGTTTGGACTTTGGCATATGTGGAACTCAATGGTTAACACAGAAGATAGTTGACTTATACTGGTTTGGGCCCTTGAGATCGAACTCGAGTAAAAGCCTTTATATCCATTTGATGTTAGACTTTGCTTTGGATTGATCATATTCTGTTGTGTTCTTATGATCTTTGCTGATCTAGGGAGCCTTGCCCTCCTTTATATAATCCAGGATGCAAGAGTCCTAGTCGGTTTACAATATAGAGTCCTAGTAGTACTATAACATAGCACTACTACTAGGATCAGATGGGAGGAATCCTAGTCGAACTAAATCTTATCCCTTTCTTGTGGGGTACTTAGGTTACTACGTATCAATAGCTAGATGCTCACTTTATTACTTATTACTACTTCTACTACACATTATATTGGTTATGTGATGCTTGGTGGGTGACTGTTTGTGAGTGGTTAAGGCACTTGGTGCCAATAATGTGGTAACAACTAGGGAGATCTTGCCATGTGTCTTGGGTGTGTGGTGAGAGTTAAATTGATCGAGCAGGATCTTATGATGAGTCATTAGACAAGTCTTGCTAGAAGGGTGTGATCTAGGCATTCCTTGTGTGAGGTGCCTTGAGTGGGTGCTTGTGTGATGATTAGATCCTGGGGTAGAGTGTCTTTGTGGGATGAAGCCCTAGGGTGGAGGTGTTGTCGAGGCATGTGGTGTTGGTGAACCCCTTGAGAAGATATCCTATTTGACCCCCTAAGGATTGGTATGTCTTGAGAACCAGATCATAGGACCCTACATCCACATCACCATTCCTAAATGCATGGGGATAGATGCTGACCAGCTAGGATGATGCCACTACTCCTAGGTTGGAAGGTGATAGTTTTAGGAGGTATAGGCATAGAACCCACACCCTCCTAAGATAATGTAGTGACCACTGGGGCCTAGTACTATGTCTCTAGTCTCAGTGTTTCGATGGACTCCGAGGTGGCTCAGGGCTGAGTGGTGGTAGGGTGGCATCGCAACGGTTGGAAGGTAGCCTAGTATCAGCCTAGATGGTGGCCACCGTCAATGATGGTGATCTTGTGGTTCCAAGTGTACAAGCTTTGCAGAGTTGGTTGATCTTTATGTACAACCATGTCCTCAGATTTATACATTCCTATGACCTATGCTTTGATTGATTAGTGAGAGGTGTCCTTTCTTCTCTCCACCTAGGTTTGATGTTGGTTCCCGTCTTTGGCCATTGAATTAAGGCACGAGAAGGAGTCATCCTTGCCACCTAGAGAGTGAGAGTGTGGTGAGATGTGTGTGATGGGATGGGTGAACATGTGGACGAGATGGGTTAAAACTTGATGAACTATTACTATTATAAGATATTGATGAACTTGCATAGGAAACCTACAACCATACATAGGCCTTTTGCTCTACCCTTGCACCACTTTCCACAAAGCAAACACAAAGCATTCCATTGGCAAGGGGATGAGCATAGGAGCCTTCACCCGTTAATGCACTATGTCTACTATGATGAAGATTTTTGTGTGCTTCCACTAGAATAATGATGTACTTAGGTATGTCGCCAAGTGTTGTAAATGTCTTGAAATCTTGTTATTCCACAATGTATAGTGATATCACCGGTTATATGATAATGTGATGGCTCGATCTCCTAGATTATCATATTATAATTTGTATTTTGGATTTTTTTTCCTTTGTGGAAAAGTGAGATCATTTCACAACTCCTCTATAGGATCTCTGCACTGAGTCACATACAAATACCCAATACAATGCATTCCAAACAACTCCTTCACATACCCTTTTCGGTCTTGCAACAGTTCTCAATAACAAAGTAGGATTAGAAGGCATTCAACTACTAAATCTCACCCTGGGCATTCGGTACTTTGGTTTGGTTCGGTTCGGCACCTCGTTTCTCATAGAAATTCGGTTCCTCGGAAATAAGTACCGATCGATTCCTTCCAAAACTCGATACCGACAAAATTCAGTTTTGGTACTTTCGATTCGGTTTCGATATTTACCGAAAAATGTCAAATTGATTGCATGAACATGTAATAACATGTTCAAAAGCTCATTTTGACATAATTTGGAAAAAATTTCATAAATAATAGTAATTCCAAATACATGTATAAATGTCCACAAGATTATATGAGTAGAGTACCACATATACAAATATAATCGACTAAAATAGTGCTATTAATAATATAACTACACTCAAACTCAGCACAATTCAGTAAATTCGGTTCCTCGAGGTATAGTATCGAATTTACCTTGGTAAATTCAATTCCTAAAAATCAGGAACCGAATAAGGTACCAAAAAATTCGGTTTCAGTACTTTCGGTTCGGTTCTCGGTATTTTTGGTTCGGTTCTTGGTTCTTAGTTTTCTATGTGTAACATCCCTGATGTTACGGTTACTAAAAACGGATCATGTCATCATGAGCATTGCAAATCATAATTGTTAAAGCACATTAGTATGCATCAATTTAAAATAAGTTTACTTTGAGTGCTTGTGCTTAGGGAATTAAAGTGTGCTTACATTGTGTTTGGATGCTTGTGTTGGATGCTAAAACCCTAGGGTGAAAGATTTCCGAAGGGCTAAGGGGGGGAAAACCCTGATTTTGAACCCTAGAACTGCCCCCTTTGGTGTAATTCAAAAACTAAGCAAAATTTGAGGTTGAGTTCAAAAGCAAAGTTGTGGATCCTGGCAAGATGTACAACTTTGGTGTTTTGAGTTTTTGAAGTTTCAATACAAAATTCAAAGTAATTTTGAAAATACAGATTTCCAGAAAGTGTCCCCTTTTCCAACTTAAACCCCCAATTCAAAATCCATTTGGAATTTTGAAAAGTGGTCAACATGAAAGTTGTAGAGCACAAAAAGTTGAGCAACTTTCATGTTGGGAGTTTTTCAAGTTGTTATACAAAATCAAAAGTAATTTTGGAAATTCTGTTTTGCCCCAATTCCAAAATTTGGAATTTCTTTGATTTGAGTTTGATTTTCAAACTGTTTGGCCAAATTCACCCTGTTACACTCAAAATCAGCTCTGGTCACCAAAACATGTTTTGTAGCTTATAAAATTTGGAACAACTTTTGTTTTGACACAAACTTGACTTCAGTTCAAATTTCGGCTGAATTTCACAAAATCCAGAAAAGAGGGGATAAGGGTTGCTACAGTGACCCGATAGGGATCACCGGCTCCCTGTCCAGCGCGGCCGCCGTGCGCGCAGCACCGCGAGCGCCCGTGCGGGCACGCAGCTGCCTGCTTGCCTGCGTCGCCAGGCGACGTGGACGCCCCAGGCTCGTTCCCTTCTCCCCTTTGAGCACCAGCGTGGACGCCGCCGCGCGTTTCCTCCATCCTAAGCCAGAGAACCCCGACGAGCTCCCCTCTTCAATTCGCCATAACCACTCCTTCCCGAGCCAAATTGAGCAACCCAGCGTCTTCGTCACCTTCGTGCGGACCCAGTGCACCCCCAAGCTCCCTCTCTAACCCACCCAGTCGCCAGAACTTCTCTGCTCTTCTCCAACTCCGGCCGAGACCGCCGCCGCGGAGCTCTTCCCGTGGCCACGGTGTTCCAGTGAGTATCACACCCCGCTGGCGACTGTTTCAAGTCCCTTCCGTGCCCCGGTTGCTCATGCTCTCGCTCCTTCTCCTTGAATGTGAGCAGGATCGCCGGAACAAGCTTGCCGGAGCCAGAGCTCCCGCCCGACGACACTGCTTCCGTCGCCAGCGGCTTCAGCTGCTTCTCCGAGCCTTGCAGCGTGAGCACCACCCTCCCCAACCCCTATGGAAGCTCGCTCGGCCGTTGGCTTACACTCTATCGGGCCCTAGCGGCTGGCCGAGGGTCGGCCATGGCGGCTGCCCGCCATTCTCGTGACCGAGGTGGAAGAAGTAGGGTAGAGCGTGGGTAGGAGGTGTCCACAGGGTCGCGGAGTTGAAGCGAAGCTGATGCGCACGCGCACTCCGGCCGAGACCCTCGCCAACGGCGGCCGGAGCCGGGGCCGAACCGCCGTGCGCGGGGAGGACGCAGCTGACGGGTGGGGTCGCCCCGTCAGCGTCCCGCAGAGAGAGGGCCTGACGAGCGGGACCCGCTCGTCAGTGACCGCTCAGAGAGGAGGGGTGGCGCGCGCAGCGCGGGTGTGGGCCGAGCCAGTGGGCCGCCTGCGCAGCGCGGTTGTGGGCCGCGGCGCGCGCAGTCCGCGCGGGAGGTTGCTCCCAGGCCGATTTGGGCCGTGCCCCCGTGGGCCGCCTGCGCAACAGTGTTGCTTTTCTTTTTCCTTTTTGATTAAAATTGCTTGATGTTTGAAATTATGTGATTAATTGTGTGCTAATCCAAAAATCGTGGAAATTTTTGTGTAGGCTCTCTAAAGTAAGTAGAACCCAAGAAAAATATTAAGTTCTATTTTCTGGTAGTTTGCATGTTTGTAAAAATTTGCTCTTTTAGTTAATGAATAAAACTTCTAGGAATTTTAATAATTTATTTGTGTGTCCAAAAATCACCAAAAATTGTGGGGAGCCTCTGAATATTATTCCCTGGCTCCACACAAAATTGGATGACATTTGGATAATGTTTGATTAGAATACTAATAAACCCTTATTTAGTACTTAAGTAATAACTCCAAAACCATTAAATAATAATTAATTAAATTCTCATGATTAGGGTTGAGTGATTTTGGGATTGTGTGATGACCTGAGGTCATTAACCCTAATGACCCATGGCATGTAATTATTATTTAGCCTTAATGCTTAATTACTGTCATTAGTAATTAATTAAGAATTAATTAAGATAAATAGGATTAATAATTAGTTAATTTAAGATAATTATGAATTAAGTAAAGTCTTAGTTTACAGATGAAACCTCTTGGGTAAGAATATTAAGTTATTAAACAACTTTATTTAGTGACAATTCTGTATTGCATTAAATAGGCAAATCGTACTTAATTCGGTCCATCTTGCATAATTGCCATACGCATATCATAAGCATTCATCATTTTGCGTATAGTGTCCGTGACCGAAGGAGCGCCCGTTGAACCGAACCCCGAGGTCGGTGCTCCGTTCGAGGAAGTCGGATCCGAGACTTGGGAAGTCTCCGAGGGTCCCTCTCTGCCCTGCAACCAAGGCAAGCCCCGGATGCATTAACCCCTCCTTGGATGTTTTAAATCTTTTATCACTTATGAATTGAAAATGCTGCATTAGGTAGTTGAGAATTGGGTTAACCTACTTGCTGCATTTACTACCTTGATATCTGTTATCCTGTCCTTGACACCTGTTTTATTTTAAAACTGCGTAGCGATGCTTAGCCCTGCTACTAGATAGGTTTTCAAACAAGAAAGTTTGAAGGGTTGTTGTGGGATACACTTATGATCAATGATGTTTCAATTTGAGACCGGTCGGTGGACTTGCTCTAAGAATGGAGTCTTAAAGTAGTGTCTCCGACTGTGTTGATTAAGGACCGTTCCGTTGATGGCCTGCTGGGTTGAGAATTTATAGTACTAGCCACTTGCCTACGGTAAGCCCAGTCTCGTGATCCCTCGACGCGAACAGCTACTCGCGCACTGGGAGTGGAAAGATGGCGAGAGTAGTGTGTACCCACCTTACGGATCTGAGATGACCGGAAAACATCTAGATCGGCTGTAGGATGGTGGAGTACTGTGCTCTCGGGTGCCGCGAACCTGGTCAAATTTGGGGAGAGCTTGATTTGGGTTGATATATGCAAGATTTGGTTCTACATATGTCGGGTGGTTAGGAACTCCAGCTGGATTGCTAAGCGATTCGAATCGTCGTTGCTCCCCGATTGGGAGACTCAATTCCTTCGACCCTCATCGTAGTTAAATATGCAACTGAATGATAACATGAGAAAAGGGAAAATGTCTCATGAGGTCCGGATCCCAATTCCCGGACTCATAGCGACATGAAGCTATGGCCATCAATAAATAATACTTAACTATAGGACGAGGAACTCACGGATTCGTCTGTGGGGAACAACTAGTTAGACTATCCTCGAATTCTTCTGCCTCTGCGAGGGGGGAATTCAGGGTAAAACTGGAAAATAAGGATGCACTACTAGTAAGCTTTTCCGCAAAACTCTTTGGCTCCTTGCTCAGCCACTCCTTGTCTACCCTAAGCCTGCATCCCTAAAATTCTCCTCTTTTCCCGTCGGATAAGTCTTGTTGAGTACTCCCGTACTCAGGGTTTCAATACCCCTGTTGCAGGTGAAGCTCAGGAGCCGACTTGTTTCGGACCCTGTTGTGTGACCGTCGTCGAGGTTGACGACGAAGAAGAGTGAGCGTGACCCATGGGCAGGGTCTGTAAATTTGTTTTGTCTCTACTAAAGTTTAAGTTGCTCCGCTGGACCAGGCTTGTAATAACACTCTGCTATTTGGAAGAACTCCTTTTGTAAATGAGGTTATGTAATACTTCCGCTGTTTCGCTCTGAAATACTATTTTGGTCTTGTGTCGTTGAGTTACTGCTTTATCTTCGCAACGAATGATCCTGGTGTTAAGGTGGCCACTTGCTACCCTGTAAGGGCGAGAAGAAACAGTTCTCGTTGTTTGACCATTATCAGTGGTCAGGACGAGCCAGCTTGGTACGCCACAGGCAGCAGTGGTATGAGCGCCCAGCAATGCTCATCGGACTTCTAAAGTGGGAGGACTCCCGGCATCACCGTCAGAGGTCCTTAGGACAATGGCAGGTGTCGGTGGGCCCAAACACTTAGGAGGTTCTGCCACAGCTGGTATCAGAGCATTCGTTGCTAAGATGACTGCTGAACCTTTTGAAAAACTTCAAAAATTCGTTTGAAACTAATACTATGAACCTGCCTATTTTGAGTCCAAGTGCTTAGTCCTAGTCTACCCCTGTCTATAGGCTTTCTTAGAATTTTTGAAGTGGTTTGGAGGAGCAACCTAAAGTATTGCCCTATGTTGTAAAAGTTTAAAGTAATATCGTTACGAATTGTTAGTAGGAATCGTAAGTCCGTGCATGCATCATAATGTATTAACTGGTTAAGTTCCTTCCTCCTTGTTGGGTTGGGCGAATAGAATCAATCCTATCCTTGCTAACCTTTAAGGTCTCTCTTATTAATCTAAACTTACCCTCTACAGGATGGCTCGTCAGAAGCAGACCCCGCGTAAGCGGACCGGTCCAAAAGGAGTTCCCCGACATCAGCTAGCTCCACGCGGTGATCAAGCCAGTAGTAGCCGTACCCCGCCTCAGCAGGAGGTGGACAGGCTGTCCGCCGAGTTGACTGAGGTGATGAGAGAGAGAATGTATAATGTTATGGAGATTGGCAAACTCAAAGCTCAACTGGCCAAAGAAAAACAAGCTACGGAAAACTGTGAAGCTATGTTGTCCCGGATGGTGGAGGAGCGGAATGCAGCCGTTGCTCGAGAGGAAGAAGCTAGGAGCACCCATAGGCATGAGCTAACTAGGATGAACGCAAAGTTGGGCAAGGCAAAGTATCTCAAGGATTTGTATGTGAAGATGGCGGCCACGGTCACCGCACAACGGGATGTCGCGTGGCAACGAGAGGACCAGCTCCAGCTGGAGAAACTGGAGCTGGCATATCACTTAGATACAGTCAATGATCTGGCTATGCAATATCGTGATATTGCATTTGATCTGTATCATCAACTCCACCCACCTCCCGGCGAAGGAGAAATGGATACGGATGGCGAGTTGGCAGACGATGGAGAACCCGATCCCGGCCTCAGTGGTGGAGAGGAGTCCAACCCCGATGATCACAACCCAGGGGGTAATCAAGATGATGGCAACGACAACCCGGGCTACAGCTCTGGCCACACCGATTAGTTCGGTGAAACCGAGGGCAACGTCGTTGTAGGGGTCTTAGCTTGCCGTAGTGGGGTTCGGGTTTGTAATATAAGTTTTCTTTCGGTTTGAGAAGTTGAACTTGTTTACTCTTGGTGTGTATCTAACTAATGTTTAATAAGTGAATGTAAGATATGTTCTGTGTTATGAATTCTACGTGGTAACAGGTATCTACGATTCTTGTAACAGATGCCGATGCGTACTCGCGGATCCGATGGAGCTGGGACATCCCAGGGAGGGGATGATATCCCCAACCCTCCACCTGCTCCACCTTCTTTGGCTGACGCCATTGCTGTCCTGCTAAGTGCCACAACTGACAATGCTCGCTTGCTGCGCGAGCTAGCACAGCGTCAAACACACCCTGCTTCAAACTCCAGGGCACCGCGCAACGGGGATGGAGAGGCTCGGTATGTGGATTTCACCGAGACCAGGCCCCCGGTGTTCACTAAGGCCGATGAGCCTTTAGAAGCGGATGACTGGCTCCGAACTATGGAGCATAAGTTCAGTTTAATTCAGTGTTCAGAAACTCAGAAACCCTTATTTGCAGCCCAGCAGCTTCGGGGAGCTGCAGGTGCTTGGTGGGAGAACTTCTTAGCTATTCAAGCTCCCGGACACCAAGTTACCTGGACCGAGTTTAGGGACGCATTTCGCGCCCACTACATCCCCGAAGGGCTCATGGCCATGAAGGCCGAAGAGTTTCTCGCCTTGCAGCAAGGCGACAAAAGTGTTATGGAATACGTGGCAAGGTTCAATCATCTTTCTCAATATGCCACGGATCATGTGAACACTGACAGAAAGAGGAAAGCCTGTTTTATGCGTGGTCTAAATACTAAACTTCAGACCATGATGACCACATGCCAAAATGCTACTTTCTATGAGGCGGTAAATATTGCTATCGCCTCAGAGGAAAAGAATAGGAAACATAAGGAAGCCAAGAAGAAGGCTGCTTCCTCTTCTTTCTCTGGTCGCGGTCAAAAGCGCCAGAGGGTCATTTATCATCCACAAGGCCACGGACGTTTCCAAACGCCGATACCTTATCGTGGTCCTTTCTCCCCTCCACAGTACAGACCTGGGCAGCAGGTATACTCTCGACCTACTGCCATCGCTTTTGCACCACGCCAGCCGAACGCCCCGGGTGTTCGCCCTACTGCTCCGCCCAGCCACAATTACCCTTGCTTCAATTGTGGTAAACCTGGGCATTTCTCTAAAGAGTGCCCTTCTCCTCGTCAAACCAACCCTACCTTTCCAAGGCCACCTATGGTCCAACCCCAGCAGGGTCAGTTCAGAACTGGGGTTCAAAAAGGGCAACAGATACAGAAAGGTAGACCGGTAAAGAAGACAGGGCAAGTCTTCCATACTGAAGTGGAGACAATTCCAGAGGGTGAACCAGTGATGATGGGTACGTTTCCTGTTGCCAAGCATCCTGCTTTAATGCTCTTTGATTCCGGTGCATCCCATACATTTATAAATCGCACCTTTGTGTTAAAGCATGGCATACCCATTGGGGAAACACAAGATCATTTTTATATACAGTCGCCAGGAGGACGGCTGATGTCTAAAGAAATGGTTCACCAAGTACCCATCGAATTTGGTGGGCACAATTTTCCTACTAGCATGATTGTTCTTAAGGACCAAGAAATTGATGTCATCTTAGGCATGAACTGGATGGCGCAACGAGGGGTTGTGCTAGACACTTTGCACCGAACCATTAAAATCCCATTGCCCAATGAGAGTTCTTATTTGCTAATCCAATTAGTTACTCCCAAACGGACAAGTGGGCAAGTTCATGCCGCTAAGGTGTCTGAAGTTAAAGATATCCCGGTAGTTCGCGATTTCCCGGATGTATTTCCTGAAGACTTACCAGGTCTGCCTCCGGACCGGGATGTACAATTCAGTATAGAATTGAAACCGGGAACGGCCCCAATATCTCGAAGGGCCTACAGAATGGCACCAAAAGAGCTGGCCGAATTAAAAACCCAATTACAAGAATTGCTACAGAAGGGTTTTATTCAGCCCAGTTCTTCTCCATGGGGTTGCCCAGCCTTGTTCGTGAAAAAGAAAGATCACACGTTAAGGCTGTGTGTCGATTATCGTCCCCTAAATGAGGTGACGATTAAGAACAAGTACCCATTGCCCCGCATTGACTTACTGTTTGACCAGCTAGCTGGGGCCAAAGTGTTCTCAAAAATTGATTTGAGATCAGGGTACCATCAAATTAAAATTAGGCCGAAAGATGTGCCCAAGACTGCTTTTACAACCCGTTACGGGTTGTATGAATACTTGGTGATGTCTTTTGGGTTGACTAACGCACCGGCCCATTTTATGTACCTGATGAACTCTGTCTTTATGCCAGAACTAGACAAATTTGTGGTCGTCTTCATCGATGACATCTTGATTTACTCCAAAACTAAGAAGGAGCATGCTGAACACTTGAGAATCGTGCTAACCCGTCTCAGGGAGCATCAGCTATATGCCAAGTTCAGCAAATGTGAGTTCTGGCTGGACAAAGTTCATTTCCTGGGTCATGTGTTATCAGCGGAAGGCGTCGCTGTAGACCCAGGCAAGGTAGAAGATGTGTTGAATTGGAAACCCCCGACTACGGTACACGAGGTCCATAGTTTTCTGGGCATGGCGGGATATTACCGTCGTTTTATCCCAGACTTTTCCAGAGTCGCCAAACCAATCACAACCTTGCTCAAAAGTCAAACAAAATTTGTTTGGTCACCCCAATGTGAGCAAGCCTTTCAAACTCTGAAAAAGTTGTTGACAACTGCACCTGTCTTAGCCCAGCCAGACATTGAAAAACCCTTTGATGTATATTGTGACGCATCAGGAATCGGGTTAGGCTGTGTGCTGATGCAGGAGGGTCGCGTAATTGCATATGCTTCCAGGCAACTCAAACCTCATGAAGAGAATTACCCGACCCATGACCTCGAACTAGCCGCCGTGGTACATGCATTGAAGATCTGGCGTCATTATTTGTTGGGAAACACATGTCATCTATATACAGATCACAAAAGCTTGAAGTATATCTTTACTCAAGCTGAGCTTAATATGCGCCAGCGAAGGTGGCTAGAACTGATTAAAGATTACGACCTTGAGGTGCATTATCACCCTGGCAAGGCAAATGTAGTAGCGGATGCCCTCAGTCGTAAGGCTCACTGTAATTGCTTAACAGTGAAGCCTAGGGATATAACTTTGTGCCAAGAGCTAGAGAACTTGGGAATAGAAATGATTTCCCAAGGAAGCCTTTCCAATTTAAAGATTGATTTCAATCTCGAGGCTCAAATCATAAAGGCACAAAAAGAAAACAAAGGCATGAGACATCTTAAAGAGAAGATTTCTAATAGAGCACTCACAGACTTTAAGGTGGATGAGGCGGGAGTAATCTGGTTCAAGAACCGGTTAGTGGTTCCAAAGGTACCTGGGTTACGGCAGCAAATCCTAGATGAAGCTCATACCACGAGGTATTCCATTCATCCGGGAAGCAATAAGATGTATCAGGACCTGAAGCAAAGGTTTTGGTGGACAAAAATGAAGATAGAAATAGCTCGCTATGTGGCCCAATGTGACACCTGTCGAAAGGTCAAAGCCATTCACCTCAAATCCGCTGGGGAGTTGCAACCTTTGCCTATCCCCACGTGGAAATGGGATGACATAAGTATGGATTTCATAGTAGGATTGCCCAAAACGGCCAAGGGCTTTGATTCCATTTGGGTCATAGTAGATCGTCTCACCAAAACAGCACATTTTCTGCCGGTAAAGTTATTGTATCCTGCCTCCACCTATGCTAAGATTTATTTCGACCGTATTCTAAGTCTGCATGGAGTGCCAAAGACAATAGTGTCGGATAGAGGCACACAATTTGTCTCCCAGTTCTGGAAATGTTTACATGAGTCCCTGGGTACTAAGCTTTTATACAGCACAGCCTACCACCCTCAAACTGGTGGGCAAACGGAAAGGGTAAATCAAACCCTAGAAGATCTATTAAGATCTTGTGCCCTGAATTTTCCAGATAAGTGGGATGACTGCTTGCCTCTAGCAGAATTTTCCTACAATAATAGCTATCAAGAAAGTATCAAAATGGCTCCCTTTGAGGCACTGTATGGTCGCCGATGTCGAACTCCATTACACTGGTCAGAACCTGGAGAAAGATGGTTCTTCGGAGTTGACTTAGTGAAAGAGACTGAGAACAAAGTGAAACAAATCCAAAATAATTTGAAAGTTGCTCAGTCCCGACAGAAAAGTTACGCTGATAAAAGACGTCGACCATTGAAGTTCGCCAAAGGTGATCATGTGTATTTGAAAGTATCCCCAATGAAAGGAGTAAATCGTTTTGGTGTTAAAGGCAAGTTAGCGCCTCGTTACATTGGTCCATTTCCAATTATTGACCGATGTGGGCAAGTCGCTTACCGCCTTAAACTGCCCGAACGATTATCCGGGATACATAATGTGTTCCATGTGTCTCAACTGAAAAAGTGTCTTCGGGTACCAGATCGAGTTCAAGATATCGAAGATGTAAAGCTTGAACCAGATCTAACTTATTCAGAATATCCTGTCCGAGTACTGGATCAAAAAGCTAGAGTTACTCGAAGGACAACCACCAAATGGTATAAAGTACAATGGAGCCAGCACTCTGAAGAAGAAGCCACATGGGAATCTGAAGATTACTTGTTAGAAAATTTTCCTGAATTCTATGCTTCTCTTCAAGACAATATATGATAACCAGAGAATGTACTCCAGTGAAGAAACAGAGTCGCCAAAGCCATGTACTTAATGTACATATATGCATATAGTGAAGTATTTTTCCCCAATTCCTTGCCTTATGGAAAAGTTGAAGATGAAAGAGTTTTGACAAATTTCCTTTTCCATTACTTACCCTAAGGTTTTAAATCTCGGGGACGAGATTTCTTTAAGGGGGAAGGACTGTAACATCCCTGATGTTACGGTTACTAAAAACGGATCATGTCATCATGAGCATTGCAAATCATAATTGTTAAAGCACATTAGTATGCATCAATTTAAAATAAGTTTACTTTGAGTGCTTGTGCTTAGGGAATTAAAGTGTGCTTACATTGTGTTTGGATGCTTGTGTTGGATGCTAAAACCCTAGGGTGAAAGATTTCCGAAGGGCTAAGGGGGGGAAAACCCTGATTTTGAACCCTAGAACTGCCCCCTTTGGTGTAATTCAAAAACTAAGCAAAATTTGAGGTTGAGTTCAAAAGCAAAGTTGTGGATCCTGGCAAGATGTACAACTTTGGTGTTTTGAGTTTTTGAAGTTTCAATACAAAATTCAAAGTAATTTTGAAAATACAGATTTCCAGAAAGTGTCCCCTTTTCCAACTTAAACCCCCAATTCAAAATCCATTTGGAATTTTGAAAAGTGGTCAACATGAAAGTTGTAGAGCACAAAAAGTTGAGCAACTTTCATGTTGGGAGTTTTTCAAGTTGTTATACAAAATCAAAAGTAATTTTGGAAATTCTGTTTTGCCCCAATTCCAAAATTTGGAATTTCTTTGATTTGAGTTTGATTTTCAAACTGTTTGGCCAAATTCACCCTGTTACACTCAAAATCAGCTCTGGTCACCAAAACATGTTTTGTAGCTTATAAAATTTGGAACAACTTTTGTTTTGACACAAACTTGACTTCAGTTCAAATTTCGGCTGAATTTCACAAAATCCAGAAAAGAGGGGATAAGGGTTGCTACAGTGACCCGATAGGGATCACCGGCTCCCTGTCCAGCGCGGCCGCCGTGCGCGCAGCACCGCGAGCGCCCGTGCGGGCACGCAGCTGCCTGCTTGCCTGCGTCGCCAGGCGACGTGGACGCCCCAGGCTCGTTCCCTTCTCCCCTTTGAGCACCAGCGTGGACGCCGCCGCGCGTTTCCTCCATCCTAAGCCAGAGAACCCCGACGAGCTCCCCTCTTCAATTCGCCATAACCACTCCTTCCCGAGCCAAATTGAGCAACCCAGCGTCTTCGTCACCTTCGTGCGGACCCAGTGCACCCCCAAGCTCCCTCTCTAACCCACCCAGTCGCCAGAACTTCTCTGCTCTTCTCCAACTCCGGCCGAGACCGCCGCCGCGGAGCTCTTCCCGTGGCCACGGTGTTCCAGTGAGTATCACACCCCGCTGGCGACTGTTTCAAGTCCCTTCCGTGCCCCGGTTGCTCATGCTCTCGCTCCTTCTCCTTGAATGTGAGCAGGATCGCCGGAACAAGCTTGCCGGAGCCAGAGCTCCCGCCCGACGACACTGCTTCCGTCGCCAGCGGCTTCAGCTGCTTCTCCGAGCCTTGCAGCGTGAGCACCACCCTCCCCAACCCCTATGGAAGCTCGCTCGGCCGTTGGCTTACACTCTATCGGGCCCTAGCGGCTGGCCGAGGGTCGGCCATGGCGGCTGCCCGCCATTCTCGTGACCGAGGTGGAAGAAGTAGGGTAGAGCGTGGGTAGGAGGTGTCCACAGGGTCGCGGAGTTGAAGCGAAGCTGATGCGCACGCGCACTCCGGCCGAGACCCTCGCCAACGGCGGCCGGAGCCGGGGCCGAACCGCCGTGCGCGGGGAGGACGCAGCTGACGGGTGGGGTCGCCCCGTCAGCGTCCCGCAGAGAGAGGGCCTGACGAGCGGGACCCGCTCGTCAGTGACCGCTCAGAGAGGAGGGGTGGCGCGCGCAGCGCGGGTGTGGGCCGAGCCAGTGGGCCGCCTGCGCAGCGCGGTTGTGGGCCGCGGCGCGCGCAGTCCGCGCGGGAGGTTGCTCCCAGGCCGATTTGGGCCGTGCCCCCGTGGGCCGCCTGCGCAACAGTGTTGCTTTTCTTTTTCCTTTTTGATTAAAATTGCTTGATGTTTGAAATTATGTGATTAATTGTGTGCTAATCCAAAAATCGTGGAAATTTTTGTGTAGGCTCTCTAAAGTAAGTAGAACCCAAGAAAAATATTAAGTTCTATTTTCTGGTAGTTTGCATGTTTGTAAAAATTTGCTCTTTTAGTTAATGAATAAAACTTCTAGGAATTTTAATAATTTATTTGTGTGTCCAAAAATCACCAAAAATTGTGGGGAGCCTCTGAATATTATTCCCTGGCTCCACACAAAATTGGATGACATTTGGATAATGTTTGATTAGAATACTAATAAACCCTTATTTAGTACTTAAGTAATAACTCCAAAACCATTAAATAATAATTAATTAAATTCTCATGATTAGGGTTGAGTGATTTTGGGATTGTGTGATGACCTGAGGTCATTAACCCTAATGACCCATGGCATGTAATTATTATTTAGCCTTAATGCTTAATTACTGTCATTAGTAATTAATTAAGAATTAATTAAGATAAATAGGATTAATAATTAGTTAATTTAAGATAATTATGAATTAAGTAAAGTCTTAGTTTACAGATGAAACCTCTTGGGTAAGAATATTAAGTTATTAAACAACTTTATTTAGTGACAATTCTGTATTGCATTAAATAGGCAAATCGTACTTAATTCGGTCCATCTTGCATAATTGCCATACGCATATCATAAGCATTCATCATTTTGCGTATAGTGTCCGTGACCGAAGGAGCGCCCGTTGAACCGAACCCCGAGGTCGGTGCTCCGTTCGAGGAAGTCGGATCCGAGACTTGGGAAGTCTCCGAGGGTCCCTCTCTGCCCTGCAACCAAGGCAAGCCCCGGATGCATTAACCCCTCCTTGGATGTTTTAAATCTTTTATCACTTATGAATTGAAAATGCTGCATTAGGTAGTTGAGAATTGGGTTAACCTACTTGCTGCATTTACTACCTTGATATCTGTTATCCTGTCCTTGACACCTGTTTTATTTTAAAACTGCGTAGCGATGCTTAGCCCTGCTACTAGATAGGTTTTCAAACAAGAAAGTTTGAAGGGTTGTTGTGGGATACACTTATGATCAATGATGTTTCAATTTGAGACCGGTCGGTGGACTTGCTCTAAGAATGGAGTCTTAAAGTAGTGTCTCCGACTGTGTTGATTAAGGACCGTTCCGTTGATGGCCTGCTGGGTTGAGAATTTATAGTACTAGCCACTTGCCTACGGTAAGCCCAGTCTCGTGATCCCTCGACGCGAACAGCTACTCGCGCACTGGGAGTGGAAAGATGGCGAGAGTAGTGTGTACCCACCTTACGGATCTGAGATGACCGGAAAACATCTAGATCGGCTGTAGGATGGTGGAGTACTGTGCTCTCGGGTGCCGCGAACCTGGTCAAATTTGGGGAGAGCTTGATTTGGGTTGATATATGCAAGATTTGGTTCTACATATGTCGGGTGGTTAGGAACTCCAGCTGGATTGCTAAGCGATTCGAATCGTCGTTGCTCCCCGATTGGGAGACTCAATTCCTTCGACCCTCATCGTAGTTAAATATGCAACTGAATGATAACATGAGAAAAGGGAAAATGTCTCATGAGGTCCGGATCCCAATTCCCGGACTCATAGCGACATGAAGCTATGGCCATCAATAAATAATACTTAACTATAGGACGAGGAACTCACGGATTCGTCTGTGGGGAACAACTAGTTAGACTATCCTCGAATTCTTCTGCCTCTGCGAGGGGGGAATTCAGGGTAAAACTGGAAAATAAGGATGCACTACTAGTAAGCTTTTCCGCAAAACTCTTTGGCTCCTTGCTCAGCCACTCCTTGTCTACCCTAAGCCTGCATCCCTAAAATTCTCCTCTTTTCCCGTCGGATAAGTCTTGTTGAGTACTCCCGTACTCAGGGTTTCAATACCCCTGTTGCAGGTGAAGCTCAGGAGCCGACTTGTTTCGGACCCTGTTGTGTGACCGTCGTCGAGGTTGACGACGAAGAAGAGTGAGCGTGACCCATGGGCAGGGTCTGTAAATTTGTTTTGTCTCTACTAAAGTTTAAGTTGCTCCGCTGGACCAGGCTTGTAATAACACTCTGCTATTTGGAAGAACTCCTTTTGTAAATGAGGTTATGTAATACTTCCGCTGTTTCGCTCTGAAATACTATTTTGGTCTTGTGTCGTTGAGTTACTGCTTTATCTTCGCAACGAATGATCCTGGTGTTAAGGTGGCCACTTGCTACCCTGTAAGGGCGAGAAGAAACAGTTCTCGTTGTTTGACCATTATCAGTGGTCAGGACGAGCCAGCTTGGTACGCCACAGGCAGCAGTGGTATGAGCGCCCAGCAATGCTCATCGGACTTCTAAAGTGGGAGGACTCCCGGCATCACCGTCAGAGGTCCTTAGGACAATGGCAGGTGTCGGTGGGCCCAAACACTTAGGAGGTTCTGCCACACTATGCCTAGGGTGAATTGAATCTAGTAATTTGGACATTTGTGTTGCTGAACTAGGTTGATACTCTTATCACTTATCTACTCATCGAGTTACACACAACTCATCTTGGAAGACACTACCTCCAAGGCCTGCTAACAGCTATCTCCACTGAAGCTAAATCTAGGAGGAGACTCAGGCTACCTGTAAAACAACTTAATGGCTGCACTGTGAGTACATTACATACTCATAGGACTTAATTCTAACATATAGTTTTTGGTAAATGCATAGGGTAGTTAGTGGGTATTTGTATAAGTGTGGAAATGCAATGATGTTCATTAAGAATGTGACATGCTATGCTCGATAGGAAGTAAAGGTATATATCTCTATAGTCATAGTGCTCATAGTCCAGCTTTCATAATACCATGGGTATAGAAAGAAAGAACAACCAGATGGTTCCATCCTGAAGGACTCTAGGCTTTCAAGACTTTGTAGAGTGTACAATTGTACCCACACAGAGAAATAGGACTAACCTCCACACACAGGGCCTGGTAGTAAGGGTTGTCTCATGTTCTCCAACCTTTCCCTAATTAGGCTTGAGTTTCAATGAAAGTTTGAGCGGTTGCCCGATCAATGTCCCAAACATTCTTGACTTACACCAATCCCCTTGCCAGTTTCATGGATAAACTGATTGTAACTAGTTACTTGGCTTATCGACCCAATCTGTGGCATATGGTCTGCACGGGTGGTTACTTAAACTTACATATCCCAATACACAGTCCTTATTGCTCCACGAGCTACCTCGTCTGAGATACCACACTCATGACATCCTGCCCCTCACATGAGCATGATATCCATGTGATCCTCAAGGTTACCATATTAGGATCCTTAGTCCTTAGCTAGATTAGCTAGGTAAGTCAAGTTGTACCCACTTTGGTTTTAGTAGTTAATATCCCGGCGTAGCATCCTACTCTCATGAGTATGAGTTTCCTTCTCAAGCTCAACTTCTATTGTTACCCGTAACTAAGCAATAAGCATTAAGCATCCCATTCCTATTGTTTAGATGAGAGGCTTCTACGGGTGATTAGACTACTCTTGGTGTAGTCTAGAGGTGATCACTATCCAAGAATATATGTAATCCATAACTCATAATGCAACATAGTAAGTATCCAAAATAGGATTTATAGTAGTGGGGTGCCTGGCCGATAGTGTTTCCAATCCTGATGACTTCGAGCTAGTGGCAGCGTGAAACAACCAGGTCTGAAAAGAGAGGTTCTGAGGATTCGAGAAGATTGCACGTTAGGTAAGGGAACTAGGAGTTCTACTTAGGGACTAGGAAGAGACATCTACTACTATAAGGTACAATCTAACCTTGATGACCTATTGGGTACACTAGTTGAACTGTTCTAACACCCACTGTGATAGTCGGACACTCTGTCCTACTAACGAATGCTCTGTTGTGCTAGATGCCAAGGTGAGTTGCCTTAGGTTAATGTTGTTTGGCTTTGGTGGATGCTCCATGGGGTTCATGGACATTCTGATAGGTTCTAGGGTGCTCTTGGGTTCTCAAGTTATTAGGTTGGTATAATTCATTGGACACTCCGCCGTGTTGATGGACACTTTGGTATTCTCACTCGGTAAGGGACTTGGGTTGCTGGTGACTAAATCATAAGTTTGGCAGATGCTCCATCCATCTAATGGACACTCTGTCAATCGGGCGATAGAACCTATGCTTGTGGGTTCTTGGGTAAAGGCTTGGGGATTCATGGCTAGATCTTCAGTGGTGGCTTACATGCATGTGTAGGGCATCTTTATTGTAGGCATGTAGCTCAGGTGATTTACTAGGCTTAGGATACTTAGGGTTAGGGCTCTGGTTAGCTAACACAACTAATGTATTACTAAGCTAAGAGAGACCTTAGTAGAGATGGGAGATTGAGCTGCGACATACTTGATTCTCATCCTTGATGGTTCTCTTACCAAGAAATCCCCATGATCCATCCATGTAAGATTGGGTTAGGGTTTAGAGATTGACCTCAAGATGGTGAAAAGAGAGAGCTCTTGAGCTAACCATGGAATGGGGGTGGTTGAAGTCCATTATCATGATCCATAGCTGCTCTTGCTGTCCTTGGTGAGCTAGATCCACCTTGTCTTCTTCATCCTCTCCACTTTCTCACTCTAGTTCTTGCTTTATCCTTCATGCCTTCCATTCTAGAGAGAGAGGGAGATGAGGGAAATAGGGAGAGTTGGTGGAGCTAAAGGTCCAGGGCTAGGATATTTCTCCATTTCATGCTGACAAGTGGGCCATAGCATGATGGTGTGTGATAGCTCATTTCCTAATCTTTCTGAAGTCACTACACTCCTGTCATATGATCTGGTGGTAGCTATGGATTGTCTAGTAGATTATTGCTTGTCAATTCCATTTTTGAAGGTCTGATATCTTCAACCTTTGGGTTACGTGGACATCCATAGCCACCTTAGGCATCCTAGATTGTCACAGTGCCTAGAGTTTGGTCCTTCAAGTGACACCTTTCCTTGTTGGCCGTCCGATTGACCCTGCTTGACTGAAAGGTGAGAATTTATGGGGTAATGGAAATTGGGTTGTTAAACAGATGCTTGGAGACTAGCCGTGGAGGTATAACCACAGATACCCATAGGACTACACATGGGCCTCACTGCTAGGAGTGGTCTAGCCCACAAGATCAAGTTGCACAGTGCATGACATAGGTTGGCGTGCGCTAAAAGACTACATAAAGAACCCTTGTTGATGAAGGATGATCTGATCGGATATGCTAAGATGTCGTATTTCTTGTAAATAGATATCATGTAACAGATCAAGATTAGATTCAACCAACCTGTAATCCTACCCCCGTACTGTATAAGGTGGGTAGGGACCCCCCTCGATTTCATCTCATCATAATATACAATCCACCAAAGACACAGGACGTAGGGTATTACGTCGACTTGATGGCCTCATTCCTACCTAAATCATTGTCTCTATGTCTGTGTCACCATCTAGTTTGTATCTCGTGCACCTCCACCAATTCATCTACTACCATGGGCATACTCGTCGGTAGACTGCTAACCATATTTCATCGATAGATTGATCACCCTTCATCCAACTTCTAGCTTTGCTCTCCATTTTGGTGTAGACTTCACTTATAATCAACACTTAGGAAAAGGTTAGTCCACTAGCAGTTTCAATAACTAAAACCAAACATGGGAGCGTGCTCTGGCACAGGGATGCCGGAGCCTGATGGGCCTTCAGCTGGTTTGAGGGTGGGGATGAGTAGGACTTGTTTAATTAATTTCCAATCCAAGAGGATTGAAGAAGATTGAGAGATTTTTTTGGACACACTTGGACCTACCTCAATTCATGTGTATTAGAGTGGATTGAGGATGAAAATTAGTTTAATTTCCACTCCAACATATGTAAAATACGTGGATTAAGGTAGATACGAATGCATCAAACGAGGCCTTAAAAGAATTTTGACTTGAGGGCTAAGTGTGTGTTGTACATTCATGGTTTTGGTTAAGGTAGATACGAATGCTTCTAATCCACATTTGAATTTTGTTAAACCCTACCCACCAGCCAATTCATGTATGGAACCAAGGGAAATTTCCCATGTCTGGGATTTGCATCAGGCACGCATTTGGAAGGATGCGTGGCTCTGTGAGATGAGCAGGAATTTCATGTATGACTCAAAGAAATTACTCTGGTGGATGCCAAAATAAAAAAAATTGTAGAACACCAAATATAAGCATGTTAGATTCAAAAAAATGTGCTACAAAATAAAATATAAATGGGAGTTCCATCCAAAAAAATTAAGAAAACGGTATATAAACTATGAAATTCTAAAAATTTGAAAAAAAGACACTCTTGTGCATGTATGAACATAGGATTGGTCGTGTAAAAAATGAAATATACATCTTGGTTAGTCTTCTAATCACACACTATCAAATATTGCAGCTTCGTTAATTTCCTTCCCTTGGAGGACATTAGAAAACCATCTTTCATTTCATCAATATTTCTGCTACAAAGTAAACATCAAATAAAACTTACTTAACTCAAATGTCTTTATAGACAAAGAAAAAAGTAGAGAATTCATTACAGTGAACATGCTTGTTGCCACAGGCTATCTAAAAATGTTGAATTGCAAGACTAAGTAAACAAGGATTATTGTTTTATATTAAACATCTATACATTCCTGATAGGTCTAGGTTTTTCGTGTTTGGAAATAGCAAGACCAAGTACTTACTAGTTGCTTGGCTTGTTCTCTTGGTTGCCTTGGGGTTTATTTTTAACAAAGCAACATACATAACCTAGAAATTTATCAGATCACTCATTTCAGTTCAAAGAAATTGGTATAGGAGAATAGTGTTCTTTTCTTATTTGAACTAATATCTAATCCTTCAAAAACAAATAGCCAAAATAAACATTCAATAGAAAGACAAGGAACAATTAAAGGAACATTTGTATTACTCTTATATAGGTGAAAGTGTGAAGAATTGCCAAGATACGCTAAACAAGACGTGTTCTGTCTTGTCTGCACTGCACACGACAAATAAGCTAGCTATACAAATAACCGAACAAACCCTCAGGATGGGAAAAAGCTCGTGGGCTTAAATTTTTTGTAGGCCCCATAATGTTGAACTCACAAGGACATATCCACAATGAAATCTATCCTTTACTCTTAAAGCTATATACCATAGCCCCTCTCATAGATCTGTACATTAACAATAATAGGTCCAATGATCAGTGCATCCCCGTTATGATGAACAACAACAGAGCCGGTGAGCAATGTTGAACAGTAGTGGATCCGGTGAACAGTACGTACCTGTCATGCTATGAAAAGTATTAGATCTATGAACAGTGGCGAATCCAGTAAACAGTAAAACCCAATAGTCTGTACCTGTTAGGTTATGAACGAACAGTAACAGATCCAGTAAACAATAACCCTCCACTAGCTTACGAACAGTACCAATCTAGTAAACATGACATACCCATTATAAAACAGTCCACGTCTCTTATGACAATTCAAAACCATTACATACTGAACATACCATGTGCAACCCAGCTTCGTGTGCAACCTATGCAACCACCAATTAAGACCACATGATCTAGATCCAACGTCTGAGGTTTTTGTCACTTAAACCCTTCCATCTGGATACATATGGGTTAGATTTAAACCCACAAGTGGAGGAGTTTAAGTGAAAAAACCTCAGACGTATCCAGATGGAAGGGTTTAAGTGACAAAATCCTCAGACGTTGGATCTAAATCATGTGGTCTTAATTGGTGGTTGCATAGGTTGCACACGAAGCTGGGTTGCACATGGTACGTTCAGTATGTAATGGTTTTGAATTGTCATAAGAAATCTAACCCGTGTGTATCCAGATGGAAGGGTTTAAGTGACAAAAACCTCAGACGTTGGATCTAGATCATGTGGTCTTAATTGGTTGTTGCATAGGTTGCACACGAAGCTGGGTTGCACATGGTACGTTCAGTATGTAATGGTTTTGAATTGTCATAAGAGACGTGGACTGTTTTATAACACGAAGCTAGATTGCATATGATATGATTGGTTACCTACCAACTATACAAACTCGTTATGCGTTAACACCAGCCACTATCGTTACAAACGTGATACTATACCAAACAAAAACTCATTATTGTTTCATACCTTTTTTTCCCTTTTTTCTCCACCTCTCTTTTCACACCGGATAACGAACTAATTCTTCCGCCCCGCGCTCACTATTTCTCAATGTTGCTAATCGGCGTAACTGCATGGTGATCCATGCTATTTGATGGATAGACCTCATCCTGTAGGCCGATATAGTCAGGGACCCATTATTTCACGGTACACGATGAAACGACAGCAAGAATCACAAAATTCACATAATGGTATTCGTGGAAAATGAACAATTTTCAAGACATTAAAGAAAGCCTTATAAATTTTAGTGACATTAGAATTTACTCAACAAAGGTAGCTAGCGCATCATTGAATCTGTATAGTGCTCTGCTAAGTGCTAAGAGTGTGCGCGCAGCTGCAGCAGCTAACTTCTTTAGGTACCATCATTGGCACGGCAAATTAACCGCACAGCATATGGAATGGTTTTTGCCTTTTAAACCACGGCGCCGTTCACAAATCGAAGCCACCAGCCCCTCTGAGTCTCTGACGCCTAATTGTCACCAAGCACAGCTGTCTATTCTTTCCCAGGCTTCATCAGTACTCAGATGGCGAGATCACGTCGTCAATCTTGAGGATCATCTTCACCACCTGCGTGGCAAGTAAGATCTGTTGCTGCTTGCCAATCAGGGTCTCAAAGACGTTCTGCTCTTTCATGTCATTGGTGCCAACGTCATTGCAATCTATGCCACAATGGGGGTTGCTATCCTGAAAAAGCATTCAGTAAACACATGTCACCACGGTTTCCAAGCAGTATAGCTAAGCAGTAATGATTAACAGCAAGAACACCATACTGAAACACTACAAAGAGCATTGCGACCACAAGTGCTGAAGCAATCACATTATGTAGTATACTACTGTACTAGATCAGATTGTACAAGCGCACTTAATGGTGGAGAAAAAAAGGACAATGTTACACAAGGCCAAATTCAAACTACAAATCGAGTATGATCTGGATAACAAGTAAAAGGATCCAGAGCTATCACATAGTTTCAAGAGGCCACAGCAGCTATTAAAAATTTAAAGTAATATACTTGAAAAGAAAAAGGAATACAGAATTAAGATACCTTCACTTGTTGAGCTTTCACCACAGTTAAGGTATCAATAGGAGGCAAACCACTGTTCTCAGCTAAGGCCAGTGGAACAGCGTCCAATGCATCAGCAAATGACCTGATAGCATACTGCACATCAAAGAAACAGTCAGAAGGTACCATATTACATCGCAGCAATTACAAGCTCCAAAGACAACAAGCACCTGCTCAACTCCAGGGTGCCGATCTGCTGCAGTTTCAACAGCAATTGAGCAAGATATCTCTGCCGAGCCACCACCATACACAATTGAGTTATTGCGGATTAGATTCCTTGCCACACAAAGAGCATCATGAAGACTGCGCTTGGTCTCCTCAATCATCATTTTATTTCCTGTACAGCAGTAGATAATTTTTACCACAAACCAAAATAAGGAAGTATTTGTACCTTTGTTGTCCAACAAATGATTTACCTATAAATCTTTCATTGCACAAAACTGTATACAATATTGGTTCCTGATGCAGCAGGATTAATACCACCAGTTATACAAGACAATCCTTGGTTTGAAAATTCAATCAGAATACTGATACAGCTACATAGCCCCCACTTTTTTAATTATTAATTTTTAGGATAGCAACCACTCTGTTAGATGATGGTCACTTTATTCAGAACAGCTGTGGAGTGTTTCCAAATCATATGAAAGTTGATGTTGATGTCTGATAAAGGAGGTCGGCATATGTACAGATGTTATATGAAAGCAAGAAAAAGGATACAAACATCAGAACATACCACCACGAATGAAAATAGTTACAGCTCTGGAGTTGGCACACTGCTCAATGTAAAGCATCCGGTCCTTGGTTGTTCCAAATGACTTCTCTCTGACTAATCCAGCCTATACAAGCAGATCAATCAAAGTGATGCTTCACATAGCTATTTGCAATAAATAAAGATGCCTGCAGATTTTTTTTTATGTACTGTATTGTAGGCATTCAAACGGGATCAACACAATTTGATAAAAAAAAGGCTAAACCAAACTGCTAAGCTACTAAAAGTGCCATTACAGTTGACCACAATGAAGTCAAGGATTCAATTTATTGACCCGTGATAATTAAATCACCTTCATAAACTCAGAAACCAGTTCAAAATCAGTAAATATCCTAACAATTCAACAATAAACAAGTACTTTTATCCAACAGATGAAATTGCTCGTTATGTTTCCCGTTAGAAACAATAAAAGAGTTACTTATTATACACGAAAAAAAAAACATCAATGCAATGCCCTGTCCCCAAGGATGATCTGTTCACTCTGGTTTGGGCACTACAATTGCATAATTGGACACCACATCATCAAGATATGGTCAACTATGCAGGTTCCATATAACTGAAACAAAATGTGTGCAGAAGATGATACCTTCCCAAGCTTTTCTGGACTCAGCTCTTGAAATCTTGGAACAATCCGTCCTCCTAAATTCAGTTTTCAAATATCAGGTATTGCATTCACAGGTCAGTTGTAATCAATTAATCATGAGTGAGCTATAGAAGCATGTGGACCTGTAGCGATGGCAATCAATTCCAATTCAACACCACCAACCCATCTGACAGCTGGCAGATTTCTATGCATCAATAGATGATTGGCTTCATCATCAAAACCCCATTGACAAATAACCAGGGTTGCACCAACATCCTACAGAATATATGTGAATAGTTACTGAGCAAAGCAAACACACTGAATGACACGAATACATTTGAATGCTTGATACACGCATAATACCTTGTCAAGGGAAATATTTTTCAGTTTTTGAAACATTCACAATAAAACAATTGTCGACAAATGAAAACTGGGCAATGTAACAATATAAATTATTTCAATTGAGGATCTCACATCCAGACCAATATAAGATCATTATCAGCCAGGTACCAAAAACTAGGATATTCACAACTAAACAGTTTAGTACCTTGCATTTCTGAACCATTTCATCAAAGTACTTCTGCTCTTGCTCACGCAGAGTCTGGAATTTCTCTACAGTATCAATGTCAACCTTATGCTTTGTCTTAGGTTTCGGGGGCTCAAATGGGCAGGTCAGGATGGCTATCTTAGCATCCTCAATTCTCTTTGGCATTTGAGGGTGGCTCATATCTTTGTCAACGACAATTCCATATATTAGTTCTGTGTCCTCCAGCTTCCCACCGACCTTGCCTTCTACTTTGATTAAATCCAAGTTAACATCCTTCCTGCCCAAATCAGCAACCGCAAGGACTGCTTTGACAGCAATCTCTGCGAGTGCCCGCTTGCAACGGTGAACACTGTAGAAGAACAGATACCATCAGACGTTCTGTTATGTTTTTCTACAAAAATCTACCAACAAAAAAGTTATCATAAAGGAGTAGAAAAATATATCTTCTGGTATATGAGCATTACCTGCAACAAAAATCATACAAGGAGCAGAACTACAGAGTTGATAATGTAAAGAACAAAAGAAAAGGCATTGCTGTCTATATGAATCACCCAATAATTAGGCGCGCAAACCAATGCAATCTGCTATCCTATTTCTGTTAGGTCAACACAGATAAAAGGAAGAAAACCAGAAAAAAGTTTCATGTGATCATGTCACATCCTCAGCAGACAGAAGTTTTTTACTTCAGAATAAAATAAATGACACAGGAGCCATACAGAAAAAATAAACAAGTTAAAATTCATGATGCCCAAAGAACCAATTCAGACTAGAAATTACTAAACAAAACCCTTGCATCATAAAGTTGATGTATTGAACAGAAGGTTCTGTATTATAAGTTTATAACTTCTTACATCTTTGACGACAGAGTCGTCATGCAGGTCTGAACCAGTGGCTCTATATTGTCTGCATTGAATTCAAACTTTTGGGAGATGCGCTCAAGGTGATCAAAAGCTACCCTTGAAGCCATCTCATAACCTTCGGCAACCCGTATCGGGTGAATACCACGCTCCAGAAGTTTCTCAGCCTGCTCTAGAAGTGCCCCTGCCATGACCACCACCCCAGTGGTACCATCCCCGATCTCATAGTCTTGACTGCGGGACAGCTCCACCATCAGCTTTGCAATCTGGTTGTCAACATCCATCTGCTCCAGAATCGTGGCCCCATCATTTGCTGGCATGTCATAAGGCAGAACTTTCAGTGAGATGGCTTGTATCGTGTATATAGCTGAAAAATGAAAACTGGATTTGGCGAATTAACACCCAAAACCGAAACAGGGCAGTTCGAGCAACTGTCCGGCAATAAGCTAGATCTCAAGACATGCACCCGCCACTCAAAAACCCTGGTTCTCAAAGGACTACCACTTCACCTGGGCCACCTGGGCCGATGATCCAAGGGTGGCGAGTCGTTCCCTCTCAGATCGCCCCATCCCGTCCCGGTACACATGCTACACCACGACCAGCGTACACAATGACCCAATGAAGGAAGGAAGCAGATGCGTACTGATGGTGACGTCTCCGTCGGGGGACTGGAGCATCTTGTCCATGCCCTTGGGTCCGAGCGAGGTGCGGAGGATCCGCGCCACGGCCTTGCCGGCGGCGATGTTGGCCTTCTGCGCGTCGAGCCCGCGCAGGCGCGTCTTCTTCTCCTGCTCCCTGAGTATGATGAAGGGGCGCCCGAACTCGTCGAAGGCGAGCGCCATGGCTGCCGCTAGCGCGGTGCCGCTCGCTCCAGAAGGCGGAGGCGAGCAAGGGAAGCGGCGGCGCGGATGCAGGCAGGAGCCGAGGTGCTCGCGTGGAGCGGTCGAAGAGAGGCGGAGTGTGGCGGTGTTTCGAGAACCTACTACTCGATGACGGCGCGAGGCCAAGGGTTTCCTCTTCCGTGCTCATTTTTCTCCTCTTCCTCCAAAATCCTCCCTCTCGGCCCATCCCATCGAATCGAGCCCACTTCGTGCTCACCCTCTTTCTTGGCCCACTATCGTTTAGAGCCCACTTCGTGCTTTGCCCAGTTTCGGTGCGTTTGCCTCCTATTATAAACTATGGCTTTGTTTAGATGTGAAATTTTTTTTAGATTTCGCTACTGTAGCACTTTCATTATTTGTGACAAATATTATTCAATCATAGACTAACTAGGGTTAAAAGATTCGTCTCGCGATTTATAGACAAACTGTATAATTAGTTTTTGTTTTCATCTATATTTAGTGCTTCATACATGTGCCACAAATTTTGATGTGACGGAGAATCTTGAAAACTTTTTGGATTTCTGTGGGAACTAAACAAGGCCTATGGCTTGAATCCGAAATTCCTCGTAATACATAAACTACTTGCTAGATAACTACGTACAATAGTGGATTTGATTGCATCATATGATTTATACCGCAAATGGCACCCAATACATGTTTTGGGACAGTTGAAAGGTACGAGTACAAGAAAAATTACTCGGCATAAACCTTGGGAAGGAAGCAGAGGAAAATGATGCAAAGCCAACATATATATCCTTACAGGATATAAATAACTCGGTTTTAATTTACAGGAGATGAAAAATAGAATCGCATATGAATGAGGAACATACTTCTTTGCTGGGCTAGGGCCATGGGGATAAGGTCTTGTTTAGTTCACTCTAAAAACCAAAAAAAAATTTAAGATTCCTCATTACATCGAATCTTGCGACACATGTATGAAGCACTAACTATAAACGAAAACAAAAACTAATTGAATAGTTTACCTGTAAATTGTGAGACCAATCTTTTGATCTTAATTAGTTTATGATTGGACAATTTTTGCCACAAACAAATGAAAATATTACAGTGTCAAAATCCAAAAACTTTTCGCAACTAAACAGGACCCAATTTGTCGATGCCTCTCCTCACAGAAGAATTGGGGCGCCAAAACCAGTATGGGTACCCTTGATTAAAGTTGAATTATGATTTTGTGACCATGCATGTCATTCTCAAAAGTATAGTGATCGATTACTGATCAACAGTAGTTTTACTATCCGTGCACCAAATTACAGCAAGGCATTGTTTAGTTCCAAAAAATTTTACAAAATTTTTTAGATTTCCCGTCACATTGAATCTTTAGACACATACATGAAGTATTAAATATAGACCAAAATAAAAACTAATTGCACAGTTTGGTCAAAATTAACGAGACGAATCTTTTGACTCTAGTTAGTCCATGATTGGACAATATTTATCAAATACAAACGAAAGTGTCACTATTCATATTTTGCAAAAAAATTTGGAAGTAAACAAGGCCCAAGTTTTTTTTTTAAACTTTTACAGCGAGAATTTACAGTGGTTGATGAACAAGAAGGCAATAATTTGGCACAGAGCCCCAGGCCCTTCAAATCTGTGCACAGACTGGGGAGAACAGCCTAGGATCCGTAGGCTTCTGGCAAACAGGTAACTCGCCTTCTTGCGGTGGATTACCTCCATGTGCTGGATTGCGACGCCATCCATGGACGCACCAGACACTAGTACACGTATGCACTTGCATGCTCTTCTACTATTTCTGAATAGTCATCGTCGCTGTTTATGAATAGTTCATTTCCCAATTTACCACAGGTAACAACATCTCTCTCTCTCGCAAAGAAACATTCAAATGCGCATACTCCTAGTGCTTGGTACATGGCAGAGTTTGAGATAGGTAATCTGAAATTGCACCCTGACGGTTGGGTGAGGCATTGTTCAGTTCGCAAAAACTTTTGGTTTTTATATTATAGTATTTTTTATTTTATTTAACAAACATTGTCCAATTATAGACTTAAAAGATTTGTCTCGCGATTTAAAGATGAACTGTATAATTAGTTTTTGTTTTTATATATATTTAATGTACTATGTATGTGCCGTAAGATTCGATGTGATGAGGAATTTTGAAAAATTTTGGGAACTAAACAAGGCCTAAGTTAGCTCTACTTAACTCCATTTCAAACAGTAAGCAATTTTTCAGGTTTCATTTCCATTGGCAATGCAAAAAGTTTCTACCGTGAGCCGGCTGCATGGTGCCTGTTTTTGTTTGAGGAAGGATTGGATGCTACATAGAGAGAGAGGCATGCCCGAACGAACACTACCTGCTGATGCATGCTGCAGACCTGAAATCTCTCTGTACGCTCTTCCCAAGGAGAAAAGGGGAATGACTTCCTTGATTTTAGAGCTCATATCATACTCTACTGTACGGCTTCAAATTTCCTCCTTTCACCCATCTTGGCACAGTGACATTCCAATGATTTTTTATGATTGCACTTACAGCCTCTAGACCGTGTTTACTTCACGAAACAAAAAAAATTCGCGACGCTATAACATTTTCGTTTGTTTATAGTAATTATTGTCCAACCATGGACTAACTAGACTTAAAAGATTCGTCTCGTCAATTCCGATCAAACTATGTAATTAGTTTTTATTTTTGTCTATATTTAATTTTTTATACATACGTCTAAAGATTCGATGTGACAGGGAATTTTAAAAAATTTTGGATTTTGAGGTGAAAGTAAACGAGGCCTAGCCGGAAACAATACCGTAGTTCTAAATTAACTGATTCTAAATTTGACCAAGCAAACATTCATGATACTACCGAATAATACTTTGAAGTGTTACTCACTTCGTTCCAAATTCTAAATCGTTTTAGACTATTTTAATAGATTTTGTTATGCAAGACATAGTATATTGGTGCACACATAGAAAACTACTATGTACGTATAGAAAACAAAAACAACTTATTTTTTTTAAAAAAAATCGATCCGCGATGGTTAGTTAGCACCCGAGTATTCTAACTTCATAAGAAGATCTTTTCACACTTGCGCATATTTTATACTCCCAAGAGTAATTACTCCTTTCCTCGTAACGGGTATGTACAACGATCCAATAGGGAAGGCGCTGGACTGTTGCAGTTAGAGGAGCTCAATTCTCGGCTGCATGCCTGCATGCATGGAAGCGAACATTTGAACGCCACGCCAACGCTAAAAAATCTTTAGAGCAGATTGGAAAACCTACGTGTGCACATACTTTAAAATTAATAATATATCAATCAGGTAGCAGTTCGTGTAATCATGTACCATTCGGATTGAAATGTCACTAGGCAAGTTTGAATTAAAAATTAAATAAATAAGTATGAGGACATACTCACGTATACAAATATACCCTAGTTAGTATGAACGTATAGTTAGGCTAAGGAGTATGCATGCAGTACTCAGAGGGTACATGAATATACTCGTCAAATAAAAATGAGTATTGGTGCATACGCATGTTTGGAATAGTCTATCCATTGAAAAGAAAATATATCGTGCTATGTGTACATACTATTTCAAATGGAGTACGTATATATACTTTGTTTTTAGAAAGGAGTATATGTCTGCATAGTACTATTTTGATGCAAGAGCCTGGAGATCTTGAAGAGACGACTATATGTTAATTTTTCACACCTGGATGTATATAGGGGGTATTTATGTACATATGTTGAAAGAAAGTACACATGGCAGAGTGTGTATAGATACTTTTCAACAAGTAGTATGTGTACATACTATAGTCCTTTGAAGTATTAGAAGATATTCTTACTCCCCAAAAAAAGAAGTATTAGGAGATAGGTCTGAACAAAGTATGAAGTGATACTGCGTGATATGATTATCAGATGATACTCTAATATGCATAAAGTATATCCAAACACATACTTTTATCTAAAACAACTATCCAAACACTCTTATATGAAACTGGAGAAACTAATTATAAATCTGTGCCTCCGTCCTACTGGTCAGTGATCAGGGTGCTTCGTTGCCGGAGCCCGGACGATCCAATCTAATAAGCACCTGTAGAGACGAACGCCGACTAATATGCGCCGCCAAACTACGAAGATTCAGCACGTACAGTTGGATGCATGAAACCTCAAGATGCTAGCGGAAGCCAAGCCGATGATTCGATGAACGAAGTGAGATAACAAGATGTGATGGAATCAATCATCTCCCCATCGATCTGCATGGTCCATGCTACGAGGAAAATAGGATTAGGGATAAATAAATTGATCACATTAGGAACAGCGACGTAGCACAAAATCTCCGATGATCGAAGAACAGCAACGTGGCCGACGGCAGCCTATGGAGGGAGCAAAGCCGCCGCCGCCGCCGAAAAACATCAACGTGGCCGGCGGCAGCCTATTGAAGGGAGCAAAGCCGCCGCCGCTGCACGTATATATACTATGGGCTGTGGTGGTTGGACGTCCGCAAATGACGATGGAATTTCCTTATATTCATTATATTAACGGGTCATCTTAATTAACCCGCTAATAGACCTCCGGCACCACGTTGGAAGTCTCCTGAGTGTGATCTAGGTGGGAGTAACTACTCCCAAGGAGTAGGAAAAATTTACCATATATATATAACAACATACAATTTACAATTTGTTCACTTATCTTATAAGTCATACTTCTTCTGTCAGGTAATAGTATTTTTTTCTCATAATAAATCAGCGAACATTAATTTCAACTCAACTAGAGTATTATGGCCTTGTTTACTTTCAAAAATTTTTGCAAAATGAGCACTGTAGTATTTTTGTTTGTATTTGACAAATATTGTCCAATCATGGACTAACTATTTGTTTGGCAAATTATAGGTAAACTGTATAATTAGTTATTTTTAATCTATATTTAATGCTTCATGCATGTGCCGCAAGATTCGATGTGACTGAGAATCTAAAAAATTTTGCAATTGTTTTTGAACTAAATAAGGCCTAGATTGGTAATATAATATGCTTTTATAGTACCCATTGGTACTATACGTATTGATACTATTTTTTTTCTTTAAGAAATTACTCCATGAAGTTCGAGGATTGGTCGGTGGTCGTCGTCACTCCATGCTTTTACAGTACTATTGGAGTAATTAATTTTAGATAATCTAACCAAGGACTGTCGACGAAAGCTGGTCGGCAGTCTACCTTGGGGTATACCCACGGTAGTAGTTTATCGGTAGACGGTGCGCAAACTACGAACTCGATGGTGACGCAAGACTCGGACAAGCTTTTTATCCAGGTTCGGCCGCCGAGTTGGCGTAATACCTACGTCCTGCGTCTGGTTGTATTGATTTGTGTTGAGAGAATCGTATGTATGATCTGTCCTCTAGGGGACCCCTGCCCCCCTCCTTATATATCGTGAAGGGACAGAGTTACAAGTAAAGTATCCTATTTGGTACAAAATCTTGTAGCCTTGCGGTGCACGCCGACCAGTCGTGCGCCGCACGTCTTCATCCTGTGGGCCGAGCCACCTCTGATGGTGCGGCCCATATAGGCCCATGAGGGTATAGGGGTTTATACCCCCACAGCTAGTCCCCGAGCACCATGTATTGTGATGTAACACGCCGTCTTGAGCTTCTTCGATCAGTGAGGCTTGACGTCTTCAATAAGTAGGAAAGTCGCCCAAACAGTTGCAACGGTATTTTGACCAACTCAAAAGACAGTTGATCAACATTGACATCGAAGAAGCAGGTTGTTCGAAGAATACATGGTGCTCTTAATCAAAAAAGATTTCTTTCCTGGTGAAGTGTGCCCACTTTACTTTTCTGAAAAGTATAGTCTTTCAAAAAGCAAGCATATTCACCGCAAGGTGAAGTGTGCCCACTTAGTCCCCGAGCCTGGTAGTAGGTGACGTAGGCACGTGGTGCCAGGGTCAAAAGAAAAGTCCTCAAAGAAATTCTGAAACTGAGATGCATCGCCAGATGCATCGTACCGATGTAGTCCCCGAGCTTGCTGGAAGGCGAAGTATGAGCCTTGTAGCAAGGTCTAAAAAATTGAATTTACCAGTCCGTCTGCAATTGAATAGACTAATCGACCAGTCCCCGAGCATATAACGCTCGGTGGTCGGTACAGTCCCCGAATTCTCAAATTGGTGGGCTGGTCGACCAGTCCCCGAGCGTATAGTGCTCGGTGGTCGGTACAGTCCCAAAACTCTCAAATTGGTGAGCTGGTCGAACAGTCCCCGAGCGTATAGTGCTCGGTGGTCGGCACAGTCCCCGAGCACGGCGTAGAGACCGGTGGACAAGTCCCTGAGCGTGGTTGGGAACGTAAACGTGCTCGGTGGTCGGCACAGTCTTCGAGCACAGCATAGAGAGTAGTCGACAAGTCCCCGAGCGTGGTTGGAAACGTAAACGTGCTCGGTGGTCGGAGCAGTCCCCGGGCACAGCGTAGGGAATAGTCGACGAGTCTCCAAGCGTAGCTTGTCGACTGGGCCAAACTCCTAAAAAGTAAATATAAAGAATTGGTAGTACATGATGTATAAATAACCTTTAGATAAAAAATCAGTACTAAGATAAGTTTTAGATTTTTTGTTATAAAATTAGCACGAGTAGTTAATTCATCCTAGAGCTTGTACCAGCTCTGGTCTAGCCAACAATCAGCATGAGGTGCGGAACCTAGGCACGCGTAGGATTGTCAGCCACGTCAGAGAGCTACTGCCGACCACCCGGAACGCAGAGGGCGGATCTCGTGCACGTGTAGGGAGGAGTCGGAGACAGTACCGGCTCTGGAAAGCTCGTGTAGGAGAAAAAACTAGTCGGCTAAAAAAGTTGTTTTGAAGAATAATAATCTTAAAAATATTATGCCAAAAATAAATAAAATATTAGAATTGTACTTATCTTTGGACGAAAGTCTGGTCGGGAGAGTTGCTTGACTTGTTGTCGTGATGGTGGTCGCGGCTGTCGTAGCGCCGTTCTTCGCGGCGATTATTATTGCGACTCGTGGTCAGAGCAAGTAGGCCACACAACTTGGTCGATAGCCTGAGCAGGTCGGTGTCGTCGATCTGCCTCCCTTTGTAGCAGAGAAGCGGGTGACGCGTTGTCGGCGTGGTCGGAGACGTTGCTGGAGTAGTTGGAGTCGTAGCCAGCGTGGTTGAAGCCGCCGCCGACGTCGATGAAGAAGTGATTGGCGCAGATCGGATCTACACCTCCTCCGTGGTCGTGGCGGTGAAGCTGTTGAAGCTGACGGTGAACGTGAAGTCGCCCGCCATGGCCACGAAGTCGGGGATAATGACCATCTTGTTCGTCGGGAAAGTTGCACGCACACCCCCTACCTGGCGCGCCACTGTCGACGAAAGCTGGTCGGCAGTCTACCTTGGGGTATACCCACGGTAGTAGTTTATCGGTAGACGGTGCGCAAACTACGAACTCGATGGTGACGCAAGACTCGGACAAGCTTTTTATCCAGGTTCGGCCGCCGAGTTGGCGTAATACCTACGTCCTGCGTCTGGTTGTATTGATTTGTGTTGAGAGAATCGTATGTATGATCTGTCCTCTAGGGGACCCCTGCCCCCCTCCTTATATATCGTGAAGGGACAGAGTTACAAGTAAAGTATCCTATTTGGTACAAAATCTTGTAGCCTTGCGGTGCACGCCGACCAGTCGTGCGCCGCACGTCTTCATCCTGTGGGCCGAGCCACCTCTGATGGTGCGGCCCATATAGGCCCATGAGGGTATAGGGGTTTATACCCCACAAGGACAGAACTAGAATAGGTTTTTTTGTATGGAGTTAGATTACGGTAGCATCGTCGTCATTCCATGAAGTTCAAGGATTGGTCGGTGGTCGCTGTGACGCTGTCTGAAGTAGAGAAATTCCAACCTTTTTCTAGGAATAGCATACCTGATTAAAGATATGTTTAGACTCACTTTCACGTAAGGCCGTTAGCTATGTTTTGATGTATGAAATGTTAAAATTTTGGTTAATTGGTTATGTAAACACCAGTACAGGTTACTCAATAATGGCACACGTAATCAATATCCGGTTGTGACATATAAACCGAAACTGCAATTTTTTCTTGTGCCGTTAGATGGAGCTTCAAAGTATGGGTACAAAGGAAACACATCCATCGGATGCATTCCAGGTGTGTTTGGATGAGATGGTCACACATTGTCATATTGTTACACTCATCTACTAAACTTTGTCTAATATGTGCCCAATAATTTATTTGCCACATCATATCTTAGATACATGGTTTGGTAATAAACAAAAGTCAATGTGTACAACAGAACTCTAGCTTAGGCCTTGTTTAGTTCCCAAAATATTTTGCAAAATTTTTCATATTCCCCATCACATCGAATCTTGCGGCACATACATAGAGCACTAAATATAGATAAAAGAAATAACTAATTACACAGTTTACCTATAATTTGCGAGACGAATCTTTTAAGCCTAGTTAATACATGATTGGACAATATTTGTCAAATACAAACGAAAGTGCTACTATTCCTATTTCGAAAAAAAATTGGAAGTAAACAAGGCCTTAATGGATTATGTGAAAACCGTATCAAATATTAAAAAGACAATTGAATTCTAGAGAGGAGCTGGCAAGAAACACTTGTCTATTTACACTACGAGCTCCAAGCTTTAAACACCCCCCCCCTCCCACCCCTCTCTCTAGCTCCCCATCAATCACCGCTAAAATCACTCTAAATTATTCTCACGTACTTCCTATACTGATGTACACTAGAATCAATCCATCAGAGAATTAAGAAGTAAAGTTTAAGAATCAGAAACAAAAGTTTCTACCAATAAACTAGCCCTAAATATCAATCTAAACTATGATGTGGCAATGCTTAGACGTCACGTATTTCTCAAATCCATCGACTTCAAATTTACTAGCACGTGCTTATATGCATGCGGAAGCTTATATGAAAGTACGAAAGGCAATAACAGTAGCTAGGATTGATGTGAATGCACGCATGAGCTGAGCTGTAAGAAAACCCGTGAAAAACCTGTTACTCTTTGCTGCATCGTGGACCCATAAATTACTTTCAGATATGTACCATCTATAGATTTGCTGACCCTCAAATCTGTCCACACCTTCCCAGGCTGAAACATTTCCACTGTTCCAGAGAAAGGAACCCATTACCCATTCCTTTTTCGATTTCACATAAGACATAGGATACTTCAAGTCCATACACACAAGAGGGCGGAAATGTTATCTTTGCTACACACCTAGGTTTTGTTTAGTTGGTGAAAAGAAAAAAATAGATACTGTAACATATTTATAACTATAATAATTAGTATCCGACACTAGTTAGGCTTAAAAGATCTATATCGTAAAATACATGCAAATTATACGATTAGTTATTTTTATTTATATTTAATGCTTTATATAGTGTCTAAATATTTAATATGATGAAGACAAAAAGTTTTAAGATAGAAACTAATTAAATAGGATCTAAGATGACATGTTTGGCGTCCACTATCACTACGGAAAAACACAATGGAGAACTGTTGCATAGACGGTCAATATAATAATAAACTACCGAGAGGCCCAACCTTTTTTCTGTATAGACTTGGCTGCAGCTGGACATGGACACGCACGATTATGACACTCAAAAGGTTGTTCGGCGGTGTTGAATGTCACTCTGCACATAATTAAGTGAAGACCGAAGACCAAATTGAACTGACCGAGACCGTGACCGAATTAATCGAGACCGAACTTTTCGGTCATAAATTCAGTCCCTGCTTCCAACTAACCAAACTTTGTATGGATAGCTTGGGTATAGGTTTTGTTAACTGAACTAACCGATAAAACCGAATTTCTCTATTGGGAGTCTTGGACTGTTTTTTTTATCTTTTTAAAGACTTGACTGTGTGCTGTTTTTGTTGTGTCATTGTGAGTTTGTGACTTGTGAGTTGTGAAATGCTGCTGTAGTTAATATTTGAATAAGAGAACCAAGATTTTGTATTATTTTGTGTAAACATGCTGCTGAAATTTGATAGAAATTCTGTTATTTTTTTGGTCTCCTAAGCTGGTCTGGTTAGTTCGGTTGTGACCGAGACCGAATCAAAGTAACCGAGACCGAAATTACTCAGTCTTTATTTTTTCAACTAACCGATCGATCCTTGTTTTCTGATCACCAAACTTTCAAAATGGCTGAACCGATCGATTCGGTTGGGTCTGACCGAACGCCCCGAGTGAGTTGAATGGGTTTGGGTTTGTTGTGCTTTATTTTTTTTCTCTCCGGCGCCTTAATGCAATTACACTTTCTCCATTCTAAATTATAGTCATCTTATTATCTTTATTATAGAAATAAAACTTTTCTAATTTCAACCATGTCTTTAGAAAAAACATATTGATGTATAAAAGTTTGAACCAATGCGCTATCAAAATATATTTTATAAATAATTTAACGAAACTATAATATTTGATATAATAGGTGTTCATAAAATTTTTTATAAACTTCATTAAAACTATGGAGTTGATTTAAGATAAAGTAAAAGTAAAATTTATAATTTGAAATAAAGAATGTACGTAATTCTGCTACATATATTTGAGAAAGAAATGGATATAATTGTTTTTTTTCAGAGAACAGGAGGGGCAGAAAAGCTCCTACTAGAAATATATTAAAGCAAAACAAGGGAACAAATGTCTTAAAAGAAAACAAAAAAGAAAGGGAGACCAACTACAAGAGGTAGCTTAGGACACAAAGAAAGAAACAAAGAAAATAAGCAAAATTATACAACTTGCTCTAGCCATGACTCAATTTGGGGGAAGAACTTCTTCTTAGCTCTCCATAGGAGTTGGCTAAAGAAATGAAAAGCTGCAAACATCGCAGGCAATCAGAAGGAATGTTCCTGAAAATCTCATCGTTTCGGACAGTTGAAGGGTTGAGATGGCGGACTAAAGGGGGGGGGGGGTTGAATAGTCCTTTCTAAAAAATATTACGTCGGCTAACCGAAACAAATGCGGAATTAAAACTATCGGTCTAGCCAAGACTACACCCCTCTATCTAAGTTCTCTAGCACCTTGAAAAGATCCTAAACAAGCAAGCAAGGTGCTATCTTAGCAAGAGCTCACCTAACCAATTCTAGAAGCAAGGTCACACAAACCTATGCAACTAGTACTTTGCAAACCGGGGGAGCTCCTACACAAACTAGTGAGGCAAAGCGCACAAAGCCTAAGCTCACTAGCAAGCTGAATAACAAGGCAACTAATGCCAAATTAGAGAGCGCAACTTACTTAGCTACACAAACTAAGCTAAGTGACTAACAAGGTTACACAAACCGAATTAGCCACGCAAGGAGAACTACTTCTAGCTACACAAGCAAGAAGGTAACTAGCAAGCTACAGAAGCTTAACTAATTACAAAAGCAACTACACAAGCACAAGTATATAAAGAATGTAAATACAAGCTCGTGTATAGCGAATGCAAACCACCGAGAAGAGTAGACAATGTTGACACGGTGATTTTTACTGAGGTTCACTTGGTTGCCACCAAGCTACGTCCTCGTTGTGGCGATACACCCACTTGATGGATCACGAGCTAATTGGCATTCCAAAGCCAAACCCTCAGCGGGTGCCGCACATCCACTCTCAAGATGGGGATCCTCCAAGCCACAAGCAATCCACTAGAGTTGCTCTTCGCGATCCCCGCGGGGTGAGCACCGTACCCCTCACAATCTCTTCTCTGGAGCACCGCACAATCTCCTTGCGTGCTTCGACGGAGTCACAAGCCACCAAGCCGTCTAGGAGGTGGCAACCTCCAAGAGTAACAAGCACCACCGGCTTGCAACACGAACACCTAGTGCCACTCTATGCAATCTCTCAATGCAACGCACTAGAATCACTCACTCGCTATTGATTCGCACTCTTGCAAGCACAAGTGAGTTAGAGGCTTTCCTAGCACTCCCCAAGGATGGACACTAAGTCCCAAGGGTGCTCAGCACCGGCCAAGGCCGGCCACCACTTCTATTTATAGCCCCAAGGGCTAAACTAGCCGTTACCCTTCACTGCGCAAAAGTCGACCACACCGGACACGTCCTAGTTCACACCGGACGTGTCCGGTATTGACCAGACCAGCGTCCGGTGCTCTTGACCGTTAGAAAACTAGTCATTGCCTCTGATACTGATAGGGCATCGGAATCTAGCTTTTGAAATACCGGACGTGTCCGGTGTGCACTGGACCCAAACTCAGGGAACGTCGCAAACTTGAGCCAACACCGGACGCACACACCGGACGGTCCGGTGTGCACCGGACTCACACCCAGAGAGCTCTGCAAGAGGAGTTTGCACCGGATGCTAACTCGGACGCGTCCTAGTTTACACCGGACGCGTCCGGTGTGCACCGGACGCAAACTCAGAGAGTTTCACCGAGAAAGCGACCTCACCGGACTGTACGCGAAAACTGTTTCCGCGTCCGGTGCCTCAACTCGGACGCGTCCGACCTCATACCGGACGCGTCCGGCCTGAACGCGTTGCACGAAAAGTTTCTCAACTTCTACCCTTGCTTCCATGTGCCAACACCAAAGTGTCTCCACACTTGTGCACGTGTGTTAGCATTTTCACAAACATTTTTCCAAGGGAGTTAGCCTCTCAACTTGCCACGCCACTCGATCCTAACACGTATGCAAACTTAGATCGCTTAAGTGGCACTGGATGATCGATATGCAAACAAGTTTGCCCCTCTTTATAGTACGGCCATCATCATATAATCACCTGTGGACTAATCTCCTGTGTATCTCACATAAACACTATTAGTCAACCTAAGTTGTCACTCAATTACCAAAACCAAACAAGGACCTTTCAATCTCCCCCTTTTTGGTAATTGATGACAACTCTACAAAGATATGGAAATTAAGCTTTTTCAAGCTAGCACTTCACACAAGTGTAAATTGCTAACTTGATTTGGATTTTATGCTACTTATCCAACATTTAAGCTCTATGTCAAGATTTGGATAAGCACCACAAAACCCTACTAAGTGCTAAGGTGTATAGAATAAACCTTTGTAGTTCGATACCAAGTTCGATAGCATTTGAAGCATTCAATGTACATCATCCTTAGCACCATGAGTAGCTAGACAACAAAAACACTAGAAACCCCGTGAGATCAACATTAAAAGCAAGGGTCTAGTCTTTACTTGAAGAACACAAGTCTAGCTACCAACCTATGCATGCTAGTTATCATATCATCAATCAAGTTCTATAACTAGCATACACCACACAAGCATGCATATTATATTGAATTTTAAAACTTATGCAATGCAATCAAGCACATGAATATGCACATATCAAATGCAAACAACCAATGTTCATGAGCTTGCTCCCCCTACTTGTGTGCTTCTCTTTTGTCCAAGAATTTTGATCCATCATCTTTTCTTCTAATGTTGCTCCCTTGTCCATGTCCATCTTTGATCTCTCCCCTTTGAAACATATCTTTTGTTGTCCAACTTATCCCATGATCATATCTTTATTCTAACTTCTCCCCCTTTGTCATCAATTTCCATAAAAAGTATGTGATACCAATTAAATTACTTGATACCAATTGCAAAAATGTGAATCTCATTGTGACAAAGGATTGCATTGGGATAGATGGTTGAGGCTTGAATCTTGTATTTTTTATGGACATCACCATATGTGTTGGAATGACATTACTTGAATTGCTCTTGAGATACCACATAGGATCTTTGACCTTGATACCATTTGGTGGGGCACTCCCCCTATGTCATAGCATGAGTCATTCACTTGTCAACCTTGTTGGTGAGGGAACTTTCTTTGCTTGATGATAACTTAAAGTTGAGGATCACTTGTGGAACCACCTTCTTGTATGATAGATACCATATGTATAAATGTCATACCATTTGAAAGATCTTGTCCGATACCATATGGAAATCTTCTTCCAATTGAAGGTCTTCTAGTATGGAACCACTTGTTTGTTTTCTTGAACATTTGCTATCATGAGTACCAATTGTAGGATACCAATTGAGGAAACATTTGAGTTTAGATATCTATTTGCATTGTTGTCTTGTTCTTGTACTCTAATCATCATGAGCTTCTAATTGTAGACTTGAACTATGTTGATTTGCCTAAGCTTCCAAGTCCGGTTTGAACCAATGACAAGCTTTTTCACACTTCACATTAAGGGTTATCTTGCCAATGTTGTACTTGTCACTTGTTAACAATCCAAAATAGATCAAGTACTTGGGTTCACTAGCTCGTGAACAAACTCATATACATACCACTAGATCAACTAATCAATCAAGCAATAGTGGTAGGTAATTAATTGAAAACTTTTCATTTGTCATGCATGATCCTATTAAGCATGTACTATATGCACTAACCGCATACTAGTAAGGGATGAAATGATCATGCACATTACAATGATACCTTTGCTATCTTGGAGTAGAGGATAGTCACATAGATTCCAATTCATTTCTCCAATAGCAATGTGAAGTCCAATCATAAGCTTGGTGAAGACAAATTATAAATGCTAATTGATAGATCAAATCTTCACCCATATGAATTTGAGAACCACTTAGGATCAAGTGCACTATCTTGTTGTGGTTGCCTTGCTTCTTCTTTTGACCATTGCTTGCATGAGAGAACTACTAAGAATATCACTTGAAATAGCATGACTAGCTCTCTTTTGGGTTGTTGCTTGCTTTCTTGATCAATCCTTTTGATTGCTTCAACTAAGCATCTCAAATGTCCTTTAGATCACCACTTCCATGTTAGCCTTCCAAGCACCACACTTGGTTTACCCACTCCTCGGGCGGCACGCCCCTCACATAGGGAGAAGTGACCTCTCTCTAAAGAACCATTCTTGATACTTACTTGAATTACTTTGATTGATTGATTGAAGTGATGGACTTAATATGATGAGTAACCATGAATCATTCTTTAAGTCCTTTTCTTTATACTTGTTTAAGTCCTTTTCTTTCTACTAAATGATCTACAATAGTCACTAGAACTTAAACTTCATTTTCATCTTGAGTTTGATCTTGATCTTCAATTTGAGTACTAAAAGTGTACACCAAGTACATTCCACCAAATGACCTTGTACTCATTACTTGCCATGCTTATAGATCAATTCAAAACCAAACTTAGGTGCCTCAAACACTTGTAAACATGTTTCCAACTTGAGGACCTTTCAATTGAAGTGACTCTAGATCAATCCAATATTTGTCACTTTTCTGGCAGATTCTGTACCTTTCAAAGAATAACTTATATCTCACAATGTACAGATCCAAAAACTATGAAATTTGGTGGAGATGTGCTTTACTGAGTCATCTAGCAGCTGTAAAAATTTGATCTTCTTTTGACTTCTAGATTGCTACCAGATTTCAATTCTTCCACCACTGCTACATGCTGAAATTTGCTGCACTATAGCTGATAAGATCCACTCCAAAAATGAAGTATCCCTTATCCAATCTTCATGAATCTTCTACAGAATCTTCTATGATAAGTGTACAGCATGCATACCAAATTTCAAGCCATTCCAAATAGATTTGATCACTCAAACTCAGACTTGATCTCAGCTAGCTCAGATTTTCAATATTGGATAGATTTCAAGCAATTGAGCTATACTTCTTCAAATTGAATCAAACTTGAAATCAACTTGATTGAATACTTTCACAAGACATATGTCCATTCAATCCACTTACTAAAAGTCATCTTATGAACTTATACAACTCAAATCAATCCAAACTTGATTACTAATCATTTAATCCATTCAAACATCTTATAGCAAGCAACATTGCATATATAACCAATTCAATCAACTCATATGCACCCAAATGAATGTGATCAACAAAGATATACCTTGGTTAGCTTATGATCATCTAATTTGCAAGCTTCAACTCATGTAATTGCAAGCCATCAAATAATTCAATAAATCACCACAACTTGAATATTTGCACTTGTATGTTGTAGCACATTTGGACTTCACTATCTTGTCATGACATTAGGTTTGGATGTGCACTAGGCTTCAATACTTGACTCAAACATATGATGAATAATATAAGATCAATTGAATCAAGCATCCAATGCTGATGGTACCTACAAACAATCATCCACTTTTTGATGGTACCCAAACTAGTTTGGGTCCTCTCAAGTTAGGTGCAACATACTTAGGCGATGCCTTAGTATGAGTAGCGGGATGTTTTGCAATAGCAACCATAGAGGTACCATTACCATCCTTTCTAAGCATAGTATTATCATCAATTGAAATGGGCTTAGAATTATTACCTAGGGGACATGAATGAGCCATGTGTCCCCTTTCCCGGCATAAGTAGCAACTTCGCTTTGATTGAGTCTTTTCTTCCTTGCTCATGTGTTGCTTCTCATTGCCTTGCCTCTTAAAAGTTGCTTGAGCCTTCTTCTCAAGCTTGGTAGGACACCTCGAGGCAAAGTGTCCATCATAATTGCACTCAAAGCACTTGATGTGAGCATAAGTTTTCTTCTTGTCTTCATTCTTGCTCATCATCTTGGCATCTTGGATTTGCATTGGATGCCTTGCTCTTCCACCCCTTCTTGTTTTCTTCTTCTTCATCAAGTCATCACCATCATGGTTGATCTTGACTTGAGCTTGGGTGTCTTCTCTTGCTCAACTTGTGGCTTTGGTTGAGGCTTCACTTGTTGCTTCACCAATAGCTTGGTTGGGCACATTGAGGTGAGATGACCCCAAGTGCGGCACTTGAAGCATTTGACATGCTGAAGCCTCTCTTCTTCTTTCATCTTCTTGAGCTTCTCTTTGTTTGGGCAACCATTAGCAAGATGACCCACTTCATGGCACCGATAGCACATGAAATGAGAGAGCTTTTCTCTCTCTTGCTTTCTTTTGCCCTTTGTCATTTTCTTCTTGAAGCCAAGGCCACACTTGTCACCATAGTTTCTTTGAGTCTTCAATATATGCTCAAAGGTAATTTTTGAGTAGTAGCACCTCTCCAACTTGTTGCTCAAATTCTTCACTTGTTCATTAAGCTCATTGTTCTCCTTCAAAAGGTTAGTCTCACAAGACATAGAAGTAGAACAAGCATCTATATGTGAAGAACATGGCATAGATAATAAATCATCGCAAGAGGTGGATACATGCTTCTTTCCTACATCACAAGGGTTAGTAATATCACATGATTGATCATTTGACCCAAATGATGAGCTCTCACTAGTTTTAATTTCTTTATTAGAAAGCTTCTTAGTGAGAAAAGCATGGTCTAGTACCAAATTATCATGAGCAACACTAAGTTCCTCATGAGCCATTTTTAGCTCCTCATGTGAACAAGTAGTAACATAAAGTAGATGTTTTTGTTGTTCACATGTGGTCTTTAGAAATGAGTTTTCATTTTCCAATTTCAATGTTTTAGCTTTTTCATTTTCTAAAGACATGGTCATGCTAGCAAGTCTACTAACAAGCTCATCATATGAGACAACATGATTAACCACATTAACATCATATACCTTGGTGTCACCTTGTGACATGAAGCTATGTGGTGTAGTGGATGGGCTTGTAGTAGCATCATAATCATGGCTCGAGCATGAAACATCACCTTCACCATCAAGTGTGCATTGAGTAGTATCATCATTTGTATCACTTGTGGAATCATCATCAATCTTGTCAAGTGAGCTTGTGGTTGACCGATCATCATCATCACTTGACCATGAGGTGGAGCAATCCTCCACAACCACGGTGTTGTGGTCATGCTCAACATCCTCATGTGCCTCAACCTTTGGCATATCATCATCATCATCAGAGATTGCCCCATATTTCTCATTGAGAAATACCCAAATCTCATGGGCGGTCTTCATGTCAATGATCTCTCCGAATATGCAATCATCCAAAGATCTATACATGATGTTAGTAGCTTGGATGTCTAGATCTAGGCATTTCTCTTGTGCTTGAGTTAGATCATCTTCATCCAACACATGAGAAAAGCCTACATCTACCATCCACCACATTTGAGGAGAAATAAACATAAAATTTCATTGCATCCAATTTCTCCACCGTGCAAAGTGTGTGCCATCAAAACTGTGTGGACACTCAACATCTAGCACATAAGCCGCCATCCTCTCGGGTCGGTGAAGACCACAAATGAGAGACCTAGCTCCGATACCAATTGAAGGGTTGAGATGGCGGACTAGAGGGGGGTGAATAGTCCTTTCTAAAAAATATTACGTCAGCTAACCGAAACAAATGCGGAATTAAAACTATCGGTCTAGCCAAGACTACACCCCCCTATCTAAGTTCTCTAGCACCTTGAAAAGATCCTAAACAAGCAAGCAAGGTGCTACCTTAGCAAGAGCTCACCTAACCAATTCTAGAAGCAAGGTCACACAAACCTATGCAACTAGTACTTTGCAAACCGGGGGAGCTCCTACACAAACTAGTGAGGCAAAGCGCACAAAGCCTAAGCTCACTAGCAAGCTCAATAACAAGGCAACTAATGCCAAATTAGAGAGCGCAACTTACTTAGCTACACAAACTAAGCTAAGTGACTAACAAGGTTACACAAACCGAATTAGCCACGCAAGGGGAACTACTTCTAGCTACACAAGCAAGAAGGTAACTAGCAAGCTACAGAAGCTTAACTAATTACAAAAGCAACTACACAAGCACAAGTATATAAAGAATGTAAATACAAGCTCGTGTATAGCGAATGCAAACCACCGAGAAGAGTAGACAATGTTGACACGGTGATTTTTACTGAGGTTCACTTGGTTGCCACCAAGCTACGTCCTCGTTGTGGCGATACACCCACTTGATGGATCACGAGCTAATTGGCATTCCAAAGCCAAACCCTCAGCGGGTGCCGCACATCCACTCTCAAGATGGGGATCCTCCAAGCCACAAGCAATCCACTAGAGTTGCTCTTCGCGATCCCCGCGGGGTGAGCACCGTACCCCTCACAATCTCTTCTCTGGAGCACCACACAATCTCCTTGCGTGCTTCGACGGAGTCACAAGCCACCAAGCCGTCTAGGAGGTGGCAACCTCCAAGAGTAACAAGCACCACCGGCTTGCAACACGAACACCTAGTGCCACTCTATGCAATCTCTCAATGCAACGCACTAGAATCACTCACTCGCTATTGATTCGCACTCTTGCAAGCACAAGTGAGTTAGAGGCTTTCCTAGCACTCCCCAAGCATGGACACTAAGTCCCAAGGGTGCTCAGCACCGGCCAAGGCTGGCCACCACTTCTATTTATAGCCCCAAGGGCTAAACTAGCCGTTACCCTTCACTGCGCAAAAGTCAACCACACCGGACGCGTCCTTGTTCACACCGGACGCGTCCGGTATTGACCAAACCAGCGTCCGGTGCTCTTGACCGTTTGAAAACTAGCCATTGCCTCTGATACTGATAGGGCACCGGACTCTAGCTTTTGAAATACCGGACGCGTCCGGTGTCACACCAGACGCATCCGGTGTGCATCGGACCCAAACTCAGGGAACGTCGCAAACTTGAGCCAACACCGGTTGCCACACCGGACGCACACACCGGACGGTCCGGTGTGCACCGGACTCACACCCAGAGAGCTCTGCAAGAGGAGTTTGCACCGGACGCTAACTCGGACGCGTCCTAGTTTACACCGGACGCGTCCGGTGTGCACCGAACGCAAACTCAGAGAGTTTCACCGAGAAAGCGACCTCACCGTGCGGAGCACACCGGACTCTACGCGAAAACTGTTTCCGCGTCTGGTGCCTCAACTCGGACGCGTCCGACCTCATACCGGACGTGTCCGGCCTGAACGCGTTGCACGAAAAGTTTCTCAACTTCTACCCTTGCTTCCATGTGCCAACACCAAAGTGTCTCCACACTTGTGCACGTGTGTTAGCATTTTCACAAACATTTTTCCAAGGGAGTTAGCCTCTCAACTTGCCACGCCACTCGATCCTAACACGTATGCAAACTTAGATCGCTTAAGTGGCACTGGATGATCGATATGCAAACAAGTTTGCCCCTCTTGATAGTACGGCCATCTATCCTAAATCCGGTCATAAACTTCTCTACACACCTATGACCGGTGAAATGGAAATGCCCTAGGTTATACCTTTGCCTTGCGCTTTCCATTTCATCTCCTCCAATGTTGATGCAACACATGCGCCAACCAATCACCAAATGATATGATCCACTTCTTATCATCATGTGACCATATTGGTTCATCGATCTTGACCTCACTTGCTCTTCACCGTTGCCTCGGTCCATCGGCGCCAAGTCTTGCTCAAGCTTCACCGTCACACGCGGTCCCTCGCTTCGAAGCCTCCGACTTGCCCTTCACTCTTGCAACTGGTCCATCAAGCCAAGCCTCATCTTGATCTTCTCCACCTTGGTCACATGACTCCATGTCATGTCTCATGTGCAATGAGCTCCTCCATCATCATATAATCACCTGTGGACTAATCTCCTGTGTATCTCACATAAACACTATTAGTCCACCTAAGTTGTCACTCAATTATCAAAACCAAACAAGGACCTTTCAACAGTCCAAATGCTCCAGCTCATAAGAATGATGATCTCCATTGCAAAGGGGACATTGAGTTGATGTCTGATGCTGTCCATCCTTTGGAAAGTATGTGAACTGCTGATAATAGCTACCCCAAGAAGGCTCCAGCAATTCCTGGCAAGAGCACACTCGAGAAAGAGATGCTCAACAGTTTCCTCAACTCCGTCGGGACATGTGACACAGTTATAGGAAGGAAGGACCATGGTCTTTCTTTTCAGAATATTTCTTGTGCTTACCCTATCTTGCAGAAGAAGCCAAAAGAAAACTTTATGCTTAGGTTGGCAAGAGGATTTCCAAAGCTTTTTGAAAATGGGGTGGGCAAAAGAACTGCCAATGTATACCCATTTATCAGGTCCCAGACTATGACCCTGAGAAGCCAAAATCTGCTCCAAGAGATGAAGCTGATCAAAAGCTTGGACAGATAGGGGCAAGTGGAACATCTGGAAAGCTTCAGGCGCTGCAATGGCCTTAGCCGGACAAAAATCCTTTTTCTTAGCAAAAGAGTGCAATTCAGGATAAGTTAGCTTCAGGGGCTGACCAATCCAACAATCATCCCAAAGCAGACAAGAGGAGCCATCACCAGCAATGACAGAAGCTAGTCCCTTAAATTTATCAATTAGCTTAAGAACACCCTTCCACCAAAAGGAGCCCTTTTTAGTATGATTGGGAAGTTTGCCATTTGTGTAGTGCTTTTCCCAAACTAATTTAACCCAAGGGATATCCTCCTTGTTAAAGAATTTATGCAGGTTCTTGAGGAGAAGAGCTTCATTCTGAGTTTTAAGATCAAGCACGCCTAAACCTCCCTCAATCTTAGTGACTAAAGGCCAAGCAGCTTTTGCATTAATCCTGTTATTTTCATCAGAACCTCTCCAGAGACAATGTTTTCTAAACTTGTCAACCTGTTCCCTGACAGTGGCGTGCAGATTGAAGGTACTCATATAGAAGGTGGGCAGAGCACACTGCATTTGCCATCTGTAATTTTCCAGCCTGGGTCAGGAAAAGAGAGGTGCTGACAAGCCTTCTTTCACATCTGGTCACAAGAGGGAGGAAATCATCCACTTTAGGTTTAGTCAGGCCAAGGGGAAGCCCTAAATATGTGAAAGGGAAGCTACCAACAGAACAACCAAAAGTTGCAGCCAGATGCTTTGTCTTCTCATCGGAGATGTTAATAGGGACCAACATGGATTTACTAAAATTTACTTTTAGACCACATGAAGAAGCAAAGGTATTCAGCAAAGCTTTGAGAGTAAACAGCTGTCTAGCACATCCCTCCATGACAATCAAGGTGTCATCAGCATACTAAAGAATAGGGAAATCTTCAGTATACTGAATGGGAATGGGAGGGCTCAGCAGACCAATTGATCTAGCTTTATTGACCACTGATTGGAGCTAGTCCGCAGCAATGACAAATAGCAGAGGGGATAAAGGATCCCCCTGCCTGACTCCTCCCCTGCAGTGAAGCACCTTGCTTGGAGAACCATTAAGGAGAACAGAGGAGGTGCATGACTCAAAAATCAATTTCATCTAGGATAGCCACTTTTCTCCAAAACCTTTCTTTCTCATAGTCTCCAACCTGGCTTGGTGCTCAATTTTGTCGAAGGCTTTTTCAAAATCAAGCTTCAAGATCACTATTTCTTTTTTAGAAGTGTGGCACAGATGCAAGTATTCAAAGAATCAAGCCAAGCAGTCCTGAATTGATCTGGATTTGATAAAGCCATACTGATTCACATGGATGAGTTTAGCAATGAGAGGCTGCAACCTATTGGCAAGGAGCTTAGTGACAAGCTTCACAGAAGTATAAATGGATATAATTGTCATTAGTCTTAGTAACGCTCTTGAGTATTTTGATTGCTAAGTGAGTGTAGCCACACTTAGGGGTAGAACAGTGTTTGTAATATACTACTACTGTACAAGATCAATGCATGGGCTTACCTTTTTCTTTTATATCATTTTGAAATACCAAGTCCTATCAAGGCCTTATTTAGTTCCAAATTTTTTTGCAAATAAACACTATAACTAGGCTCAAAAGGTTCATCTCACAAATTACAGACAAACTATGTAATTAGTTATTTTTTATTTATATTTAATGTTTTATGCATATGCTGCAAGATTCGATATGACAAAAAATCTAAAAAAATTTGTAAATTTTTTTGGAACAAGGTCATGTGTTCCACATTATTCTATCCTACGACTGGGCACTGTAGCGCATGTTAAAATACTACTACTAGGCTAGGCCGCTAGGTAAGCAAGCACATGTTGAAGTACCACTGAGACAAGTAAGCGACAAAATTGGAATGTACAGTAACACAATAAACATCTTATTATTGCATAGTGGCAGCATTCTGCATTGGAAACAATCTATAGACCAGACAAAGCCTAATAAAGTTGACTATTATATTTTGTTCACAGACATTGCACGACCGTCATCCTGAATTTGCTACCTATGATTGGTCATGGGCTCATGGCATCACATCATACACTTAGATCCTGGCTCTACTCCCCCTGTTTTTTTACATATCATGCCGGCTTTGTTCTAAATCAAACGTTCGTATCTTTGTTCATCTATTTTAATTCTTTTTCTTATAACGACAACATATGAATTATATTACGAAAATATTTGTCATAGTGAATTTAAAACTATAAATCTTATGCCATGAGTATACACATTTTTTTTGAAATACATGGTTAAAGACATAATTTTTTATTTAAAACAAACCTAATACGTCGTGAAAGAAAAAAAGACGACGAGTGTATTGGTATGTTCACGTCCTACATAAGGCGAGGCTTTTGGTTCATAAATGGGATGATTTCGTTTATTTTGCATGTGCTGGTTGGTAGATGAGGAGAGATAAAATGGCTTTTCAAAAAAATAGTCTCTATACGTAGTTGGCTTATATGAGGACGAAAGACAAAAACAAAAATTATTTTATATATTTTTATTTTTCTATATACTATTAAATCTACATGTCTCTATCTTATACTTTTGGACTATGTAAAATATATTAGCTATTTATTCGTCGCTAATGACCACTTTCTTTCTTATTTTTTTATATCCACATTATAATAAGTAGACAAATAGCTATCTATTGGACATACCATATCGTCGTTCCTCCTCCACTCCTACAACCGCGCACCTTAGTTCATCCTCAGCACCTCCACGACACTCCTTAGGTCAGTCCCAATGTATATTTTCATGACACAGTTACCAAGACTATAAACTAAGTAACCGAGCCATAGGAGTTTCATAGGGATGAAACTCCTCTCTCATCTGATGAAACTCCTTCATTTAATGACTCTGCCAAGTCAGCAATTTTGCTTATGTGGCACCCTATTTAATGTGCATTACACTCTCATGAAACATGCATTGAGACTGACCTTATGCCCGGGACAACGGTCTCTCACTGGCCGCGTGGATGCTAGGGGACGGCAGCCTCTCTCTGGGCGCGTGGACATCCAGGGTGGTGGTCTCGAGGGGCCACGGGGACGACCTCCCATGGTGTTTGGACATCCGGTCATTAGCCTAGAACTAAGATCGACAGTCCTCCGTTCATAAAAAAAATCAATTGCTAGAGTTGTAAGAGCACTCCCAATGCAGAAACTATTGTGGTTTCTATAGACATTAATTGTAGTGTCACCTAAGCATTTTGCTGATGTGGCAAAAGAGTTATTGAAGAGAGAGAGCAAAAATCATAGAAACTAGGTCTAAGACCCTGTTTAGATTGCAAAAAATTTGGCCAATGTGGTAAAATTTTTTGTTGTCAGAACTTGAACAGAGAAATCTGACACACACAAAAATTTTTAAAGTGTTTAGTTGGGCAAATTTTTTCTGACAGAATCTAGGCTGCAGACACAGCTGGAAGGGCATTAAATGCACTCTTTGGAAGTGCATGCGCATGCAAACGTTGCTTTGCATGTTGCATGCCGCATTCTCCATGTTGCTGTCACTCAGGCCTAATATATAAACAACCACCATTTGTATTTAATCACAATGATATATATAAACAACAATCATTTGTATTTAATCACAAACACTTAGCCCTATTATTCACCACTATCCCTGTCACTATTGTATGCCAATTACAGATATTATTCACACATCCACACTCAGTCCTCAACCCAGGACGAAAAATACAAGCACAACAAGATTAAAACTGTTCATCCCAAAAAGATCTTTCAATCACCAGTGCACAATGCAGTAGCGACTCAATCACGAAATTGGTTCATCACATTCAACTCATCCTCCACGACCTCAGGATCAGGCTGGAACTCAAATGCCTCTGGTGGCACATAGTTAGCATCCCTATTTAGCTGCTCAAAGTGCCTGTCATGCACTTCACTAGTCCTCATGAAATTGTGTAGTGCCATACAAGAGCAGATTATCATGCTTTGCTTTACTGTGGAGTATGGGGGAACATCACGCAACATACTGAAAAGGTCCTAATATGGCTAGAGGGGGGTGAATAGCCTATTTAAAAATTCTACAAAACTCACTAGAGCAAGTGGTTAGTAAATAACAAAGCATAGCTTTTTGATCTAGCTCTAATGGGATGTTTGCAAGCCACTTATCCAACAATTCTAGTTGATATGATCACTAGGCACACAAGAGCTATGTCTCTACTTACACTAGAGAGCTACCTAAAGTTTCTATACAAGTATGTAAGCTACTCTAGTTTGCAAGAAAGTAAGAGAGAAGGTTTGATCTTTATACCACCGCGTAGAGGGGATGAACCAAACAATAATATGAAGTCCAATCACCGGGAGAAATCCAAAGTACAATCACAATGGAGACACACGATTTTCTCCCGAGGTTCACGTGCTTGCCGGCACGCTATGTCCCCGTTGTGTCGACCAACACTTGGTGGCTCGGTGGCTAAGAGGTGTAGCACGAACCTCGTCCTCACTAGGACACCACAAGAACCTACCCACAAGTGAGGTAGCTCAATGACACGAGCAATCCACTAATGTTGCCTTTAGCTCTCCGCCGAGGTAGGCACAAACCCCTCACAATCACTGGGAGATGGCCACGAACAATCACCAACTCATGCCAATCCTCCTCCGATGCTCCAAACCATCTAGGTGGCGGCAACCACCAAGAGTAACAAAAAACCGCAGCTAGAACGATCCCCGAGTGCCACTAGATGCAATCACTCAAGCAAAAGCACAAGGAATCACTCCCAATCTCACAAAGATGTTTAATCTATGAAGGAGATGAGTGGGAGGTGTTTGCTTAGGCTCACAAGGATGTCAAGTATGTTAGAATGCCAAGAGTATGAGCCCCAAGCCGGCCAACACGTATTTATAGGCCCCTCAAACAAATAGAGCCGTTGGTTCTTTCACTGGGCAAAACTCGGGGTCACCGGACGCTCTTCAGGGGGCACCGGACGCTCAAACCCCTACGTCCGGTGCTCTGGACACAGCCATGTGTCGGAGTCTAATAGTAACCTGCAAAGCACCGGATGTTGAGCAAGTTGCCACCGGACGCGTCCGGTGCACACCAGTCCTAAACTCAGGGAGGTCTACAAACGTGCAGGGTCACCGGACGCTGAGCACCGGACCGTCCGGTGCTCACCGGACTTAAACTTAGAGAGCTCTGCAAAACTCTCAGGGCACCGAACTCACACCACCAGACGCTCCAACCTGCGTCTGGTGCCTGGCGTCCGGTGCCTTACCTTAAGCGGGCTAGGCTGCCTGCACACCGAACGCACAGACACAGCGTCCAGTGCCTCTAGGCCAGCGTCTGGTGAGTATTTCTCAGTGAGAAACACTCCTGCGACTTCTCCAATTTTCCCACCGACGCAATAGAAGATAAGCACTTCATTTTCTCAAAAAGCGTCGAATCCTGCCTCGCAAGCTCGGCGGGAGGGAGAGAGGAACCCATCCTCTCTCTACCCTTCAAACTCCACCTCCTTCTCAAAGTGTGCCAACATCACAAAGTGTGAACCAACAAGTGCACGTGTGTTAGCACTTTCATAATCATTTTCTTTGAAGGAGTTAAGTTAGCTCACTAGGTTCTAAATGCATGCACATGAACAATGACACCTAGTGGCACTTGATAACCGCTTAGCCAAAGAATTTCCCTCTTTATAGTATGGCTATCTATCCTAAATATGATCACACCCTCTATGGTGTCTTGATCACCAAAACCAAAACCCTAAGCAATACCTTTGCCTTGATCTCCATAGAGTTTTGTTTTTCTCTTTCTTCTTTTCCAAGTTGATCATCTTGTGGTCATCACCATCATCACCATGATCATCACTTGCTCCATCACTTGGCATGTACCAACCTCATTGAGTCTACACACACTTAGTATAGAGGTTAGTACTAGGGTTTCATCAATTATCCAAAACCAAACTAGGGCTTTCACATACGCCACTTCATTTTCATAATGCCAAATGCCCTCTCTATGACATTCCTAAGAGATGAATGCGTAAAGTTGAAGATTTCTTCTTTACCTTGAGGGCCGACGTTTCTGTACTCTTCAATATGGTACTTGGTTCCCTTGTATGGGGCTAGATAACCAAGCCGGTTTGGGTACCCGGAATCAACAAGGTAATTTGCCTGTAGGTACAGTATCATATCTATGAGCAAAATCATGCCAATTGAGATAACATGGCACAATATGTAACCATACAATAATATACCTGGAGGTGGATGGAGAAACTGATCAGTAAATGTTGATGTTGCCTTTTGTTGCCTTGGCTTCCAGGGGTTGCAAATCCTTGACTTGTGAAAGCCCTAGTTTGTTTTTGGATAATTGATGAAACCCTAGTACTAACCTCTATGCTAAGTGTGTGTAGACTTAATGAGGTTGGTACATGCCAAGTGATGGAGCAAGTGATGATCATGGTGATGATGGTGATGACCACAAAGTGATCAAGTGCTCAACTTGGATAAGAAGAAAGAGAAAAACAAAAACCCTATGGAGATCAAGGCAAAGGTATTGCTTAGGGTTTTGGTTTTAGTGATCAAGACACCATAGAGGGTGTGATCATATTTAGGATAGATAGCCATACTATAAAGAGGGGAATTCTTTGGCTAAGCGGTTATCAAGTGCCACTAGGTGTCATCATTTGTGTGCATGCATTTAGAACCTAGTGAGCTAACTTAACTCCTTCAAAGAAAATGATTGTGAAAATGCTAACACACGTGCACATGTTGGTTTACACGTTGTGGTGTTGGCACACTTTGAGAAGGAGGTAGAGTTTGAAGGGTAGAGAGAGGATGGGTTCCTCTCTCCCTCCCGCCGAGCTTGCGACGCGGGATTCGGCGCTTTTTGAGAAAATGAAGTGCATATTTTCTATTGCGCCGGTGGGAGTTTTGGAGAAGTCACGGGAGTGTTTCTCAGTAGGAAACACTCACTGGACGCTCTGCGCGGAGGCACCGGACGCTGGCCTTTAGCGTCCGGTGTGCTGTCGGGTGTAGCAGAGTGCACCGGACGCACCAGAGAGAGTCGGTGGTTAGCGTCCGGTGTGCGGGCGTTTTGCAACCCTCTTTGCGCATGGGTCCGGTGACCCGCAGGTTTGCGGAACTCTCTGCGCATGAGTCCGGTGCCAACTTGCTCAGTGTCCGGTGCACTGCAGATGACCGTTAGACTCTGACACGAGAAGTTCAAAAGGCGACACGTGGCTGTTGTTGGAGCACCGGACGCAAGGGCTGAGCGTTCGGTGCCCCTTTAAGAGCGTCCGGTGACCCCGAGTTTTGCCCAGTGAAAGAGCCAACGGCTCTATTTGTTTGAGGGGCTATATATACGTGTTTGGCCGACTTGGGGCTCACTCTCTTGGCATTCTAACATACTTGACATCCTTGTGAGCCTAAGCAAACACCTCCCACTCATCTCCTTCATAGATTATTCATCTTTGTGAGATTGGGAGTGATTCCAAGTGCATTTGCTTGAGTGATTGCATCTAGTGGCACTTGGAGATCATTTTGGCTGCGGTTTTCTTGTTACTCTTGGTGGTTGCCGCCACCTAGACGGCTTGGAGCAGCGGAGGAGGATTGGCACGAGTTGGTGATTGTTCGTGGCCATCTCCCGGTGATTGTGAGAGGTTTGTGCCTACCTCGGCAGAGTGCCAAAGGCAACATTAGTGGATTGCTCGTGTCATTGAGCTACCTCACTTGTGGGTAGGTTCTTGTGGTGTCCTAGTGAGGACGAGGTTCGTGCTACACCTCTTAGCCACCGAACCACCAAGTGTTGTTCGACACAACGGGGACGTAGCGTGCCGGCAAGCACGTGAACCTCGGGAGAAAATCGTGTGTCTTCATTGTGATTGTGCTGTGGATTTCTCCCAGTGATTGGACTTCATATTATTGATTGGTTCATCCCCTCTACGTGGTGGTATAAAGATCAAACCTTCTCTCTTACTTTCTTGCAAACCAGAGTAGCTTACATACTTGTATAGAAACTTTAGGTAGCTCTCTAGTGTAAGTAGAGACATAGCTCTTGTGTGCCTAGTGATAATATCAACTAGAATTGTTGGACAGGTGGCTTGCAAACACCCCTTAGAGCTAGAGCAAAAAGCTTCGCTTTGTTATTTACTAACCTCTTGCTCTAGTGAATTTGTAGAACTTTTTAATAGGCTATTCACCCCCCCTCTAGCCATATTAGGACCTTTCAACTTGCAGGGGTCAGGGCCGGCTCTATAATTTAAAGGGCCCTTGGGCAAGCAATAAGATAAGAGCCTGTTGAATGAGATCACATCTGCTATCCATCATTGTTGTTGGTTGCATCGTCTCGCGGTAGTGGTGGTGCCACAGCGAGCTAGTGAGTCTGCGACTTGGCAACTAGCATCGGTCGTTGCTGACTCGGCATCCGTATTTGCATGTGCATTGATGCCTCAATGATCAATCGATAGGAGATTTGGGAATTGGGAATTTGGAAGAGAATAGAAAGGCCTCGTTTAGTTCACAAAATTTTTAGATTTAGTTATTGTAGCATTTTTATTTTATTTGACAATTAGTGTCCAATTATGGACTAATTAGGCTCAAAAGATTCGTCTCATAAAATACATATAAACTGTGTAATGATTTTTTTATTATCTATATTTAATGTTCTATGCATGTGTCTAAAGATTAACAAAACAAAAAAAAATTGAGAACTAAACAAGGCTGAATTAGGAAGCATCGGTGGTTTAGCGCCGGTAGAAAATAAATCGTCCTCTAGTCTCTTGATTTCGCTGCTTGTGCTCTAATGCTTCCAAGTTACATACAATAGGAAGATTGGAAGACACCTACAATGGAATTTTAAAGACTTATATGTGTTAGTTATGCCAAATAAAAAATTATATATACTAATTATTTATATTATTTTGGGCCCCCTAGCTCTGTGGGCCTGCGGCGGTCGCACTGCCTGCCCACCCCCTAGAGCCGGGCCTGGCAGGGGTTGCAACATCCTCCTGTCGCTCATGCTGCGCATCCTCGTCATCGGAGTCATCCACTCCAATGGCATCGATCGTCGCACCAGTTCCAGGCCTATATGTAGTAGACCCATCAACCGTCAATCCAGTAAACAAGTCATCAAGCTGCCCGAGGTAGTCAGGCATGCCTGCATCCCTTATTTTCAGTAATGCCTTCTTGCCCTATAATAAGAATTGAACTCTTGTAAGACTGCATGCATAGACTTGTATTGGAAACCTTAAACAATTTGGTGGTACCTTGCTCTCTTTCTCCCACCAGTCGTCATCAGCATAAATATTGTAGCCACTACCTCCCAGGCCAGAAGACCTGTGCAACGAATTGCATAACCTCCACTCAGCCTTGAGGTCCTACACTTTACCGTTGAACTGGTCCCTCTCATGAACTAAACCAGTAGCCAAGAAGTACTTATGCTTGATGTCCTTCCACCCAGCGCTGCTCATGACGTCATTGTTGTAGTTGCCGTTTTTAATTTGAGAGTGGTAAATGTCAATGAAGACACGCAATCTCTATGGATCCCAACTACCCTTGTGTTTCAGTACCTAGACCAGAGAACTACTTAGGGTGCTACAGAAACATAGTTTTTGAACAGTCATGATGAACCTATTTTATGAAACTGGCACGTAGAAAGCAAACAAATGCATCTTAAATACCTAGAACAAAATAGAACTATTGTGTAGAAACTTAAATACCTAGCAGACAAAACCATCTTGTTTGGCAGCACAGATAATAAGAATGTACATAAACTAAATATCTTTGTACAGAATGCCAACTTGATTTTAAAATCCACTACATTAATCATGCCCACAAAAAGGAAGTATAAACAGGAAGGAAAATTCATTATGAATACTCACCGGGTAGCGGAAGCCATCCATGCAGGGGAAGAACTGCTGCTGGTCCGGGTTGTCTTCACGGTCGGCCCTTGCAGCGCGGGGACGGGCCTTGCAATGTGGGTCCGCGGCCACCAGATCTGCCCGGGATGAAGGGCACGCCGGAGTACCCATACCCTCGCGGAGAGGATATGCCCCCCCAGATCCGCCAGGCATCCAAGGCATCCGGGAAGAAGAAGGGGGTTGAAGGAAGACGCCATCTGTGGGGGAGTCATCAACGCGGAGCGGCGGATTGAAAGTCAAAGAACGCGAAGCAGAACGGGGGGGAACGTGCTGACCTAGTCCGATCTGAGTCAAATCAGAGCCGTAGTTGATGTCGAGCGACGCCAACCGTGGGTTGATGCCGCTGCTGCTGCCGGCGCCGGTGAAGTTCGTGCGGGGCGCCTCGACGTTGGCGTCGTTCATGGCACCCTCGTGGACTCCGAAGACGGCATCGTCGGCGAAGTGGCTGCCGCTGAAGCAATCTCTGTGCGCGCCGTCCATGGGAAAGGGCTAGGGTTTGCGGCGGCGGGGGGAAACGGCTAGGGTTTGAGGCTAGGGTTGGCGGCGGCGGGATGGAAACGACGCCGCGGGGTGGGGGTTTGCGGCGGCAGGGAGGAAAGGGCTAGGGTTTGCGGCGGCGGGGGAAATGGCTAGGGTTTGAGGCTAGGGTTCGCGGCGGCGTGATGGAATAGGTGCCGTGGGGGGCTGCGGAGCTGCGGCGGCGGGGGGAGGCGGCAGTAGGCTGGCTACGCGCTAGGGTTTCATGGTTGGTGGTTTGGACGACGGGAGAAGAAATAGCGGAGGGTTTGCGGGGGGGAAGGGGGGATCGGATAGGGTTCACGATTGGTGGGCTGGCGTGGGTGTTAGTGCACAGTTGCAGGCCCTGTAGGTCAAATTTTTTGCCACAAAATTTTTAGGCCCTGTTTAGTTGGCAGGCCAAAAAAAATTGCTCTTTGAGCCAAAATTTTTGCAATCTAAACAGGGCCTAAGTTAGAAACCATGTCTACAAAAATTAATATGTATAGAAACTACATATGGTTTCTAGCATTGAGAGTGCCCTAAGTTAAACTTTGACTAAATTTCTAGAAAAAATGTTAAAATTTATAGTGTCAAATTAGTATTATTAAATTTATTGTAGAATATATTTTTATAAGATAAACATTTTATGTTATAGATGTTGTTATTTTTTTTATAAAATTAGTCAAATTTAAATGACTGATCCAGATTCTAATTGATTTTTTTATGGAGGGAGTACTTCTTTATTCCTTACGGACAGTTCATATGAGTATTCTTTGCTATTGACCGCTTTGTCGGCCATTTTCATAATGTTTCAACTGATCTGTGGAGAATTTTTTTAATGGCTAATGTGGACTGGTTTATTACTTCATTGTGGTTGACCTGCCTGGCCGGTCAGTCTAAGTACGAAGGAAAAAAAATTCATGATACTGTAGCATCTTTTTTTTTGGTAATTATTGTGTAACTATGGACTAACTAGACTCAAAAGATTCATCTCATCAATTCCGACCAAACTGTGCAATTAGTTTTTATTTTCGTCTATATTTAATACTTCATGCATACGTCTAAAGATTCAATGTGATGGAAAATCTTGAAAAATTTTAGGGGGTGGAAGTAAACAAAGCCCTAGTGTGGAAGGGAGGTAGGACAGAGGAGCACTACTGGTTTGTTGTTAAGATCTTTTATGATGGTTGAAAAAGTATCTCGGTGCTTTCAGGTTTTTTCATCTTCTTTATTTTCTGAGTAATTAATTAAAAAATACATTATAGAGGATAATTTAGTAATTAATGTTCCACATAAATGACTGATTTACCCTTATTTAAAATAAAATATAAAATGAAAAATAGATCTTATCCTACATATTTTTGGTACTTGTCCCATCTAATTTGATAATATCTTCGTCTATTTGATACCTCTAGATACTTTTAGTTAGGCCTTGTTTAGATCTAAATTTTTTAGATTTGGGTAATTTAGCACTTTCATTTGTATTTGGCAATTAGTGTTTAATTATAGACTAATTAGGTCTAAAAGATTTGTCTCGCAATTTATATATAAACTGTGCAATTTATTTTTTTTATATATTTAATATTTCATGCATATGCTGTAAGATTTAATTTGATATTATATCTTGAAAAGTTTTTGAATTTTGGACTGAACTAAATGAGACCTTAGATATTTCTTATTTTTCCATGTCTCATCTCGCTAATGGATGATCCATGATCGTAAGGCTGATAGGCTGAGGGAGTGTCAGTGCACAAGCTGCCACCGGCAACCGCAGCAGCAGGCAGACTGCAAACAGATTCCAGATCTTTTGGCTGCCCTGATCACTCTTGACAGAGCGCGGCAGGAGAGGATGCCGGATGTGTGCCAAAACCAAGCAGATAAGTGCATGCACACCGCTGACATAAAGAGAGAGGGAGGCAGGGGGAAGCTTGTCCTCCCTCCAAAAAGCCTGCTGGCCACTCCCCGTTTAGGCCTTGTTTAGTTCAACCAAAAACAAAAAGTTTTCAAGATTCCGCGTCACATCGAATCTTGCGGCACATGCATGAAGCATTAAATATAGATGAAAGCAAAAACTAATTACACAGTTTAGCTGGAAATCACGAGACGGATATTTTGATCCTAGTTAGTCTATAATTGGATAATATTTGTCACAAACAAACGAAAGTGCTACAGTACCGAAATCCGAAATCTTTTCGAAACTAAACGAGGCCGTTTCACGTTTGTGTTGTGTCCTCGTTTTCGTTTTCAAAAAAGAAACACATTTCACGTTGTCTTCTTGCGAACCTAGTAGTGGTAGTTCTTTTTGCAATCTAAACTAAGATTTGATTCAAAAAACCACGCATGCATGCCGCATGCTGCTGATTGATATGGCAAGTGTGCGTGCATGTGCATGCCGGCCGCTGATGAAAACGAGAGAGAGAGAGAGAGAGAGAGGGAGCCTTAAAGTTGGCTTGGACGCACTTGCCTTGGCCTAGCGTGCTCTCTCGCTTGCATTTGCTGAGGCAAGTGGAAAGCGATGGAGCTGGTTGCATGCATGTATAGACAGTAGCCTGAGAGCCTGGTGGTACTGTGACTGTGAGTGGCCCCGGCTTTGTCGTGAAAGAGCCCTTGTTTCTTTCCCACAATTGTAGATCTACATGTCGGTCCGCATCCTCACATAGATCGACGACAGTGCCTGCCTCATGGGTTGGGATCATGGGATGGAACCATGATTGCTGCTGCTGTTGTTAGCATCAAGACCCTACTCCTAAGCATACACATGCATGAGGTCATGCATGCATATAATTGTTTACTCCATCTACTACTCGATACTACCATACTGTATATATGGTGCAAATAATCTGCTGCCCTGGCCTGACCCTCATGCATCGTGGGATGGGGCGGGGCAATCATGAGGTGATAAGTCCCCATAAATTAAAGGAGTAGTACCGTTCCCCATTCTCTGTAGTATCTTCTCCGCCCTTTCTCTCAGAGTCAGACTCAGACACATTCCACACACACACACACACACACACATCAGGCCGGCCATGATGCACTCATGCATACTAGCTATGATCCAAAGGAAATGATCCCTCCCCCATGCCTGCTGAACCTGTCTTTTGCTTTGGCGAGCACTGCCACTGTGCGCGAGCATTGTATAGCCAGCCGCGTATGGGCATCGCCCACTTTCAGTTTCGGGGCGCCATCCTCCATATGCTGCTGCTGCTGGCTGCTGCTGCCTTGGCATGACTATGTCTATGTGATTGCTGCATTGCATCCCTCCATTCCCTTGGCTCTTAGCCCTTGGTAGGATTAGAGTAGCTAGGACCCATCCCATGCATATGCATGTTCACTTGGTTAGGAGCGAGAGGGATCGAGGAGGCTAGCTGCTGCTTGTGTGGTGAGTGAGAGGCCATGATCGAGTCCCAAATCTCGGTCTGATCATGATCAGGGGAGGGGGCCGCCACCGGCCGGGCTTTCTTTCCAAGTGGGTGTGGGCTACCATTGGCGCTTGTTGAGATGTGCATGCATGCATGCATGATTTCGTCCTCTCTCTCTCTCTCTCTCTCTCTCTCTATTTCTCTCGTGCTTTGCTTTGATCATGGCGCCCCGGCCCCCTGCCCCTGCCTGATAACACCTCTCCCTGACCGCCTTGTTTCCCCGGCCTCCTGCTAGCCGCTGCTGCTCCTTTCTTTCTCGATCGCCCGGGCCACAAGGATTGCAAAGCAAAGCAAAGCAAACAACCACCACACAACACCTCACCCCCACCACACACGCACGCCATTCGTTTCTGCTGGCATGCGCCCTGCAGCCGTTTTATTAGGAAACGCTCCCCTTTCCGTTTTAGTTTAGTGTATAAGTGGCCAGCAGCAGCAGCAGCAGCTTCAAAGTTCTCAGCTCAGCAGCTAGCTAGCGCATCTCAAAATACCAGTGCTTCTTGCTTTCTCTATCTACGTACTGCATATACCTGTGCTGGACTTTGCTGCTGCTTCCAGCTGGCCGGTTCCATTCCTGGGACGAGCTGAGGCTAGCTACCACTACGTCCTTCAGTGGTGGTTGGCGTTTCAGTAGACTGTCAGCTGTGTTTCTCTGCATGATTTGATAAGGTTTGGGTCCTCACTCTTGAGCCTCTAATATATGCTTGCTTTGCTTCCAAGAAGTCGATTCTATCTAGGAGTATATGCTTAGCTGTAGCTGTAGCTGTAGCTGTTGTCATGCATGTCGGCTAAGCCTATTTTATTAATTCATCAGTATCTTGGGCTCTTGGCTGGTCTGCTGGTGGCACATTGGCATTCAGTAGTTTCTTAATATTGGCATTCAGTGGTTTCTTGCATTGTGAGAATTACTACAGTAATACTAGTAACTGATGATGCCTCCAGCTAGCTTTGTCCCTTTGAAAACTGAGGCTCACATTTCTTAGTGTTGACCAACATCCTGTTTAACTGTGTGCTTTAAACAAGTAGAGAGTACTTCAAGATACACACAGCCTACCTACTAATTATAGGATATAGTAACTTTTTTCCTCCTGTGGTCTAGTTTATTTATTCTCTGGGGGAACTAGAACAACGCCGCCTACGGCCCTAGCCTCTCTCATGTGCATCTCTGTTGCAATGTCCATGCTTGATTGCTGCTGCCAGGTTACCTTTGCATTTCCCCATTTTTTTTCCTGGTATAGGACGAGCAATCTGCTAAACCTTGTCCTGACTAGTATTCATGTCGCCACCATTTTCTTCATCCATTAATTTATTATCCCACTCGCGCTGCTGCATTCAGTTTCAGTTTCAGGTTCTTTTTTTTTTTAATTCGGTATCTACGACGTTTGCCACCCAAAGATGACCGGCAGCAACGCGTCTTATCAGCAGCAGCTCGGCCTCGGAGTCGGAGTCGGAGTCGACGCCATGACGAGGAACTGCTTCGTCAGCGGCGATGGCAGTGATATCATCAGCGCCGACGCCGCACCCCTCTTCCACGTCCCGGAGTACACGCCCAGCAGCGGCTTTGGGTTTGTCGGCGAACCGGCGGCAGCGGACATCGCCGCCTCGAGCTTCCCGGCGGACGGCTCGGTGCTGCTTGCCGGCCACCAGCTGCTCCGTGCCACCGCGCTGCAGAGCGTGTCGCCGGAGGAGACGACGCACGCTGGTGGTGCCTACGGCGTCACCGGCGGCGGGTCGTACTCGTACTCGTACGTCCCGTCGCCCTGGGATGTCACCGTGGCTCACGCGCCCAGGATGGCCAAGCAGCTTAGTATCGCCGGCGAGCCGGCGGAAGGCGGATGGATCCACGAGTCCTCGTACTACTGCCCGACGACGTGGTTCTCTGGTCACGCGCAGTTCGCCGGGGCGCCGGCGAGCGAGTTGTCGCTCAGGCTGCGCGCTGGGTCCTCGCCGACGGCAGGTGCTGTGAGTGCGAGCCTGCCGGATCAGTCCTCGGAGGTCAGCTGCTCTGGCCCCGGTCTGTTCCAGCCTCCTTGCGGCGCCGGCGGACAGGTGGTGCGTCAGGTGCCCATGCACTTCTCGCAGGTCCTGTCGCGGTGGTCCGGGTACGCCAACATCGCACAGCAGGCGCTGGACGAGTTCGTCGGCTGCCTGCTGCAAGACGTGGCCGGGTTCGCCGGCTTCACCACCGGTGGCGGTGAGGCGAGCTGCCCGCTGCCATCATCAAGCTGCTCCAAGACGACGTCGTCATCCGACCCGAACCCGTCGATGTTTCTTGGCTCAGAGGAGCACAATCATAAGCTCAAGAACGATCTCCAGAAACTGTTACAGATTGTGAGTAACGCCAACTCTTATATTTATTTAAGTATTACTCACTCCGTCCCAAAATCTTGGAGAGTCAAAGCATGTTAAGTTTGATTAAATTTATAGGATATAGGACAATAACATTTATAATATCAACTAATTATCATTAGATTTTTTATTACTTATATTTTTATAGTATATCTATTTGATACCATAAAACTTTGTAATTTTTTTTATAATTTTAGTCAAACTTGAGTTGCTTTGATTTTTTAAGATTCTTTACAATTTGGGATGGAGAGAGTATAAGATTAAAATAACATCACTTGATTTATTATACTCTACTCGGTGCAGATGGACCAACGGTGCAAGCAATGCATGGACGAGATCCAGAGCGCGGCATGCAAGTACGGCAGCCTGGTGCGCCCGGGCGGCGGCGCGCTCTCGGCGCCGTTTGCGCACGGCGCGGTGTCAGCGATGCACCGGAGGCTCAGGGCGCGGATCACAGGCGAGATCGCGGCGGCCACGCGGAGAGGGGATCAGCCGTCGTCGTCGTCGTCGCTGTCGCTGACGCTGGCCGACAGGGAGCGCAGCTGGGAGTCGGCCTTCATCCAGAAGCACTGGGCGCTGCGGCAGCTCCGGCGCGGCGACCAGCAGTCGTGGCGGCCGCAGCGCGGCCTCCCGGAGAAGTCCGTGGCCGTGCTCAAAGCCTGGATGTTCGAGAACTTCCTCCGCCCGTAAGTGTCTCTGTCTCTGTTTCACATTCAGAGAAATCTTTGGGCTTTCAGCATCTCTTTTACCACATACAAATGGTAGATAGCCTCGTACCATGCAAGACTAATTAATCCATGTCTCATCATTCAGGTACCCGAAAGACAACGAGAAGGAGATGTTAGCAGCTAGGAGCGGCCTGAGCAGGAGCCAGGTACAGTTTCATGCTTTTTCAGCCTGCTTGCAACTTTATTCAGATCAGGTCTCAGCAGCTCTACCAAGAATCAAGAAATACACCGGTAATGCATTTGTTGCATTTGCATTGGCAGGTTTCCAACTGGTTCATCAACGCCCGCGTTCGGCTGTGGAAGCCGATGATAGAGGAGATGTACGAGGATCTCAAGAAGGCCTCGGGAGGAATGGAGGGTGTGTGATTGCCTGAAAAAGTGAGCAGCAGGGATTGCAGTTTAAAGCTATATAAGATGGTGATTTCCCCACATCCAGGATGGAATTGTGTAATCGCAGCGTTGCTCCGGGGGCTTTTACACAAGCATTGTTGCTGCCACCCTGTGATCTATATATATGTATAACCTTGTAATCGCCTTGGCGTATATATAGAACTATCAGAATCTGCAACTTGCACCGTAGGTCCTTTGCTGTCACAGTGTCACTATTCCTTCCTCCGCCTGAAGATGATTTGTTCTGAATGCCGGAAAGGGAGGTCTAAATCCCATGCAGGTAAAGCCAGATCGCCAGTTCATTTTGCGCTCGCTGTTGGTCGAATGAACTAAATTTTTCTTCAACAATTTCAATCCACGTAAGATGACTCACATCTTATTATCAATCTGAAATTTTTTTACCTACAAGAATGCAGAAACTCAGTCAGCATTGAGATAGACTCTTTCTTGGATGCATTTATATGAATTATAGCAAATAAGAAAACAGATGGATCCGGCAAGGAACATCAGATACCTTGTGCGCATTTTACATCTGAACTTCAAAGTTCAAACCTTCCCACTCCAAAAAGAAAAGGAAAAAAAATGCCCATGTAAAGTCCAGCAAACAACATTCGCTGTTATGCTTGCAGTCATATCGGTATTCAGGTGATGGAACGGCATTACAGTTACACCACCACATGATTGCTGGTAACAGTGAAAGGTTTGGAAAGACTTGAAGTGCCCGCAAGTACAAGCATGCCGCTGTTGCTGATTGGATCTTTGTGCATTCTACTGCTAAGCAATGTTGCAGACTTCCAGTCACGCTTCCCAAGTTGGTTCACGGATTTCATCTGCGGCGCCACATGAGATGTTTGGCTACTTACAGCCGTATATATCCATCCAAAAGTTGAAGCCTTGAGAATTCCAAATTGTCCACAAACTGATTCCTTACATTAGGCCCCATTTCGATTAATAAGAAAAGCCCACATCTTATTTTTGGATGGGATTTGATACGAAGGAAATTTGTTAAAAGCTTGCCATTTAAGAGCATCTAATAGTTTTAAAAAACTAGGGTAAACTAATGAGTTTTATAAGTCACTAAAAAATAGGAATCATATGTGTTGGCTTCTCCTACCATTTCAATATCTCGTTTCTAAAAACAAAAAAAAAAGCATAAAAAATCCTAGACTTTCCAGATATCCGAATCAGCCGATTGGATACATGTGCATATGTCTCCGCGTGATTGGATCAATTTTCCTAACTACGGAAAGATTGTGAGTTGAGATAAAAGACATGCAATAAAAGTAATAAAGTCATAAGTTGCGTGACAGTGACTCATACAGTGGTATAATAGTTATCTCATAGTCCTAAATTTTAGCTCCATAGACGATTTATTTGAATACAATAAGTAAATGAAGACATGATACACCCGACAACAACATCCACGAGTATGGCCAGGGCTAGTTCTTGTTGGCTTATGTATCCTAAAAAGTAGTGAAAATCAATTTAAAAGACCGTTGAGAACCAAGATTCTAGATTTGCCTATTTATTTGAATACAATAAATAAATAAATAAATGAAGAAGCGTAAATTAGTTAAAGAATACAAGCTCCCACATAACAATGATAGGACCACCACTAGTAGGACTTGGTGTTAGGTCAAATTGTCATCCATTGACCACACTTAGTCTAATTCTAATCCATCCGCTTGTCCCGAGGATTAGAGACCATGTCCGCATAGTAAACTTGTTTAGGCACACTTATGTGCTTGTTATTATGTTTATGCATGATTTGGATTCTTTTATAATGAGTGTTGGTGTGTTGTGGACTCTCATCATCCATAATGACATCAGTTGTCTTTAATACTTCAGTTTGTAGTTAGGGTTTCTCTTTGTCTTGCTCTACGTCTTGCATTCTTTAACATTTCTTCTACCCCAATACAATGGAGAAACAACACTAGGGAGAACAATAACGACAACAAAACCTTTTTTATGAAAGTGTTGTCTTCAACATCAATGCTGAGTGAAGCAAGACCCTTGTTAAGGGGTAGAGACCTATGTCATCCTCCTATCTTAGGCAGGGCAAGTATGAGGTTTTGAAAACCATCACTGTCCTTGCTAGACTTTGTGAATCTTGGGACAAGGTTCTGTTAAGTGGTTTGTCACACCCCAAAACTTCTATTTTTGTTGTAAATAGAAAGTATTGAATAAAAACAATTTAATATATTTTTATATTTTTTCAAGATATTTTTTCAAGGTTGAAAATGTGTTTTTTTCTTGAAAATTTTCACATGTTAATATATTTTGTTTGCTTGCATTCATGCCTTTGCATAAGTTTTATTCTATGTAAAATAATTACGTAAATTTGTTTAAGTCACAAATAGGATGTATCTATTTTTAGAGTAAATATTAATTTTTTTAAAAAAATTAGTTTACTGTTCATTTCAGAGTTAAGTTGAAATATCTTTAAAATGAGCATTTTTTTAAAAAAAAGGTGTTTTCCAAATATGTTCAGAAGATAAAATACTCAAAATGGGTTTAAAATTATATTTTATAGTTAAGTAATAAAATTTTAAGAGTTTTAAAAATTAAATGGTTTATAATATTTTCAAAAGTATTTAAAAACCCTATCTCTAAAAAAGAAAACACATTTTCTTTTTCTTTTCTTTCCTCCCTTACTCTTTTGGTATCGGCGTGCTCTAGTTTGGCCCGCTGCCCACTTCAAGAGCAGCAGCGCAGCTCTGCTGCGGCTGGCCCGCTCCTGCTCTCATCCCACATCGGCCTGCTAGCCATCAGCCCGCAGCCCGCAGACGGCAGACCGCACCTCTTCTGGCGCGTGGGCCGTGGCCCAGCGTTTCAGCGACATGCCACCGGTGGCCGCGTGTTCCGCTCTCCCTTTGTTCCTCTGATCAGCTGGGCCCCCACGACCGCTTGCTTATTTCCCGTTCCGCACCAGTGGCACGCGGCTGAAATGCGTTTTGTCAGTAGATAACTGTAATGCGTGAGGAGGACTATAGATTATTGATGAATGGTATCCAGCCAGCCAAGTAAATGCACTTTAGTTTATTCCGCTTTTTGCCATTCACCACTTAGAGGGGAGTATCATTCTTCGCCTAGTAGCTGAATTCGGCTTATTGTAAGAGATGTCTTTCGAAAGCCTTGTAGTAAAACCCATCCTTATATCTTTATCTTGGTAATGTGATATTGGGACTCTTAAACCTGGGCAAATGGACATCATGACTAAGGATAACATGTGTAATATTTATAGAGTTTAAACTGATATATCAATTGTGCTTATGATCATGAGTGACTTGATTCTTATGTGCTTTACTTTCACTACTGTAAAAACACTTAAGTGCGACATTTTCAAAACCCCTTCAGAGGCGGGAATGATTTTGAACCATTTCAATAATGCATCGGATTAATCGAGACGGGCACTTTAAAACATTTGCCTCAGTTACTATTGAATAACCGAGGCGGGCATACTATAAGACCCGCCTCGGATAATGCTGGCCCATCTTTGAACCCACTCCTCTCTCTCCTTCACCGCTACCAGCCCCTATACCCGAGCGGATCTGGATCCACTTGTTCCCTCTCTTGCGGTGCCCTCTCCCTCCCTCTCTGCATCGGTGCTCCTCCTTCCTCTCCCTGAGAGCATGGAAGCTCCGACGGCAAAGGGCTGGCTCATGCTCATCCACACCGGTGGCCACGTGCATCTAGATCCACCTCCATACCGACGGCCACATGCCACCACCTCTGCTCGTGCAGATCCGACGCATCTAGATCTCGGCAGCGCAAGGAGGCTAAATCCGGTGGCCACGATGGCAGCGCACCTCTCCCACTCTCTTGTGCCTCCCTCTCCCGGCTGCTCGGTGGCGCGGCAAACTAGCGGGCGAGCTCCTCTACCGACCGGATCCCTCTCCCTACGCGTCGGTGTTCCCCTCCCTCTCCCTGCGCGCATGGAAGCCCGCCGACGAAGGTGAGCTTGCCGGCGGCCATGTGGATCTGGCCACCGGGCGCATCTAGGTCCACCTCCACCCTTGCACGGCTTGGTGGGCCTCCTCAATGGGCTATGTGAGCCTCATTGATGGACTCACGCTTTGTTTTGTTTTTCTTATTTTATTAATTAAGGTGGGCATCCAAAACGCCTCGAAAAAGGGTCTAATTTACCATGGCCTTTGATCTGAGACGTTTTGGATGGCCGTCTTGGTTAATCCAAAATGCCGGTCTTGGTTAAAATTATTGTAGTGTTTATGCTATAATTTATACAACTTAATGGTGATTAGGGGTTTTGATCCACTTGTAAAGTTGTAATAAATGGGCTGTTTAATAAAACTTGACCAACTAAATTGTTTGTCACGGAAAAATTATGTCAGCTTTTACCTTGTTATTCAGTTAGGTATGTCATTATTTTTTTTGCATTTGTTGTGTACGACACCTGCTCATCTTTGCTATCTCTAAATAGAATAAAGGCTGCTCGGAAAGATATATTATAATAATATTTTTATAATGGTTGGAGAGGCGATCTGAAGCGATTGGTGTGTGATGTGTCTATGGTCGGTGGACCCAGAATATGAAAAACGATGAGGGGGCGATGGGAGCAAGGCAATGGGAAGCTATTGGTGTCTATGGTCGGTGGGCCATAGACATCACATCGCCTCCCGTCGCCTCTGAAATTATAGGGATTAGGACCCTAAATAGAGGAGTGATAATTCCTTTTTTCGTATTTCTTTTTTAATAAAGGGTAAATTTAAAATTATAAAAAAATATTTTGAGTAGCATAGTTAGGGTGTATGATTCAAGTACTATAGTTAGTTAGATAAAAATCTTCTTCTTAAGTTTTTCCAGATCTTCTTAGTGTTTCCACCCGTCTGCGTCCACCAGTGCGTGTTATAGCGTGCCGTCGCTGCCGGTGATAGAGGTTGGCGTTTGACAGAACATTGTACAATAACGTTATTATCTTTGTACAAATTAAATTAAAAAAAAATAGTGGAGAAGATGATAGACGATGTACCTAAATAGAAGTTGTTTAGAGGGCTTCGACATACGTGTTTTACAATCGACCTTCCTATGAAAGTGGGGGATGCCGCTGCGTCGAGACTTGAGTATTTGTAATAAGTTTCTAATATACCATTAATAACGAAGCCGTTACATTTGTATGAAAATTGATCCTGGCGCATATGTAATATGCATCTGGTTATTTTTAAAACTAAACATAACACACCTAGAAGGATCGTCTGGTGAGTCATCTAACAGAAAGTTCTCCTTGCTCCGTTTCTTTACCAGTCTTTTGTGTCATTACTTTTCCTCCAGGACCTGTCGTTACAATGTCCAATACATCTTTAACACATTGTTAGTACTAGGCTTGTGTTGTAGACCCTTGTGTTATTGAATCAGTCTCTCTTTTTTCCCTTTTCTTTTCTTTTTTTTTCTTTGCCAAAGAATGCCTAAGGTGTAGCGAATAAATTGTCGGCCAACTTATTTGGCAAAGCTTGGCAATGTGTGCTCATTATCCAAACACAACTTTAATAATTCTTATCAATTCATAACACTGCCCGGATGCCCTCACATTCCTATACTGCACCACCCCGAACCCATCAAATACCAACAATACTTCGTATGCCGATCAAATAGTAGACTTTACTTTTTGCGAGACAGCTGGAGGATAGCTAACAAAAATCACGCAATACTCCCACATGGATCTACTTGCCAAACCTAGAATATCTCTCCTTCATCAGACCATATCTCGCGACCTGCAAGTGTAGTGCGTTGACTTCTGTTGTGGCACAGCCATGCAGTTGGCGGTTGACTTTTGTAAGTGTGGGAAAAGAGAACGTTTTGATAGGCTCACGGACACTGCATGCAGCTGCAGTGCGAAACAAACTTTCTTTGGTTCATCCTCACCACACCAGAAGATACACAGATGTGGGATCGGACGTGCCAATCTCATACGTCCATATCTAATATATCTTGTTAGTTGGAACTTTAGTTCCTGTGACTGTGAGCGTTATTGATTCTTTGTGTTGCCTTTGGAAATACCTTTTCTTTCTCTTTTTGGAAAAAAAAAGGTGTGAGACCCATGAAAGCCATCATGCAGTCAGTTACTGTATCAAAGGCTTCTCTAGTGAAAAAGAAGGAAAAGTGATTCATCATCCGACATGGCATGCAAATGAACTGACTCACCGGAGAGGATGACTTAGAAAAGAGAGAGGAGAACCGATGCAAATTTTTGAGTCGACTCGTGGTGAGTAAAAAACAATTTTCTCACCTGTTTGATTTTTTTTCGACAACTCACCTGTTTGATTGAATCTGGCTTGAGCAAGCGCCTGTCTGCGTAGGAGAAAAGCAGGGAAGATTATTTAAAGAATTTGTGTGCACTTTTCTGTTATGGGTTCCCAACAAATTTTGCAAAATTTTTCAGATTCCCTGTCACATCGAATCTTTAGACAAATGCATGAAGTATTAAATATAGACAAAAATAAAAACTAATTGCACAGTTTGGTCGAAATTGACGAGATAAATCTTTTGAGCCTAATTAGTCTATGATTGGATAATATTTGTCAAATACAAACGAAAAAGCTACAATGTCGATTTTGCAAAACATTTTGGAACTAAACAAGGCCTATATTTATGTGGGACCTATGATATTTTTTTAAGGAGTCAATTCGATCCTCTTCTGCTCACATGGCGCTCTCTCCCCTGCATGGGTCAACTCACCACTGCGGGTGCCCTAATTAGTGATCCCAACAAGCAGCTGAGAGTCACCCAATAATTTAGCAACAAAGCAGTTGCTAACTATTTGTGCCTTTTTTTTAGATCAGTATACTCTGCGTGCTGACTTTTTTTAGGCTTGATTTCTTAAACGATCGTGCACTTGTCATAACGTGTACCGCTGGATCTTGTTGCTTTGGATAAGTAGCTAGTGCTCTGCTTTGGTTGCCAAGCAATTGCGGCCACTGCTTTTGCTCTTTTTATCAGTTCCATTAGTCAGAATTCGCTCACCTAGAAAGACAGAAAAACTTGCCCACTCAGAATTTTGGGAATCGACTGAAGAATATTGGAAAGGCATAAGGCATGGCATTTATATTTCTCTTTCAACCATATAAAAACAAGAGAAATATTATCCAACACTCGAGTGTCGGAACACTCAAATTTTCTCTTCTCTTTCTCTTCCTCTCTTCTTCTCCAACTCCAGCAGGCTTAGAAGAGGCTTAGGGGAGGCAGATCGGTCAGGCGGCGGAGAGATGACAGGAGGTAGGAGGCGGCCGGACCAAGTCGAGGTGGGACGCCCATGGCCATAGCAGCAGTTGGAGAGTGGGAGGGGACGAGAGTAAGAATGAGGTTGCCCCGAGTAGTAGGGTCTCACCGAAGCTCCGTGGGTGCGGCTGTGGCCATAGAGCTCTAGCAAGACCCTACCGTGCTGCGGCGGCGCGGTGGGCGGAGGTGGGCGTCGGTAGGAGGAAGAAGCTACGAAAAATGGATATTAGGAGAGCCCAAAACACTTTGAATGTTGTATAGACAGTTCTAAAAACAAAGAGAAACATTTTACAAGTGGATGAATTAGTAGGAGCCCCAAAATGGGCACTTCTTTTGTAATGTGTTTATTTTGTTCTCCGAAGAAGCCACACATTTTAGAGCTCAAAGCATTTGTTTTTTTCTTGCTTACCCTTAAATGGTTGTTTAGATCTCATTAAAGGTATGTTCGGATCATATAAATTATAATCAATATCTAGAAAGTGTTTTTTCATTGAGTAATAGCTTCGCATCATATTGCTGTGAGTACTTTGGGCGTATTAGCGGGCCCATTCCATCTAAGTGTCCGTCCCCCTTATTACTAGGTGTCGTTTGGATCCTTTTATTTGGAGGAATTAAAATCTACTCTATTTGATTTGATTTGGAATTTGATATTCTATTACTTTCCAAAATTCACATATAAGCCAATCTCAAATTCATAGTGTGGGAGATGAAAATTAATTCTATAAATGATCATTATTTGTTTATACTTTGCAACTTATAACATACTTTTCAACTCGCTCCCTAAGGTAGAAATACGATACATAAGTATTGCTCTCTTATAGCCAACAATAATATACAAATATAATTTATATACTTAATCATATTAGCTTAATTTATATGTATCTAAATTATAACTATTAAAATAAATTCAATTCTAAGGATCCAAACGGGTCCCTAGGTTATCTTTAATTCCTACGAACCAAACAGGCCGAGTACCATTTCGCATTGCAGCCATCAGAGATGTCGGCTCCCATCACCCCAATACTACTTGTCAAGACTTGTTGGAGCAGTTAAACAAAGGATAAGGTGATGATGGTCCAACATGGGTTGTGGCTACGATGATCATACTTGCTAGAGATTCATCATTGTCATTTTCTTCAAGGCAAATGATGATGAAGATAAGATGCGATGTAAAATATTTGCAGGATTAAGAACGAAACGCCATCACACGCACAAGATCCTTTGTGCAGCCTAGCTCTGCTGCGGTGTGGCCCAGGAACTCAGAATCTCAAGAAAACAGCGAGGAAAGAGATAGCTAGCTAGAGAGAGAAACAAAAGTTTGTATTACGCCGCAACAGAGGCTTTTTTATGCACGAGACCAACAGGCGGGAAAAAAAAAGAAGACAAAAAAAACGAAAAAAAAGGGCAAAAGAAAAGAACAGAAAATACAAGTAGAGTAACAGCAGAAGTCAGCCCCGTGCGGCGCGGGTGCGCCCACCACAAGCGGCGGAAGGATCACTAGCGCCTGTTGCCGGCGGCGGCGGCGGCGGCGGACTCCTCGGCGACGGCGGCGAGCTTCTGGAGGTTGAGCCTGACAACGGTGTCGGTGAACATGCGGGTGTCCTCCGCGGTGTTGCCCTCGGGCACGTCGACGGCGTAGGACTCGACGACGACGCAGTATGGGCCGGGCTGGAACTCGGTGACGGAGGTGACGGAGCGGTAGTTGCGGAGGCGGTGGTCGCCGCCGACGACGCGGAAGCTGAGGATGTGGCGGTCGTCGTCCAGCACCTCGAGGCGCTCCGTACTGCTGGACGCCGGGAGGCCCGACACCACGGTGACCTCGCGCACGCTGCCGACGCTGGCGCCGTCACCGGCGGCCAGCGCGCAGGTGCGCACGAAGTGCTTGTACCGCTGCGGGTTGCCGAAGCTGCGCACGATGGGCCACACCGCGCGCACGGGCGCCGACACGCGCTGCGCCACCAGCGACGTGCACGTCGTCGGCGTCGGCGTCGTCGTCCCCGCCGCCACCCGCCCGGCCGGGAACGTGTGGTGCTCGCGCACGGCGGGCTCCAGCGCGCGCACCTCCGCCTCTGTCAGCGTCGCACGCAACGCCCGCTCCACGTGCGTCTCCATGCTCTCTCTCTCTCTCTTCTCGGTGTCTCGTCTCTCCCTCTGACCCGCTCTGCCCCTATCTCTGTGTGTGTTTTTGTGGGGATGGGCTTGCGCTTTGTGTTGTGGTGGTTATATCAGGCCTTGTTTAGTTCATACCAGAAACCAAAAAGTTTTCAAGATTTTTCATCGCATCGAATCTTGCGGCACATGCATGAAGCATTAAATATAGACAAAAAATAAAAACTAATTACAAAATTTGTCTGTAAATCGCGAGGCGGATCTTTTGACTCTCACTACATGAAACTAGAATAACCTTGGCGGTCGTAAATTTCCTTGAGGGCCAGAATCAAACCGCCAAGGAAAATAGAGTTTCCTTGATGGTGCTAGTGAACTCTCAAGGAAATATATATTTCTTGGAGGTTGAGGCATACTGCCAAGGAATATGGTTGTTTCCTTAGGCGGTTTCCAATCACCTCCAATATTTCCTTGAGTGTAACTACAAACAGTCAAGGAAATTACTATTTCCTTGAGTGTTGTTCTTAACCGCTAAGAAAAATACCTATTTTTTTGGTGTTATTCTAAACCACTAAATAAATTATCATTTCCTTGAGGGTTACTGAATTTTCTTGGAGGTTGCTAGCCAAGGAAATGATTATAATTATTTTGGTGACTCTGACAGAAAAAATAGTAATTTCTTAATGGTGTCAGAACATTCTGAAATTTGGCTTGAGATCATAATATAGTTATACTACCTTGGCATAAAAATTTCAAATCATATTAACAAAGTTGGACTATACATTATCCACAGTGGATAAATCTTTGACATAGTTATATAACTATGTGAGGGATATATCCACTTGTGAACAATGTATGGTCTCACTTGGTCAAAATGATTTAATTTTTCTATGGGAAGCATATACATCCATATTATGACCTCACACCGATTCTCTTAGACTTTACTTGGCGGTAATGGTCAGCTAGTAACCCCCAAGGAAATGGTTTTTCCTTGAAGGTTTGTAACAGCCGAGAAAACTACTTTTTTTGAGGTTGCTCGCAGTCAGTAAAATTAGTTTTCTTGGAGGTTGTTGGCACTCAAGAAAATTAGTTTTCTTAGAGGTTGCTAGCCCTCAAGAAAAATAATTTTCTTGGCGGTTGTAATATTTCCTTGACCATTTGACAAATTAAGTCTAGTCGTAGTTTCCTTAGCGGTTAGCCTCCAAGGAAATTATCCTTGAGTGCTAAAACCGTCAAGGAAATTAATTTCCCTTGTCTTCTAATCTTGAGTGTGTTTGCTTGACGGTTCATGGTCAAGGATCATTTCCTTGACGGTTTTACCCCTTTCCTTGGCGGTTTTTGGCACTCAAGGCAATTCAGGATTGTGGTAGTGTCTATGATTGGACAATATTTGTCACAAACAAACGAAAGTGCTACAGTAGCGAAATCCAAAAAAATTTCACATCTAAACAAGGCCTTATTTATATACCTGGTAGCCGGGTACCGGGCCGAGGACCCTTGCACCAAGCGAGCAAGGACTCAGTAAATTGTTTGTGGTTTTGGTAGAGATCATGTACTATATATATACCTCTGGTTCAAAACAACGCGAAACTATTAGAAGCCTTTGCCTGTAATTTGGCCTGCAAATTTTAAGCAAAAAACCTGCACCCTAGGCTGTTTCATATATATATTTCTGTGATCTAAAGATGATCAAGGATTATGTTTGACAGTGAAAGAGCATTTAAGACTTTAGGACATGCATTGCGTGAAGAAATAAAACCACGAAGTGAGTGAGAGAATCAAGGGACGAATAATGCATTTGTATAAGATGGTCCTGAGACAAGCCATCTATGCATAAAGGTATATATGCGGAGTTTTGTCTCTCTCGTCAAAAGCAAACTATGCTATCATTTAGGTTGTCACCATGCATTTTCCTTCTGTCAACGTATTGCCGATGGCACATTATTGTCCTTTTATGAACCTCTCGTGCTTGTAGAGATGAACCGGAAAGCCCCCCGGGACTCCCACTTTAATTTCATATTTTGCTCCTAGGATATGAGGCCGACTCTAACTCGAGTTAGATTGTGCCTCCGTCATAATTTGGGTGCCACACTGGTCCTCTCCGGCTCCAAGTCCTTCATGATTCTCTCTGGTGTTTATAAGAATAATAATATCATTGCATAGTAATTTATTCTCATGATCAAGAAAACAATCACTTAATTGTCACACTCCATCTCTAGTAACTAAGTTTTGCATAGTTATTAGAGGGGACGGTGTTTGTATCTAAAGAATTGTACATACCCCCCCTCCTCTCCCCAAACCATGGGGCAGGAGGAGCAGAACTAGCAACAAATAAAAATGAGGGAATTGCATGTATTGAGGAGTTGGTGACAGCAAACATCATGAGAAAAAACAAGGAGCGGTTTACGATGACAAGTAGGGGTGAAAATGGTATAGATTTCTGACCATATTTGAGACCGAATCCGTTTTGTACGTATTTGAGTTCGGATATTCAACATTTGATATATTATCTGTATCCGAATACTCAAATCGTATATTTATGATGTCGATACCTGATCGTATCCTGTCCAACATAGGGTGACCAATTTCATGTCTACTGGACAAAGAGCTCATATCGCTTAGCTAACGAAGGGTGACCGGAATACTAAATTTTTTTCATGCTCAAGCTTCAGAAAATAGAAGGAGAAAGTTTGTGAGGAAAATGGAGGATGAAGGTGGTGGAACAGTACAGGACCCGCACTTGAGGAGATTTATAGCTAACCACTACCAACAACTTTTTTTGGTCTTCTGCAGGTGCTGATTCATGTGAATGTATTACCAAAATACTTGAATATGTCTACGAATGTGTAACCCAAGAAATGAATGAAGCACTCTTGAAGCCATTTACTGATGAGGAAATATGGACAACATTGGACAACATTGGAGATTTAAAAGCCCCTAGAGCTGATGGCTACCTTGCTATTTTCTATAAAAGGTTTTGGCATGTGGTTGGGGACCGAGTGAAGCAAGAGGTGCATAATGTTCTAAATGGCGGTGACATGCCAAATGGGTGGAATGATACTATAATTGTCCTTATTCCGAAGGTCAGAGACCCAACCAAGCTTAAACACCTCAAACCCATCAGCTTATGCACTATGCTATATAAGATTGTTTCAAAAGTGCTTGCAAATAGGCTTAAGAACTTCTTACCCAAGATTATATCTCCCTCCCAAAGTTCTTTTGTTCCGGGACGGTTGATTACAAATAATGTGTTGTTATCCTACGAACTGACCCATTACCTCAGATCAAGAAGGAAAAAAATGGAGTGGCTGCTATTAAATTGGATATGAATAAGGACAAATCTTCCATCATGTTCAGTCCCAATACTACAGACTGCATTAAAGGGGAAATGAGAAAGGAACCGTCCATTACTCAAGAATCAAAGAGTGAAAAGTATTTGGGGCTGCCTATTTCTGTAGGTAAATCAAGGAAGAACGCTTTTGAATACATCAAACAACGGATATGGGCAAGGATTCAAGGTCGGCAAGAGAAATTGCTTTTCAAGGAGGGTAAAGAAATCCTTATCAAGGCAGTGGCCCAAGCAATCCCGACTTATGCGATGTCATGTTTTAATCTTACAAAAAGTTTTTGCGACGATTTGAGTTCAATGGTCGGGCGGTATTGGTGAAGCCAACAAGACAAAACTAATAAAAATCATTGACTCATTTGGAAAAAGCTAACTCTATCAAAGAAAAGGGGAGGATTAGGATCTCGAGATCTATATCATTTTAACTTGGTAATGTTGGCTCGTCAAGTATGGCGCCTCCTAATAGAACCAGATACTTTATGCGGATAGGTTCTTAAAGCGAGATATTTTCTTCAACTTAAATATTCTACAATGTAAGACTCGAGTTGGAATCTCATATACATGGAGGAGCATAATTATGGAATTAATCTGCTAAAAGAAGGAATTATCTGGAGGATTGGGTCGGGTTCCAATGTTAATATTTGGACTGATCCCTGGATCCCAAGAGGAACTATAGAAGACCAATAACCCCGAGAGGTGGTTCTCTTATAACAAAAGTATCAGACCTTATGAAACTAAGCACAAGAACATAGGATGAAAGTTTAATCATTGATGTTTTCTGGCCTGAGGATGCAAAGTCAATTCTTATGATTCCTACTGATTATGAAGCTGTTGACCGGCCTGCTTGGCACTATGACTCAAAAGGTGTTTTCTCAGTAAAATCAGCATATAAGCTAGCAGTACAAATCTGTGATCAGCAGAAGGGGACTGATGCTTCTACATCAATGGCAGAAAATCAGAATACATATGACTTTAGATGGGGAACACTATGGCAGCTTAATATTCCAAATAAGATCAAGATGTTCTTGTGGCACTTTGCTCATAACAGCTTGCTGCTAAGAAGGAATATTGCAAGACGGGGAGTTGATCTTGACACCCTTTGTCCTATTTGCTACAGATTAGATGAAGATTGTCACCATTTATTTTTTGAAGTGCAAAGCAGTTAAACTGTGTTGGAGGGGATTGTGCATGGAAAATATAAAGGAGTTACTGGAAACTTGTAGATCAGGCAAAGAAGCAATCGAGAAAATATGGACTTTAAACGAAAAGTACTCCCTTCATCCACGAAAGAGTCAATTTCTAGAGTTGTCCTAAGTCAAACTTTTTAAACTTTGACCAAATTTCTAGAAAAAAAATGCTAAGATTTATGGTATCAAATTAGTATCATTAGATTCATCATAGAATATATTTATATATGATGCGCATTTTATGGCCTTGTTTAGTTCCTGAAGAATTTTTTTTGCGACACCGTAGTACTTTCGTTTGTTTGTGGTAATTATTGTCTAACTATAGACTAACTAGGCTTAAAAGATTCATCTCGTTAATTTTGATCAAACTGTGTAATTAGTTTTTATTTTTGTCTATATTTAATACTCCATGCATACGTCTAAAGATTCGATGTGACGGGGAATCTTGAAAAATTTTGGGTTTTTGGATGGAAGTAAACAAGGCCTATGTCATAGATGTTGTTACTCTTTTCTATAAAGTTAGTCAAACTTAAAAAAGTTTAACTTGCAAGGATTCTAGGAATTGATTCTTGTGGACGGAGAGAGTATCAGTTAAAAATTTGGGTCCTTCTTTGGCGGTGGTGGTCAGCTCGGAACGAGCAAATGGCTACTGAAGCTGAAGTGTGTCATTCAGTGGCGTATTATCTGATGGAGTTTGAAAAACTGAGGAAGGATGAGAAAGAGAGTAATAAGCTGAACAAGGAGGAATGCTGGAAAGGGGACATCAACAGAAGAGGCACATGCCTAGTAGAATGGAAAGCTATGTGCAGAACCAAGAAAGAAGGGGGACTCAACATTGTCAACCTAGAAAACCAAAACTCAGCCCTTCTCATGAAATTCCTAGATAAGTTTTTCAACCATGCCGAGATCCCCTGGGTCCAACTAACCTGGTCCAGACTGTACTCACACCAGTTTATCCCACCCCAGTCGAAAAAACCCTGTGGATCTTTTTGGTGGAAGGATGTCCTTAAACTCTTCTCAAAATTCAGAGAATTTGCCTTATGTAAACCCAGGAAAGGTAACAGCTCCTCTCTCTGGTTAGACAACTGGTCAGGGCAAGTGCTACAACAGGTGTTCCCACAGCTCTTTTCCTTTCCAAGGAAAAAACACTGGTCTCTCAAACACTTTATGGAAAAGGACCCTGAATCCACGCTGTTCCTACCCCTCTCAGCAATAGCAGAAGATCAACTAGCTGAGCTTGATGTTCTACTTAATGATAAGGTAGGAAATCCAGAGTTTGAGGATTCCTGGGAATACTTCTGGGGACCTGATTACTTCCCTAGCAAAGCCTACAAACACCTCCAGGGTAAACTTGATGCCTCACCAATCTTCTTGTGGATTTGGAAAAGTGGAAACCTTGGTAAACACAAATTTTTTGCCTAGTTACTTGTGAGGGACCGACTAAACTGCAGAAATCTGTTGAAGAGGAAAAGGATGCATTTGGATAGCTATGACTGTGTGCTCTGTAACCATGGCCAGGAAGAGACAAGCTTCCATCTATTTTTTGTATGCAATTTCAGCCGGGCTTGTTGGAACCTTCTAAGTATCAACTGGGATACATCTCTACAACCTCGATATGCTGACTAAAGCTAGGAGAGACTTTGGAAGTCACATTTCCAGAGAAGTCTTCATCACAGCCTGCTGGGCAATCTGGAAGGTTAGAAATGGAATTGTTTTTTATAACAAAACAGCCTCCCTGCTACAATGGCCATTACTGCTAAAAGAAGAACTTAGTCTGGTTTGTATCAAGGCTAAGAGCAGAATTGCAGACCCTTTGAAATCCTGGTGTGAGAATAGGCTCTAGTACATTTCGTTTTTCTTCTTTTGGCCCTGAGGGCCCTGTAACTCTTTGTAAATACTCTATTCTTTTGTTGTTCATAAATACAAAAACAAAAAATAGGTAGAGAACTTCCCTGCTGATTGCCTTCAAAAAAGGAGGAATGCTGGAGACCACCCTCAGATGACATATACAAAATTAATATTGATGGATCTTTTCAAGCTGATTTGAAAAAAAAGAGGCTGGAGTTTTATTATTTGAAATAGTATGGGACAATTTCTGGAAGGAGGTGTCTTTAATATTTTCCATGTTACCTGTCCCTATAAGCAGAGGCGCGAGCTGCTTTACATGCCTTGCAGCGTGCTGCACAATTGGGCATGACCAATGTGATTTTGGAAACTGATGCATCTATGCTGGGCTGCGTGCTTAAATCGACGGAGTTGGATAGAAACCCATTTGGTGTCTGTTTATACAGATCCGAGAGTTGATGTTTTTTTCAATTTAATAGTTGTAGAATCTCTGTTTGCTCTAGGATCTATAACAAGGTAGCTGATTATATGGCTGCTTATGGTGCGTGTGTTATTACCTCTGGCTCTCATATGTTCACGAGCCAAACACCGTCTTTTGTATCTGAACTAGTCTCTACGGACAAACCTAGAGTTTAGTTGCTAATGGAAACAAAGTTTCTGTGATAAAAAAAGAAAGAGTGTCGACTCAAGTCTGAAGGAACTCCTAATGATGGCAAGATATGTTAGATGTTTTGGGCCACGGGTGAAACAATTCCAAATAAATCCCAAAGGCTCATTCATACATGTATGTACATATGAAAGGGTGGGGGACTTTAGTCCCACCTTGCTACTTCAAGTGGAGTGAGGCCAACTTAAAAAGTTGAGCTATCTCCATCTTGTTGAAGCAATTGGGGAGAGGAAACGCGCTCGCTCGCCTCACCTCACTTTGAACCTTTGCATGCATGGAGGAGATTGTGCTAGCCTACTTGGTAAGCAATTATTCTCGTATTATGGCAAGTGCGTAAACGGCAGGTAATGTTTCTATAATGTTGTGATTGATTGCTTGTCTATTTGCTGCGTGCGACGCGTGTATAAATATGAGGCGATACACCTAGAGATTCATCTCTTTCTTTATTCTCGTATTATGGCAAGTGCGTAAACGGCAGGTAATGTTTCCATAATGTTGTGATTGATTGCTTACCTATTTGCTGCGTGCGACGCGTGTATAAAGATAGGGCGATTACTGCGCTGCCGCCGTCTTCCCCATCTCGTTGCTCTCTTCCTCGCCACATTACTGCGCTGCTGCCGTCTTCCCCATCCCGTCGTCGACGTGCCATCGGTATCGGGAGAGCAGGCTCTGAAGCCTACGCCTCCTCGCGTCCCTGCACGGGTTAGGGGCGTATCAGGTTTTTGGAAAGCGTCGTTGCGACTGCTCGCTGGACGTCTTCTTTCCACTACGCCCGGTGTTCGCCGATCTCCATCGACGGTTTTTCTCTTCTTCCTTCGCGCCGACAACCCACTGTAAGGATGTCTATCCTCTCTGTTGTTCGGTTTCATACCATTTCTTGCTAGCACTGGATCCCGTAAACTTGATTCAAATCGTAGTGCTAGTTTTGATTTATATATCTGTAATATATGTCGCTAGTCTTTTTCTTATTGTCGGAATTAATTTATGCATCGTTAAATTGCTTTTGTTTGCACGTGTGGAGAAGACTAGTTACCGTTTCCACTGCCTGATGCCGTCGTGGTGGCTTGCCAGCTGCATTCATGCTAGAACTAGTATATTCTCGAGTGGTGGAGACAGCATGCGCGGCCAAAGCCAATTTCCAACGCCGCGCGCGGCGCGCTGATGGCGCGCTGATGGCCGCCGAAGTCTGATTCCCAAAGCCCCGCGCGCAGCTGCCACTTGTGATGCCATTACAAGGCTCCCTGCTGGTGCAGAGGCTGCGCTCCTTGGACGTCTCCGGCCGGGACGATATGGATGCCGGCCTGGGGGATCCAACGCCGGAATGACAAGGGTGATCTGGTCTTCCTTGGTACTCCCTCCTTCCGTAGGAGATAAAGGAGGCGCGCGTGGGACGTGGGTCTGCGTCTGCACATGCGCGTCGGCGCCGGCCGCCGGGACCCGGCGCGGGAGCAAGCGGATAAGCTGGGCAAGCTCCGATGTCCGATCCACGCCGCGCCACCACCTGGTGTCTTCTCTTCCCGGCGCGCCGTCGCCGAGTTTGGCACCGTCCGGCGTCCGCTGCTGCCCACTAGCAGCGCTGACGCTGGACCTGCGCTGCAGCTGCGCGCATGGAGACCTTTTCTGCAGTACAAGACAACGTACTTGTATACAGTGTGCTCTCGGAAATAGCCATACTCTCGGATATATACACTCTATCCGTTGTAATTTTTAATTTTTAAGTTTTTTTTGACGCCATCGGCAGGGAAGGCCCCTATCTATTTTTTTTTCTTTTATTGAGATATATATACAAAGAATACAAAGAAGATCTTCGAGGCCAAAATTCAAAAAAATAGCCCAAAGCCTATTCTCACACCACATTTTCAGGGGTTCAACAATCCTCTTCTTGGCCTTGATGCAAACCAGGCCAAGTTCTTCTTTTAGAAGGAATTTTCCATTCAACTAGAGAGGTTGCTGTGTTGTAATTTTTAAGTCATTCTGATTTTTTTAGATACGTAACCTATACAGTTTTTGGCTCCACCCTTGATGACTGCTCACTGCTGTGCTCTCTACAACTCTATGTCAACGCAATTGCATGCACCTTACATTTGAGGAGTGTTAAGGTATTATAGTTATTGTACTAGTGTAGGGGTTTGGATTCTCTCGTGTACATGTAGCTTATTTAGGCAGTTTAATACAGCCGATTATTGTACTAGCTAAATTTGCTCAGTTCGATTGGTAATTGGTTGTCTAATAAGAGATTTTATTTATTTATTTATTTATGAAAAATGATTATGAGGAAGTAGTACCGTTGCTTGTGCAAACATCACCGCTAGCCTCCATGCCGCTCAGCTCATCTTCGGGCATGGCTTAGTGTTAGAGTAGATGATTGTTCAATTTCTTCTTTCTGCAACCATGACCAGCATAGAAAAGGTTAGGTCTGTTCTAGGTTGCAAGGTTTCAGCGAACTAGATGGTTTGACAGGCAGGGTCTCTGAAGCTGCAACGTTGGTTTTCAGTTGGCAAGCCAATTTTAGTTGCAGCCTGGAACTTGTGTTGTGCTGTTGGTTTAGTACTGATTTGTGCACTTCATTTGTTTCACTGGTTCAGTTCTTCTAATGTGGCTTGGAGGCCGAACGAAAAAAAAGAAAGAAAAGAAAATGGCAATGTTCAGTTTTGCCCAGATCTCACATATTTCAATTCCATTCTCGATTCAACATCCCAACCGTATTGGGTAAGACAGAGCAAAGAGTAGGCATTTTGGCCAAAACCTTGCATGATTGACCGCATCACAAATTCACAATGAATCAGCAGTATCCAAGTTTACGGAATTCTAGTGCCGATTCAAAATCCGGACCAGGCCAGATTGCTTGGCCAAACATAGCAGAGAGCCAACATTTTCAGCCAAGAGCTTGCTGAACTCCACCACCAGTCCACTGTCCACCAGAGTGTGCTAGCAGCAGTCGTTCGATCCCAGGAATCATGGATGGGATGGAGGCTTTTCCTGGACGCCTGGAGATGACTACGAAGTAGCAAGTGTTGGGTGGTACAGAGAGCCACACACACACACACACACACACACACACAAAGAAAAAGAAAAGAAAAGAGTAGTGGTGAGGAAAGGTAAAAAAAGGAAATAAAGAGCATATGGACAATTTCACCTGTAATGCACTTTTTAGCCACCTATTAGAAGTGGATATAAACAATCACCTGCCAAGGATTAGCTAGTGGTAGTGGAAATAAGGGCTACTTTGGTAGAGTTTTACTTCTTGATTCTTCGAAAGAGTAATTTTGGTGGAGAGGAAGGTGGAGAGCAGATGAGAATCCTGTGTCAAATGAATTGGGAGCAGTGGAAAGCGCTGGAGAGTAGAGTTTTTTGGCTTCCAGCTCGTAGTGTAAATGAAGAAGTGATTCTGGTCAACTCCCTACTAAAATTCAGTTGTATTTTAAGTGTTTGCATTTTGATCCCTACGTAGCTCCAGTAGCCTGTAACCAGTTTTATTGGCATCGCCAAAAGTTCAAAAAAAAAATGGTGATGTGTTAATATTGAAACATCATTTTTTAAAAAAGGCTAAAATTTAAAAAAAAAGGGAAAGCAGAGTTGGGCCGGCCCAGTGAACAATCTCTTCCGCAATCACCGTCTCCCCAAAAAAAAAAAAAGCGGCATCCCACTCAAAAAAAAAAACGCGGCGTTGGAAAGCGCGGATTTTCGTTTTCTTCTCGCCGCTCGCCGCCTCTCGCCGCCGCTAGTGCGACTTCTCTACGGCCGCGCATCTCACCTCTGGCGATCACACTGTCCCCAGATTCCGTAGGTTCGAAGCAAATTGGTAACCTACATCCCTAATTTCCTTGTACCCTTTTGATTCCTATGGGAAAAGCATGCACCCGTCACCCGCCAATCGATTACTATTAGTGGATAGGTCACTAACCGTTGAGGGTTGATCGTTAGACTTCTTCCCTTACGCGTTCTGGGTATTGATTTTTGCGTCATTACAGAGATCGCAGGGGATTTGGAATGCCTAGTCGCCAAGCAGGTTCCGCAGGCGGTTTGTTGGACCCGATAGTGAATTGGGGAACTAGGCTTCAGCGATTCTCGCGTGATTTATTTTGAATCATGGTACTTGCTGGGCTCTGTGACTAAGGTACGTGTGAGTTTGGTCGAGCAAGCCCCTGAGCTGGATAAATTTTAGGCATGCCAATTTGGTTGGTTGACTAGGGAGAAATGATGTGCCAGAGCTCTGTAACTGAACTTGGTTGGCAGACTGATTGTGTAACCTGGGTCCCCGATCGCTATAATTTTTCGGACAGCAGGGGACCCGGTTTCTTCAATGTAGATTACTGGGGTTCTCTTGCAGGTTAGGGGTCTAATCACATTATTTGTTTTGGACGTTGCTATTACTTAATATTTAGACTTCTTCGACTCTATTATTCATTTCGTAAAACAAATTTGTGGCCTCAAAGTCATGGATACACCAGAATTTAATTAAAAGATATATACAAATGCCCTAAAACAGTGGCAGTATTATGGATAGATTAATCAGTGTTACCAGCCACCATAAGTAGAGTTCTTATATTTGGTTCAGTGTTTGTTTCTAAAAAACAATACAGTGATTGCAAGTTCGCATCCAATATCTTGTTTTGATTTAAATTTTAGTAATTTTCTTTTTGGAGAAATTGTGCCAAACAATGCAGGGTGACTTACCATGCCGCCTTGGCAAACAGATGATATAGACTGGCTGCTAATGAGCATCTTCTAATTAGTCATCTACACAGAAAAAATAGGTTGTCACAATTTCTTTTCCAATTAATTGGAAGAGGACATTGAGTTCCATCCATTGTCCTCTTGGGCTCTGCCGTTGCTGTCCTGATGTTCATACAGTTATTTGGCTAGTTGCCTGACATAATAATTGTAACATTGAATTTTTGTTAACCTTAGAGTTATTCTTGGGCATCAGTACATGATTTTGCTTGGTTGTCTATGTAATCTGTGTGCTCTTATACATTTTTTCATAAACTGGGGAAGAGATTGACAACGCAAATTGCATTTTTTGAAATATACTTCGTGTCCACAGTTTCCACTGGATGGAATATAGCTTCAATCTGAGTTTTTTTTTCCTGTATCCCTGTTACCTAAACTATACTTGGGATCTGTTAATTTTTATTATTTTACTGTTTTTTAGGGATCATGAACATACTGGTTACAGAAACTAGAAATGTACATGTAGTAGCTGCTGAAGATATATCAACTTATCTAGTTCCTGCGCACTTCCCAGTTCCCATAGAACCTAGTGCAGAAAGAAACTTTTGTAGGCAATGAGAAGCAGGGGGGTGCAGCCTACAATACCAGAGAAACTGTCACCGAAAATATCTGGCTGCCAAATAAATCTTCAAGCAGAGCACATATTGTCATATTCTGATTTTTAAGCTTGCAAAGGGAAAACAAAACATTACAATAATGGCGCATTTCAAGGTACATTTCTTCTTTTGAATTGAAGTATTGCTTATATATTATTTCCGATGAGAGATCTCCATGCATGCATTATTTGAATTTAGTTCACTATCTCTCACTTTAGTAGTGTTAACTATTAAGCATGCCAAGCAACTTTAGCTATCAGCAGCCAGAAAAACGCTGAATAGAACAACCGGTAGTATTTCTACAACCTAGCAGTTTGGTAGCTTATGGTACAAAAAAATGGCTGAAATAGAAACAACAAACCATACATAGACTTATACATTAACTCATTGATTTATGCTAAGGCAGTTAATTAGGAAAGGAAAAAACCATGGTGCACCACTAATTATAATTTGTGTAAGCGAGGAACATCGCGTGGGTTAGATTGATTGATTGCCAAGTATAGGATAAATGTGAACCTATATTGGCAGACATAGGGTGAGCCAGAGCTACAGGTAGCGGCAACCCTAAGCGCATGGGCCTTGGCCCAAACATGGCTTAAACCTAACCAGCCCACTGACAGTCTGTCTAACAATTTGTCTGACACAATGTCAGTGCCCAGTAGCATCATTTTTAATTCTTAAATCTTGGTGCCTGATTTTTTTTGTACTTAACATTGATTGGACTCATCTTAGTATCACTGTTATGCATAAACTGAAGTTTTATTTCTCTCAGCACTGCGCTTTACTCATTTGAGACAGTTTCCTTCTCAGTCATCTAAAAGTTTCTCAGTATTGAGTACACAAGGTACATGAAAATAATTCTTGTTGCATGCTTTGGCCATAGATTCTTCCTTGCAATTCATTGACTTGGTACTTCGGTTCTCTTATTAAAAAAAGGCTTATGTATGAAAAATGCCATTGATAGACGTGGATCCTCCATTTCACTTTGCATTGAAGACCATATGTTCAATCAACCAGCTGGAGTTCTCTATGTCATCAAACCCTGACTCCAAAAATTGCTTCCACTACCAAAATTGAATTGCTGTTGATTTCTTATTTACTTCCAGTAACCACATCAATCAAATAATCATGCGGGCATTCCTTGTATTGTTACAGATTCGATTTGAGAACCCTTGAATCTTTCGATATCTTGATTGAACTGATCATATCTTTTATCATGTCCTGCAACAATGGTAGATCATGTTGAATTTCGCTTGGTATTTGCCCAATACTCAGCCACAAGTTTAGCAAATGCTGATTGTTTGTCTTCCAACAGCTTGGCTGGCGTTTCATATTCTAGGAGCTTCCCTGCACAATTGGAAAATCATCATCACGAATCGTTCATATATATAGACTTATAGAGTAAGCTTGGTGATATACTTCTAAATATATCATATAAGGCATTCATAGTTTATCTGTCATACTGGTACTCTGAGTTTTTTTTGGCAAATGCTACATGATCGAAATGTTTTGTATAGCATACCGTAGGACAGGACCATGACCCTGTCGCTGTCTGTCACAGTTGGTACCCTGTGAGCTATGGTTATAACCGTGCAACTTGAGAACTGTTGCCTGATTACTTTCTGCAGGATTGCATCCGTTGCAGAGTCGATGGATGCTGTCGCCTCATCTAGAACTAGAATTTTGTTCCTGCGGAGGAGAACTCTGCCAAGACAGAAGAGCTGACGCTGTCCAGCACTCCAGTTATCGCCATCATCACTCACTGCCACAATTTTATTTTGCATGAACAAATGGAATGTGTTTAATCTCTCTATAATAAGATATAAATTGCTTTGGGTTCAATTCTATCTTCACGTACCAACTGTATCAAGAAGAGCAGAGGTGCTGCTGATTGCTGTCTTTAGTTGACACTTCTCCAAGGCCTGAAATGGTCATTGCATGTACATGTAGTGCATATCAGGAAACATGAGAGATTTATTGTTAGTCACAAAAAAAGACATTTACTGTTCACACGGGCATGTAGCAATATGGTTAAGTTTAGTATGATGAGATCTTTAAAAATGGCAAGCTTCTACTGCTTGTGGTAACAGAAGGGGTATGCAACATGGCTTTACTAGGAACTGTGTTATGTAAGAATTTGCATTTACACTTTTAAACTTCTTATAGTTTTGGAGTCATAACAGTTTTTCTTACCTCCCATATCTCTTGATCAGAATGCAGGCCGAGGGGATCTAAATTGGTGCGCACGGTTCCCCTGAAAAGTGTAGGTTCTTGAGGGATAATACTTAGTTTAGTCCTTAGATCCTTAAGGCCAATGGAGCAAATATCCAACTTGTCAATAAGTATCTTCCCACCCGCCGGATCAACGAGACGGAACAATGAGCTGATAAGTGTTGATTTCCCACTTCCTGTCCTCCCTACAACCCCAATCTTGTTCCCAGCAGAAAAGGTGCAAGTGATTCCTTTGAGGACGAGCGGTGCGTTTGGACGGTATCTTATCTGCTCATTTAGTACAAGACAGCGAGTCAATTTCTCAGAAAGCTTCTATGAGATTGTGGAAAACAATCATCCTATTATTTACCTTTAAATCTTGCAGGTCTATCCTTCCCTCCTGTGGCCATGAAGTTGGAGGTCTATTTTCTGGTATAATGGCTGGTGGCTCCACTGGGAGGTGCATATACTGTTTGATTCGTTCAACAGAGATGATGTAGTTTTCCAAGTAGGAATAGAACCTTGTCAAGAAAACTTGTGCTGCAGTCAACGTCAAAGCATAGGAGAGACAAAGTCCTGCAAAGCCTGAAATAAGATCATATTGGTAACATTTCATCAGTCCAAAGATACCATTGGGAAGGAAGATCTAGTTATAATGGTAATGCGGGTACCTGGTGAAATTGCTCCTGGAGGAACCAGAACAAGGAACAATGCTGCTGTAATTATTGTCAAGGACTGCAGTGCCTCTACTCTTATGAGCACCCACTCTTGTGCTGCAACAGTATGGAAGAACAGTGTCGCATCAGTGTCGATGAGCTGCATGTTGCTGTGGATAAACCTCTCAGTTGCTGCAAATGCCCTGATCGTCACCACACCAAGAATTGATTCTGATGCATAGTTCATTACAGGTGCCTTTGTCGTTCCATTGATTCTTACTAGCTCCCTAGCTGAGGAAACGTAGTACCTCTTTATGTTTCCATTGAAAACTATGTGTTAGCTCAACTCGCTAGATACATTAACTAGAGTAATTTCTTGCAGCAATGTGTACTGACCTGAACATATATCATGGTGATCGCAACAGGGATAGCTACAACCAAGACTTGCCAAGTTACAGTACCCATGACCAGGACTGTGGTAACAACCTCAATAGCGCCCGTCGCCACAAAAGCCATGGAGTAAGGTATGTCGAAGTCTAGAATGCTTAAATCTGAAGATGCCTGCACAGGCCAGCACTTGAATTTTAAATTCTCCTTTTTTGGGAAAAAGTTATTGCTATCTTGTTATGATCTTATTTGTACAAAATACGGTAAAATAAAATAACATCCGTACCCTTGTTAAAATTCTTCCTACTGGTGTTGAGTCAAAAAATGACATGGGAGCCTTGAATACGGAATCCATTAGCCCGCCAAAGAATGCTTTGGAGGCCTTGAGACCCAGATTAGCCGCAAAAAGGCTTCTAAAGTAGGCGAAGCAGCAGCTGAAGATAGAGAGTCCAGAATATGCCCCAACAAGAAGTGCAGCACTGACACTATCCATCTGAACAGCCACCGCCAACCAATATGTGGATGCGATCTGGAAGCACGTGAAGAGCACCTGAGAAGTACACATGCCAGAGAATTGGAAAGCCGCCTTGGGTACATTTATGTAGTCTTTGTATGGCTTCCATCCCAGGTCGCCAATGCCCTTCTCTTCCTCCTCTGTAAGCTGTATTGCTGCTGAAGGTCCCTTTGCGGTGACTTCAATGTCGCTGGCCTGCCTTATAACCTGCAGTGCACTTGGCACTATGTATTCATCAAACGCTTGTTGCCCTTGATCTTGGTTCTGTTGGCTGGCACTAGTATCCAATGCTGTGATCGAAGCCTCATGAGCAGAAACCAGCTTCTCAAATGCTGTCCCAGATCCTAGAAGTTCTGAATATTTCCCTTGTTGACTAACTTGACCACCTTCCATTACCTGTTGAATAAATTGTAGTCTTTGAAATGAGGACCTCTGATATAAAGAATCACAAACAATTGTGTTCAGAGTATCAACTTACCAGAATTCTATTGGTTTCGGTCAGAAATTCAACCTGGTGGGTCACAAGAACAACGGTCTTCTCTGCAAGTGCTGTCATTACACATTCCTGCATGAAACGTTGCCCTTAGAACTGCATGAAGGAGAAAACATACCATTTTATGGATACAGATCAAGGAGTTCATCTGCAGCTTACATAAAAAAGAACAGCAGCGGTGTGCGCATCAACTGCACTGAATGGGTCATCCAGTAGATAAACATCTGCGTCATTGTAGACGGCTCGAGCCAGCTGAATCCTTTGCTTCTGACCACCACTCATGTTCAGTCCTCTCTGACCAATCTCTGTGAGGTCTCCATGATCAAAATTTTCGATATCCTTGTCCAGAGCACAAGATTTGATTGCCTTATCATACAGTTCCTTGTGGAAAGGCTTCCCAAAGAGTATATTGTCACGAACAGTCCCACTCTGTATCCACGAGCTCTGTGAAACATATGCCACTGAACCAAACACCGCAACCTGCAAAATACAGATTAGTTGTATTCTCAATTATTATAAGATATGATTGAAATATTTTATATTGTGTAAAAATGCATTCAGCTCCCAGTCACTTACCGATCCTGATATTCTTGGTATCTCCCCAAGTAATGCATACAGGAGCGAAGATTTCCCTGAGCCAACTGGGCCGCATACGGCCACCTTCTCTCCTCTATTTATGCGAAGGTTAACATTCCTCAGTGACAAATCAGCTCCGGTTGCCTTCCAGCTGAAATTTCCATCTTGGACTTGAACTCTGACATCAGAGTTATCTGAAGGCACTCTTTTCACATCCTCCTCTCTGATCTCGTCTTCGAGAAGAAACTTCTCTATTCGATCTAATGACACCTTGTACTGGATCATCATTGTTAGGATCTCTGGAAGAAACCTCACTGGCTCAGCCATTACCCTCAGGGTGGCCAAGACGGTGAAGAGTGTGCTAGCATTCAGGGGAGCACTCCCCATGATGGCCGTCGCTGTGTACATCACAGCAGAGACGACCGTCGGGGACATCCAGTACATGACTGCACCGTAGGCCTTCTTCATCTGAGTCTCCTTGAGCCATTTGAACTCCCCGTCCCTGAGTGACTCGATCATTTGGCGAAACTTGTCTTCCCATGACTGCAGCTTGATGATCTTCATGCTGTTAAGTATCTCCGACGTGGACCGGAGCCTCTCGTCCTGGGCAACCATGAACTTGGCCTGGTACCCCTGCAGCATTTTCGCGAATGGCACGTTGAGGAAGCCAAAGATGACAAGGGGGACCAGACCTGGAAGAGCCCCAAGCTTGAGTGCCCAGAAGAGCGTGGCGACTGAGAAGACCAGCTGAAGTGGCGAGCTCCACCCCATGTGCAGCCAGCTGATGGCGTCGCCCAGCCGGTACGCATCGACCGCAATGTAGTTGACGATCTCGCCAGTGGAGTGGTTCTTCCTCCCTTGACTGGACAGCCTGAGCTGCTTCTGGAAGATGACCGCCATCAGCGCTGACCGGATACGCATCCCGGTCCTCCTCGAGGTAAAGAACCAATGCCGCTGCGAGAGCGACTCGATGAGCTTGGTGATCAGCAGGCAGCCGACAAGGACCAGGCCGACCCGGAGGTCTCGCTCCTCCTGGTTGCTGTACCACACGAACGCGAAGAGCAGCAATGGAGCAACCGCTATGGACAGCGTTCTCAGCAAGGCGTAGAAGCCGGTGAGCAGGATCTCGCCGAGGAAGCACTTGAGCAGGACGAGGGCGAGGCTGTTGCTGCCTACTACTCTCCGGCGGCTCCTGGCCTTGTCACCCACGTGGCGGCTCCAGTCCTCGGCGAACTTCTGCGACGTGTGGTGCGCGGTGTCCTCGTCGGCGATGAGCGGGATGTCGCCGAGGTCCAGCGCCTTGGAGCGGCCGACACGGAGCAGAGGGTTCAGCCACGAGAAGGCGAGCTGGCCGAACAGGCCAGCACGGTACAGCTCCGAGGTTGGCACGGCGGCTCTGTCGTCTTTGCCGCCGATCAGAGGCTCTGACAAGCCGCCGCTGTCGTTGGAGGCGTCCCCGTGGCCCCGCCGCAGCAGGGAGCCGAGGGCGCAGAGCAGGAGGAGGAGGCTCACCGGCCACGAGATCGTCTCGGCGAGGTCGAGGCCGTGGCCCCCGGCAAGGATCTCCACATTGTACGCGGTGACCAGCAGCGAGAAGAGCACCCACCAGAGCACGGCCACGGCCCTCGCCGGCCTCGTCGGCCGGACGTGCAGCGACGCCGCCAGCGCGATCCAGACCAGGGCCCTGACGAAGTAAGGAACCGCCGCCCTGACGTCGGAGGCGTCCTGGAGACCGGTGACACCGTACGCCACGGCAGCCGCCACGCAGCACGAGGAGACGACGAGCAGAACCCACCCAGACCCAGGAGCACCGCTCCTCCGGCTTGCCGCTGTTGCAGTTGCAGCGCGCTGCCTCCGCCTGACGCAGGCAGCCGCCACCGCCAGCGTGGAGACGTAGGCGACGAGCAGGACCACATTGACGCAGTCTATGAGGGTCCTCTGCACGCACGGGGACGCGACGGTGAGCCGCCCGCCGTCGTCGTCCTCTCCCCCGCAGATCCAAGATGACGACCAGCCTGCCGCCATGCGTGCAACCCAGCGAACAAGCTCGTGATTATCAGCATGTACGGGAAACCATTGATCCCAACCAATAACTACGATCTAGCGGCACGGAAGCAAGAAACAGGAAAGGATTTACGCGAGCAATTAAAAGGTTGGGCCGTGTCTCCTCTCCTAGTTCTGTTCTTACCAAGAAGGGCCATGGCCGGATCGCCGTTGTCGGCCATTGCGGCCGCTGACATGTAGCGCGCCCAGCAACGAGAGGCCGAGGCGTCTCCTTCTCCGGCCTATTCCTGGACGGACGAGGCCACGAGGGGGCAGTAGCTAGTTTTTAGTTGGGCTTTCCCTGCTAGCTGTGTTGGCTTTGCCTGTATTATGCATGGAGGGTGGACTGAATGCACTGCAAAACTCGGACTCTTCCGCTGTCACTTTCAACCGCGCGGGACCAACTTTTCCATGGGGGAACAACCGGGGACGAAGAAACGGGGTGCGGACGTGTGGGGTTCTTGTCCTTAGCTGCTTGCCCTCGTCTCGTGCAGGTGCAGCTAGCTAGAGCGGTCTCGTCATTGGCTGGCGTCTATGCGTATGGCATGACGTGGCACGTAAGCGGCGTGCGTGGCTGCCCAGAGATCGGAAGAGGGGAGAACCGTATCCCGTTTGTCTTGGTGCACAGCTCAAGAGCCCGTGCTCCTCGTGGTCTGGTCATACGTAGTTGTTCTCCTTTTTCTAAATACGTTTACATTGTTTTTATTATATATATGTAGAAATAATATATACTCCCTCCATATAGAATTTAGATGTCATTTAAGACAACGGCACGGTTTCCATTTGACATCTTATTTTTATAAAAATATTTAAGAAAATAATGATATATGTATACTTTTATAAAAGTATCTTTCAATTTAAAAGTTACTAATGATTTATATTCCTAATGTCTGACCCAAACTTTATCCAAAACGACATCTAAATCCTATATGAAGGGAGTATCTAGATATAAAATAAAAAATTATATATTAAAAAACTAAGTAATTTATAATATAACTTAGAACAAGGAGAATATAACCAAAACCTTCCTACTTTATCATCATTATTTTATAATAAAAGAGATAGAATATACTAAACCTTGTTTGAATTCACTTTGCTAATAGTTAGGAACTGTTTTATCCATTTTAAATTATAAATTATTCTGTTTTTTAGATATATATATATAACTTTTGATATGTACCTAGATATATGTATCTAAAAAAACTAGAACTACTCACAATTTTAAAGGGAGGGAGTAAGAATTAACAAGAATTGTTCCATTAATATTAAGAGGTGTGCTGGCTACTAGTAAGTTTTTAGCAAGGTAAAACTTACTCCCTCCATCCCAAATTGTAAGTCATTCCAATTGAATCTTGGAGAGTCAAAGCATCTCAAGTTTGACCAAATTTATATGATAAGATAATAATATTTATGATATGAACTAAGTATCATTAGATTCTTATATTTTTATCGTATGTCTATTTGTTGCCACAAAACTTTGTAGTTTTTTTTATAATTTTGGTCAAACTTGAAATGCTTTGACTCTACAAGATTGTTAGAATGACTTACAATTTAAGAAGAAGGGAGTACTAGCTAGCAAGTGCCAAAAATTATTAGGATATAAGGTTTGTTTGGACCTATCCAATTAATCGTTTGTTGTGTTAGCTAGGAAGAACTAACCAATAGCTAATTACTAGCTGAATAGTAGGTAAAACATTATTATTAGCTAAGGTACGAAACAAAGACTTCAGCTAATTTTTACTAACCAACTGTTAGTTGAATTCAAACGGGTTGTAAAATTAGATCTACATAGGGCCTAGTATACTACTCTTGCAAAAGACACTACTATCTCCATCCCCGAATGAAATTCTAGATTTGATCAAAGTCAAGTATCAATATTTATGGTTCCAAATAGATATAATGTGAAGATATATTCATAACAAATCTAATTATACGTATTTATTGAGATATATATTAGTATATTTCATATAAATTTAGTTTGATATAAAAGATCTCTGAATCAAAGCTAGGATTATACTCCCTCCATCCCAAATTGTAAGTCATTCCAAGAATCTTGGAGAGTCAAAGCATTTTCATGTTTGACCAAAATTATAGAGAGAAATACTAAGATTTATAACGTAAAGTGAGTATACTATGAAAATATAACTAATGAAGAATCTAATGATATTTAGTAGTTATCATAATAATAATTATTTTATCATATAAATTTGGTCAAACTTAGAAAAGTTTGACTCTCCAAGATTTTTGGAGTGACTTACAATTTGGGATGGAGGGAGTATTATTTTTGAGATGCTGACGTTTTAAAGTATAGGAGTAGAAGGGTCGGAAATGATGGGATGGTACGAGAATTTAGTGCGGACAACCGACACAGTACGTGAGAGGTACAGTATGCTGACCAAAATTTTTAAGGGACACATTAAATTTTCAGGGCTCCCCGTCCGTCCTGGTACTCCTACTTGTCAAATCCTAACTCGTGGATCATGCGCTGAATATAAAACGATGCTTAACATTCGCGCCTACAGGGAGTAGGCGAGTAGGATCATCCATCGTTAAGCTACTACGTTCTTTTCCTACTGTCTTTTACTCGTCGACCACATGTTTCGTCGTCAGTATATCAAAAAAAATAAAATAGAAATATTTTTGTTAAAATTCTACCGCATATATATACTTGAAGGAGTTATATATTTGAACATTATTATTAGCAAACGGGCTGTATTATTAACCTTGCTCTAAGCTAGAAAACTAATACTCCCCCTCTTTTAAGTTATATGATGTTTTTGTTTTTTTGATACATAATTTTTATTATACTTAGATATAAACTATATCAATACATACGAAAGTAATATATTAAAAAAGTCAAAACATACAATTTGAACAGAGAATGATAACTAGCAAGTTTCATTTACAAGGTTGGCCCTGCTGCAGACACACTCGGTAACTGGGATCTGACCGAGGAAGCTGTGACCGGGTGCTCCTGTCATTCCGTGCAAAAAAAAAGTATAATGAAGCTTCCTAACCATCAAGATTCAGTGGCGGAGCTAAAGTAAATCTGATAAGGGTGCGTTTAAAGAGATGTGACATCTAGGTAGATAATAGTTAAGAAAATACATATGACAAAAAAATATTCTAAAAAACCATCCATTAAGGGCAGTGGCGGAGCTAGAATAAATCTGATAGAGATGCGTCTGTCTTTTTAGGTGCATGAGTTTATACTATGTGGGTGCATATATGATTAAAATTTAGATTTTATTATTGTTTTTTAAAAATTTTGTGGGTGAGTACACTGTAGCTCCGCCCCTGCCAAGATTGGAGGCATTCGTGTGTTGGACGTCAGGGGGTATATTTTTTTTTGAATTATGCAATACAATGCCGACACTCAAAATGTATGTATACTCATTCCTAAAAAACACATGCATACAGACTCTATCTCTATGAGCATATCTGAAAGACCGGATCAGCAGATCTCGATATTCACGAAGTCACTACGGACGTCTTGCTGTTGACAGGGGACATCGCCTACCGTTGAAAGCATAATGCCATTAAATTTTAAAATAAATTTAGAAAAATATAAGCACTCGTGCTAAATTAAGGACTTGAATATGAGTAGATAGTTTTCACCGCAAAGAAACCCATCCAACTGATGTATGATCAGTTCGCTGGGTGTATATTTCTTTGAATATGGGGCACGTGGAATGCCCGTAACTTTTTTTTTATAAGAAGGCTCGTTTGTGTCCCATCCTGTGTGATTAGAATTTCAGCTGGTTTATCAAATAAAAAAACAGCTGGTCGTGCTTCAATTCTTGTGATTTTTTAAGGCTCTTATATATAGCTACGACCGACATGTATGCACTTTGCCAACCATTTTACCAACGTAGATTTTAGTTCGTTTGCTTCGGAGTCTAGTTATTCAAACTGGCAGCCAATTGTACACTTATTAGGTGAAAATATGAGAACCAATTTTAAAAGTATATTTCAATCATTTGAAACTTGGCACACATCCATAGTGCATACACATGTCTCACATGCAAAAGCTGGAATTCAAATTTGCACGTGAAAATTTCATAAAAAATGACAAATTTTAGGTTCATGTTGTCTTTTAGTGCACATGAACCTCATTTTTTTTTTCATTTTTGTATGATTTTTTTCTAGTCTGAGTTTATATCTCAATTTTTCCTTATGAGTACATATTTATATGCACTATGAATATATCAAGTTTCAAAAAAATTAAACGACTAAAATATGTTTTTAAAATTAATTTTCATGTTTCCATCTAGTATCTAGTAGGTGATTTTCACCACATATTTTACCATTTGTACACACATGGACATGCCAAGCAGTACAAACTACTTTCAACCTATTCGTTTGAGCTTATCTATCGAATTTGCCAGCCATTTAGCAATGTTTTCTCTTACAATAAATCAGCGAATAATATTTTCAGCCATAACTTTTTGCCAAGGATCAGTCACACACATAAGTCACAAATTACATATCATCATTGCAGTGTTTAAAACAAACGCAATCATAACATCATAGTCTACTACAACAGCGGATTAAAATAAGATAGCTCTCTCGGGCCTTCACACAAGGAATGTTGACTGGTGAAGCACAAGCCTAAAAGTCCTCCAAATAGTCCTCATAGCTACCTTCATCTGTTACCTGTTCAGGATTTTTATCCAAAAGAAATATAACAAGCGTGAATACCTGTTGTACTCCACAAGCATATCATGAGGATTCATGAAGCTGAAAAGGTTAGACTAGGTTTACTGTATTAGCATTTTAGTAAGTCAATATTTTAGCAATAATTAATACTAAGTTATGCTTAAGCTCCCAAATAACCCATATGATTAGTTATCAGAACCATAGCGAATCATCATGTCACGAATCATCAAATCACATTATAGCATGATTATTATTCACCAAGTACAACATCATTTTAAGTAACCAGTTATTCTGTGAGTTTTCTAGGCCGCTTGTGACCGTCAGCACGACTATTATAACAGTTTTACACTCTGTAGAGGTGGTGCACTTTCACCGTGAGTTGTGTTGCCCATATGCCCGAGGTCCGTCGACCCTCAAACACTTTCAAGGTGAGCGAGCAGGGTACACTATGAAGCCTTTCATAGGCCTATTCTAATTAGTTAAGGCGCAAGGTTTCCTCGACAGGCAGATGTAGAAAACTCTCCTTTTCTATGGCACAAATCCATCGCGGCTATACTCATAATAACAAGGGCAACCCTACACCCAAAGTGGCAAGCCCCTCTTGCGCCCATTTGGGTAACCTCTAACGAGTTAGAAGAGATCCTATTACTGAGCCAAAGTCAGATCCATGTGACTCCCGGTTGCACTGTAGATCCAAGATTTTGCCGATAGATAAGTCCTTATGGAGGGTCTAGGACAACATGACCAACAGTCATCTGTACCATAGCCCTAGGTTCCATTTATTATAATCATATTATATTAGTTAATCCATGGTTCTATAACTAAAGTATAGATCATATATGTAAGGTTAGAGCACTAGCATTTCTACCCATATGCAATAAAACCATTAGGTATCAAAGTGTTATATCATCAACAACTAGGATGTCCTTATAGTTGACAAAATTAGACACATGCAGTATGAAATGTTTAAAGTGAGTAGGATATCAAGGTAAGCCCATGTTATACTTGCCTGAATTCACAAAGTCTTGCTGGTCACGTCACAACAACACGCATTCCAAAGACAGACATGCAAACAAACATTCCTAATGTTAGAATAGTACATCATCAATAAATAAAGATAAATAAAAGGTTTACCAAAATTATCTACGCGCTGATCATGTCAACATGAATTTCACGGAAAACGAAGTCGACGCGAAAGTTACACATTAAACTAGACCACAAAGGAGATCTATGGACTTGAAATTTTCTAAGGAATGTAACAATGTAAAACCTATACAAAAGTGTACCAACACATAGCTTACGAAATTATGAAACTAACGCAAGTTGAATGGATCAATTCAGAGCTAAAACAACGGTTTTATAAGTGATACAGTGCAGTGGCAATTCTGAAATTTTTGCAAAGATTAAACAAATTGAAATAAATCAAGAAAATCCTGGAAATCCTCCTGGCCGAGGACTGTGAGCGCGATTCGCAAATTTGGGGGGTTCTTTAACAAAACATCTCGTGAACAGGTACGAGGCGTTCCTAGTCGTCGATCTGACGATGGACGGTTGAGATTAGAAGAAGGGGGAGAGAGCGGCGCCGGTGGCTGGAACAGGGCTCCCATGTGCGGCTCGCCATGGCCGGCAGCGAGAAGCTCGTCGGAGTTGGCTGCGCGGGCGCTACAGTGCATGGTTTTCTACTCCGTGAGCATCGGGAGAAAGAGGAGAGCAAGACGAACGCGATCATGTCCTTTTTTGCGGTCGGAGAAGGGCTCATTCCGCGTGCGCCATGGCCGGCGGCCATGGATTCCCGCACTAGAGTGCATCAATTGTGTGGGGAAGGGTGTGGGAGAGAGCGGGGGCGTTGGCAAGCTCATCGGCGTGAAGGAGGCGGAGACGGCTCGAATCATGGGGACAATGTGCGGTGGATCACGGCGGCTCCGGTGACAGTTTACTGGAGTGTTGCGCGCGGGAGCAGTGACGAACTGGGAGCGAAATGGGAGGCGAGGCTACGGCTCAGGCTCAGGCGCTCTTCAAATGGGGCCAAGTCGCAGGAGAGCGTGGGGAAGTGGGAGTGGGGCGTGGCTTGGACTCGGTGTCCGTGCGTTGCGCGTGAGCGGTTTGCGGGAGGAGAGGGGAGAAGCCGACGGGTGGGTCCCGCCTATCAGCAAGAAGGGAGGAGGGGGCAACCGCCCGGGCGCCTGGGCCTCAGCCCAAGAGGAAGAAAGGGACGACACGCGGGCCGAGAGAAACTAGGCTAGACAGGCCCAATCCAGGAGGAGAAAGAAATTCTCTTTTTATTTTTCTAATAAATTTTCAGAGCCCTTTTCAAATTGAATTTTGAAACAAATCTCTTTTGCTCAGGACCACATATTACATAAATAAAATGTTGCAGCATGTATGCATCAACATATTTCTAAATTTATATTAAATTTTAATTTCCCAAATTTTATTATTTTTCCTATTTTTGACACTCATAAAATTGTTTCAATAAATCAAATTTAACTATTTTGAAAAAAAAGCATTTTAAGGGTGTTGCAACAGATTGCCACTTTGCTAGTGACCAAAATATACCACGTCAATTACAACGCAACACTTGGCGTAACAAATTCTATGGAAGTATAGCTTATAAATAATTTGTTCTAAAAAAACATTTTGTGATGAGAATATAATCTTTGCAATATCTAACTTAGTGGAAAATCTATTGAGGATCATTGAACTTATCTCGTATTATCAAATACTCCCTCTGTCTCATAAATAAATATATTTCTTTAACTTCTATAATTCATGTTTGACCGTTTGTCTTATTCAAAAAAATTTAATAAATATTATTTATTTTTATAACTTATTTTATTGTTAAATATATTTTTGTAATGATTTATTTATTTTATTATTTACACAAAAAATTTAAATAAAACAAATGGTCAAACATGAATCGTACGAATCAAAAAATACATTTATTTGTGGGACGGAGGGAGTAGGTTCGTGTACTTCTAAAAACCTGATTTTAAAACGCCTAAACTTGTTAAATGTATCATTAGAGGTCAAAACCAGTTTTGATTTTGAAATGCCGGTTTCGTACGCGTGGCTGCCACCGTTTTCATCACTCAGTGCAAAGCCCCACGCCGGCTGCCGGTCCCGTGCTCGCCGGCTACCCTGCGCACCGTGCCCAGCCCATGCCAGTTTTTTTTACCATTAAAGCATATGCCCTCACTCTCCTATCCATTAGATTCGCTTTAAGAAGTGTGCAAACACACATCTCAAAGCAGTTTCACATTGAGATGTGTGTTTGCACACTTTGAATTCAATGGGTAGGAGAGTGAGGGCATATGCCCTCAAGGGCAAAGAAAACTTTACCCCGGATACACGAGTTGCTCCTTGTGGCCACCATGATGAGTGGCGTCATCATTTCCGAGGGCTAGCGCCTAGAGTACGCGACGTATCATAGAGCGGTACCACAAGCAGTGGCGGAGCTAGAATTTTAAACTTGAGTATTCCTACTTTTATAAAGTTGAATCTATAGGTTTAAAATATAGCCAATCGTACTACAAGTTAGCAACTTTAAACTAATATTTGTATTCTAGAATATAGACTTCTAATTGGAATGCTAGTTTTTTATATGTTTTGAGCTCAAATGTGCAAAAATACTATATATTATAACATTATATATTTATATATATAAGTATATACACATATTTATATGAAAATGTACCAAAATAGTTGGGTATTCCTAGAAATACTGGGGAATACCCATAGATCCGCCCATGACCACAAGGTCAGCTAGGCTTCGTGTTTGGTTCCGTCAGGGCGTCCCCAACGCACCACGCTGTCATTAGCCTCAGTTTCCATGTTGGATTGATTTCTCCAGCATATGCTGATTAGTAGATCCATAACCAGCAGAGTCTCCTGCAGAAGCACCAATTGTCTGGTCTGACAAAATGTTAGAACCACTACTTTATACGCGTTGTAGCAAGTATGGATGCATGCTTATGACATATTTCAGAGAAAGCTATGACAAAAGCTGAAGTTAGCAGTTGTACTGAGTGTTAGCTTGCATTGGGAGTACAACAGCCCTAGCTTTGTTCATGTGTAGGTGGCTGTCACTTTTAGGTGAAGCTAACACCTTTGACTGCCCGTATTGGGGAAGCCCTCAAGATTATAGAATCCCAATTGTAAAAGCTGAATAGTTAAAAGCTAGATTCTAAATACTATTATAACTGTTTGGATTCTAATAAATTGTGAAAGCTAGCTTCTAGAGAGGCCAATTAGGGATCCAAGCAGGTCCAACTTCTAGCCAAGATTCCACAATCTAGCAAGCTAAATCTAGCTTCTATAAGCTTCTGGATTAAACTGACCAATTTACCCCTCACTTTTTAACCTATAAATAATATAGAAGCACAAAAAAATGATGGCATTTTGGTAATTTTCTCTAAAACAGTGTATCCTAGCTTCCATAAGTTATGGATCCAAACGGTCTGTGAAGTCAAATTGTACAATCCAGCTTTTAACATCTGACTTTAAAAATCTAGCTTTCACGATCCACGAGGTATCCAAACGCAGCCTAAGGCCAGTCTCAGTGGTCCGTTTCAATGCACTATTTCCAAAACAAATTTCCATAAGTTATGCACTATCAATGAAACGAACAATAAAACAACCTCCACAATGCATACGTTTTCTAGGCTGGGCAAAGCATTTAACTACTGCAAAATGATTGGATCACATGCAAGATGATGAAACAATTTAGTCCTCAGTGGGGATTTCATCCCGTTTCACCGCGTGGGAAACAACGCTCGCAAACTACTTTCTTCTCTCTCCTCTTCATTTCATGCAAAAAGTGCAGTTTTGCTGACATGGCGCTCAGGGATGAAAACGGTACGGATATTTTTCGATCGTATTCGGGACCGAATTCGTTTAGAGAGGTTCAGATCTGTCCGTATCCGAGTCCGAATGTTTAACATCCGATACCGTATCCGTATCCGAATACTAAAATCGTATATTTATGATGTCGACATCGAATCATACCTTATCCGATATGATTGACATTATCCATATTCGAATCCGAATCCGACTAGAAATATGAAAACAAATATGATATCAGTGATATCCGTCCGTATCCGATCCGTTTTCATCCCTAATGGCGCTCTAATAAATGTGCATGACATCCTGGTGAAACCTCCACTGAGACCGGCCTAAGGACGTCCTCAATGTCAAATTATAAATAGCTAATTGGATGAGACTTAGAATAATTTAAAAAAAAACACTATAGTAGAGGAGTTATGTGAGCTGTGAGAGAGTTGTTTCTAGGAGATCATACTAGACTAGTTATTTAGGATTCGCTAGCTATTTGATCTTTCTTCTTGATAGCTAATATAATTTTTCAAAGACTAGCTATTTTGCAACGCCTTAAGTGGTTAGTTTGGATTCTGGATAGTAGGAACTGCTGTGCACAGACTGTTTTTCTCTTCTGGACTCTTCACGTCTCCTAGACAAGAGGTACATAACGATGCGGCTCCTTGGTGTTATTGGCAAACGTAGATAGTATCTAAGAAATGACGAGGGCATTTTTATCTTTTCTCTACTATTCTTTTTGTCTTATCAAAAGTGTCGTTTTGACTTTTCAGTAACATATCTGACCATTTGTTTTATTTATTTTTTGCAAATTGTAAAATAAATAAATAATTATTAAAGTAAATTTAATGATGAAATAAGCCATAATAAAATAATTAATTTTTATATGAATTTTTTGAATAAGATGAACGATTAAATAAGATAGTACGGAGTCTAAAATGTTATTTTTAATGGGACGGGGTAGGCTTGTGAGATTGTGGAAGTTGAGAAAATTGGATTGTACAAGCTGTGAATAAAGCCGGAGCGTTTGGATTGCATCTGAGATTGCATAAGCTGGATTGTGCAATCCAACGAATGCCACCACGAGGACATGAAGCAGCCGGACCGGCCGGCACCCTATTTGCAGCTTCATCGGCCGTGCAGTTGCGCCGCGCACGCACGTGCAGACGTGCTGAGCCACGTCTTCACGTACTTTATGGTGGCACATCTCCACCTACTCTTCAAAAGTACAGTGGCCGTCTACCTCGCATCGTGTATCACAGGAGGAGATGCCGTCGTTGCATGGGCTGTTCCACTACTGCAGAAAGAATAATCGAGGCGGGCATTTTCCCTTTTCCGTAGCGGGCAAACGCGTCCGCCACGACCATAAGGCTATGGTAAATCGTTGCCACTTCCGTGGCGGGCGCCGCTGACCGCTGCAGTTAATCTATTAACCGCAGCGGGCAACATAAAGCGCCCGCTACGGTTAATTCCCATTTACCGTAGCGGGCGGTTTACGTTGCCCGCTACGGTTAATGGATTAACCGCAGCGGGCGTTTTATGTTGTCCGCTACGGATGCTGCTATTAACCGTAGCGGTCGAGTTATGTTGCCCGCCACGGTTAAATGTTTTTAAATAAAAAAACACACTGCAGAACCATTGTTGCATATGAATTTAAACAATTTACAAATTCCAGAATCTAGATTTCATTCAGAAACAGAAGATATATATATATATATATATATATATATATATATAGACACATATGCCTGAAAGTTCAATACATAAGACACAACATAATATATAAATCTACTTAGTTGTTCTCATCATCCACATATACACATATGAAACCCACGAATCCGCTACACATCACAATTCTACTGCGTGGGTGTAATCCGTCAGCCGTAGCATGGTGTTCCATCTCCTAAGCTTCTCGAACTCTGGTCGAACTGCTAATTCACCTTCATTGTCGAAGAATAGTTCGCCTTCGAGCACGCATTTCTCTAGGATGAACTTACAGATGTCCGCCTTGATTTGCTTAAAAGCTTGGCGTTCATTCTTCATCGTCTCTCCACGATTCTTCACTGCTTCTTTGAGCTTCTTCCAGCTGTTGGTGTACTCCTTGCTTTCCCTTAGGTTCTCGCAGGTGTACAAGCCACATGCCTTTGATCCCAAGGGTTGTTTGGCGCACTGCACGATCGATACAAAAGCATTAGAACACATATATACCAAAAGCATAATTGAACTACCTTTGAAATATACTTACGGGGAAATCGCGTCGGATTTTGAGATGGTGCTTATGCCTCTTTTTGAATTTCTCCATTCTCCGATCCCAGCATTGCGGATCCTTGAGATATGCACTATAAGCGATGCACGAAGTGCATTAGTGTTAGCGTCAATTTGAATACGATAACCGTAAAGGATCAAGAAGCTCGGTGGCTTACTTTTTCAAGCAGTCTTCGAAGGCCTTGTACCCCTTTTTGTTCGGTACCTGTAACGAGTCAAATATAACAGCCCGACCATCTTGAGGATAGACGAGGAAGGCAACCCAGTGGCCGCCGGCTAGGTCATTTCTACACCATTGAAACAAGTATAGGTTATGTCAATGAGAAGGCATGACCCTAGCCACTTTTGCTCTATATGGATGTTTTCGACTTACCCAAAGTGGTAGGCAGCCATAATACAATGAGGCCCATCCGGGTTGAGCTTCTTCATTACCTCAAAGATGTACCTTGACAATTTCTTCTTCTCCTCTTTCATGTTTTCTTCATACTTCTTTTCCCTCTGCCGCACGGTCAACTCTGGGTCCGTTATCTGGAAACCCTTGATCACTCTCTCAGCAATATGCATTGGAGAGAGGTATAGGATAGGATGGTGCCTTTTGTTGCTAATAGTGACCGTCAACCTGCACGAACAAGTCATCGTGTCCTAAAAATCATATAGTTCTCCAATACAAATGTAGAGATTGGTCTATGAAGGTTGCAATCATCACTTACAGAGAGAATAAGGTGATTTGGACGATGTCAAGGTCTTCTTCCCGCAATAGAATGTACATGTCCTGGAAGTCCACAGGCAGCTGAATATCGGCACCGGGCAAGTGGAACAACTCTGAGGGAATCTTGACGGTGAAACCTGTCATCCCAGCTTTTGCCGCTTCCATATACCACAGGTGGAACTTCCTTGTATCCCACTTTTCATCGTCGATGAGCTGGGCCTTAGGTAGCATGAACTTTCCAAGCTCATAGTGGCCAGGACAGTCTTCCGCCTCGGGAAATAGATTGATCTGGAGAGTATTTGTAGGCCTGGCAAAACATAGTTACAAATGTTATTACCATTTCATGTGTTAGAAGGTTATGAGAATATTATGCTTGTTTGTCTCATACCTTTTAGATGTAGTAGTGTACGGGAGCACTGTGCCGGTCATGCCTGCATCCTTGCTCGGTGGAGGAGGGGCTTCAAGCATAGGAGTAGATGTTGGCGGTGGTGTCTTAGCCCTTGTTGCCTCCTCCGTGCCTCCTTCTTGTTGTCTTCTTGGGCTCCGAGGCGGACTATTTGGAGGAGGGGCACAGATTGCACCCATGTCTTTGTCCCCCTCATCTACTTGTGCCTTCTCCTTATCTCCGCCATCGTTCTTGTCTTGTGCCTTCTCCTTGTCCTGGCCATGGCTATCGCCATCACCTTGTCCTTTGCCCTTGTCCTCGCCATCGCCTTTAGCATCATCGCCACTGCCATCAGGATCATCTGGGGGACAAGATCCAGCCACTGATCGTTGTGATCCGACAGTTGATGGCTGCGATCCTGGTGTCGGTGTCAGAGTTGGTGTCGGTGGAATGATCTCAATGTCTTCCTTGTTCCACAGAACTTCATGACCAACGGCCTGCCCAAGAAATCTGACGTGTTGTATGTTTGGAAGATCCAATTCATACTCTTCTTGCTCTGGCACATTCCAGAGTGGGGTCACAACCACATAGCCTTGTGGGATTTCCTCTGGGCTGAAATCTATGCTTTTGGGATGTAGCATTCCCTCAGCTATATACATCTTCTTGGATCTTCTGAACGGGATCAGGAGCTGGATGTGTGTGTCTTTCTGGACGTCCTTGGTCTAGTGCCTTGGTTGACCCTCGATCATCGGCAGCCCTTGTGGTTGTTGAAGTGGAGCCGTGGCCAGGCCAGCCTCGCGAAACATCTGTGACCTCATCGCCACCATTTCAGGCTCATTGCTCGTGAAGGCTTCTTTTATTGATTGTTTCATCACCTCGACCATGCCTTCTTCGAAGCCTTTCTGAAACAACGTGTCCTTGTACTTCTGCCTCGACTTGTATGCGGATGCGTCGGCCTGCCACGACTCAACCAAATTCCAGCTCATCTTGCACTGGACTCCACGAACACGGCCGCGATGCTCTGGGGTTCCGAGCACCTCGATCAGCAAGTCATGGCCCCTGCGGACCTCGATGTTGTCCTTAGATTTGGCGGCCTGGACGAGAGCCTTCTCCAACTCCTCATATTGCGGCTCATTGTACTTGGTCGCGCCTGGCTTTAGTTTCTTTGGAACACGGGCATACATGAACTCCTTAGCTCTGACATCGACGTCTTCGTACGGATCGGGAATCCCAGCAGCCTCTCTAGCCTGTTCTTCTACCCGCCATCGAGCCCTATGTCCGACATAGCCAATCATGCCCAAGTGGTGCGGATACTTGTTTTGTTTTGCCAGAGCACTGAACTTGGCACTCTTTGCCTCTGCTTCAGCGGTCGTCCTCATTCGGCAGAATTCTTCCCACACATGCTCCTTCACCATAGTGTATTTCTCGTAGGGTGACTTCTTCTTCTTCAGAAACTCCCGTGCCAGCATCGAATTGAAGTTACGAAAGGCACAAGATGCCACATGCATGGCCCACTCACAACACTTCTCCATGTCTATGCCTTCGGGATAAGTGAACTTCCGGGTAACCTCACCCCATACATTGCCCTTGACGTCTTTTGGGACGTGGTGCCAGCTCGGCCAAGTGATCAACACCTTATCCCTCACTATGCAGGACACTTGGTTGCTGAATCGGCCTAGTACCTCGGTGCGTACTTTGCGTCCAGTACACCCCACGGTTCTGCCCTCGTGCTGATGGATAGGCATCCCAATCGCTCTCCCATCTCTTATGTACGTCATGCACCAGTTCACGGACTCATCAGTTGTGTATGCCTCGATCATGGAGCCTTCTGGGTAAGCACGGTTATCGACGTATCTGCTGAGGGTGGACATGAACCGCTCGTACGTCCACATCTGGTGTAGGTACACGGGGCCAAGTTGCTCGATCTGATCAACCATGTGCATCATCAGGTGTGGCATAATATCAAAGTAAGACGGGGGAAAGCACATCTCGAGCTGGCAGAGGGTCTCTGCAATGAACTCCTTCAGGGCAGGCAGGTCAGCCTTACCGATGACCTTCTGGGTGATACGGTTAAAGAAGTATGACATCCGAGTGACCACCATCTTCACGTATTCTGGACCGATAGCCCTAATCACGATTGGAAGGAACACCGTCAGCATGACGTGACAGTCATGTGAGTTGTAGCCAGCCAGTGTGAGGTCTTTCATGGACACCAGACTCTTGATGTTGGAAGAGAAACCGGTCGGCACCTTGATACCCCTCAACAACTTGAGCATAGCAATCTTCTCGTCATGCCTTAGGTTGTAGGACGCACCTGGTAGATCGACTTTGCCGTTATGAGTCGGACCCGGGTGAAGGTCCTTCCTGATGCCCTGGTTCACAAGATCCAACCGTGACTTCAAGCCATCCTTCGTCTTGCTCTTGATGTCCAGTAGGACACCGATGGTGCTATCGAAGACGTTCTTCTCGAGGTGCATGCAGTCAATGGCATGGGGTGTTTTTAGGGTTTTCCAGTATGACATGTACTTGAACAAAATCGATTTCTTCTTGAAAGGGACAGGCGGTGCGGCATCCTCCTTCGTGTCCCGCTTTCGCTTCCTTGTCTGTTTTGTCCCCTCTTCTTCTGGTACCTTCTTCTTCTTCTTGCCAAACTCTATGTGATCCATATCCTTCACCATCTCATACACCTTTGGCCCCCAACTAGTCTGCGCCGGTGCTTCACCGTGTGGCTCTTCCTGATCAGCGAAGAACTGATTCATAACACTTCTTCTGTACCTATGCTTCTTGACGAGGAACCGTCTATGCCTCATGTACACCATCTTGTGAGATCCTTGGAGATAAGTGTAGCAGGTCCCGTCGATGCACACTACATAGCCGGTCTTCCCTTTGATCCGCCCTGATAGTGAGAAGAGACCGGGGTAATCGGTGATGGTGACAATGATGATGGCTTTTAGGGTGAACTTCTCTTTGCGGGATGCATCAATCATCTCTACCCCAACATCAAATAACTCCTGCATTTCCTCCATCAACGGCTCTAGGAAGACATCGATATCGTTACCAGGCTGCTTCGGTCCTGAGATAAGCATGGTCAGCATAAGATACCTTCGCCTCTGACACAGATGGGAAGGTAGGTTGTAGACGGTGAGTACAACCGGCCAGGTGTTGTGCGAGCTGCTAAGCTCACCAAAAGGGTTCATCCCGTCAGTACTCAGCGCGAGCCGAACGTTCCTAGGATCCTTACCAAATTCCGGGTATGCCTTGTCAAAATCTTTCCACTGTTGGCCATCGGATGGGTGCCGTAGCATGCCATCATCCTTCTTGCGGTCAGCTGATGCATGCCAGGACATGAGCTTGGCATCCTCTGGGTTCCCGAATAGTGCACGCAAGCGGTCGGTCACAGGCAGGTACCACAACGATAGTGCTGGACTTTTCCTCCGCGTGTAACCCTCTTCTTCCTCATCCTGCTGAGATGAGATGCGATTGGCTGCGGCACTGCTATTCTTGGCCCCCTTCTTCCTCTTCAGACCACCCCGCAAGGCCACATCGTCGTCTTCATCCACACGACATCCAGCATTCCTCTTGTAGCGACTGGCGCCGCAGTGCGGACAGCTCGTCATACTCTCAAACTCCTTGCCTCGATACAGGATGCAGTGGTTGGGGCAGGCATCAAACTTTCTAAGTTTCATCACAACTGGACGAATCAACTTCTTCGTACGGTAGGTATTTGCGGGGACCTTGTTACCCGTCGGGTACGTGGTAGCAAGGTAACTTAATAGCTCATTGAAGCTAGTATCAGACCAGCCATGCCGGGCCTTCATCATCAACATGTGGAGGTTGAACCGGAGCACCGTACACTCCTTTGGACAATTACCGCCGTCCTTATACAGTGGATCAAGTGCAGCCTGCTTCATCTCCCTGAAATTTTCCAACCACTTCGAGGAGCCATAGACAACGTCGTCTTCATCGATGTGGCTGACTAAACCCTCGATCACCTCGATATCCTCCGGTTCCTGCACGGTAGCCGCCTCGCCATCTGTAAGACCATCTGCCATCTCCCCGAGTATATCCTCCACCGTGTAATCACGAGCACTGTCATTGTTGCCATAGGTTGGCCCTGCAGTCGTTGGAGATGAGATGGGCGCTCTAGGTTCTTGGTTCATGGTCGTCGACGTCGAGCTCAAACCAGATGCATCGCCACTGGGGTCCATTCTTTCACCGTGATGAGTCCAGACTGTGTAACCCTCCATGAAACCAAACCGAATCAAGTGAGACTGCACCATACCGTCTTTCGTGAAGGCTGTGAGGTTCTTGCAGTGAGAACATGGACATATGGTTGTCGTCCGCTTCGATCTCTCACGGTGAGCTTTCGTCGTGGCAATAAACTTCCTCACTTCGACAAGGTACCGCGGGTCAAGCACCCGATTCATCCCATACATCCATTCCGACCTATCCATCTCGTGCCTGCGAACCGTTACACATCGAATAAAGAAGGTTTCATATGCATCCATTAAGAATCTAGACAAAAAACATAGCTTTCTCTCTCCTCCATGAAACTAGATTTAGATCTAGATCTACCTATATATAGACATAAAGGGCTGCTCAAAAGTGAGAGAAGAGGAGGGAAAGAGGGGAGGGAGTTCCTATGTACCTCTTATGATGTCCTACTCCACCAAATCAAAGTTCTAAACCACAAATCAATTGTTTGGTCAAATTTTAGGGCAAAACCACTCCCCCCACGATTTGGAAGAGAGGAGCCGTGAGGAAGAAGAAGGGGTCGGCTGGCTGCTATTTATACAGCCAACGAACTACCGAAGCGGGCTCCATAAAACGCCAGCTGCGATTAATGTCAGTTAACCGAAGCGGGCGACGTAACGCGCCCGCTACGGTAAAAGCATTAACCGTAGCGGGCAGTTTACGATGCCCGCTTCGGTTAATATGATTAACCATAACGGGCTTTTTATGATGCCCGCTGCGGTTAACCATTTACCGTAGCGGGCGTTCCTGTGGCCGGGCCTATACGCGTGCGGTTGAATAACGTGGCGGGCACAGGGCAAAAACTGTGCCCGCCACGGAGGTGGAAATGGTCTCGTTGCGGTTAATCAATCATGTAGTAGTGTTCGTTGTTTGCCTTGTCAGCCAGGAGTGTGGTCACGTATGCGCGGCGTCATCATTGCTTTGGACAACGTGCCGCCGGTGCCGCCGCTATCTGACATCCGTCTCCAGCTGCGGCTGATCATTACACGCTGGACCGGCCCAAGAAAGCAGCCTTTGCAGCTGTCTCGTGCATGCGGCTGCATCGTGGATCGTGGCACACCTCGCCACGGTGGGGCTAGTGGGGTGGTGGCGCAACCGCTGTGTCTATAAATTTTTAAAATTTACAACGTACTCCTACACAGCTGTGGTATATTTGATTCTCTATATTTCGTTTTTATTCGACAAACATTATCTAATCATAGAGTAACTAGACTTAAAAGATTTATCACGTGATTTACAGGTAAACTGTGCAATTAGTTTTTATTTTCGTCTATATTTAATACTTCATGCATGTGGCGTAAGATTCGATGTGACGGGGAATCTTGAAAAGATTTTAGTTTTTAGGGTGAACTAAACAAGGCCTAAATTGATTAATGTTTGCATTTAGTCATAATAAATTAAGAATATCATATACCACTATATTGCTAATTGATATGTACAAAACAAATCCTTCAAAGTAAATCATATACATTGTATATAATGTAATATATATTTTATAAATCAAATATAACATGAATCTTCTTTCTCATAAGTCAAATATTGAACCAATTTTCTGTAAATGAAAACATTTAGTAGGTAGAATTACAGGTTCCATATATTGGCATGTTTAATTAGTTCACATCAAAAAGGTAAAACTATATAACAGATCACAAGCAAAATTACTTACAGAGCTAGCACTACCAAAGCATCACGAGAAGTATGGTTCGCGCTTGTTGCCAGTATAGGGTAAGTATAATTGTATTCTAGTTGTATTTCTTCTTTTATTTTTTATAGAAAAACAACAAGGTGACACTAGACTACAGGACGTTGGCCACAGCTAGATCCCCATGAGCGCTACCAAAGCATCACGAGAAGTATGGTTCACGCCTGTTGCCAGTATAAGGTAAGTATAATTGTATTCTAGGTGTATTTTTTCTTTTATATTTTTATAGAAAAACAGCAAGATGACACTAGACTATAGGACGTTGGCCACAGCTAATCCCCATGAGCGCTGCTGGACGAAGTCCTTGTTTAGTTCCTAGAAATTTTTGGTTAGAGCATTGTAGTATTTTTGTTTTTATTTGATAAACATTGTTCAATTATAGAGTAACTAAGCTTAAAAGATTCATCCTGCGATTTATAGATAAACTGTACAATTATTTTTTATTTTTATATATATTTAATACTTCATGTATATGACACAAGATTTGATGTGACGTAAAATCTTAAAAAAAATTTAGGTTTTTGGTCAAGAAGTCTCTCGGAGCACGCGCCGCTGCTGTGGCTCCGGCTTTTATCTCTCTCACTATGGCATTATTTAGATGCAAAAACTTTTTGGATTTTCACACTGTAGCACTTTTGTTTTTATTTGACAAACATTATCTAATCATGGAGCAACTAGGCTTAAAAGATTCGTTTCGTAATTTACAGGTAAACTGTGCAGTTAATTATCTTTTTTATTTATATTTAATGTTCCATGCATGTGCTACAAGATTCGATGTGATGGGAAATTTTGTAAAGTTTTGAGTTTTTAGGTGTATCTAAACAAGCCCTATATTGAAGGAGCATCCTGCCCTCCTGCACATGGTACGTGGTCACCTACGGCACTAGTGCTTACGCTGTCTCCATTCTAGGCCTTGTTTAGCTATTCTAAAAACTAAAAATTTCTTCATCGTATCAAATTTTGCGGCATATAAGTATTAAATATAAACAAAAAAAATTACGCAATTTACTTATAAATCATAAGATAAATCTTTTAAGTCTAGTTAGTCTATGATTTGACAATAATTACTAAATAAAAATGAAAGTGCTACCAAAATAAAAAAAATCAGAACTAAATAAGGCCGAAGACCTATCATAGAATCCAAATTTGTAACTAACTAGGCTCAAAAGATTTGTCTCGCAAATAACAGACAAACTGTGCAATTAGTTATTTTTTATATATATTTAATGTTTTATGCATAAATTCAAAGATTCGATGTTACGAAAAATCTTAGAAAATTTTAGGAACTAAACAAGGCCTTAGTCTATACTACCTCCATCCCAAAAAAACGTAATTCTAGCAATGAATCTGAACACCACGTATGTCCAGATTCATTGCTCGAGTTGCGTTTATTTGTGAGACAAGAGGGAGTACATATTAGGCAGCCGCCAAGTTGAGAGTGGTGAGCTTAGGCCTTGTTTAGTTTGAAAAAAAAATCAAAAACTTTCAGATTCTTCGTTGCATCGAATCTTACGGCGCATGTATGGAGCATTAAATATAAATAAAAATAATAACTAATTGCACAGTTTGACTGTAACTTACGAGACGAATCTTTTTAAGCCTAGTTAGTCTATGATTGAATAATATTTGTGAAATACAGACAAAAATGTTACGATGTTTATTTTGTAAAAAGTTTTGATAAACGAGGCCTTAGCTTGCCCAGGTGCGTCCGTCACCGACTCGAGAGCAGCCAGCTCTGTTCCCCATGGTGGGTCATCACCGGACCGAGAGAGAACAAGGAACACATGAACCGTGCATACTCGTTTGGTGACGCTCCTAGTGGCTCTGGCTCCCTACGCTTGATAATGTGTGCATCATTGTTATCTTCTGTTGGTTTCTTCTTTCTTGTAGTTGTGCCTAAAATACCACATCATGGAATTTGCTTCTCTATCGTGCTCCCGTGGAGGAACCGAGACCCGTATGCCACCCGGAGCATGTACTGGACGAAGGAGAGCTAGCTTTGGCCTTGTTTAGATACGATTTTTTTAGATTTTGTTACCGTAGCACTTTCGTTTGTTTGTGGCAAATATTGTCCAATCATAAACTAATTAGGATCAAAAGATTCATTTCACGATTTACGGGTAAATTGTGTAATTCACTAGTACATTGGCACACTATACAGGCGGTTGGTAACATATTTCTACCGGCGTTTTCTAGATTCGTCTGCGCTGGGGGCCAGTAGAAATCGTCCATTTCCATAGGCGGTTGCTTGAGAGCCGCCAGTAGAAACCATTTACACAGGCGGCTCTCTTAGGGAACCGCCTGTGTAAATGAACATTTACACAGGCGGTTCCCTAAGAGAGCCGCCTGTGTAAACCTATTAAAATATATATTATTTATTTATTTTTAATTAATTAATTTATTTATTATTTTATTATTATTATTTAAATATATTGATATTGGTTGGTCTTCTAACATAGCAACATGTAATTTAAATACGTCATCTCATACATACATTTGTATACATCAAAGTTTGGTACTCGAAGACATAAAGTTAATTACAAGAGTATATCCATCATCACACATCATATATATATACATCAAAGTTTATTTCTGTCCTCTAATAACCCTCTTTAGTAAGTTTGAGCTTACTAATCTCTGTTAGCACTCGGAACTGTGGCCTAGATAATTGGCTTTCATCATCATGATATTTGCCTTCACGTGGAATGACATGCTTCATGATGAACGAGCAAATGTCCTCAACTATGTTGTCTAAAGCACGTTCGTCCATGCGCTCCGTCGTCCCTTGCTTATATACCTGCAAAGAAAGTTTATAAACATTATATATTTTATGACTTCCAACTTTAATAGACTATTACTTATATTACCTTGTCAGGGTTCCTTGCATATCGTCCGTTTTCTCTCATGTTCTTGCACACGTAGTAGCCACAGAGGACAGATAACGGTGGTTTCTTCATGCACTGTATAACAGGAGAGTGGTTATTTAATTATAGTTACAACTGTGGTCGTATGTGTATGATTTGTATTCATAATAGTAAATTTTTATATGTACTGGCCAGTTATGTATAACCTCCAATGGTTGCCCTGGTTTCTTGGACTCGCACTTTCCATGATTTATCTTATAGAACCTGTATGCCCTATGATCTCAAATAGAATCACCATGTTATTGTCAAATTCTCACTATGCTTAAGTATGCATGCATAGCTTGACTTACAACTCTAGCAGTTTGATGAATGGAGCATAGCTTTCTTTCGGGTAATATGTGGAGTCTAGTACCAACACCCTTCCCTCCTTGGGATAAATGATGAAGCATATCTAGTGCCTCCTGCTCGAATTAAATCCATGATGCATTTATGCTTTGGAATAATTTAGATAGATATTTGTAAACTCACACTTACCCAAAGTGGTACGGGGCCACCACCGCTTTCCTATCTTAAAACTTTATTAGTGAATGTCCAATGTAGAAGGCGTATTTTGCTTCAAAATCAAGTTTCAACTTTCAGAGTTTCTGCACCTTCCAAACTCTGTACCTCTGTGTTGTCATTCCCGATCCGGAATGTGTGCCGATCTTCGGCTATATATATTGGGCAGAGATAGGCATTCCTTTCTTCGGCACAATAATTAAGGTCCGAACCAAAATACAAATCTTGTGGATCATATAACATTCTGTAAGATAGAAGCATGTCAGATATTGAAAATTGATTCAACTACAATGTGTGTAACTATGTAACACTTACAATGCAAATGTCGTTACGATCTGTACATCTAGCATCTCGTAGTTCATCAGTGCCCACATGTCATAAAAAGTAAGCATGCATTTGTTAGTACTCTGGCTGAGAAATGCTATTTGTGGTATGCGCATGCTTATGGTGTCGATGCCAGCAAAAGAGGCTCTCATGTACCAGTCATGAAACCTTTTTATACCACTTGGTTTCTTCATAAGTTTGGTCCGACTGAGTAGAGGCTTTCCCCACACATACTTTTTGGAGATATTCTTGTAGTCTTCTGCAGTTGGCACCTTGAAATTGACAGGAGTTATGACCTTAGGCGCCGGCACCTCTGACTTTGCTAGCTCAGAAATCTCATGCTCTTGTATTGTGCGTTTCGAAGCAATGCCTGACAAAAATCTCACTTGCCCAGCTGATTTTTTCTTTGGCTCGAATGGTGAAATCAACTTAGGTATCGGAAATACTTTCTTCTTTGGCACCTTTGGTGGCTCACTTCTTGGTTCTGGATCTTTGAGTTGTGGGGAAGGGGTGGAATTGAATGGTGGTGGAGATTGTGTTGACTGTGGGGTAGAAAGATCATGGAGAGGAGATGGTTGATGGACAGGGAAAACATGGAGAGGTGATTCTGGTGGGTCAGGAAGAGACTGGGGAGGTGAAGGCGGTGGGTTAGGAAGAGGATCGTCATGAGCTGACGACTCCTGGGTTAGTGGCATCTCTTGAGAGGGTGGTGGTGGCTCCCTTAGTAGCACGTTCCTCCGAGGCCAAAGGATGAAATTGTTTATCGCCTGTCCTAGTTTCACAATGTCCTCGGGACCAGGGATGTCTAGAATCTCGTCCTCATATCCTTGGACCACGGTTGATACCTCTACTCTGCAGTAGTCTTTAGGGATGTCAACACCATGGTATTTAGGTCCTCCTGGGATCGCTTTGCCCGTGGCTACTTCCCTTGTACGATGATTGTTAATCCCATATCTTATGATAAGGGACCAAGGTGTAGAAGTAACAATGTCGTCAACTGGATAGTGATCCTTGTTTGTCGTAGATGTGACACTGCTTGGAATGATTGTTTCACTTGATGCCACCAACGGTTGCGACACCACTAGGACTAGCTGCATTTTGGGAGCTTGAGTGCTTATTTGGGTAGCTGCATTTGACATGGCACTCGCTAGTTTCTGCATCAACTCAGGAGGAGGATTTTCTAGCAACTTCCCCATCATCTCTTGGAAGTCTTTCTTAGCCTCTTCCTGAAAATAATTTGCCATTTGTTCCTTGTACCGATCACGTTTCTTATACTCATTTGTCCATTGAGGGCCGAATCCATCCTTCCATCCTTCTTTGGATGAGATGCCTCGAACACGACCAGGATGCTCGGGGTTACCGAGGCCAACACTAAGGATGTCCCTCTCCCTTCGTGGCGTAAACTTGCCTTCCTGCTGCATGCCTGCCACTGCAAAGATGCTCTTCATTGCTTCATCAAGCATTGGGTCTTCAAAGGACACACCTGTCTCGGTTTCCTTTGGTTTCCGAGCACGGATCCAATTCGCGGACCTTTCACCGACTTGCTCGGACAGCACTGGCAACCCTACTGCCTTCTTCGCAGTCTCTTCTTGCCTCCATTTAGGAACTTGGTGCCGGTAACCACCTGTGCCTAGATGGTGGTGGTACTTGTACCTCTTTGCGAGCTGGGAGTTGGCTTCGCTCCGAGCTAAGAAGTTAGGGTCATTCCTCTGCTCTATTAAAACAGCCCACTGCCCTTTAGTAATATTGTATTTGGATGTTGGATCCATCCCTGTCTTTGCATACTTGACATTCATCTCCGACCTCCAATTTCGGAAACTAACCGCACATTGCTTCATTGTATATGCCTTCACTAAATCTTCTGGCACATTCCTAGGAAACTGGAACCTTGTCTTAATCTTATCCCAAATTTTGATCTTGTGATTATTCGACACACCGGCTCAGTTCTTAACTGTGATATCAAGAAAGTCCCTCACACAGAAACCAATTGCGTTCCTGTATTTGGGTAGGGCCTCCTCTGGAGCTAGGGGCTGTCCGGTAGGGCTCACATCTGTGATGGCATATGTGTCATCTGGAAATTGGTTCAACCCTCTCTCGCCTCGTTTCAAACCTAGCCGCTTCCTTTTCCTTTACTGACATGGCCTCTCAGGGCTCGTCGTTGCGGTCGTCGGTTCCGGTGCGTCTTCGTGTGCCACTTCCTCCTGAGACATCATCTCTCTAAACTGAGACATTGCCTCCTGAGTATAGACATGTGAATTATGGGTGTGTTTATATGTAGAAACTATGAATAGAAATCATTTAATTACATGAAATCGTGAATGTCTCTAACTTACCTCATCGGCTTCTGGATTGTAATCGGAGTCACGTGCCAATTCACGACGAGTGTTCCTCACTTCTAGAGGCTCCATGTCGTCACTAGCTTCTTGTTCGTAGGACGATCCTGATGCTTCGCCCGTTTCTACTTGTTTTGTGACCTCACGATGTTGTGTCATAGGGTCGGATGACCCTTCTACTTGCTCCGTGGGTTGGGACTGCAGTGCTTCGTCCTTGTGCGGAGAACTCATCGCAGAAATCTATGTATAAAATTAAATTTATGTATCTTGGGGTATATACACTAATATATCATACACTAACATATACACTAATACATACACAAAGAGATTAAATTTACATACACTAATACACTAACATATTATAAAGCATAAAATTAAATTTATGTATCATGGGGTATGTACACTAATATATCATACACTAACATATACACTTATAACACTCCAAATTTTTGAATTTCAAATTTAGTTTAAATTTGATTTAATTTTGGCTTAGTTTGAATTTTTGGGAAATTATTAAATAATTTACAAAATTAAATAAAATGAAATATAAGGTAGAAAACTTGTTTGTGTGCATTCATGCTGCTGCACTTATTTTTGTTTGATTTGTTTGTTTATGCTTGTTTGAGTTTTGGAGCAAGAAAAAAAAATAAATAGGAGAAATCTGTTAAAAAAAAGAAAAAGAAAAGGGGCAAGCGCCCTCTCTGGGCCGGCTTCTCTCCCCAGCCCAGCAGCCGCGCCCTCCCCTCTCCCCTCTGCGGCCCAGCCGCGGCCCAACAGCACCAGCCGCAGCGCCCGCAGCCCGCCTGCCGCCCGCTGCCGCTGACGGGTGGGTCGCCCCCTACCTCCGGCCGAATCGGAGACGGACCGCAACGGCCGCTCCGACTTCCGCGCCGCCGCTCGGACTCCGCGCCCGCCCGCACCCTATAAGTAGCGCCGCAACTCGCCGCACGCGCCCCTACGCAAACCCTAGCCGCTCTCGCCGAGTTCCGCAGCGCCGCCGTTGTTTTCGCCGAAACTGAGCCGCCTCCGTTTTCGCCGAAACCGAGCCGCCGCCGTTAAGCTTCTCATCGCCGTCGTCATCTCGCGGAGGTGAGGCCTCCATCGCGCTCGCCTCGCCGAGCCGCGCCCGCCCATGCCCTCAGCTCGGCCAGCCGAGCCCTGCAGCGCCGCCACGGCGAGCTTCCGCCGCCGCGTGCGTCCCGCCGCCGCCGCGTGCCCTGCCCGCGCGCGGTCCACCATGGACCGCGGCTCTGCCCTCCCCCCCGTGCGGCCGGTCCACGTGGACTCGGTCCACGCTGCCGCCAGCGCCGCCCCGTAGGCGCGGTCCACCATGGACCGCGGCCACCCCGCCCCGCGCCCCGGTCCACAGCACAGTGCCGAGGACCAGCCATTCACGCGCTGCCACGTGGCCAGGCCGGCCACGGCCCCGCGCGCCCCTGCACTTTTTGCAAATAAGCCCTCGGCTTTATTTTAAATTAACCCGCAGTCCAGTCCTTTCAAAAATATTTATGTTTATGCCCTTAGTTTTTGCAGTTTAACCCCTGGCTCGGTTAGAATTTATTTATTTAATCCAAAATGCGTTTTAATTCAGTTTTAATTAGTTTTAATTACGAAAAATAGTTCAGTTTATCTACAGAAATGTCATTCAACTTGTTTTAGCCATAACTTTTGCATCGTAACTCCGATTTAGGTGATTCTGGTCGCTATAGTTTCGTTTCGTCGAGTAGAATACAGTAGTACAATTGCTTTCTGTTTTCGTATGCTTTGGTGTACTGTTTCTGATTAAGATTGTTTGCTTGCATGTATTGTTCTTATGATTGATGATTGTCGCATATAGCCAACGAGACGTTCGTGAAGGAAGAGGTTCAGGATCCCGCTGAGTTCGAGCAACCCGACATCGATCAAGGCAAGTGCAGACACCGTTTGATCATTTTGAACCTACTCATTAATGTCGTTTACTTTATATGCATGTGTCCAATGAATGCAAACCCTAAGGACATGACTAGCTTTACTTACTATTCCTTGTTCACCTGGGGTTATGTATATGGGTAGTCTAGGTTATACTAGGTTTGCTTAGCTGCTCTACTCATCTTTAACACATGCCTAAACAAGTATTAATCTCTACTCAACTTGATGTTTAAACTGTGCTGAACCTTTGGTCACTGCGGTGATGGCGATGATGGATGCTTACGAGCATCGTGATGATGGTGGTGACAGGGGGAGCGGGTACCGTTGGTGGTCCGGTTTGCCGGGCGTACCCGTCTCTGCTCTCCGTAAGGACTTAGTCAGGGAGCGGCCCCCTGGGACTTACAGTGCAGCTCCAAGCTATATGGCTCAGGCTTGACTAATTAGCAGGACCTCCACTAGTAGGGTGTTACTTTCCGGGTAGGCATGAGGAAGTAACTTGGGTAATGAATATTAAGTTGTCGGTTGATCGGTACGCCATGGCTATGGGTATCGACTGCCGAGCACCCCGGCAAAAACTTGCGAGTGGCATCCTATTAGTTGGACCCTGTAAAGGTCTCGTAGTGAGACCCTGCCTGCTCACCTTGGAAGTGTTTTGGGGAGTCGCGACCCCGGGCAAATGGGAATCACGACTTGGAGTGAACGTGCACACCTCTGCAGAGTGTAAAACTGATATATCAGCCGTGCTCACGGTCACGAGCGGCCCAGACCCTCACTTGATGAGAAAATTGGATTCACTGGTTACTTGGAGATGGACCATGGCGAGGTTGCTACCTCGTGTTTTGGCAGAATGGCTATTCCGTGTTGGCAGGATTGCTATCCTGTGTTAATAATTGGGGTTGATCCCCGGACTTCTATAATTATTAGGATAGTCTTTTAAAAGATGTTAATCACTACTTACACTAATTAAGGGTTGGGTTTATGCTACTCATAATTAGTAATAGATTGTTCTTATAATAGTCATAATTAAAAGTGATCAACTAAAATGCTACCGCAGTCAAACCAAGTCAGCTTTACCTTGTTTTAAGCCTTGCATGTCATTACTTTCCGTCTGTGCTTGCTGAGTTCGACATGAGCTCACCCTTGCTATAATCATTAAAGGTTGCTCGGACGATCAGGAGTACAATTGCATTTTCCCTGAGGACTACCCTGAGTCTCCTGGTTGTTAGGCTCGTGTGGTTCTACCGTCGATCTTCCTGTGGCAAGGTGGACCTGCTACGTCGGCGTCTAGTTTCCCTTTTATTTATGGAACAGTTTAGCTTATGTTTCCCCTTCGCACTTTGTTAAACTTTTGGCTTGTAATAATGGTACGTTTACTCTCATTTATGTAACTCGTTTGAACACTGTGTTTTGTACCATTGATGATGTCGGTCCATGTGTGTGAATTTGAGATCCTGGCGCACATGTGATTTGGCACCCGAATGCTCTTTTACATCCGGGTGTGACAGAAGTGGTACCAAAGCCGTGTTGACCGTAGGATCACGCAGCCTAGTTAGAAACAGCCGTTTAGAATGTCCCTTTTGGGTGGAATACACCATTGGATCTACTAACTGCCTTACTAACCTGTCTCATTAGACTTTATCTATTAGCCTTATCTACTTACTTTTACTAATAGTTCAGTTTATTCACTTACTTCCTACATTTATTACCTTGTCATCATTTATTACTTCCTGCTTCTCATATTGCATTTATATTCTTGTTTCAACTTTTACTACTCATTATTTGAACCTTTCTTGTATACCTTGTCCTTTATTATCATTCTACTCATACTATCTTCTTGTTCCTTGTTTTTCATTTATTACTTGAGTTATGTTTTATTTCTGCCTTGACAATAAATTTCATTACCTTGTTTTTACTTTATACCTTCATTACTTGTTTCCATATCTCGCCATAAATACCAACAAAGTTCATATTGTCCATCCATTGTATAATCTTGGTTCATCTTCATTACACATACACTTTTACCTTCATTCATGTTATTCATTTATCTATCATTGTCATGATCTATTAACCGTTTCCTACATGTCTATGATCTTACGCATAAGTAGATGACTCGCCATTTGACCTGCCGCAAGAGCGTCATTCGTTTCCGCCCTGTTCAAGCTGTGGAGTTCTCGTTGACTGGTCGCGTGGATAACATCGTGTTCCAGCCTAACCAGCATCTTGATGACGGTGCTAACCTCCAAGACACGGAACCCTATGAAGGACAACAACCACCTCAGGCTCTGGTGGTGCATGGAAGGGCGCCTTGTTGGGCAGCTGGAGGAGATGATCCCTTCGGTGATGATGATGACATGGATGATGATGATGAGGATGCACCTGGAGGACCTGGAGGACCTGGAGGACCCGGAGGACCCGGTGGACCTGGAGGACCTGGAGGTCAAGATGGACTTTTTGCTGCTGATGATGGGTGGATTGTGACAGTCTGCACAAGGGATGGTGGAGAGTGTTTCTTCCACAGCGAGCTGAAGCGTCTCCTTGACCAGCAACTAGGACATGGCATGTTCTCAGTGGAGTACCGCAGTGAGCACTGGAGTCACCCAGACTACCCGGCGTACTGGAAGGTCTGGGCACACGTCGGCAGGCCTAACCCGACGCTGAGGGCACTGAGGATCATTTCCATACATGAAGCGGTGGCAGAGAGGTCTACCCAGATGGCGGGCATTAATGATGCTGCTCGTCAGGCTTTCTACGCATACCGTGATCACTTCTTCGAGGAGATCAGCCAGGACGCACGCCGCTACTACCCTCGCCGTCACCGTGGAGAGTTGGCGATGACTATTGCTTCCACCACTGAAGAGCAAGACCCCCGCATGCACATGACTGTCAAGCTGGTGGCGGTCACTAACACCGAGCTCAATAGTTCACTAGTGGAGCTGAAGCAAGTCAGGAAGGAGCTGGATGACGCTAGGAAGAGGATAGCGTAGCTGGAAGGTCAGATCACTGGAGTGCCACCGCCTTCACCTAAGTGGCCTGCTTTCTCTCCGCCCCGTGAAGATCCAGCCTATGGAGATGCCAGCGCTCGTACTACTATAGAATAGGAGCTATTCCCAGCTTAGTAATAAATAGTGCCACGCTTAGAACGTTAGCACGATCTTAGTTATGCGAGTCTAGTGCTTAGTAGTTTGCTTAGTGTGCTTTGCTTGGTCTGTGTGAGAACTTGATTTATTATTGTGTTAATGGTGTGATTTGGTTCTTTGTAATGAGTGCGATGAGTTGTGGGTCATGTCCACAACGCATCGAGAACAAGATTAAGTATTAAGTTAATATGAGATAGTTAGTTTGGGTTATCATCGGTCTCCTTTATTTGTGCTTTATCATATTTTTAAAATATATGTAGTTCTTTTTTAGTTTAAGAAATGGTTTACTATCAATAAACCTAAATACCTATATTTTAAATCAGAGAGTTGTTTAATGGAAGCGTATGCTATGGAAACCAGCTTTCCGTGGAAACTATAGAAACTCGCACGTGGATCGTTAGATCTAGATCCGATGGATATGGCTAATGTGTTAGAGATTAGCAATTAACCCCTCCCACTCATCCCTCACTAATCTCTCCTTTTGCAAATTAAACCCCAGAAGCCCTCCCGTGGAAACACCATGTGCCAGCATATTGTTCGGCCTGTCAGAGGTAATTTGCTAATGCAAGATCGAAGCTATGGACCAATAAAAGATAAAAGCATCTAGCTTGACAAAGCTAATTTCTAGAAGAAGTAAAATTAGTACTTTATCTCAATATTCAAAAGATTGCTTGAGTAATTCCTGGAAGCATGACAAAGCTAATTACGTGAACTCATTTGAGAGCTGCTTGCTGATTTCTTTATGTAGACCAACAACACATACGTGCTACTGTAATTCCACGGGAGGGCTTCTGGAGTTTAGTTTGCAAAAGGAGAGATTAGGGAGGGATGAGTGGGAGGGTTTAATGCTAATCTCTAACACATTAGCCATATCTATCGGATCTAGATCTAACGATCCACGTGCGAGTTTCTATAGTTTTCACGGAAAACTGGTTTCCGTAGCATACGCTCCCCTGTTTAATTACAAAATAGAAATGTGTATCATGTGAAGATGAATTGGAGCAAGCAACACTCATTTTCCACCATTGTAGAATACTTCATTTTTTTAACAAAGAAGCTAGGCAGAAGAGCTGTTGATTATGGGTTTTGCTACGCTACACCTAAATAACCGTGGGCCGTTGATCTGGATGTTGATTAGCACATATTACCTCCTTAAGGGTAATAGAAGAAATAGGAAAAGTATCATTTATTAGGTCTAGTATACATGTTGATTAGACTTTCCTATTTGATGTAACATGACATGCGGATAACATCTTAAGTTTCTTCCCTCTAATAATGTTTACTTTTGTAAAAAAAATCAAATGTGATTTGTTTGTAATATTTATTGAAAAAACTGGCATGATATACGAAATGATTATTTTGTAATGCGAGGTGTGTCAAGTTTGAAAAACAACATGGACATAGCTGCTCTATTATATACATGACAAACTTTAGGAAAATAAAATACATAGAACCTTATCATGACAGATATTGTTTGTAACGAAAGTTGTAACGGGTGTAGTTCTTCACAGTTTTGATCACTTCAGGAGTAAGAATGAAATTAGATTTTTTACTACTTGTATTGCACAGGAGTACTTTAGTGTCACACCCATATTTTAAGAACAAAATAGGATGCATAAAAGACTCATATGTGCCCCAGAAACAGTCGCACACATAAGTAGACAAATCTCAAATGTACCATCGCAGTGTTTATTACATAGCGGAATATAAAATATCACATAGTCTCATACAAAAATGATAGCATAAAGTAAACAACGCTCTCGACGGAAGCTCCACACAGGGACACTGTTGACTGGTTGACTCCACCTAGTACTCATAACGATAATCCTCATTCCAGTCATCTTCATTATCATTTCCTGAGGTGTTGGGAAATTGCAAGAGTGAGCACATATCGTACTCAACAAGTATAACCAGGGGTTCATGAGGCTCAATTAGCTGTCTTTGGTTTGACTGCATTCAGCTTTTGCTAGTGGATAGCATATTCATAATTAGATGGCAAATGTCAAGGTAGCATAAACGATCCATTAATCCCATGATCCAGTGTAAGCATAATTAACTCATAGCATAAACGATAATCAAATGAACGTAATAACATAACAAGCTCATCATCTTAATGTAGATGTCCCCAAGGCCGCTCCTGACCGTGAGCTCGGCTAGTATACCAGTTTTACACTCTGCAGAGGTTGTACATCTTTACCCATGAGTCATGATTTACCCTTTCGCCCGAGGTAGCTAATCTCTTAACCCCCTTCCTAGGGAGGTCGGCAGGGATCACTATGAAGCCTTTCAAAAGTTCGTCTAACAAGTTAGGGCCGCAAGGTTTCCTTTGCGCGCAGATATAGAGCCCCCCTTCCGATGGCACAATGACTCGCAGCCTATACTCATACAGACAGAGGCCACACTATACCCAAAACGGTTCAGCCCCTCCGCCCTTTCGGGTAACCGCTAACAAGCTAGAAAAGGGCTTCATACTGAGCTAAAGCCAGAGCCATAATAGCCCTCAGGGTTGCACTGTTATCCCGGGTGATCACGTACAGACAAGATCTCATATAGTTATTTGTCATTCTTTTATGTTCATTGCATAGCTATTAATCATCTTACAAGATCATGGATTATATCAAGCACTAGCACATCTACACCAAATGCATATCAAGTAGGTAGCAAGGAATACAGGTAACGATCATCTATGATTTTGCTAAGGTCGACAAGGTGATAGCATGCATATGACATATATAAGTAGTTATAATTGAATAGGTAACAAGGACGATCCCAAGTTATACTTGCCTTGCTCAAAGCTCTCCTGAGCCTGCTGGTCCTCAAAAGCTTGGTCTTGGTCACCAACGTACGGCTCACCGTCTAATCCCAATCATCAATCAACAACACGCAATCCAATGTAGACAATCATACACGAAGCAAACAAACTATAATTAGAACAATACACCAAACAGTGGTAAAACAAATATAAAAGTTTACCAAAATATTCTACGCAGCGCTACGATCACACCAACATAAAGTTCACGAAAATCGGAATTAAAACGTGAAAGATATGAATTTTCTAAGGTTTCCTATAGAGAAATAATTAATTAAATGCTACTGCAGAATTAAAAAGTTTCAAAACAGTAAACCAATATTTCTAACGTGTAGAGATCGTAAATACGAAACCAATGGAATTTGAATGGACAAAAATGGAGTTAAAATGATCATTTTATAAGCATTATAATTTCAGTGGCAAAACTGTAAATATTAGAAACATAATCTGAGCTGAACCGATCCTGAATACGCTTTCAAACTCAGAAAGCGTAATCCATCAAGGCGCTAAGGGCTGCGGGTGGATTCCTGGAAAGTCCCAGGGACTCTTTAGCAATTTTTACAGCCGAACCGTTTTCTTCGAACGTGGGCCGTTGATCCTCCATCCTGTGGCTGAGAGCTCTTCCAGGGGCTTCGGCGGCGGCGGACCGGCCGGCGTTGAGCCTCCCCGCGGCGGCGCCATGGGAGGGCACGTCGGAGCTCGCGGTTCTCTCGCTCCCGAGCACCAAAACGCGAAAGAAAGGCTCCGGGAGGTCGAGGGGGAGGAGACGAACCCACCTAGGTGGTTAACTCGAGCCGGGAGAGGGCGAGGATGTCGGGTCGCGGCGGCGGCTTTCGGCGAGATCCAAAACCCCACGAACGCGACGGCTAGGGCTCGATTTCAGCGGCGGGGTGGGAAAACGGGATGCGGGCGAGGCTAGAGATATTTATAGGGCTCGGAAAGGCAAGTTATCCCGGGGTTTTCGAGATTGAAACGGCCGGAGATTGCCGTGTCCAGCTCGGACTCGAGGAGGACGAAAGAGGAGCGCTGACAGGAGGGTCCCACCGGTCAGAGAGAGAAAGTATGGGGCCCGCTGGTCAGAGAGAGAAGAGGGGAAGGGAGGCGCGGTTGGGCTGGGGCGACACTGGGCCGCGCCGCGAGCTGGGCCGCGCGAGGGGAGAAAGGGAAAGGGGTGCTGGGCCGAGATGGAGAGAAAGAAAAAGGTGAGGTTTTGTCTTTTCTTCTCTTTTTTTTTAATCAAAAGCCTACTTCAAATCCATTTAAAAATCTGTTTGAACCATTTTCAAACTTTGGTCAAAATCACTCATCTTAGAAATAAAATGCACCAGCATGTTCTACACCCAATTGTTGCTAAGCCTTATGATAAATTTTGTTTTAAAGAAAAATATTATTCTTTCTATATTTTCATGAGCACAAAATCAATAAATTAAATTGTTTTTCACTTATTTCAAAATGAGCAAAATTTTGGGTGTTACAAACTCTACCCCCCTTAAAAGAATCTCGTCCTCGAGATTGAACGGTGCTTACTCGAACAGATATGAGTATGACTTCCTCAGATCATCCTCTCTTTCCCAAGTTGTCTCCGCGTCCGAATGCCGATTCCACTGTACTTTGCACATTCTGATGACCCGACTTCTGGTGACTCTCTCAGCTGTCTCCAATATTTTGACCGGATACTCCTCATAAGTGAGATCACCTTTAACAGAAAGTTCTTCCAATGGTAGTTGCTCCTCAGGTACACGCAAACACTTCTTAAGTTGAGACACATGGAACACATCGTGCACACCAGATAAACTTTCCGGCAATTCTAACCGATATGCTACTTCTCCACGCCTTTCTAATACTTTAAACAGACCAACATACCTTGGAGCTAGCTTTCCCTTCATATTAAACCTCTTCACACTCCGCATAGGTGACACTTTCAGATAGACATAATCACCCACTTCAAAAGCCAGCTCTCTCCTACGCGTATCTGCATAGCTTTTCTGACGAGATTGAGCAATTCTCAAGTTATCCCGAATAGTCCGCACTTGTTGTTCTGCATGTCTAAGCACATCTGTCCCAAACACCTTAGTCTCTCCCGTCTGATTCCAAAACAAAGGTGTCCTGCACTTCCGACCATATAGGGCCTCGAACGGTGCCATCTTAAGACTTTGCTGATAGCTGTTGTTGTAGGAGAATTCTGCATATGGCAAACTCTTGTCCCAACTAGCCCCATACTGCAAAGCACAAGCTCTCAGCATATCCTCCAATATCTGATTGATCCTCTCAGTCTGTCCATCTGTCTGTGGATGATATGCGGTGCTGAAATTCAACTTGGTTCCCAATGAATCATGCACTGCTTTCCAAAAGTGAGATGTGAATTGAGTACCCCTATCTGACACAATCTTCTTAGGTACCCCATGCAAACAAACAATTCTCTCCATATACAGCTCAGCTAGGCGTTCTCCAGTGTACTTAGTTTTAACAGGTATGAAATGAGCCACTTTAGTCAAACGATCTACTACCACCCATATTGAGTCATACCCTCTCTGTGTACGTGGTAAACCCACTATAAAATCCATACCCACTTCTTCCCACTTCCATTCTGGAATCTTCATTGGTTGCAACAGTCCAGCTGGCCTCTGATGTTCAGCTTTCACTCGCTGACAAGTATCACACAAAGCAACATACTCAGCTACATCTCTCTTTAAACTATACCACCAGTACTTCTGTTTCAGATCTTGATACATCTTAGTGCTACCAGGATGAATGGAATATGCTGACTCATGAGCCTCTCTCAGGATCATATCTCGTATGGCCTTTATTTCCGGAACACATATCCTTTTTCCAAACCACAATACACCATTGTCATCTATTCTGAATCCTGGTGCTTTGCCTAGTACCACATTCTGTGCTATCTCCTTTAGTTTCTCATCTTCCAACTGTCCTTTCAATATCTCTTCCTCTAGGGTAGGAGTGATCTCAATTTCCATAGCATTTACTACAATTCCCAAGTTCAAATATGCAAATTCAGCACACAACTCCTCAGATTCAGGTGTCGCCCGAAGCTCATTAGCATATTTCTTTCTGCTAAGTGCATCAGCTACGACGTTCGCCTTCCCAGGATGATAATGCACTTCCAAATCATAATCCTTTATCAGTTCCAACCATCTTCGTTGCCTCAAATTCAGATATGTCTGGGTGAAGATGTACTTCAAACTCTTATGATCAGTGTATATGTCACTCTTATGCCCAATCAAGTAGTGTCTCCAAATTTTCAATGCATGAACCACAGCTGCTAACTCTAGATCATGAGTAGGATAATTCAGTTCATGTTTCCTCAACTGCCTAGATGCATAAGCAACAACTCTACCTTCTTGCATAAGAACACAACCCAAACCCAGACGAGAAGCATCACAATAGATAGAGAAACTCTTACTCAGATCTGGCAAAACCAACACAGGGGCAGTAGTCAATCTCTTCTTGAACTCCTCAAAACTAGCTTGACACTTATCAGACCACACAAACTTAGCATTCTTCTCCAATAGAGCCGTCATAGGCTTTGCAAGTTTTGAGAACCCTTCAATGAATCTACGATAGTAACCAGCTAAACCAAGAAAACTGCGAATTTCACTTACATCTGTAGGTGGTTTCCAATTCAACACATCTTTCACCTTACTAGGATCCACTGCAATACCACCATTAGAGACAACATGACCAAGAAAAGAAACTTCCTCCAACCAAAACTCACATTTACTACGCTTAGCATACAACTTATGTTCTCTAAGTTTCTGTAAGACCAATCTCAGATGTTCAGCATGTTCTTCCTTGGTTTTAGAGAATACCAGAATATCATCAATAAAGACCACCACAAACTTATCAAGATACTCCATAAATACTTTATTCATCATGTACATAAAGTAAGCTGGTGCATTGGTCAAACCAAAAGACATAACTGTATACTCATATAACCCATACCTTGTTGTGAAAGCTGTCTTTGGTATATCTGAATTCCGAATCTTCAATTGATGATAACCAGAACGCAAATCAATCTTAGAGAACACACAAGCACCTCTTAGCTGATCAAATAAGTCATCAATCCTAGGCAATGGATATTTATTCTTGATAGTGACCTCATTAAGTGACCGATAATCAACACACATCCTCTGACTACCATCCTTCTTATCAACAAAGATAACTGGTGCACCCCATGGTGATGAACTAGGACGAATGAACCCTTTATCTTGCAATTCCTTAATTTGTTTCTTAAGTTCTTCTAGTTCTTTAACCCCCATTCTATATGGTCTTTTAGCTATGGGTGCAGTACCAGGTAGTAATTCAATAATAAATTCAATGTCTCGGTCAGGTGGCATACCTGGCAATTCATCTGGAAAGACATCTGGAAACTCATCCACTACCAGATTCGGAGGATCAACATCATCAGTCAGTTGGTTCACTTTAGCTGTGAGTGGTGCTTGCATTGTTACATCAACACTGATTCTTTCTCCCTTTGGTGTTGTCAGAGCCACTACTCTCTCTTTGCAATTAATATTTGTCGCATGTTGCTTCATCCAATCCAAACCCAAGATCACATCTATGCCTGAGGTTCTCATAACCATGGGACTGATAGGAAAATCTACCCCCCTTAAAGAAAGATTTGCTGAGGGGCAACATAAAGAAACTGGTATAGTCCCACCCGGTGAATTAACTAGCATAGGTGTTTTCATTGCAACTAGTGGAAGGCTATGAACTCTAACAAATGCTTGTGATATAAAAGTATGCGAAGCTCCAGAATCAAATAAAACTGTAGCAGGGATAGAGTTGATGCTGAACGTACCCATCATAATCTCTGGTCCCTCCTGAACTGTCTCCGTAGCCACATTGTTCACTGTTACTGCATAAGCAGTAGACTTCTGGTTGTTCTGCTTGTTAAACTTCTCAGGACAATCGTATGACATATGCCCTTCCTTTCCACACTGGAAACACCTCGTAGGAGTGTTGGAAGCACTTCTTTTCATGGGGGTAGCGCCTGAATTCCCGGTGCGAGGCGTTTGCTGACTAAACTGCTGCTGTCGGGGGTTACGTTGTTGGAATGGAGGACGTTGGTTCCCACTCTGCGACTGATTCTGGAAACGCTGGGGTTGCTGGTTATGGTTCCACTGACTAACTGGTCCCTGGAACCTCTGCTGATGGCCTTGATGAGAACTGAATCGCTGACGGTTGTTGCTCCCAGATCCTTGTGCCAGCATCCTTCTCTTCTTATCCTGACCCTTCCGCATATTATCAAGCACGATGGCACGATTCACAAGAGCTTGAAAGGTAGGGTAAGTGTTTCCTGCCAACTGCAACCTGAGTTCATAGTACAAGCCCTTCATGAATAGACGCTACTTATCAGCATCTTCCCTGACATCATTCGGAGCATAGCGAGCCAACTGTTCAAAGGTGTCATGATATTCTGCCACAGTCATGGAGCCCATCCTGAGTGATCTGAATTCTTCTTGTTTGAGCTCCATCACTCCTTCATTTATATGTCGAGCTCTGAAGTCCCTACAGAATTCCAGCCATGTGACAGGAGGAGCATTGTTGGGACGAGCAGCTTGATATGACTCCCACCATGTTTGAGCTGCCCCCTGAAGCTGTCCAGAAGCATACAACACCTTCTCCAAATCATTGCACTGTGCTATGTTCAGTTGCCTCTCCACAGCACGTAACCAATCATCCGCCTCCATGGGATCAGCTGAGTGTGTAAAGACTGGGGGTCTTCCCTTCATAAACTCCCCCCGCTTGTCTCTCACATGAACTGGTGGTGGTGTCGGTGGAGGTTGTTGTTGCAGGTGCTGCATGAAAACGTGCATCATCTGGTTTTGGGTTTGCATGAGCTCCTCCACGGTGATTGGAGCATTGCCACCATTCTCATTGCCATTGCCACGGCCTCTACCTCTGCCTCTTCCCCTTGCTGCCATCTGCATTCCAAGGTATATAAACACATCTTAGTAATGTCCAACATGACAATTACAAGAGTTAACGGAATCTGAAATTTTCTGGGTCACATCCAACATCAGAAGTTCAGAAAATCAGTCATATATCGAGTTCCAGAATTCAAAAGGATACATGCTGTACACCGTTGGAAAGATAAAGAAATTGTCTACAACTTTCATTCAGATCATTTTACCAAATTCCAACGTTAGGTTAATCAAAAACTGTGTACAACCGAAACTGTTCCAGAATTCCAGACTGCGCAGAAACCTCAACTTTAAACAGTCATAACTCACAGCTCATAATAGATAATATGGTCATTCTTGCGGCATTGGAAATATATGAAAGTCTACTTTTTCCCAGAAAAATTTGATGAACATTGCACGAGCAGAATTTGATTTATTCCAGAATCATTGCAGACTGCTCCAGAAAACAGCACAAGACGGAAACAGGATATGACCCCAACCCACTATTTATTCATGTTCTTACTTAAGGTTCTTAACTAGGGAACTTGTGGACATGCCCACAAAGTCCCAGCACTCATTACAAAAATCCAAATCACACATATTCATAATAACAAATCAGCAAGCACACCAAGTTCACACCACAATAGCAAAAGACTCGAAATAACTCGTAAACTACTAACGTTCCTATTACATATGGGTTCTTTTCTATTCCTCGGGTGCAGCATCCTTCAAGATGGGTTCAACATGCAGCCTCTTATGAAGTTTGGGGCGGCCTAACTCCGCTCGAAGGTCATCCGCTTCCCTTTGCTCTTTCTCCAGCAGCTTCCTCTCACGGTGTAGTTCATTCTCCAACTCTATCACCTTGAGTGTCAGCTCATAAGTCAACTCCACTTGTGCTTGAAGCTTTGGTTGTGAAGCATCGGCAACTTCTATGGCCCAAGTCATCTTCTCTGGTACAAAGCGAGGATAGTGGTATGTTGCATTGTACTGAACATCCTCAAAGCGTCTACCACGGTAAAAGATCAAGGCCTGGTAAGCTGCATCTGCCATGCTCTCTCTCATCGTGTCCCGGCTGATTCGAGCGATGTGTTTTGATTCCACCTTTCGAATCCCCTTGGTGGCATCCAGTGTCTTGACTATCAGCTCTGCAACCCAAAGTGATCTCCTCAGCGGGTGTTTGTGCTCAGTGCAGTTATACTCCAGTGTGGCCTGCAAATCCGGGTAATGGTGTTTCAATGTTAACACCAAATTCTCATGGAAGAAGGCCTTGGGATCTGCTTCTGGAATCCACAGCTCAGTAGTCCATCCCATCCTTGCATTAGCAGACTGTGGTGGAGGTAGATCTTGCATCTCCTCATCCTCAGGCACTTCCTCCTGAGCTTCCACCCTTGATTCCTCATCTTCCAGCTCAGGAACTCCATCCACATGCTGTCCTCCTAGGTTGAACATGGCACGGTACTCCTCAGCAGCCATGCGTGCAGCACTACGGGTACGAGGCGGCATCTACAAAAAGTTTTTAGACATAGATCAGATGGATGCAATAATTTCACAATAGAGCAAGATAGAGAAGCATAAACTTTTAGCAAATAACAAGACCATAGTGGGAAGCATGAAGTAAGTAAAATAAGGACCTAAATTTTTGACCCTTTGCTAACTAGGTTTGCGTCCTACAGTCAACAAAGCTTTGATACCAATTTGTCACGCCCATATTTTAAGAACAAAATAGGATGCATAAAAGACTCATATGTGCCCCAGAAACAGTCGCACACATAAGTAGACAAATCTCAAATGTACCATCGCAGTGTTTATTACATAGCGGAATATAAAATATCACAGTCTCATACAAAAATGATAGCATAAAGTAAACAACGCTCTCGACGGAAGCTCCACACAGGGACACTGTTGACTGGTTGACTCCACCTAGTACTCATAACGATAATCCTCATTCCAGTCATCTTCATTATCATTTCCTGAGGTGTTGGGAAATTGCAAGAGTGAGCACATATCGTACTCAACAAGTATAACCAGGGGTTCATGAGGCTCAATTAGCTGTCTTTGGTTTGACTGCATTCAGCTTTTGCTAGTGGATAGCATATTCATAATTAGATGGCAAATGTCAAGGTAGCATAAACGATCCATTAATCCCATGATCCAGTGTAAGCATAATTAACTCATAGCATAAACGATAATCAAATGAACGTAATAACATAACAAGCTCATCATCTTAATGTAGATGTCCCCAAGGCCGCTCCTGACCGTGAGCTCGGCTAGTATACCAGTTTTACACTCTGCAGAGGTTGTACATCTTTACCCATGAGTCATGATTTACCCTTTCGCCCGAGGTAGCTAATCTCTTAACCCCCTTCCTAGGGAGGTCGGCAGGGATCACTATGAAGCCTTTCAAAAGTTCGTCTAACAAGTTAGGGCCGCAAGGTTTCCTTTGCGCGCAGATATAGAGCCCCCTTCCGATGGCACAATGACTCGCAGCCTATACTCATACAGACAGAGGCCACACTATACCCAAAACGGTTCAGCCCCTCCGCCCTTTCGGGTAACCGCTAACAAGCTAGAAAAGGGCTTCATACTGAGCTAAAGCCAGAGCCATAATAGCCCTCAGGGTTGCACTGTTATCCCGGGTGATCACGTACAGACAAGATCTCATACAGTTATTTGTCATTCTTTTATGTTCATTGCATAGCTATTAATCATCTTACAAGATCATGGATTATATCAAGCACTAGCACATCTACACCAAATGCATATCAAGTAGGTAGCAAGGAATACAGGTAACGATCATCTATGATTTTGCTAAGGTCGACAAGGTGATAGCATGCATATGACATATATAAGTAGTTATAAGTGAATAGGTAACAAGGACGATCCCAAGTTATACTTGCCTTGCTCAAAGCTCTCCTGAGCCTGCTGGTCCTCAAAAGCTTGGTCTTGGTCACCAACGTACGGCTCACCGTCTAATCCCAATCATCAATCAACAACACGCAATCCAATGTAGACAATCATACACGAAGCAAACAAACTATAATTAGAACAATACACCAAACAGTGGTAAAACAAATATAAAAGTTTACCAAAATATTCTACGCAGCGCTACGATCACACCAACGTAAAGTTCACGAAAATCGGAATTAAAACGTGAAAGATATGAATTTTCTAAGGTTTCCTATAGAGAAATAATTAATTAAATGCTACTGCAGAATTAAAAAGTTTCAAAACAGTAAACCAATATTTCTAATGTGTAGAGATCGTAAATACGAAACCAATGGAATTTGAATGGACAAAAACGGAGTTAAAATGATCATTTTATAAGCATTATAATTTCAGTGGCAAAACTGTAAATATTAGAAACATAATCTGAGCTGAACCGATCCTGAATACGCTTTCAAACTCAGAAAGCGTAATCCATCAAGGCACTAAGGGCTGCGGGTGGATTCCTGGAAAGTCCCAGGGACTCTTTAGCAATTTTTACAGCCGAACCGTTTTCTTCGAACGTGGGCCGTTGATCCTCCATCCTGTGGCTGAGAGCTCTTCTAGGGGCTTCGGCGGCGGCGGACCGGCCGGCGTTGAGCCTCCCCGCGGCGGCGCCATGGGAGGGCACGTCGGAGCTCGCGGTTCTCTCGCTCCCGAGCACCAAAACGCGAAAGAAAGGCTCCGGGAGGTCGAGGGGGAGGAGACGAACCCACCTAGGTGGTTAACTCGAGCCGGGAGAGGGCGAGGATGTCGGGTCGCGGCGGCGGCTTTCGGCGAGATCCAAAACCCCACGAACGCGATGGCTAGGGCTCGATTTCAGCGGCGGGGTGGGAAAACGGGATGCGGGCGAGGCTAGAGATATTTATAGGGCTCGGAAAGGCAAGTTATCCCGGGGTTTTCGGGATTGAAACGGCCGGAGATTGCCGTGTCCAGCTCGGACTCGAGGAGGACGAAAGAGGAGCGCTGACAGGAGGGTCCCACTGGTCAGAGAGAGAAAGTATGGGGCCCGCTGGTCAGAGAGAGAAGAGGGGAAGGGAGGCGCGGTTGGGCTGGGGCGACACTGGGCCGCGCCGCGAGCTGGGCCGCGCGAGGGGAGAAAGGGAAAGGGGTGCTGGGCCGAGATGGAGAGAAAGAAAAAGGTGAGGTTTTGTCTTTTCTTCTCTTTTTTTTTTTTAATCAAAAGCCTACTTCAAATCCATTTAAAAATCTGTTTGAACCATTTTCAAACTTTGGTCAAAATCACTCATCTCAGAAATAAAATGCACCAGCATGTTCTACACCCAATTGTTGCTAAGCCTTATGATAAATTTTGTTTTAAAGAAAAATATTATTCTTTCTATATTTTCATGAGCACAAAATCAATAAATTAAATTATTTTTCACTTATTTCAAAATGAGCAAAATTTTGGGTGTTACATTTAGTATTCAAAACGTATACGAGCTTGTGCAACATTACTTCCACATGATCCTATGTATGCTCATTGTGCGACAAACAAGGAGGGGATTTAATTTACTTGATCATGTTGTGCAAACTAGGAAGGAGATGACAAAAAAATATTTATTAGCATGAGTGATGCTAAGATCTAGGAGTTTCTTTATTTAGATTATTTAATTTGTTTTAGCTTATGTAAAAACTAACGGCTGTGATTTCTTTAAAACTTTACCTCCTGGCAAGTAAAAGGAGTACCATAGCATTGCCCATTGATTATATTGACAAAGAAAAAAGTCCTAGACTAGATAATACTTCATCTATGTACCAGTCAAATTTAAAACTTTTATTGTGAGATCGGACGTAACTGTCGCAAATTCCCAGTTAACCAAGGAAATAATATTTTGGTTTTGTTCGGATCGTGGCAAACCCAGATCTTGATCGACCCGATCCGGGATATTCATTCTTCTTGTTTGGCATCTGTACGTATCTGCAATTTGTCATGCAATTTCCTGTCAGAGATTCGGTGCAACTAATTCATCTGACTCACGAGACTTTGTTTATTTTCTCTTTGCCGGAAGGTGCCAACAGTTTGCATTGCACAAAACGTCGCCTCCCTCGGACCCTCCCTCAATTTGAGGGTCAGGATGTCCTTTTTGGCCGAAAGTAGGTCACGAGAAAATGTCTAAAACCTGACACACTAATGGTTGCCTTTTTCTACTTTGTAGCAATTAACCCGGAAGTACTCAACTAATTCCAATCAGAAAATTATATAGATATAATGTTTTTTTGTAAGCCTCGACGTTTCGCAGTGTTAATTAACCAGTGAATTTATTTATAGAGGACACCTATGGCTTCGGATGGCTAGCGGTTAGAGATTCAGGATTTGTGGTTCGTTCACGTGCCCTACGTTCAGATATGATGCATGGTGTTCATTCGATCGTGTTCGTGGTACAAGGGTTCAAATGTTTTAGTACAAGTTATAAACGGGAGGTTGAAGAGAGTGTTCGAGTCTAGGTTCTAAGAGTGAGTTTTGGTCTATCTCTAGCATGCTCTGTCCTCCATCTTCATCCATTCAGGGTTGGCAGGGGCCCACCATGCCTTTATTCATTGGGGAAGTCATGGAGATCGTAGAGGTTCATCCTCGGTATTCGTCGATCGATCATGGCATAAGTTGTGTTATAGAGGCAGAGATGGCCTGTCTTTATCCACCGTTTGGTAGGGATGCATCCTGTGTAGGGCACCCTCCCCTATTCTAGCATAAGCAGCTCGGTCAACACTGGTGATGTGATGTCCCATACGGTCGCATTTTGACCTTTCGGGTAGAAGGCAGATTTAGGCCGAGTTCCATTGATAAGTACCCGCAAGGGGTGGTCTGATCTTCACGACAATAGGTTCAATCAACAAAGGATAACTTGTTATGAATAGCAAGGATAACTAGCTTTATATCAGATAAAGGTTGGATATGACCAAGCAATGGGGAAAGATGCACTGAAACCGTGAAGACTTCGACTCGATCTCTGATCGACTGCAGAACCATAGTCCAGAACGAATCCACACAATATGGTGCAGCCTAACCGAAAGTTGTAGAGCATGAAGTAGGGGACCACAGAGAGATCCCTCACAAAACCAAGAACTCGCAAGAACAAAGGTGCGTAAAGACACTTAGGGCAACTCGACAACAATGCCATATCAGGTTCTCAAATGATCAAAAGTTGTTTTCTAGTAGAGGTGATATTTATACTAGGGACAAGTCTGTAAGCTAGATGTCAACTGAAGAGGCCATGTTGGGAGGTGGAAGGCCAACTATCTGAAGCAGTCATGAGGTGGTCTCCTATTCTCGCACGTCTTCTCGGCTTCTGTGTAGCCTTCAGTAAATTGGTCATTACTCTCTCCTCGAGAATCCAAATGAGGAGCCATTTGTTGGGTTCGAAACTAGACTTGACATAATTTTCCAATTATGATATGGTGACCGACGTCTCTCTTGAGATGGTTCAATTTGGATGGGAAGTTGAGACTTCCACAGTGTACTCGTGGGTATTGGCGCATCACGCTTCACATCTTGGGCAACAATCTTCGTGTGCTTGGTGTGACCCTCTGCATCCTTCATGTACTCGGTAGTGTAGCCTCTTGTGTAAACTGAGTAACATTAGAGTACATGACTTGGATTGTATATTGTTCTCATCAATATTAGGATATAACTTAGGGAGGAAAGCCTGCACCTCTTGTTGGAATAACTTTGCATAGTTGTGGGTAACCAACCCTTTATACACTTGTGTAGGTGGTAACATGAGCTAATAGTGGCATATCCACATCGTCCTCTTCCTCTTGAAAAAGAGTCATCCTCGACTCTTCTAATCCAAAGAAAGGAGATAGATCGACAACGTTGAAGCTTGTACTCACACCATAAGTACTTAGAAGATCAATTTCATATGCATTGTCACTTATCTTGCGAAGCATTTTGAATGGGCCATTGGTGTGGGGCTTCAGCTTGCTATTGTGTTGTTTAGGGAAGTGATCCTTGCATAGATAAACCCAAACCAAGTCTCCTGGTCCAAATAACATCTTCTTGCACCCTTTATTGTCACTCTTCTCGTACAGCTTGGTCATCTTCTTAATGTTTCCTCTTGCTTGATCATTAAGGTTCTTGACAAATTCAGCTCGCTTGCTTGTATCAAAGTTTACATGTTCCTGCATAGGCAAAGGAAGAAGATTGATGGGAGTAGTAGGTTTGAAACCATTGACAATCTCAAATGGATAGAATTTTGTGGTTGAATGTACCACCCTATTGTATGTAAATTCCACATCAGGCAAGCTTTCTTCCCACAACTTCCGATTCTTCTTTAGGCTAATTTGCAACAAAGTTGATAGTGTGCAGTTCACAACTTCAGTTTGCCCATCCCTTGCCACCGCAACACTTGAAATATGTCTCAGCAAAATATGAATCAATCGCATATAAATCCTTTATACTTTATAATCCAATAATTTTAGCATCAAGTTGTGTAAGCAAAGTATGGCGACATGACAAAGCATCAACTATAATATTGTCCTTCCCTTTCCTATACTTGACAAAGTAGGGAAAAGACTCAATGAATTTACACCATTTTGCATATCTTTGATTCAGTTTTAGTTGGCTTTTAAGATATTTCAAAGATTCATGGTATGAGTGTATCACAAATTCTTTAGGCAAAAGGTAATATTGCCACTTTTCTAAACTCCTTACAAGAGCATATAATTCTTATTATAAACTGAATAATTCAACCACTTAGCTTTTCACTAAAGAATGCGATAGGCCTTTCTTCCTGCATGAGCACACCACCAATCCCTATATCACTTACATCAAAGGTCTTACCAAAATCTAGAAGTGCAAGGAGTGGAGTTGTTGTCAACTTCTTTTTTAACTCTTCAAATGCCTTATCTTGTGCTTGACTGATGAAATGGCACTTCCTTCTTTGTCACTCATTGATTGGGGCAGCGATTAAACTAAAATCTTTCACAAACTGACGATAGAAACTGAGAAGTCCAAGGAAGCTTCGTACTTGGCTCTGTGGGGCTACCATTCTTGAACAGCTTTGATCTTTTTCTCATCCACCTCCATGCCATGAGCTGAAACAACAAAACCAAGAAAGATGACCTTATCAATGCAAAAGGTGGACTTGGCAAGGTTAGCACACAAGCATTCCTTCCTCAGAACAGCAAGCACACATTTTATATGTTCAATATGTTCATCAAGAGACTTGCTACAAATCAAGATATCATCAAAGTAAACTACAACAAACTTGTCAATGAAAGCCCTAAGCACATTATTCATCAATCAAATGAAGGTGCTAGGTGCATTTGTCAAACCAAAAGGCGTCACCAACCATATTCGTACAACCAAACTTGGTTTTGAAGGCTATTTTTCATTCATCTCCTTCTCTCATGTGAAATTTGTGATACACTTCTCAAATCAATTTTTGTGAAAATTATAGCACCACTAAGCTCATCAAGCATGTCATCAAGTCAAGGTATGAGATGCTATACCTTATGACGATGTTAATAGTGGCTCAACAATCAACACATATTCTCCATGAGCCATCTTTATTTGGAACTACAAGAACAAGAATAGCACAAGGTGAGAGACTTTCCTTTATGTAACCTTTATTGATAAGCTCTTGTACTTGGTGCTAAATTTATTGTCTCCTCTAGATTTGTCCAATATGGTGTATGGTTAGGAAGTGAAGCATGAGGAACAAGATCGATTTGGTGCTCTATTCCTCTCTTTGGTGGTAGCCCTAGTGGTATTTCCTCTAGAAACACATCTTTGTATTCTTGTAAGACTTCAAAAACAACACTAGGCAAAGTAGAGGGCAAGTCATTTGTAAAAAGAAAATTGTATTTGTACAGGAGTACAAAGAATTTGACATTGGGTTCACTCAATTTTTTAAATCCCTCTTCCTAACCATCATAACTAATCTCTCTTTTCCCGTTGGCTCTCTTTTCCCATTGCTCATGTCAAGTTAAGCATCCCTAAATTTACTAGAAAAATTGATCACACTGCTACGTATGCCGACAATGATCTCAACACCTCTCAAACAACCCATCATTTGCAAAGAGAATTTCATCATCATCAAATCCCTTTTCATGATCATTATCATTAAATTCTTCATCTTCAAAATGCACATGGTAGTCACAACCACACCCATGAGCCCATCCTCCATCCCGGCCACAATGACCAGCCCACCTACCACCACCATGACCATCTCTGAAACGATCATGTCCAACATCAGAATTTTCACCACCAGATTCATCATATTGACGTGGAGAAACCCTTTGTCCATTTGCAAGCATGCGTGCATTGAGCATCCTCTCCATGGCCTCCAAGAGTGAGTCTGCCATTTGGTGCAACTCAACCCGTGCAACAGGGGGGTTCTTCTTCTTGGATCATTCCATGTTAGCACTTATGCAAGAAAAGTGGAATAGATAAATTTATAGAATTACATAACCTCACCTCTTACTTATCAATGTTCTTGCTTAATCTCAACGACAATGAGTGTGCTAGTGTAGTAGTTTAACAGAAGTGATTATCGCAAGGATTACGATTTGAATGACTCGGTTTCAAATTTTGGCGGATTTATAAGTGGCTATCAAGGGAGGCTATGGTACTGTAACAAAGTGAAACAAACTATTCAAATAAGATGTAAATGTTACTATTCAGTTCACCACAAACTTGAACTTTTAGATATGAAACTTGGAGTTACACAAACCACAACACAACCCCTTTCACTTCTCGCTTCTCTTCTTTTTTCTCTTTCTTTCACTTTCTTTTTTTATCTCAGATTTTTTTCAGCAAACAGAAGATAACATATGAGGGGTATGGATAAAAGATTAAAGAAGAGTACAACGGAAGAACAACATGGTGACTAGCAACAAGATGAACAAAATGAACACACAGTAATAGTACCACGAAATGAATATAGGATTTTTTTTGTAGCTTTTAAGTGGACTATAGGATATGAACAAATCACAAATATATGTGATGGATGAAAATATTAATAGATGGTAAACAAAACAATATATATATATAAGTGGGTGATAACAAAACTAACCTTGACAATGATAACTCTAATTATCACATGATAAGTACCGATATGGATCCGTAAGGCATGACCCGATCTTCATGACAGTAGGTTCAACAAATAAAGGATAACTTATTGTGAACAGAAGGGATAAGTATCTTTATACCTGATAAAGGTCAGATGTGACCAAGCAATACAGAGAGAGGCACCGAAACCATAAAGACTTCAACTCGATCTTTGAATGATCGCAGAACCACAATCCAAAATGAATCCACACAATATGGTGTAGCCTAACTGAAAGCCGTAGAAAATGAAGTAGGGGACATTAGAGAGATCTCTCAAGCCCAAGAAGAACTTGCAAGAACAAAGGTGTGTAAGACACTCAGGGCAGCTCGACGAATACCATATTAGGTTCTCGAATGATCAAAAGTTATTTTCTAGTAGCATAAAGGTGATATTGATACTAGAGACAAATCTCTGAGATAGATGTGAACTGAAAGGGCTATGTTGGAAGGTGGAAGGCCAACTTGCTGAAGCAGTCATGAGGTGGTCTCCTGTTCTCGCACATTTTCTAGACTTCTGTGTAGCTTTTAGTAAATTGGTCATTACTCTATGCTCAGAAATCTAAATGAAGAGCCATTTGTTGGCTTGGAAACTAGACTTTATGTGCTTTCCAACCATGTATATGGTGACCCACGTCTCCCCTTGAGATGGTACAATTTTGTACAGGAAGTTGAGGATTGTAACGTGTACTCCTAGGTCTTGGTGTGTCATGCTTCTCATCTTGGGCAGCAATCTTCGTGTCCTTGGTGTGACCCTCTGGGTCCGTCATATACCCCAGTCAGTGGTGGATCCAGGCCCTGGGCTGCCCAGGCTGCAGCTTGGGGCGTGGCCCAGAAATTATTTTAACAGTTCTTTTGTTCCGCCTAAGATAACCTATAAAAATATAGATTTAGCCCTACCTAATGTGTCTTTAAAATACCTTGTACTATTTTTAGCCTCTCCTTTGAGTTGTTTCTGAATCCGCCACTGACCCAGTAGTGCAGCCTCTTGTGTAAACCTAAGTAATATTAGAGTACATGACTTAGGTAGTTATTGTTCTCATCAATATTAGGATGTAACTTAGAGAGTAAAGTGTGCATCTCTTGTTGAAGTAGATTTGCATGGTTGCGGGTAACCAACCCTTTATACACTTGTGTAGGTGTAACTAGAGCTAACGGTGGCATGTCCACATCATCCTTGAGGGAACTCGGATGCCCCTACTGACAGAAAGGATGACATCCACGTGGGCATCTTCCTTTTTGTCCTGTGAGTGGGACCAACAACATAGGTCCTGTCCCTACCATTCTTCCCTTAGGTCGAGCTCTCCCTTTCCTACCGTGCTCCATGGGAGAGCTAGACAATCCACAGGTTTGATTATACCTGAGTATTGCGAGATCAGAGCATGAATACCCAAGGAAAGAGGATACCCCTTGCATTCGTCGATAAGGTTTTAACAAATATAACATCTAAGAAATTTAGTGGGGTCTTCTTCAAGAGCTATAAAAACCTATATCATGATAGGAGAAGCTGTTTCATTTCATAGTTTATAGAAAAGATGAGAATTCAATTAGTTATGCATGGAAATATGTACCTAATGAAATTTTACAATAACAAATACTCTATACATTTATAGGACTCTCGAAGAACATGTCTAGGTCTATTACGTTGCGTTTAATATATCTAATGTATACTCACGACAACGGTCAACATTCATATTTAAGATAGTCCCAATTTAGAAACTGAGGTAGTTTTATGTACTTAACAAGTCATGTAGAAACATCACATAAAAATCATATTCCCAAATCCCAATTGATGGTTTCTTCAAAATAACTTTTTGTCCGATCAAGTGTCTTATCTCTCCTATCATCTATCAACCACATCTCCTTATACCTTGGCTTTCGTATAGACATAGTTTCGTAGGTCAGTCTCAATAGAAATTTCATAAGATTTTTGTGGACATTAAATAAGTCAAAGTGGTATAGTGTTAATGAAGAGAGATAACGTAAATTTTTTATGGGATAAAATTGTCTATATTGTTTCCAACACAAGAGAGTCTTGGAAATAGTGACATAAAACCCACATTGAAACTGATTTATAGAACACACCAATCCTCCTCTCTCTCTCTCTCTCTCTCTCTATCTCTTCCTTAATTCCATTACCACATCAACATTTGGCTTATTTAGCACTCTGCTAATTAATGACCATAGAAACCACCCTATTTTCTAGGTTGGATGCCCCTAATCAACATTCAACAATCAACAATTCAATAATTATTCAATAGTTCATGACATCACATAGGTTAATAGTTATCTAGAGTAAGGAACGAATAATAGTCTCATTTAGGATTATTGGTGCTAAAAGTATAAACAAAACAACAGTGTTTAGCGTAGTTGTAGAGTCATGAGCGACATAGTAGAAGAATTATTGGCAATATTGTAGTGTTAGACTCTATGGAGAAGCTATAAAGGAGGTTTTGATGCGCTATTTAGAACTATGTAAAAAAATTCTATCTGTCTCACAAAGAATGCAATTCTAGTACAATGTCATGTTTTAGTATCCTATGTTTGACTAATTATAGATAAAAAATAGGACCAACATTTATGATATTAAATAAATATCATTAGATTGATCACAAAAACATATTTTCATAATAAATTATTTAGAGCTATAAATATGAATACTATTCACTAGAAACTTAGTCAAACATAAACCGCTTTAGCTGGCACGTAACCCATACTTGTTTTTTTTGGACAGAGGTAAGTAGCAGCAAAATAGATTTTGCATTTGCATGATGTCAAAAAACAGTTTGGACTGGTGTACATTATTGAACAGTCGTACTGAGAGCTGGTTACGAGTCTTTGTTGAGTCAGAAATGGGTATCTTGAGTCAGTACATAACATGATGTGGTCACACTGCCAAACTCTGATAGAAACTGCAGACGGCGGCAGCAAGGGCCAACTATTGCATTATTATTATTATTATTGTAGAACGGCATAGGTTTCATTCTAATAACTCCGTCAGAATTTACATTATACATCGGCATAATATGGGAGTAGAGATCAAGCATTTCACTAATATCTAATTCTGTTTGAATATTATACTGCAGATGTCAACGCTTCTGGTATCTAGTACTCACTGCATCCACAAAAGAATACAATTATATAATCTATATCAGTTAGACCAATTCAAGTTTAATTAAGTTTTTAGTAAATAGTATTAGCATTTATATCTTCAAAAATTATTATAAAAATATATTCTATAACTAATCTAATGTATATATTTTATAATATAAATTTATTTAAAGTTTAAACTATCTTACTCTAAAAAATGAACATTGCTTTTTTAGACCGAAGGAGTAATACACCAGTACTTGCCATTTGCCAAGCGTCCCATGCAAAATATACGCGACAGATCCAAAACCCTCTAAACCTCGCCAAGTGAATTCCATTCTCCGCCGCCTTTGGAACCCGAAACTTGGCAAGGGCAAACTCATCCCATTATTCATGAGCTTATATGATCCGCACACGCCGTCAGCTAGTGATGCATTGAAAATGGAAGGTGCGACTACTACGTGGCTACAAAGCCTGAAAAAAAATCATCATGAGATTGAGTTCTCCCAGCAAACCCGGCCGGCCTTGTTCGCTGAGCTCACAACATCGTTCTCGGTTTTGGATGTAGTATTTGTCTCTGTCTACAAATAAATACACGTCTCAAATTTTTTAAAATTTAAATAAAAATACATCAAATAATATCAATATTTATATCTGTAAATAAGTATATTATAAAATTATATTTCATCCTCAATCTAATAATGTATATCATATATGATAAATATTAGTATATTTTTGTATATATTTGGTCAAATTTAAAAAAAAATAACTCATCGAAAAATAAAATGTGTATTTATTTGTGGACGGAGCGAGAATATTCGGTGCATCCAAAAGAAAGATTGATTATTGCATTGCCTGTTGGTCGAATGAACCAGTGACAAGCAAGCACACCACAGTCTGCATGCTACATCGTCCTCTGAGGACATCAAAATCTCCAACAGTATAGCACATAATTTCGTCTGCTCGGATCAGCACGTCGTGTGATGTATCTGTCATGTGTGTCGTCCGGGGTCCAGCCAACTCAGGATAGGCATGTCTCCCTCCGTGCATTCAACAAAGTTCTGGCCGAAAAACATCGATCACAATAATTTTCGTTCCGTTCAAATGTTCAATCATGTCACCCGGTTGGGGTTGCCTTGGTTATTGATTGATTGCTTCAGCAGAGTAATGACATTTCGTGGTTACAGTTCCGTACCAAACATTTTCGCAGATTGTGAGAACGGTTCGACCCTAATCAGAAAGCATACATGCCTCCCATTCGCAAACAGTCGTATACACGGCAAGAACGACGGCACGACGCCGTCATCGTCCATGAAGCCTACCATGAGAACCTTTCTTGTTTTTACACTTCAGTCTTGTTTAGTTCTAATTTTTTTTAAATGGGCACCGTAGTATTTTCGTTTGTATTTGATAAATATTATTTAATTATGGACTAATTAGGTTCAAAAGATTCGTCTTGCAAATTATAGGTGAACTATGTAATTAGTTTCTATTTTTATATATATTTAATGCTCTATACATACGTTTAAAGATTTGATGTGATGAGAAATAAATTTTATAATTTTTTTTAACTAAACAGGGCCAATTATTTGCATTGGCTAATCATTTGCTTGTTCTAATCCCAAACGAAACGGCCAATGGTTGGTTGGTGTACTAAAATTTTTTTACCTGATGTGCCCGAATGACAAGTAAAAAGGAGCTTGTCAAGTTCCTCTTGTCCTACTGGATTTATTTTATTTTATGATCGAAAAGACAACAGGATAAGTACAAGAAACTAAAGTCTCTCTCCACGGTTAAAAACCATTTGATTTCTCCGAAGAAGATAACTGAGGGCCCTGTTTTACTTTCGGTAAAGTTTAACGTCCGTCACATCAAATATTTAAATATATATATAAAATATTAAATATAAACTATTTATGAAACAAAAATACAGTTAGAGAGTAATTTGCGAGACGAATTTTTTAAACTTAATTAGTCTATAATACAAATAAGACGAAAATACTACGGTATCTGTTAAACTTTAACACCCGCTTAGCTTGCTTTTCGAAAGTAGATTGGAAGGGGACAAACTCTGGTATTGATGGACACTCTGTAAGTGTGAGCCGGAAGATTCAAACCTTGTTTACTTCGCAAAAATTTTCAAGATTTTCTGTCACATCGAATCTTTGGTCTCATACATAAAGCATTAAATAAAGATAAAAATAAAAACTAATTACACAGTTTATCTGAAATTTGTGAAATGAATCTTTTGAGCCTAGTTACTCCGTGATTGAACAATGTTTGTCAAATAAAAACGAAAGTGCTACGGTAACAAAAAAAACCAAAATTTTGCGAACTAAACAAGGCCTCAGTGTTGCGGGGAAAATGGTGTAAGAGTAAGCAACAAGAATCTGCTACCTCTATTGTATACGTAATTTTAATTATATCCTTACCAAACCTATCTAAAAAATTAATTAAATTTAACTAAAATTATAAAAATGTTAATATTTATATATTTTATACAAATCTAGTTATTTGTTTGCTATTTAAATAATGATATTTTTGTATGTAATGGTTAAATTTAGAATGTTTTGATTCGATACTATGCTATAATTATTAGCTTCTTTTCGAAGATGGTATGTCAACATCAATGTATTCATCAATCAAGGAGAGTAATAATGTTCTTCTCAGACATAAAACTGATGTAATCGTGCCTTAAAGTCACCTCTCAAACATATGAGAAATACTTAGCCCAAACAAGATACTACCTGTAGTCAATTTAATATGACGTCTTAGATTGTTTTCCGCTTGATTCTATGAAACATCGGCGGTGGTATATTTTCTCAAAAAATTTTAAAATTCTCCGTCATATCAAATCTTTACACGTATACGTGAAGCATTAAATATAGATGAAAATAAAAACTAATTACACAGTTTACCTGTAATTTGCGAGACGAATCTTTTGAGCCTAGTTACTCCGTAATTGGATAATAATTGTCATATACAAACGAAGGTGTTACAGTAGCCAAAACCAAAATCTTTTGCGAATTGAACAAGGCCTTTATGTACACCTGACGTGAACTCGTGACTTGGTATGGACGTCTATTAGTCTATATGGTTTCTAGATTTATTTTAAGATTTGATTTGACGGCGATATTATTTTGCTGGTAGGCGTCATGTTCATCGAGCTCAATCTCTTGGATGTGCTATTTGGATCTACTATGGTACTATGAATACTCGGTAGGAGGTAATAATACCTCAAACAAATCTTAGCAATTTTTTAGATTATAATTAAAATTTGAGAAATTTTACAATGGTTTGAAAAAAGTATAGGCCATTAAGATCGGATGGTGCAAAGATAGGAAACACTTAACTGAAAGTACTTGGAGGTACCAAATAAGTAGAGATAGTAGCAAATTAGGTGGAGCAAGTAAGAGCATCTCCAACCATTATGCATTTGAAGTTATGCATTTTAGGCAAATTGCAAACCCCCAAATGAAAATGGCAAGGCTAAAATCGGGTGATCTCCAACTGTTATGCAAAATGTCAAGTCCATCATTTTTTTTTCTCGAAAATTTTGTTTCGCGGCACTCCTTCCCGTGCGGCCAATCGATCCCGCGCCAAACAGCCTGCCGTCGTCCAATTCCCGCGCCAAACAGCCGCGCAATACCGATCGTGAGCTGCGCAGTTCATCGTTCCCGTTCGCAGTACCGATCTCCCGTTCCGTTAGTTCCCGTTCACCGTACCAGTTCGTCGTATGTTGGCCATCAGTTCGTCATCGTACAGGTTCGCCCCTTAGCTCCAGTACCGATCTCCATCAGGTCCTGTTCCCCATCAATTTCCGGTCGCCGCCATCAGTTCGTCGTCAAGGCAGGTCGCCGCCATCAGTAGAGTCGTCCTATCGTACGCTGCGTCGTCCTATTGTGCGCTGCTTCGTCCAAACGCGCGCGCGAAGCTGGCGAAGAAGGACGCGCGATGCTTCTCCTATCGCGCGAAGTGGTGGCGGCGCGAAGGGAAGAAAAAAGCTCGCGAGATGGAACCGAGAATCTCATGATCTCTATTAAGGAATAGGATCTGGCGCCCCTGCACACCACGGCCATTGCGCGGTGGTGTCTGTGAGCGCTGACCAGCAATGGCGAGGTCGTCGTTGAGCCTAGAGTCAGCGGGAGCGAACTCCTTAACTTGTAGGCGGCAGCGGCGGCGGCCCAACCACTGGATCCCCGAGGTCTTCAGTGCGGGGTCGATGGAGCGGCGCGCCGGCGGGGTCAGAAGCGCCCTATATGTTAGACTTGGGCTGGCGGGGTTATGCCGAGTTTCATAACCTCAATTACTAAAATACCCTTTATAATATAGTACTTTTTAATTATTTACTTAGAAAATAGGGGGGAAATTGAAGAACGTAGAGATATCAAGTACTTTCCGGATCATTATAAAATTTAACGAATAAAAATAGCCTAGAAAAAGAGATAAAAACTCCTCGAATCCCCTAATCTCAGGAGAAAAGTGAAGCCCAGAAGAAGCAGACACTAGCCAGGCCAGCCCATGATTGCACGCCCAGCATCCGTTGACCGACACCTCCGCTACCGCTCTTACAAAAATTAGAAAAGTTATCGCCACACCATTCGCCGGAGTTTCTGTTATTTAAAAAATACTCTAACTTGTCGCTTACTCCCTCCGTCCCATAAATAATCGCATTTCTTTAACTTCTATAATTCATATTTGACCGTTCGTCTTATTCAAAAAATTTAATAAACATTATTTATTATTTCATGTCTTATTTTATTGTTAGATATATTTTTATAATGATTTATTTATTTTATTATTTGTAAAAATATTTAATAAAACGAATGGTGAAACATAAATCGTACTAGTCAAAAAATGCATTTATTTATGTGACGGATAGAGTAGCCAATTAACGTGAACATTCGAGAAAGTCCATGTGCCAGTATGGGGGAAGGAAGGAATCAAGTTAGAATGTACACGGCAACCACAGGTCCACAGCATAATGCTTCCAACTCTAAAAAAATCAATGTGAATAACTCCAGATTAACTTGGGTCTTGTTTAGTTTCAAAAAGATTTCGAATTTTGGTATTGTTGCATTTTCGTTTGTTTATGATAAATATTGTTCAATTATAAACTAACTAGGTTCAAAAAATTTGTCTCGTAAATTACAGACAAACTGTGCAATTAGTTTTTGTTTTCTTCTATATTTAGTGTTTTATGCATGTGCCACAAGATTTGATGTGACAGAAAATCTTGAAAGGTTTTTAAATTTCGAGCTGAACTAAACAGGCCTTGAACTTATTCGATGTGAGCCGACGACGTACTACGAACTGTGAACAGAGGGATATAAGCTGGTGGGGTAGTTGCATAATTGTAGATTATATATAACATGTAGATGGCGAGGTAAAAATATATGTCTTGGAGAGCGATCGACAAATCACCATCTGCTTATCATGGCGTCATAAACAAATATAATCAAGTAATACGCCAGCGTGAGAAAAAGAAGTTTGCGTGGGAAGGTTGTTTACCGTATAGCAGCCGTACACATGTAACTGAGATGTCAAGAAACCACAATTCGAGGTTGACATAAATATAATATCACTGCTAATGACTAGTTAAGGTTTAGTCGTCGACCAAGAAACATAACCACAATTCAAAGTCTCAGAAAAAAAAAAGAGAATGAGATAAGCATGCACTCCATCGACATACGTCGAACAACAAAGCTCATGTGAGGCCAAAACTTGTTCAAATCTGACAAACGGACACGACTGACATTTTTTAATGGAGTCTAATAACACGAAGAGATGAACCTCGATCTCCCTGAAAGCTACATATATAGTACCAACAAGGCAGCAAACTACCAACTCCGTTGAATTCATGTCCCTAAAAGCAGCCACGAGCATCTCAAAGGTTTGTCATTCGGATTTCCTTAATTTTTTGGCAAAATAAGAAAAAACTCTCTCCAATAGTTTGACATCTTTTCTCCCCATCTTTTCCAACCTCGCAAAAATTCCTCCCGAGCGCGCATATAGGCCTAGGAGCGCGCATCTGGAGTTTTCCCGGCCATCTAGTAAGCAGAAAGAAAGACAGGATTTCAGGTGAGAAAAACGAAAGAGAGAAAGATTTGAAAGGGCTTAAACGCGTACAGAAACAAATTGAGGTTTTTTGTGGCCGGATACGCAGTTGGGAAAAATACAAAGTTGATTTAGAGAGTTGTTGAAAAGAGTTTTTTTGTGTTTTTACCAAATTTATAAGAATAACAAGTTGATTTAGGGAGTTGTTGGAGATGCTCTACCGGGTCGTAGGAAAAACAATTTAGAATAGAAATATAGAAAACTCTTAGAGATGACTTCTTCTTTTTTTTCCTCATACTAATTTAAGAGTTGGTAAATACCATATTTTGGAGAATAAAATATGAGGATCTCTTGGAGATTCTCTTAAATGAACCTTGGTCGTCCACGAAAATCTGCATCGATGAGCGAGGAGATTCTCACAAAGATTATGGGGATTGATTTGCGGAAAGAGACAGGGCTTGGCCTGGAACTTGGCAGTTGACACGAATTTCCACTTTCATGCATGATTTATAAAAACTTGTGAAACTGTTTTCTCGAAAGAAAATCATGTGGAACTGTTTGTGGTAGTTTGGAGAGTGAATACAAACTTGATCGGAAGATTAGGTTCACTGTAGTTAAATCGGTGCGCATATAGTGACTTTATCAATCTTAAGATTTGATTAGGGTGTGCATGTGTGTTCATAGATGTGAGCGTTCTTGCGTACCATTGTATTAGGTTTAAGATACTAGAAACATATTTCACATGTTGCCGCGAGAATCGAGGGTGATTTAAAATGAGCTTAGACTATATAATTACTTATTATACAAAAAATAAACTATTATAAATTAATGCTAATGAATTGTGTGACATATTGATGTGCACAACAAAAAGCTTGTGTGTCTTGTTTATATGGACATCACATTGCATTTGCTAGTGAATTTTAATTACATATGATAGTGTATTGCTGAAGCGGGCAGCTTGTGTGCTAAGATACATCGTAGTGGGGTTTAGAACAATAAGAGATGTGATTTCGTCAACCATTTACTCAGACTTGCACATCCACTACCAAAAGGGTGGACAATCCCTACCCAAAGGGTGGACCAGACTATCTAATGGTAGCTCCACCGATGACCGATCACTTCTGAGACTTGCACATCCACTATCAAATTGAATGATGTATCAGCATGAGCAGAATATATTTCTTACAATATCCTTGCAATCAAATCTGCTTTGGTTTGAGACAAAAAAAAAAGGTAAATGGGAGGCTACATCATCATATACCAAATTAAGGTCCTTTTTTCTATTCCATGGTTAGCACATTGAAGGTCCGTATATCACACTTTGGACATCAGTATTAGAGAAACTCGAGTCAGTAGTCCCAAATTTGTATGATTTAGACATTATCTAAAATAGAAAAATCAACTCTCAAAAAACATAGTACTACAACAGTATATATAGAATTTTTTTTATTGTCTGTATTTGAAACTGTCACGTCATCATGTTTCAAAAAAAAATACTCGACCCGCGGGGGAGACAGCCCCCCAGACATTATGCTTAAGAAAAAGATCTTCTCATATAGGTCGAGAAAACCTCCGAAACTCCACCCCACCCATACACAGCAACACCGCAGCTCACGTGAGACTGGACTAGCCTTAGATCTGTGCTTTGGCGGGCTCTTGCCATCACGTTTCATCAAAGATTGGATTAGCCGTATGTCTGCCTGATTAGCTTTGTCCGCCGCCGCTGAACGGGCTCGCATGGAGGACATCCGCTCGGTGGCTAGATGCTACTGCCCTGGCCGCGAGAACGCTCGGCGCCCGCCTTACGTTCACCTGGTGGCTGAAACATGGTACGAAAAGTTAAAGACCCCAAGGCGTAACAACGCGTGCAGGAGGTGCTATCAATACTGAAACAAAGATGCTAATACATACACACGGACACACATGAATCGTAAGCACGCATGCACTACAGTTGGTATCTTCATCAGGCGACATTGTATACTTTATCACCTCATTAAACAACCATACCACGCGTTAAAGTAGCAAGTTCTCAAGGACGGTAATTCACCATACCATACAAGAGGCGACCATGCAACATGTATAATAAAACGGACTGAATGAATTCGTTGAAGCACGCCGATCATTGTGATCCTGAACTCTGAATCCAACAAAGTGATATCTGGACAAAGGTTACTAGAAACTCCCGTGAAAAAAAAATCATGAACCCAGACAAGTTAAGGAAATGACATATATGGCTACATAACAAAATTCGTGGTGTGATGGATATTGTCGTACACACTTTCGTGTTGTCAGGATACACAAGTTTGCTGAAAGAATACAATGGCATAACGATCAGGCCTAGATCCTATCATGCTAATCCAATCAATTAATCACCATACATTCTTATGTTACACGAGACCCTCATTTGGGGTCGACAGCCACTCACTGCACCAATCATCCAAGACACACTGCTCTCAAAAACGGCAAACCCAATTGCCCCTGCAGTCTCCATGATGGGGGAGGATTGATCTCGCCCTATGAGCAAGATCTGAGTTGAGTTCTCTTGCCTCCACCCTTGTATATCTGCTACAAACTCTTCAATACAGGTGAAAACACTTTACAGAGCTTGTAAACTTAAGCCATACAAAAACTAGCTTGCAGTGTGCCAAATGTGTCATGAGTCATGTGAGCCTTGGACTATCAGATTTATGCGCTTGCCGCTATCCATGCGGAGGACATCATTTTTCAGGCCCAACTGAAAAGGAAGATCCGATGAATTGATTGGCAGACATTTTAGAGTAAAACAATCGATCAAATGAAGTCAATTGGTATGATCGTGTACCTCCACCTGATTGGTATCAACAGAAAACCATCTCAAAAGAACCCCGAGGTGGACCACTGCTGGGATCATTTTGAACAGCAGAGGGGTTGTCACCTGCAGAGGTACACACAAGAGTGAGTTGCCATATTAATTTCATGAAACAGAGTCATCAGATGATCAGAATGCCAGGATGAAACAATGACAAAAGACAAGACAAGAGATTATGGTCTTGAGAAATTTTAAGCAACACCACTAAGGGTTGCTATTCACAAATTGTCAATTAGACATGTGAAATTATTTCAAAATGCCCTTAGTTTTCTTTTATGGCTGTTCAGCCATTTTGTGGCCCCCAACCCATGGGACAAGTGAGATGACTGATAAGCCCCTGTGGATCAGTTTGCCTCATGCCCGCATTCATGTTGCTTGGACCAGGTTGATGTGCTTGTAACCATCCATTAAGGTTTGTAATAGTTGGGTTTATAGAGTTATCAATTCTGAAGCCAACTGAGTTAGGACTGGAGTGTTTTTTTCATCACTTACTCTTCTGCACCATTTGGCTCAGAACCAAACATTAACGAATTGATTGGCAGACAAGGCTATGGCTGCAGCTGCAACTGTTCCTATTGTTGCTACAGTACCACGCTGAAAGGAATTAGCAGCTACAGCTGCAGCCGCAGCCGCAGCAGCTGCTGGCTGTACCAAACAACCCCATAGGGTATAAAGCATATTAAAACCAGAAATAAAAACTATAAGTGGAATTTCATCACATAGGATTCGATCAACTTCGTGGAATTTCTAGTGCCTAAGTATAATGTTCTTGTCTAAAGTAACAAAAGAAATTGTCATTTCTGAGGTAATTTCCTCTTGCCTCACTAAATGAAATTGACTCTTTAGCATAGTACTTTACACACAAGTAAAAAACTCTCTTGGATGAAAATTTCATTACAAATAGGAAAAAAACTGATCTCATTTGCACTGAAATTTTGAATGGTAATTCTTATCTAGATAAAATGAATAGCTTAAAAGGAATGGAGGCAAATACCAAACTAAGTGCAGTGGTTCCAAGAAGCAGCAGGTATAGCTTGCCCTGTATAAACCAAATACAAGCTATCAGATGTCACAAATACCAATTCAATTGAAAATAGTAGTACTAGGGATTTTGGGCAACTAAAACGGGAACTAGTACCTACACTGGGAAGTATAATAGGTAGTTAATACTGACATAGCATCAAAAAATTTGCATGCTTTGCTAGACATGCTGAAGTTAAACTTTGCCATCTGAAGTTAATTTATGATACATCAGTGCTTACAAGAATAACAAGGCAGCATCACTGAAAGAATTATGCATTTACATGTACTTTATGCTGAAGAATAACAAGGTCCCCACAGCTTTAAGTCGTCAGCACAATACATGTAATATTGGCTGGCTACCAGAGAAGCTAGGGCTACAAAATTACAAATGGATAACCATGTTTCTTGCCTGTGGCATATAACACAAAAAAATGGAACACAATATCAAGAAAATAACCTCGATGAGATGGATACTTGAAGCACGGCTTAGGAGAACAAAAGCAAACTCTCCTATTTGTGCAAGAGACATGCCGACCTATGGGGGGGAAAACACGGTTAATGTGATTTTATGAGCAGTGGCAGATGTAAGTGCATTCAGAAAGACATGAAAAAAGACTTACAAGAAGAGATGTTTTGTTGCTATACCCAAACCCTTTTACAACAATAGCAACAATAAAGGTCTTTACAGTGATCACCAAAATTACCGCTGCAAGGAGTATATCCACATGGTTCCACAAGAAATGTACATTAATTAGCATCCCAATGCTGGCAAGGAAAAGAGCAGCGAAAAAGTTGCGGATAGGTTCGATCTGCAGAAAGAACAAACCTGAAATAAGAGAACAATATAATGAATTACTAACTACAAGAGTCTAGCTATGAATTTTGCTCAAGCATAAAATAAAGATCAAACTAAAGACTTCCTCCATTCCAAATTATAGATCACTTTAGAAATGTCACAAGTCAAACTTCTCTAACCTTGACAAGGTTTATAGAAAAATGCTCCAACATCAAATTGATTTCATTTCATTAAATTATCCAAGAAATGTGTCTTGTGCATTTATTTGAACTTGTATATGTTTAATATATATATTTAATATTTGATCAAAGTCAAAGATGTTTGTCTTAGAACAAAGCTAAAGTGACCTATAATTCGAAAGAGCGGCTAGAGATAGTAATTCCCCTTTCTTTCTGGAAAGGGAACAGAAAGAACATGCAAGTTGCAGGTAATAAATTACTTGTTCAAGAGTATGTTGTGCAAGGTCTGTTGTTGATATCATTACTCCAGCTGCAAATGAACCCAACTCGAGACTTAGGCCCAACTTATCACTACACTGCACCATAGAAGGATGGACACATGAGAATAACAAGAAATTTAAGAACTCCATACCTTTAACAAATACAGTTTTGATTATAAAGTAAAGAAATGACAAAGATGTATTTGAGTAAACCGAAAAGGCAACAAAAAAAGGAACTGAGTTGAAGCTAACTAGTGCACAACAGTATAATTTGCAATTTTATTAAATCATATAATCAAACCTACTTGTATGGATACCAATCAGACAACTAATCATATTAGCCATCGATTAGATCCAATTAGTCAGGTAATCATACTGTACAAATCTACTAAGTCATCCTAGCACTTGAGCAGTAACAACGGGAGCAGGACTTGACTGGCCAAGGAAGAGGAGCAAGCCTTCGCAATGTTGTGCACTACTCTTGCCACCACTCCGTGCCCGGCATGCACAACCCTTGTCCAGCCAGGGCGAGTGGGCCGCCAGCTGCTCGCACTGCAGCCACATCAACTCCTGCACCAGCGCCTCCCAGTCCCTCTGCAGACTCTTGAACTCACTCTCAGGGACACCGCAGGCCCTCACCAAAAACACACCGAAGGAGTCATGAGGATGAACAAATCCAACACAGGCATCAGGACAAACGAATTCAACGGAGCATGGGGATGATGAACAGATCCAGTGGGAGCTGATGCAGGCGATGCTAGGATGAGAGCCAGTGGCAGCGTGAGGAAGGTCACATCAGCGCCATGGGCTCCACATGGAGTAGTACGAACATGGAGTCAAGAACCCAGTCCAGAAACCATGACCTGATGGGCCAAATTACTTAGCCCAACTGTTCAGGCGAGCTCAGCATCTTTTTCTCATCTTTGACCTTCCGGTTAGTCGTCCACAGGTCCCCTAATCAGATGACTAAAATCATGGTTAGGCGGACGACCAGGTTTCTAGTCGACCTAACTGTATCGAAGTGCATAATCAAGGTCCAAGGACCAATAAGGCCGACTAATCATGACTATTCGTGATTAGCCATCCGATTTAGTAACATTGACAGTTTGAATTGAACAAAAAAGTACTGGTGCAACAGTTGGATATGAACTACACATTCACTAAACTTTGGGCTTGTTCGTTTCCCTGCCCAGCTATATAAGCTGTCTCATAGGGGCTAGCTTAGTGTTAGCTTTTATAAGCTGTCTTATAATAATTTTGAGGGAAATAAGCTGTAGGGCTGTTTGGCAACCTAGCTTGTAAGGTGGCTTATAGGTAGTTGTGGATGGCAAAAGGCAGCTTATGGATGGCAGCTCTCCTGTGTGCTCGAGAAAAAAAAAAGGTAGTTGTGGATGGCAAAAGGTAGCAATGCTCTCAGTTGTTGGTTGTGCGGTTTGTGCTGTTATGGATAGCAAATGACAGCAATCCTCCAATAGGGATGGGTAGTTTGGTAAAAAGCCAGAAAACAAGCCGAAGTAAGCTCCCCCTTGGGCAGCTCACAGGCTTATCATAATTCATAACCTGGAGTCCTAGCTTATATAAGCCACAAAATAAGCTGTGCTGTTTGTTTAACATTTGAGCTTATATAAGCTAGGGATAAACAAACAGATCCATAAGCTAAATCAAAATCTAGAAAAGTGCAATTGGTAAAGATAACTTCAGGAAAGTAAGTACTGTGTTCCTTTCTATCTGTCTTATGTATGAAGTAAGCATTTGCAGTACTCCTTTACTGATCCATTTAAAACATAACTTTTAGGCAGGTTTTAGCACATGCAAGCACTTGCAGTGTACAAAAATAAGATCATTTTTCTATATTACTGTACATTTTTCACATAATACCAATCTACGAGCAGTAGAAACTCACCCAAGCAAATAACAAGCAGAATGCAACTGATGCCAGCTGGTATAGTTCATTTGTCTGTGTGACATGCAGAGCAACCACAACATAAGATTGCTGATGAGAATGTTCTACAAGATCAAAACTGAAATTGCTCAAAAAAAAATGTACTGCTTTCTTCCCCAATAAAACTTTACCTGTGATGAAAGACTTATCATCAGTTTAAGAAACCAAGGAACACCGGTGCGGGAGAGGATAGAGAGAATGGTCAGGAATGATATCAATACCACCAGCCTGAGAAGTTTTGTATCAAAGAATTAATTCCACAACTGACTATGTCCTAGAATACTTTTACAGGCTAGCAGACAAAATATAAATGGATAATACAATTAGTAATATTAAATGCAAGATAATAAAGAGATCATAAACTATTAAGGTGAGTTTGGGGTTAGCAATGTTATCTCAACTGGACCTGCCAACATGTCAAGAAAACACAAACTTACTGTACAAGAATTGCATCAAGTGGATAAGCCGACAAAACAGTCAATTCAGTGTAAAAGAAAAATTGCAAATACAAAGGTAACCAGAGTATTTCAGGGCAAAAGGGGGAAGGAAATGCTGCACTTACGACTTCGTCATTGATGCAACTCCGTGAAGAAGGCCAGATGTACCACTCAAAATTGGAAGAAGTGCAAACAGCAAGCCAACAGCACAATCCTGAGGGGGAGAGAGATAGGATGTCACAGAACTGAGATATATTTTTTATTTTAAAAAAGGGGGAAAATTGTCTTGGATCAACTTTTTCTTAACAATGGCAGACACTAGATGTGTGTACACAGATGCATCTTGCACACAAAAGATGAAGAAAGTATGACAGACCTGCAATATAAGCGTCCCGACTGTAACTTGGCCATGAAGAGCATTGATACTATTTCTTTCCATCAGAAACTTCAAAACCTTCATGTACAAATTTACCATTACTGAACAAGCAGATAACCAAGTGGCAAAACGGCGGCATCAAGAATGACAACACAATGATGTAAAGAATTAGCCTATTGCAGTCGCAGGTGACAAAACACCAGGCATATTATATTCAGGGTTCAAACATCATAATCATATGCTAAATTTCTAAACCAAGATGTACCAACTCCATTTGTGGTATAGGCAAATATTTTTCATATATATGAACAGCAGGTGAGGCCCCTGCTGGTATATTTTATATATTTTCAAGAATTAGAAGGTTGTTTACAGAAACCAAAATGAGTTCGCGTACAACAAAAGGTGTATGCAATTGTGAGAAACTACAGCACAGCAAAGTTATGAGGTAGTCATTCACAAACAATTATGTATTCAGGCATTCACTTGCTTCGAGATAATTTCAATCACATAATGCAGCACCAAGCATTTTGTGTGCGTGCACGTGTGTGAGCGACAGAGAGAGGGAAGAAGAGAGCCAGGCTACTGGACCAAATAATGATAAGAGTGGCAAGAGTTATTCAAACAGTGAACAAAAACATTGATTTCTCTCATAGGCTGCCTGCTGTAGACCTTGACCAGATACTTACCACAGCCGTTGAAGACATGGAGAGAAGAACACCAACGAAAACACCTTCTTTTGTTTTGCCTCCACATAGCTGCATTAAACATCACAGAAGATCTTTCAACCATGCTCTTAGGAATCAAGAATTGAACCTAGAAACAGAAAAATAGCTAGCATGGTAAAAATGCATCAAATATTTTTCACAAAAATACTGGCAGGTCCAGCTCCAGGAAGCAGACTTGGTTATTTCTACAGCATAATTCCATCTAGTCACTTTTATTGGCCGTATGTTCGAATGAGTTAAGGATGCATCAGATCTTGTTATTCTATGAAACATTTAATTATTTGATGTTAGGACATACGGTGCACAGAATAGCAGATCCCAATGTCCCCATCAAAGAGAGAGTGATAACTAGGTTCACACAACGTAACAACTAACAAGGCAGCTCCAAAGTATATATCATACTGCAGACAACAGAGACGAAACTCACTGTAGCCAAAATACCACAAAGAAACATGAACAGCATAATTTGGAGCAATCCTCCAAGAACAGCAACAGCACGAACAACACGAAGCTGAGGCAATGTAAAAACAACACTATGTTAACTTCAGATCACAAATGATGTTACCAGCTGAATTAGGGAAGAAATGTAAGTAGAATACTTTTGCAGTAGAAAACTCAAGTCCCAATGCAAACAGCAGAAATATCACACCAAACTGGGCTACCGTTTCAACCTGGAAAAGAAACAGTGGAATGTAAGGAAATGCCAGAAATAAAAACATGGAGTACTTATGTACATCTTATCGACATTGGCACATTGCCATTGCATAGTAGGCAGCACAGAGTAACAGAAAACAGTAGTAGGTCAAAACTCATAAGCAAGATAATTGTAAGGACAGTCGATTTTAGAATGTATGAAATAGTGGAACAAAGTTATCCAGGTAGAAAATAAACTAAGCCATGCTGTAGATATATAAATACATATAGAAGAATTAAGTGTTACACACACATCATGTTAGAAATATGATGGGAGGAGACATTAGCCAGCAAACATATGTTTCAGCACAAGTCTACATGCCAGTTCTCTTGTATAAAGGTTTTGAACGGCATGCATATCCATTTCAAACATGGAAGCCATAAAGATTAAGCATTAGAAAAAGCAACCCACAAAGGTGGAAGCACCTTACTTGCACCATTTCATTGACAAAGCTAAAACCTCCAGGCCCAATTATAGATCCTGCAAGTAGATAACCTGTAATCACCTGCAATATACTTTGAATTGTAGGTTCACGTAGCTTAACCTTAAAAATACACCATTTTGAATAGACAAAGTATGTTTCCAGCTGTTAATAATATACACAAATTAGGGGAAATAAAAGTACAGGTACTCACCGGTTGCCCAAGGCAAGCAAAGGCGATTCCACCACATGTAGCAGATACGATAACAACAACAAGATCTGATATCAATCTACAATAATAAAACATTCAACAGATAAGTTTCCATGCAAAAAAAGATGTTTTCATCCAACAAATCAAATGACTGAATACTGAGTAGCATACCTAAGGTCCAGCTGCAGCACAGGGTATTTTGACTTTGGGTTTGATATGATAAAAACATTATCCTGGGGTAAAGATTGGATTAACACAAAACTGTTATAAAAAATGGTCATAACATGCCCACAACACTATGCCAACATGTATGGCACATGTGCAGTAACTTGATAGAAAATTTGATCCAGAGGTTGTGGTTGCACCTTCCGATCAATCAATGTGGGAACATCCTCTTGCTCAGATCGATCCAAGAACACCTCCTTAAAAGGAAATGACCTGATGGACCAGAATGACAACTTTAAACTCTATTACACATTCTGAATCTAAGGTTAATTTCATCTAATAGAATTAATGAAGAGTGCATTTGCAGCATACTTGTTATCTTTGGTTTCATTCTTCTTTGTTACTCTTCTAGCCACAGTTTCAAGAACTCCCTGGTACGAGTAGAAGGAACAAGATGAGCAGTTTGCATTACATATTTGTGATGTGCAATCACCAAATTTTCAAAGTACAAATAAACACAATGATGCATTAGAGTACACATATGCGCTTCAAGTTTTACAATATCCAATAAAGGACCACAGACCACTATGTTGTTGTCTGAGAAAATAGATGTTGCGACATCTTGTCTCTTGAACCCAATGTGTATCATGCAGGTTATTATATGCTATAAATTAAAATATATACTCCCTCTGGTAAAAAAAATACTTGATGCATTTGACTTTGCAAGGCCCTCGACTCATATCTTTGATTACTAATTTCTTTTTAGAATAACATTCTTATAATCCTTCAAATTTCTGAGGTTTTCCAAGTATTTTCAATCAATTCTACGCACTTACATGTTTTCAATCTAAATAATTTAAAAGTTACTGATGTTTGTAGTTTTTAAGGTTGGACTAACTCTTGTCCCGGACGATTTTAAAAAAAAAACAGAGGGAGTAAGAACTGGGGAAGTAACAAACATGCTAATGGGGATCTGGACTTTTGAAATGAGCTACTCAATGTAGCAGCCATGTAGGAGATCAAACATGAACTCCAGTAGGGAAACAGAACTAGGATATCCAAAACTATACTTTTCTGTAGCATCTTAGGAACACGGCCAACAATTTATAATCATCTTCAATAGTAGCTAATGGGCACAGTTCATACTAATTACCTCTCATGTGCACAACAAGCATAAAGTCATACTTATTATTGCCAAGCATAGCACAAAATAAGCAACACCCAAGATACTGGTGTCCCTCATCAGCACTAGGAAATGCCAATCAAACAACATAAAGCAAAATGGCCATATAAAAGTCAAAGGGCCCAAAGCTATACAATGATGACATATGGATGGGTCATTGAATGCTAGTAGATTTCAACATAAATACACTAACGACAGGGTCGAAGCACCATAGCTATATAATACTTTAGTTCCCAAAAAATTTTGCAAAATTTTTCAGATTCCCCGTCACATCGAATCTTTAGATGTATGCATGGAGTATTAAATATAGATGAAAATTAAAACTAATTGCACAGTTTGGTCAGAATTGACGAGACGAATCTTTTGAGCCTAGTTAGTCCATAATTGAATAATATTTGTTAAATACAAACGAAAGTCCTCTATTCCTATTTTGCAAAACTTTTTGGAAGTAAACAAGGCCTAAGTAGATTCGAAGTGTAGGAATCAGGCATAGGTCAGTCCAAAAGCGAATTTCCTTTCATTCACAAATTCCAACATGCAAGTGGTGAGCAAATCACCGAAAACCTAGTCGTGGCAGACCCAATGTTGAATCACAGAATCAAGACTCCTGCCAACAAAGGGGTAGCACACAAACAAAATGGCACAATGAACTCACCTGCTTCTCAGCTACCGTGTTGTTGAAGCTGCCAGGGTCGGTCTCTGCAAAACCAGAGCACAGATTAGCACAAGCAACTCCAAGCCCAAACCGGGACCTCCATTATCAACGTGCCCACAAGCTCCAACCACCGAGGCCGAGATCTAAACAGCACGGCCACCGACACACGCCACCGCCCCGACCCACACACCCGCCCCAGAAACCAGATCCCGCGCCCGAACGGATCGATGGATCCCGGGAGTTGGCCAGATCCACGCACCTCCACCGCCCTGCTCGCCCTCGGACTCCGGGAACTCCTTCTCCAGCGCGCGGTCAATCATGTCGGCGAGGCTGCCCTCCTTGGCATCCGTGGCATTGCCCTGAGCCACCACCTCGCCGCCGGCCTCCGCCACGGCCGCCCCATCCCCGCGCGCCTCCGCCTCGGCCTCGACCTCCGGCTTCCCCGCGCGGCCCTCGTGCCCAGCGCCGCCGCCGCCGCGGCCAGCGGCCTCGGCGGCAGCGGCGGGGGAGAATGCGACGGCCGCAGCGAGGAGCAGGCCGCAGACGAGGAGGAACGGGAGGGGGGAAGACGAACCCGGGTGGTTGCTACGGCGACGCGGCAGCATCGCCGGCGAGGGGGGTGGGGGAGGGGCTTTGGCAGGCGACCAGGCGAGCGGGCAGCGCGTCGGAGTCCGTGTGGGGCGCTGACCGGCCGTGGCTGGCCGGCTCCGCTGGGGTTTAGATTTTCTGGAAGGCGGACGGAGCGTGGCGGTGACGGTGTGCGCCGCTCGTGCCGGGGAAGGGACGCACGCGCTCGCGCTCGCGCTCACGTACGCGCACGCAGGTGCAGACGCAGAGACCAGAGAGACAGCCAGAAGGGGGGTGGAGAGGGAGACGCTTGCTTTGTTGGTGACTTCGCCTCCAAGTGAGTAACGAGGCAAAAGCCAAAAGGCCCGAAGTGTGTGTTGTAGTGTTGAGTTCGTGACCCTGTGGCAATTTGTAGGGGTTTGTTTTGTTTTTTTGTTGGAGTTAGTTAGGTCCTCACTCCAGCAATTTGCAGGTTTTGTTTCATTGATTATAAATCACTTTAGCTTTTTTAGATACATTATTTAAAACTATGTCTAGATATACGATAAAAGCTATGTATCTAAAATAAAACAGAATGCCTTATAGTTTAAAATAGAGAGAGTATGTATCTATAGGTAGAATATTTGGGCCTGTTTAGTTGGGTGGCTATCCTCCAACCAGGCTCCAGATAGCCACCTGGGTTGTTTGGTTGTATGTTTAAGCCCCAAAGCCAGGCTTCACAGAGCCATTGACCACCTCCTGGCCTGGCTCCAGAAAAACGGAGGGGGCGAGCGTTTTCTGGGAGCCAGGCTTGGCTAGAGCCTCGTCTCCCATCTGCTTACCTCGAGAAGTCACGCGAGCCCCTGGTCACCGCTCGCCGGAGGTCACCGCACGAGCTCGCGAGCGTACCTGGAGGAGATTGGCGATGGTCTTGACGGCGGCCGGCGTACCCGCACGCACCCCGCCTCGATCCTCGCCGCGGGAGACGCCGCCTCGATCCCGGGCACCTGCAGCGCACCCGCGCGCACCCCGCCTCGATCCCCGCCACCAGACACGCCGCCTCGATCCTGTCTTCCGTGGTGGCGGAGCCGTGCGCGGCCGCATTGCGGTGGCGTGTGGCAGTGCAGCATGGGGGCGGCCTCGTCCCTTCGAGGAGGATCGTTGGCCAGACCTGGACCTTGACATGTGGTGGGGGAACCTGGAGAGCTAGGCGGTAGCTGAGGCCGCGCGGGCGATGATGGCAGAGCTCCATGGTCCTTCACTCGTGCATCTTCATCTATGCCGAGTTCGAGCACAGCTGGGTCCTCGTCGAGCTGGATTATGGCGGCGCTGTCAACGCCTTCGGCCGCCGGGATGGGCAGTGCCTTTAGCTACCGTGCGCACCACATGCTCGATCAAATCCCCCAATGGGGGGTAAACTTACCAACACAAAGAAGAGGTGATCCTAGCGAAACAAACCAGACAACCAAACATGTCATATGCTAGCCAGGCTTAAATAATACAGAGAACCAAACAACTAGCTACTAGCTTACTGAGGACAGGCTAAATTTTCCCAGGCTAGGATTCTGGCCAGGCTAGAAATAGACCACACAACCAAACAGACCCTTTATCACTACTATTCCAACCAAACTATCATAGCAAGTGCAGGGGATATTTATGGTATGTGTATTCTCTAGTGATGAAGACGGACAAACGCAAAGACTTAGTTAAGACCTTGAGAGACTTTGCTCATGTAGCATAATAATGAAAAACACACTATCTTTTGTAAATTGCATCTTATTCTCTCATATATGATATATGCAAGAATATAGAATGAAAACTAGGTACAAATATGGAAGCCACTTTAACCACCATGCCAGAAGCTATGAAAACTTCTAAAATGCAACTATGTCAGTTTTGAAAAATAGACTTAGCTTCATTTGTGAAATAATCTTGTCATATTCCAATATATGATGTTTAGAACAAGCTAATTGATTCATTTTTAAATGATTAGGTTGTCTAAACATCAATATTTAAAATTGAAGTAACATTTCAAACTGATAGAGTTGAAGAAAGAATAAAATGAAAGATGAATAGTGCACGTGCTAAAGTCTTTCATTTTTTTACTGTTTTGATATTGTTATGCATGTTCAAAGGTCTCTAATTGCAACAATAGCTTCTCAGACACTGAGTCAATAGATTTGTTGTTAACGGACATGTCATCTATCACTGAAACAACAACGTCACGGAAAAATATAAGTGCTCAGCCGCACACGTCAAGAAACCCAATTAACCGAGCTAGATTCAGTTCACACGATGTACATGAAAAAACAAGCCAATACATTTCTTGGTGGCTACCATTACTAATTATACTCATAAGGGAAATAAAAGGTGACATGACAAAATCTATATACTCCTACATGCTATAAATAAAAATTGGTTCAACTGATTTTCTACAGTGTTTTTAGAATAAGTTTAGTACAGATATTTTTTTGAAACTGTGGCCATAAAACTTTTCAGTGTTACAAGTTGTGCTTTCGTAAGTTCTTTTCGGAAATAGTTGATGAAAATATCATGAAAAATTATGAGAGAAACAAAGTTGGTCGAGTTGTTTGAAAAATAATTTCAGACAGATTTTTTGGAGATGTTGAATAACTAAAAACCTATGTGTAGAGGCTGTTTGTAAAAGTTCCAAAAATAGATTACTTCTCAATAAGTTTTCTTGATTTTGGTGAATAGTTAAAAAGTTAGGTTCTAACTTGATAATGCACTAGATAAATAAAAGAACTTTACTTGTATATTTGAATGATCGTGCACATGTAGTCAAGCCTTGTTTACTTTCTCCCAAAAACCAAAAACTTTTCAAAATTTTTCGTCACATCGAATCTTTAGACATATGTATGGAGCATTAAATATAGATAAAAATAAAAACTAATTGTGCAGTTTGCCTTTAATCTGCGACTCGAATCTTTTGAGTTTAGTTAATCTATAATTGGACAATATTTAGTAAATACAAACGAAAATGTTATAATGTCCTGAATTTTTTTTTCAGACAGTAACTAAACAAGGCCTCATTCCTCGAGATGACTTTGGATCTTCGTTTGGTGTAGGTCTTTGACGGATGCAAGAAACCTTGTCCATGAACCCATAAATATGGAATCTACAAAAGTTAACTCTATTTATGAGCTCGTGGACAAACCCGCTTGCATCGCTAGGTGCTTTTTGTGAAGCATTGTGGTCACTTAGGCCGGTCGCAATGGTCCGTTTTAATGCACTGTTTCCAAAACAAATCTGCTGACAGAGCATCAATGAAACGAACAATGAAACAACCTCCACAATGCATAAGTTTCACCTTGATGTTTCTAGGCTAAGCAAAGCATTTAATTACTGCAAAATGATTGGATCACATGCAAGATGGTAAAACGATTTAGTCCTCAGTGGGGATTTCATCCTATTTCACTTTCACCGCGTGGGAAACAACGTCAGCGGAGTTTCACCATGGTGAAACTACTTCCTTCTCTCTCCTCTTCGTTTCATGCAAAAAGTGCAGTTTTGCTGACATGGCGCTCTAATAAATGTGCATGACATCCTGGTGAAACCCCCACTGAGACTGGCCTTAGGGCACTCACAATGCAAAATTCTATCACAGAGTCCAAGACAACTAATTACAATTTATGGTATTTTGCTGATATGGCAACATATTTATTGAAGAAAGAGGTAGAAAAAATAAGACTCCAAGTCTTATTTAGACTCTAAGTCCACATTGTTTGAGGTAATAAATAACTTTAGACTCTATGATAGAGTCTGCATTGTGAGTGCCCTACTCCCAATGCTAGAAACTACATATAGTTTCTATACTCATTAATTCTTATAGACACTATATATATAAAAACTATGGTCCCAATGCATAGTTTCTATAGAATATTTTTATATCCAATCACATTCATTCTCTCTCCATTCTTAGTCAATCATATCACTTCATGTCTTAGATTTTGTGTAGACATGGTTTCTAACTTAGATCCAGTTTCTATGATTTCTACTCTCTCTCTTCAATAACTACATTGCCACATCAGCAAAATGCTTAGGTGGCACTGCAATTAATGTCTATAGAAACCACGATGGTTTCTGTATTGAGAGTGCCCTTAGAGGTTATTGCTAATGTGTTAATTTTGCTTTGATTGTTGGAGTGCACATAACTGAGTTCCTATTTAATAACTAGTCGTGTTACTGATACAATTGCTTCTTTTAGGGTTATTAGGCTTTTTGTGTGGTCATGGCATGTAATTAACTAATTGTAAATTTTGTTGGTATATTTGGGAGACTAGATTTCGTTAGAATCGTATGGATCCTGTTCTTATTTCATTAATGAAAAATTGTGATATGCGCCAGGAACAGAGCTTGGCTAAGACCGAGCCTGCTCAATGTGACCTACTGTACATTATCTAAACAGTTGTTTTTGTACTATTCATTTGTGTTAATCCTCAATTATTTTGACTGCCGCCTCCTAATCCTACAAGTCAAGCTCCGGGTCTATTGGTGTGCTTGTCCACTATTAAGAAAGAAAGAAAGAAAGAAAGAAAGAAAGAAAAAGAGATAGGTGCAATATTGTCACTAACGGGTTCTTTCAAAACGTTTTTCACACAACGTATCTAAATAAGCGAATTTATTTGGTTCTCCTTCAAAGGAGGACCTAATGATTTTCAAATAGTTAGTTTAAAAATAATTTTATTGGTTATCAGGGAGAGAGATCAACAGCTAACGATTTCCACGTAGCTAGTCTAGCACAATCTTTAAGAAACATCTGTCTCACAGGTCAAATAACTCTCTCCTACAATGTTTTTTATTATTATTTCATCTAAGCTCAATATAGCTAGCTATTTGAAAGTTGCAACGCCCTCAGTGAAAGTTGCCATGCTCTGCTCGTGATCACATTAGCTAGTGCCCTACTGGGGCAGCAGCAGCACTTGCCGGCGGTTGCATGAGCGCTCACTCCACCCAGGACCAGGAGGATCCAATTGCCGCTTTTTCGCCGTGTGGTCGTCACTGCGACCACACGCTGCTTCTGACTTTTCATTTTTTTTGACAAGTAACAATTTTATTAAGCCATCAGCAGCAAATTACTGCTAGTAAGATTACATGGATGCAAATCTTTAGATTATAGAGCTTGTGGAATAAAGAATGTCTAAAGTCATGCTGATTAGAGCAACTAGAAAGAAGCTCTGAAGAAGCGGACGACACAGTGCTTGGCGAGCTAATCCATCAGCCAAGAGATTCAAGTTTATACTAATCTTACACAATCTAGCAAAACTGTCCCTGGAAAAATTGCTAAAAAATTGAATGAAAGGCTTAATCCTCTGGTCAGGGGGATTCAAGGAATTGATGTAGTACACCAGTTGTTGACAGTCGGAGAGAAAGGCTATAATGTTAAGCTTGGAGGTGATTATTGCAGCCAATGCCAGGGCAGCGGCCTCTGCCACATGGGCTGATTTAGGGGTATTGCCCTGTATTTCCGGGAATACCCAACTATTTTGGTACACTTTTATGTAAATATGTATATATATTTATATATATAAATGTATAATGCTATAATATATAGTATTTTCGCACTTTTGAGCTCAAAATACGTAAAAAACTGGCATTTCAATTAGAAATCTATATTCTAGAAAATAAATTTTGGTTTAAAGTTGCTGACTTGTAGTGCAATTAGCTATATTTTAAGCCTATGAATTCGACTTTATGGAAGTGAGAATATCCAAGTTTCAAATCCTGGCTCCGCCACTGCTCCGCCATTAGCTTCTGCTTTTTCGTTGGAGGGAGGGAGACTGGGAGAGGGCCGAACTACCCAGTAATGCAGCATGGGTGGTGCATATACGGCCGGAGCAGCATTAGATACAGAAGCACTACTCGTTGATTGAAAGCGAAAGAAAACTGCTGCTTCCCGTACTGCACTTGGTACTACGCAGAGATAGGAAGGCGGTTAGTGGACTAATGTATGAGCAAGTGGTGATTATCTCATTCCTATGGAACAGGAACAATTTCTCCGGTTTTATTTATTGAACAAAATGATGCGCGGTGCAGGTGGCAGGTGCAAGTGCAAGGGGGATAGCAGAGCGCCACTTGGATGGCTAGCTAGGCCTTGTCTAGTTTCTAAAAAAAATTACAAAATTTTTCAGACTTCTCATCACATCGAATTTTACGATATATGTATGGAACATTAAATATATTGCAAGACGAATCTTTTAAGCCTAGTTAATTTATGATTAAACAATAGTTATCAAATATAAACAAAATTGTTATCAAATACAAACAAAATTATTACAGTGTTCATTTTTTTTTAAAAAAAAATAAGAAGGCCCTAGCTGCCTCGGTGGTCAGGTGGTGGTGGGAGCCGGGGCCTCACATCAGTTCAGGCCTTGTTTAGTTCCAAAAATTTTGGGAAATTGACACTGTAGCACTTTCGTTTGTATTTGACAAATATTGTCCAATCATGGACTAACTAGACTCAAAAGATTCGTCTCGTCAATTTCGACCAAACTGTGCAATTAGTTTTTATTTTCGTCTATATTTAATACTCCATGCATGCGTCTAAAGATTCGATGTGACGGAGAATGTGAAAAATTTTGCAAAATTTTCTGGGGGCCTCAGCACCATCCCAGTCCCGGTTGGGCATGAATGCATTGATGCTCGATAGTGGCCTCTGATCTGGTTTGGCCACAGTCCACTCCACTTGTTGGTGGTCAAACGCCCACTTCAAACCGGCTGCAACGCACGAGCCTACAAGAACCGGTCGTTTTTCACCAAAAAAAAAATGAAAGAAAAGAAACCGTAGCTTTCACACCTGGTATATTTTCAACTTATGCCCTGGTCTCTGTCCTTTCCTCTTTTTTTTTTCTTCTATTATATAATAGGGATGATGAAGAGAAGAAGAGGAATTTATGCTCTTTTACATTTTACGACGTCCTCTTTCGATTGGGTGCGAGCCAAGTCTTCAACTAATGCCCTGCACGTACAATACAAGGGAAATCTGGCTGTTGGCTCTCCCCACACGCCGTGCTTTTGTCCGCTCCAATGGAGGAGAGGTGAGCCGTCGGCGTCAGGAACGCCGCGATCCTGCCGCACGGGAGACAGCTTCATTTTGATTTGGTCGTCTATGACTACGAGTCTACGACAACGACCCTTGCGTACGGTGCAGAATTTGGTGCTAAAAAAGTAGTACTACTGCTGCGTACTATACGGAGTACCTCTCAACAATCTCTGATGCACGGGCTGTACTGCATGCCACAGTAATGGGCTGGATCTAGAGCCTTTCTTTTACTCAGATTAGATTCAGGTCCATCAAAGAGGCCCAAAGCAACCACCACGAACTTGGACCATTCCCCGGTTCTGGATTTGGAAAGCACAAGATACTGCAGGAAAAAAAAAAAAAACAGACAACTAAGCTCTTGACTCTTGAGTGTTCAGGCAGGGTTTCTCTCGAGGTCCAGGCCGCCTGTTTCACCGTCTTCAGCTTGCCGGGAAGTAGTGCAGTAAAAAAATTAGACAAGTACATTTTAGATCCTTAAATATCTATTCCATTTTCTTTAGGTTTTGAAATTCAAAATTTAGAATTTTAAATGACTACAGACGTTGACACGATCTATATGGAGATCGTTTGAAAATTATATAGTTTCAATTTTGAGATGTAAGAAAATAAAATGAATATTTAGGACTCTAAATGATTTTAGATAAAAATATCAACTATAGATTATAGATCATATTGATAACTGCAACTTTTATATAGACCACGTCAACATCCTAAGCCGTTCAAAAATTCTAGTTTTTGAATTTTAAAATATAAGAATCTAAAAAGCATTTGTGGCACTCTAGATAAGTTCAATTAAATAACTTATCATCTGCAAAGTTATAGATTTTATTAAGCTCTATAATTTTAATATAAAAGTTTATCACCATCATACTTCATATGCAGAAGTCAACCATTAAGAGTTATGGTATAACAGTTATGTGCATAATGATCAACTTAACTTCTCTCACATCCACTACTAGAAAATATTATTGTAATATTTATAATGTGAATTGTTGAAGTGTGTCCTCTGGAAAAAATATAATATTGAATGATGTCCATAAATCGTTGGCTGGATCAAGGGCCTTTCTTAGGATCAGATTCAGGCCCATCAAAGAGGCCCAAAGCAACAACCACAAACTTTGACAGATCCCGGTTCTGGATTTGGAGAGCCCCATTACCAGTACTCTTTGCAGTTTCTCTACTATTATTAGACTATTAGGACCAGTATTGAAGAGCAGCCAGCAGGCACTTTCACACACACCACAAGTTTGGGAAGTACTAGAACGAAACGACGCCCACTTATTAGCTTTTCCCGTACACATGCAAGGAACAAACGCAGGCAAGTTTTATTCGAATTTGCATGGCATGCATGGAGCTTCTGATCTGCACGATACAAAATGGGTACACTGTACAGTAGTACCCTATTATGGTACATGGACTCTTAGGGACAGTTCTTGGGGGGTTCCCTCCGGCCGGCCTCCAGGTCCAGACCGCCCTTTTCACCATCTTAGCTTGCCCGGGAAGTACTGCAGGAAAAAAAAATTCAGACAAGTAGGCTCATATAAGAATGTGATTACGATTTACGACGACGCCAAATTCAGACAAGTAGGCTCATATCAGAATGTACATACCTTGTCGATTAGGGACATGTAGTAGGGCTTCACCTTCTCCACGTCGATCCTGACGTTGCTCTTGCTGTACAGGTCATACTTGCTGCAGCAACAAGAAAAAAAAGGACAGAATGCACCAGCTGTTAATTACATATTTGTATATATATATAAAGTGTCCACATCTCGTCGATATCAAGTAGAGTAAGTATCTGCAACTGACTGATCTGGTGTTGTTTTGTCTTACTTGAACACATGCAGCCACTTGAGGTTCTCCTTGTCCTCTTCGTTCATCAGGTGCATGTAGGCTCCATGCTTGTGCAGAGCTGCAAAAAATGCATGTATCCTGACTTAACTTTCGTTCCTTACATACATATATATACAGTACAAAAAGAGGATGAGCGAGGGGGCTTACGGTAGAATGAGTGGTATCTGATGATGAACAGCCCCGCGGAAGGAAGGGTGCTCTTGTTCTCCTTGGCCACCTGACGAGAGAGAGATGAACACACACATGTCAGTATTTTTCTTTTTCAGAAAACACTGCGGTGCCGGTAGGCTAAAGAAACAATGTGGGCCCAAGGATAAGCGTATAGATACTGACCAGGTACATGTAGTCGTCATGGCCCCATGACATGAGCACGTTGTCGAGGCCACAGCCCTCGGAGTAGACCCCAAACTTGGTGTTGAGCTTGGGGTTGTGGTAGTCAGGGTTCTCCTTGAAGTACTGCAACAATGGATTCAGAATTCATTTGGATTCAGAATTCAGAGGCCGTCAGGGCCTCAGGGGGGGAGCGAAACAGAGCAGAGCACTACAGCACTGGACTGTGACTTCTCTGCATCCTCCCAATCGCATGCAGAATCGCTTCATGATTGCTGCTAAGCCGTTGCTTACCTTGAAGTGGACGTTGCTCTCGTCGTATGCGCAGCCGACGGGGAATGTGTCACCTGAAAGTTAAGAGGTTTCACTGTTTCAGAGGAAGAAGACGTGAAAGTTTTTCTTGCATTTGTCAGTTGTGTGGTTTTCACTTGCTTACCAACGACAGCCCACTGAGGGAGCTCCCCAAAGCTTGGGTGCAGCAGCACCTTGCCCAGGTCTGAAAAATGGCATGCGATTAATTAAAATTAACCTCTGTCATTAGAGTTAGAAAAATGCGTGGGTGAGTCCGGTGAGGTCTGAAAAACGACACACAGTTGACAGTTGCATCGATCAACAGCAAGCAAAGCAAAAGGAAAGCAGTACCGTGGATGAGTCCGGTGAGGTGGAGCCAGTCCTGGTCGGGGTAGTCCTTGCGGATGGCCTCGGCGGTCTGGAGGAGGTGCTCGATCTGGGGCATGTCCAGGTCCGGGTCGCTGTCGTCGATGAACTCGTTGAGCAGCTCGATGCAGTCCCAGATGCCCATCTCCGTCTTGTCCAGCCGCCCGTACTCGGCCCGCATCCGCGACACGAACTCGTGCGTCTGCCTCGTGTGGTTCACGCGGTAGAACTCCTCCACCGTCTGCTTCCGCTCCGACTCCGCGTCGTAGTTCCTGCAGCAGCAGTGTTTTTTTTTTAAATTTTAATTCAGGATTCCCGATTCAGCTCCTGCTTTTTCTTTTCGTTTCAGTTTTCATAAAAAAAATCAAACTAATCCATGCCACACGGCTAAAACTTTGTTTCATCATTATTAAAAGAAAAAGAAAGGAAATATTAGTCGCGTACATCAAAATAATGAAAGGGGATAATAAATAAATAAATAAATCCACCGTATGCACAGTGGCCACGAAAATATCAGAGATAATAAATAAATAAACCCATCGTGTTATCTATCATAGGCAGTGACCACGAAAATATCATGGGTGCACGTGGGGCCACTGCCGTGGACATCCAGAAATGTCTGGGAGCATATGCCAATCTGTTCATTATTTACGTTTCGTTTATTTGACTGATAAATCATGATAAAATATACTATTAGCTAATTTTTTATAAGAGAAAAATATTATTAAATAGCCGGCTCAAACGAATAAAACGGTCCTTTTTGTATGTTCCTTTTCCCTCCCTCGGACACACGAAATTCTTGGCCTCCGTTTATGTTCTGAATGATACAGTTTTATTTGCAAAAAGCATCTGATCTGATTATCTGAACATATATACTGATAACAAAATTTTCAGTGGTATGACAAATTCCTCTTGCTAGATCGTGTCCTACAATACAGCCATATTCGAAGTCATGGTTGTACCGTTCACTAATTTATTATAAGAAAAAAACACCGTTGAATGGTTACAAGATTGGGCTAAATAATTTTATGCTGCTATATTTATTTATGTAAATACGATTATTATTCTCAATTTTCCGACGTGCGATGTAAAAAGGGTAGATTTGTCGACTGTTTTATTTATTTATTTATTATTATATTATTACTATAAGATAAGACAAGAGGGAGAGAGAGCCGTCACGCATCTGTTTCCGTCTTTTTTTTTTTTGAGCAAACATCTGTTTCCGTCTTGACCATGGATCGGAAGGAGAAATTAACAGAGCACTACTACTTTTCCTCTCTGCTGTGCTGCTGGCTTTTCTGTTTTGACGTCGCCGATGCCCCAAGAACACACCGTCACCGTAGGAAATGAGTACGTAGGCTGTTTCACCTGAAGGTATTGCCGAAGGCGTTGGCGTCCGGCACGACGAAGCCGGCGTCCAGCACCAGCTCCGCGGGGTCGCCGCCGGCGGGGACCTTCCTCTCCGCCACCGCATCTGCACCATGACCATTCATTCGTTCATTCATTCATTCAGGAAACGAATCTTCTCGCATCCCATCACAGTAGCCAGCCAAGCAGGGAGAAGGCACTGACAAACAAAGGAAAAAAAAAACGAAACACAGAAGCTCACCGAACTGAGGCTGTTCAATGGTGATCGTCATCTTCTTCTCCGACGGATCGGCTGCGCGAGAAAAGAAGAAGAAGAAGAAGAAGAAGCTAGCCTTGACGAAAATGGCAGCACGAAGAACTGAAACAGAGAGGTCCAAGAACAAACAGGGCAACAGCGATGGCCTGGTTCCGGAGGCGAGATCCGCGCGGTATTTATAGCAGGAAGGAGGTGGCGGGGCGCGGGGCCCCCGGTGTCAGGCGGAGCCGGCAAGAGGTAGCTTGCGAGGCCCGGGCAACAGCTGTGGGTGACGCGGCAGGGGCAGGGGAGAAGAAAAAGAAAAGGCAGAGCGCGGGAGATCCTCCCAGCCGAGCCGACCGACGATCGGCGCGCGAGAGAGGGGGTGGTGGCGTTATCCGCCGGAGCCCGGGGGATCCGGATGTGCTAGGACTGGACACAGGGGGGTGACTCAGCCATGGCGTGGAGCTGCGCCTGTGGATGACAGCGACACCTCACGCTCTTTGTGGTAGGTACTGGTACTACTGACCCTTCTTTCTCCCTTGTTGCGCTAGCATGCTGCAATTCTGCTGTTGTTTAGGTTTCAAAAAACTTCAAAATTTTTGTTGCGTTAAATCTTTAAACACATACATAGACATTAAATATAGATAAAAAATAACTAATTATATAATTTATTTTTTAATTTAGTTAGTCTATGGTTATAGTTACTAAATACAAATAAAAATACTACCATAGTTAAATTTAAAATTTTTCACGAACTAGACAAGATCTCTATTTTTTTTCTACTCTTTATTGGGTTGTATTTATTTTTCCTTATTTTTCTCTGCCTCCTCCTTCCCTTTGAGCTTGGAGCGTTTTTTTCCTTTTTCTTGTGTGTGTGTGTGGGGGGGCAACCGTGCTTCGCTGAATAGACTAGTTGAAGCAGCACGTGTATTGTCTTGGCCTCGTGGGCTGGTTTGAGGGACGAGGGGGACAACTCAGCTTAGGCCTGGTTTAGTTTTTGGAAAAAGTCTACTTCACTCTCCAAACTATGGAGCTAAACTACTTAAATTCCTTAATTTTGAAACCGAATGTTTTATCTCTTGAAGTTTTCAAAATCGTTCAAATAATTCCCTTAGGCATTGTTTGTATGTAGTCGGATTTACATCAATCCACATGTGTTGAGGTAGATTGGAGTGGAATTTGAACTAAATTCCACTCCAATCCACACCAACACACATGGATTGAAGTGAATCCGACAACATCCAAACAAGGCCTTAGGCGGTTTTTGAAGGTGGTTTCGCTACCGTAACTATGATTTTGCTACAGTAGCAACGGTTTTATTGTTTTATTTATTTTAGCTGAATTTTTGAAAAATCGTACTAAATCATAGAAAAATCATAAAAATAAACAATCCAATTTTGTTGAACTCCACATGAGTAGATATATATATATATATAATATAGCATAATTTAGTATAAAGTTTTTGCTATAATTTCACAGAAAATAATAGATCAAGATCACCATATTATTTTCTATAAAATTACAGCAAAAACTTTGTACTAAAGTATGCCACATTATATATTCACTGTGTAGATCTACTCATATGGAGTCCAACAAATTTGATTTTTTATTTTATAATTTTTCTATGATTTTTCAAAAAATCAGCTAAAATAAATAAAAAAAGAAAAATACAAAACTGCTGTTATTGTAGCAAAATCATGGTTATTGTAGCAAACCACTGTTGAAAACCGCCTGAGGGGGGTTATTTGAATGATTTTGAAAAGTTTAGAGGGTAAAACGTCCGGTTTCAAAATTGAGTGGGTTAAGTAGTCCACCACCCATAGTTGAGGTGGTGAAGTAGTCTTTTCCTTTAGTTTTTTATCCTAAATTTTTTTTTCTATCTCATTGAATCTTTAGATACATACATAGAGCGTTAGATTTATACAAAAACAAACTAATTGCATAGTTTACTTATAAATCATGAGACAAATCTTCTAAGCCTAATTAGTCTATGATTAGCCTATAATTGCTACAATAACCTACGTGTGCTAATGATGGATTAATTAGGCTTAATAAATTTGTCTCACAGTTTCTAGACGAGCTATGTAATTTGTTTTTTATTAGTATCCGAAAACCCTTCACGATATCATTCCGACATGTGACACCTAAAAATTTTCTTTTCACGAATTAAACAAGGCCCTATTCACGTACCTTGAAAATTTGTAGCATGGTATACTGTATACTATTTTCAGATGGTAGCACATAATCTGTAATGTATGGTGTTTATTTGACCTTATAAAGGAAACCGATGTAGCCTCCACTATATAAACATGCGTAAAGAGACCAAGACAATAAGATCCATTTTTTCTATAAAAAATTACCTACCACTATCATTAAAATAAAATACAGTACATAAATTAACATATAAACATGCATATGACAATTTCCATCTAAATTAGGCACCTTGTAGTTATAAATGTTGACTTTAAATAACCCGATGATACCGAGTAAACAATTCAACTTATATAAAATTGCCCACACCAATTGTTTCTAAAAACAAACAAAGTATCTCCCAAATTATGTCAAAATACCAATATAAGCGATTATGGAAAAATAATTCGATAACCATAATATGTTATTATATGTGTATTTCTAGATTACCTAGGTCTACATCAAATTTAAAATAATCACAAATGCTATATGCTGCCCGGGTGACTAATAAGTAACCATACATGCATTAGAATAAATATTTAATAAGAATTTGTTAATGGTGAAGAAATCTTCTCTTAACAAATTACATGCCAACAACACAACACTTGCAATTTACTTATAAGCTATACTAGTACTTGATGATGGTAATAAATTTGAAGTGATTACTTTAGAGAAGTTCATGAACCACTATGAAATATCAATAATGTCAAAGTGATTACTTTAGATAATTAAGTTTATGAACCACTATGAAGTATCAATAGTGATAATTTATTTTTATAAGCACTATATGTTTCTATAAAAGAATCCTATTAGACACACACACACACACACACACACACACACACACACACACACACACACACACACACACACACACACACACACACACACACACACACACACACACACACACACATTAAATCTAGAGATACATAGATGAGAGTAACTACACGTGCGTGTAAAAGAAACGCGTCATATATATATATATATATATATATATAGTATACTCTGTAGGTAGCTACAAAATATATTATTCTGTAGCCACCTCCATTTACGATAATTTTATATACTAATTTACGATAATATATACACACACGATAGTTGGGTTACTATAACACATGGAGATATTTACCGTAATGTTATAGTAAACCACTTAGTAAGGGATATATAAAAGGGTGTAGTCTAGGACCCTATATATTTATAATAAATACAAAATAAATCCAAATACAATATAATATGGACTATAGTTTGGACTTAACGTGTGGATAAAACAATTCAATAATAATAAGATCAAAAGTAAAACAAAAATATAGATTCATGATGTTATAGAAGGATGTAACAAGAATTGATATAATTTAAGCTCAGATTTTAACTAAATACATTTGAAAGACCCACGGAGGTGCAATACAAAGGATTACACCACATCTATTTACATTATTATTAATCAGATTCCTTCAACAGAACATCCACATTGTCATAGAAAAAAAGAGATGTATTCTTGAAATTCTCGTACAAAATAAGAAACAAATGGTCATCTATTTAGCCTACTCTAATCATCATATAAAGAATAATGGACATTGGATATGTTTTGTTTTCTAAAGAAAATTACCTACTACTGCCACTATAAAAAAATAAATAACCTTTAGACGTACATCACTAAAGCTCGATTCAGCTTTAGTGACAAGGATTTGACCCTAAGCTCTTGTTCTTGTCATTCACCTCATCAGCGGCTCAGCCCTTCAAATATTTGACACGGCTACGATGCTACACACGACAATTGGCACAAGGCCAGAACGCCATGGCGGTGTTGCGTACCTGCTGCGTATCACACCGCATCTTATCTGCTTGGCTTGGTTGTCTCCAGCAGGGGACCGACGCGCTTCACTTCATCAGACGCGTAGAGGAGGTGGACTCACTTGTTGGTCGTCCGGCTTTGCCTTCCAGACTACCAAACGTTTTTCTGGAGAAGTTATTTTTAATAAAAAGTAGAGAGTCAAAGCCGTTTTGGCAAAGCCACAATTTGTGGCTTCGGCGCCAAAATAGCTCCGGCTCCTCTAGAGGAGCTTCTCGTGAGGAGCCGTGCCAAACACCCCTAAAGCTAAATTGAGCTCGGGCTGGTGTGGTGTGCGCTGCAATTCAAGCCCTTTTTGTTTTTTTTGTCTTTTTTTTGAAAGATCCTCTCAAATATGTTCCTAATGTTTTGATTTCAGAATCTAAACCTAGGGTTTGACGCTATCATCATTGGTGCCAAGGTAATACGTCTTAGAGCATCTCTAGCAGACTACCTAAACATGCTACCTATCCTATATTTGGGTAGTGAAAGCCAAAAAATGCACTCCAATAGGCTACCTATTAGCCTAACTAAATTTGTTGTGCCAACAAATTTTCTCTCCCACTACCTACATTTGTTGGGCCGACAAATCTCTCTACCTATTTTCCTCTCCCACGCTCCTCTCTCCCGAAGGCGCTCGTACACACGCGACCTTCCCCGGACTGCTAGATGCGGAGCTCTAGCCCCCCGTGCTTTACCGGCCCTGCACCCCGATGGCGAACCAACCCTTCCTGGTGAACCTCCTCTACCCTGGCGTGCATCCTCCCCACGTCGGCCCTGCTTCGAGGAACGACGGCTGAATCACCCATGGCCCCTCCCAGCGCCACCAGTGCGTGTGCTCCTCCTCTCCACCGGCCCAGGCGCGGCACGCGAGCGGCTCCCCTCGATCCCCCGTGCACCGGCGCATGGCTCTTCCTCCCCGCCAGCTACCAGGCGCGACGTGCGAGCGACTCCCCTCCCCTGCCACCGGCACGTGGGCTCTCCAGGCGTGGCGGCCCTGGTCGGCCCTCTCGATGGCCGAGTTCGTCAATGGTGCCAAGGAAGAAGATGACACATGGGTCCCGTATGTCATGGACTGCAGAAAAAATTTAGGAGGCATATTTTAGGTAGTACTGCTGGAGTTAAAGGTAAAATATAGGTAGTATAAAAATAAGTGGCTACTTAAATAGACATTTAGGTAGTCAGTTTTAGGTAGTAGTGCTGGAGATGCTCTTAGTGCCAACCCCATTGACGCCATGGTTTTTTTACCATACCGTCATTATAGCTAACATGGCGGGCACCTTAGCGCTGTCATCATTGGCACCATTACCGTTGGCGCCAAGCTTGGTGCTATGGATCTTGGCACCAAGATACTGTTTAAATGGATGGCCAGCCCCTCTTCCGTCCTGAGGCTTCCTCCTTTTGTTTCTCCTCGCTCTCGGGTTTTCTTATGTCACCACTTTCCCTTACCTCATGATTCGCCATTTTCGACCGAGAAAACTTGGATTTGATTCGTAGATCTTCGAGAGCAAGGTATCCTCTCTCCCCTACTAGTTTTTATTGCATCGATTCGGTATATATTTTTCGTATTTTCAAACATAAGAATCGTCACTACTTAGGATTTCATGTTCTTTTTAAAATTTGTTTTCAATATACACCTGTAGGATGCTAAGGCGTGGAAAGGCTAGCAAACCAAGGTATGCATTCATTGTTGTGTATTATCTGGTAAACCCTAGGTTTAGGGTTTAATGGTTTTTGGTTCGCCTATTAGCAGAAAATTGTTTCAACTGTAGCTATGGCCAGACGATCGGAAGTCCTTAGGATCGAAAGCCTCTCCTTAATGGTGTTGCAAGAGCCATATGCGTTTGTGGTGATCCTTGCAAGGTAGAAATTTCTAAAGATGAGGAAACCTATAAGCAGAGGTATTAGATGTGTTCCAATTTTACATGGGAGCCTACACCACAATAGCGCCACAGTAACTTTATTGTGAGAAATTTTTATTGTGCATTAAGTATTTTATGTCATATAAAACATGATTTATTTATTTTGTAACAATTATCTTTGTTGCAGACCCCTCCACCGTTGTGTGAATTTGAGCAGTGGATCGACACTGAGATTAAGGAGTCGGACAAGCGGCTTCTACAAGGCCTAAAGGAGTGATATGTGGAGCGTGATGAGATATTAGAGAAGAGACATAGAGGGGAGGCTCTACAGAAGGAGCACAAGGAAGAGAAGAAAAAGAGACATGTTGCTGCGTACATGGAGGAGAGGGAGAAGAAGCTTGAGCTTGTGCACCGAGCAAAGGCAATGATGGAGGAGAATCCCGATGCCCAGAGAAAGAGAAATTGGTCTCGTTGCACTTAATAGTTTACATAACTTGCTAATTCTTTGATTTATTCATGAACAATGTTGTTTAGTGTTAGACTTTGCAATGTGTTATCATGTAATGCACTTTAAGTATGGGTGTCCCTAGGGAATGTTTTGTGTTATTTAGTATGTTGTCATGTATTTCAAATGTTATTGGACCTGTCATATGTGTTTATGGTTTCATTATTAGTAGTCATTATATTTAGTTCAATATTGCAAAGGCAATAAAATGAGTTGAAGTATTGCAAATAAAATATAACGAACTCGCGGACTACATAATTCACACCACACAACACATGAAATAGCATGTCAAAAACATGTACCAAGCTAGGGTACAGAGGTCCTGCACTAAACCTAACATGCCTTAGTTAATTGGAGCCAACAACAAGAACATGAAATGACATGTGAGAACATATGAAATGGCATGTGAGAACATGTACCAAACAAGGGTACATAGTTCTTTTGACTAACCATCCCCAACTATCATGGTTCTCCTTCTCAACCAATGCAAATGTGAAAGGAACCAACTTGTTGTTTGTGTTAACGGATATGGCTATCAGAAGTGTGCCCCAGTACTTGCCAATCAAGAATTTACCGTCAATGGAGAAGACTGGACGATAGTGCCTAATCACCTCAACACACTGAGCTAGGAAAGCACCAAAAAACATGGAAGAATATCTGCCTCCCATCCTTCTATGCGTTCGGTTTAGGGATGTACTCATAATGCATGCCTAAATTCATCGCCTTGATTGCATTGAGAAGTACTAGAAGTTGCTCATACCCATCCTCCCAGTTCTCATATATCATCTTCCATGCCCGCTTCTTAGCCCTCCAGACTTTACCATAAGTTATCTTATAACCATGATACACCTCTATAACTATCCTTATAATTGTTGCGACCTTCATGTTGGTCCCTCCTTGCAATATTCCCATTAATTGCTTGGCGATGAGGGTAGATGTCAATTGTCGATGCTTCATGTTGAGGTCATGTGAAGCACAAGTATGTGGCCTGATAACTTTTGTGATCTTTCACTTTTCGGTGAACTTTTGCTTCCTTGCACGAACTCTCAAGGGTAGCACTCTTTGTCACACACAACCATGTAACACCATTCCACATACAAATGCAGGACTTTGTAAGATCTCTTGCATATCGCTGCAAATGCCTGCAACCACCTCTTCAATGCTGGGAGGTCCTTGAAAACCCTCCCCTTCTTTGTTATCATTTCTAGACCAACCTCTTGAGCTACCTGCAGCTCATCATCACAGCCTTCTGCACACACCTAATCTGAATGAGTAAGATCACTGAACTCATGAACTCTAGGATCACGATGCCCAAGAAAGATACGCCTCAGCATTTCAACATCACTTTTTGTTAGCTCTCCAACAGGACGATCATCATCAGAATCAACTGCCCTTGCGATCTCATATGGCTCTGAATTAACACTGTTTGGAGTCACAAAATCCATCTCCATGGGGCACTTGCACTACGGGAGAAACGAAATTTCCCGAGTGTCAAAGGCTTTCCCGAGAGCCAAAAATCGAGCACTCGGGGAACCCAGTCTTCCCCGAGTGTTGCTCTCGGGGAAGAATTGCACTCGGGGAAGAGAGGCTTCCCCGAGTGCCGTAGCCTACCTGGCACTCGGGAAAGAATGACACTCGGAAAAAGTGTTCTTCCCCGAGCGCAACACTCGGGGAAGACAAGCACTCGGAGAAGAAAAGTGTTCCTTGACGTCCCAAGCAAACGGCGCCGTTGGAGCTTGAAATGAAAAAAAATTCTTCTCCGAGCGCCATAAAAAACTCTCGGGGAAGGGCCTCTTCCCCGAGTGCTAAAAGACAGGCACTCGGGGAAACTGGTGGCTTCCCCGAGTGCTGTGAGTTTTGCACTCGGGGAAGAGGCCCTTCCCCGAGAGCCAGGAAAGACACTCGGGGAAGTTTTTTTTGTTTTTTGTTTTTTTGCCCAAATTTTTTTCTTTTGCCTTCCTACATTATTTCAAACTTCTTGTTCAAATTTAGGGATATTTAAACTTTTTTAGTATATTTTATTAGTTTTTTTTTCGTTTCATTGATTTTTTTGCAAACTTCGAATTTGAACTGTAGGTGCATTAAATAATAGAATTTTTGTATTCAAAAAATTATATTAACGATATTTGGTGTATGTTAAGACCGTATCCAGAAGCTCAAATCAAATGTGAAACATCTTGTTATCGAAACATGAGATACAACTTACGGAAAAAGTGTTTTAAAATTATATAAAATCCGAAAAAAGTCCAAAAATAAAGAAACTTGTCTGGACGTCATGTTATCGCATGTAGAGGTTATGATAAAAAATTGAGAAGGTTTAGAATAAGTTTGCGATGTTGGATGTCTAAAACCTAGACATCTTTACTAGCCTGAGTAGTATTCACGTTTGACCATCGTTCCTTTCTGATTCTTGTTGAAGCGGTCAGAGCAGCTCTTGCCGCTACTTGCAGTTCTGGTTACTAGTTCGAGAGCAGCTCCTCATCTCAGTTCTCTGTTTACAGCAGCACCAGATTTAACTCAATTGTGTGCAAGTCAGCAAGTGTTAGGTGCTCGTCAGGGTCGAAGTGTCAGTTTCCCGATGGTCTGCTGCTCTTCCAGTTCGTTTTTATCTCTTTTCTTCCAGAGACATGTCAGTTCAGTTTCTGTGTGTTGAACAAATTTTTAGGGTATTTTCTGGATATTTTTTCAGTACAAATTTTAGATACACTGACATAAGAAACTAGTTATATAGGTCATATAAGATGTTCTGTCGAATTTTTGAATTAATAGTGATATGTTTCTTCTTTTGTAGAGCAAGACTTATCAGAAGGGACCCAGAGCACCTCAGTGACCCTGGTCGTCTTCGTCGGTGTTGCGGTCGTGCCTGCACTGCATCGCCACGCCACTGCACCGACTCGCCACTGCACCGCTAGCCTGTCTCCACCACCACCGTAGGTATAATTGAGCTCTCTTCCTTATCGTTGTCGTACGTAGATCGGTATAGCCTAGTTAGGTGTCTCCCGTCCAAAACAGATACTGTTTGAGCTATGTGGATCTCTACATAACTATAACCGTATCTGTTTTGGATTGTCCACGTTTTTTTGGACAGCCTGCGGATGCGTAGATGGGTTAGTTTTCATGTTCTGCTCGGATCCAAGATGAAGTTTTGGCACCACCTCCCTATTGTTCTTCGGATACACACTCTCCCTTGTAGGACGTGTATCGGGAGAGCAGCGGGGAGGTGCTGCCAAAATTTCGTCTTGGATTGGAGTAGAGCATGAAAACTAACCTTATCTACGCATCTGCGGGTGGGATTAGGACCTATCCTCACCTATTAGACAGTAGACACGCCGTGCAAATTCGATTGATGGTTATATTAGTCCATTATGTGTATATGCTAGAGGATGGATAACCGTGAGTGGATGTACACGGGACGCTCAAGTCAGACTCAAATGACCCGTGAATGGATGGATAAGACCGAGAAATTTTTGGAACATGCATTTAAGGCAGCTAAGGGAGCGATAGACACGTTCTGTCCTTGCAGCCATTGTGAGAACAAAAAAAGAAGAACAAGGGAAGTCATGATGAAGGATCTTTGCAAGTATGGATTTATGCCAAACTATACCCGGTGGGTTTGCCATGGTGAACCCTATTGTCCTAGAGAGGAGTCCGTGAGACAACACTTGGAGACATTTGATGGTGATGGCGGGGTAGCAGGATGGTTAGGTGACTATGAGGATGCGACGTTCGCGGAAAGGCCTACGGAGGACGAGCACGGGGATGAGGAGGAGCCAGAGCCGAGCGCTAAGGCGTTCTTGGCCATGTTAGAGTCGGCACAAAAGCTCCTACATGAGAAGACAACAGTTTCTCAACTTGATGCCATTGGGCGTCTACTAGGGTTGAAGTCCCAGCACAACATGACTCGAGCCTGCTTCGATGATATGATGGCAATTATTGGGGGCCTACTTCCGGAGGGTCATCATCTACCGAGCAGCCTGCACGAGTCAACGAGACTCCTTCGGGCACTAAAGATGCCATATGAGTAGATACATTGTTGTCCGAAGGGGTGTGTCCTATTTAGGGAAGAACACAATGATGCAAAGTACTGTCCAAAGTGTAAATCCTCTAGGTATGTAGAGGTAGACAAAGGTGATGGAAAGAAGCAGCAGAATGAGAATATCCCCATGAAAGTCCTAAGACACCTTCCGATCATACCGAGGCTCCAACGACTATTCATGTCCGAGGAGTCCGCAAAACAGATGACATGGCACAAGAATGGCGTTCGATACAATCCTGATAAGATGGTACATCCAGCAGATGGTGAAGCATGGAAAAGCTTTAATGCCAACCATCGTGACAAAGATGAAGAGGCACGTAATGTACGTGTTGCGCTGGCAACGGATGGGTTTAATCCTTATGGAATGATGTCGGCCCCATACACTTGTTGGCCTGTGTTCGCTATCCCCCTCAATCTCCCCCCTGGTGTCCTACTTCAACGGCAAAACATATTCTTGACGTTGATAATTCCTGGACACCCGGGAAACAAAATGGGTGTGTACATGCAGCCTGTTTATGATGAGTTGATCAAGGCTTGGAATGAAGGCGTATTGACTTACGACCGAGCTACAAAGAAGAACTTTAGAATGTTTGTTTGGTACCAGTACTCCATGCATGACTTCCTGGCGTATGGGATATTTGCCGGCTGGTGTGTCCATGGGAAGTTTCCATGCTCGATATGCAAGACAGCTGTACAGTTCATTTGGTTGAAGAATGGTGGCAAGTTCTCGTCGTTCGACAAGCATCGACAGTTCCTCCCTCTTGACCATGCATTTAGAGGAGACATCAAGAACTTCACGAAAGGGGTCACGGTGACCGATCCTATACCTCAAAAGATGACTAGTGCCCAAGTTCATGCTCAGATAGATGCTCTCGTGGTCCCAATGCAGAAAGATAATCCAAAGAAGGGTAAAAGAATGAAAGTTAATCCAAAGAAAGATGAGCCAAACAAAGATCGCTTTGTGGGCTATGGTGTGGAACATATGTGGACTCATAAGTCGGGGTTGGAGAGGCTTCCCTATTTTGATGACCTTCGCCTTCCACACAACATAGATGTAATGCACACTGAGAAGAATGTCGCTGAAGCACTTTGGGCAACACTCATGGACATTCCTGACAAGACAAAGGACAACCCTAAGGCCAGAGTGGACATGGCAACACTATGTGACAGACCAAAGCTACAAATGATGCCTCCAAGAGACGGGAAATCATGGAAAAGACCTAAGGACGATTACGTCTTGGAAAAGGCGCACAGGAAAGAAGTGATAGAATGGATGCAGACGTTAAGTTTCCCTGATGGGTTTGCAGCGAATCTTAGGAGGGGAGCAAACCCAGATACTGGCCGAGTCTTAGGGATGAAGAGTCATGACTTCCATATATGGATTGAGCGGCTTCTTCCTTCGATGGTTCGAGGCTACGTCCCTGAGCATGTCTGGAAGGTGCTGGCAGACTTGAGCTTTTTCTTCCGCCAGCTTTGTGCCAAGGAGATATCTTTGAAAGTGGTTGAGGAGTTGGAAAAAACAGCACCCGAGTTACTCTGTAAGATGGAGAAGATCTTTCCACCTGGCTTTTTCTTGTCGATGCAGCATTTGATTTTGCACCTCCCGAATGAGGTACGATTGGGGGGCCCCGTGCAGAACCGTTGGTGCTATCCAATCGAGAGATGTCTAAAGACTGTTCGCCAAAAATGTGGAAACAAAGGTAGGATTGAGGCTTCCATAGCAGAGGCATTCATTCGTGAGGAGGTGTCAAACTTCACAACATCATATTATAGTGAGAACCTTCCAAGCGTGCATAATCCACCCTCTCGTTACAACGAGGATGAAAATGAATCGACCCTCAGCCTATTCAAAGGGCAACGCGGGAGATCAAGTGGAGCAGCCACAAAGTTCTTGACCAATGCAGAGTGGCGCAAGATCATGCTCTACGTGTTGACAAACCTTGACGAAGTCGACAAGTATCAGAGGTAAATTCTCGATGAACTTGTTACATACTTCGTAAATTTTCTGCATCCAACCTTGTTGCTTGTTGGTGTAGGGAATTTTTTGATCAATACTGGCATCATTCAAGGCCACCTTCTGACCATGAACGAGAGACCCTTCTTCAACATAGTTCGCCTGATTTCATTACATGGTTCCAAAGAAAGGTACCTTCTGACCAACTTGGCTCGTTCCAAGTTTGGTGTTTCTAGTTGCCTAATTTCTTTTCTCATGCTTGAGCTTGCAGTGCCAAAGGGATTTGACTATAAGTGCTGAATTACGACAAGTGGCTAGAGGCTTTGACTATAAGGTCTCGTCATTTAACGCTTATGATGTGAATGGATATCGCTTTCATACCCCAAGCTATGAGAAGAATCGTCCCAATCCAAGGACGACGAATACCGGAGTATTTACGCCTGGAGAAGTTGAGCCAGGCGCTGAGCAAGAGGACTATTATGGCATAGTTGAAGAAATATATGAGCTCCAATACCATGGAGAAAAAGCACCTAAGCCAGTCATATTCAAGTGCCAGTGGTTTGATCCTGCAATATTGAGAAAGTCCCCTAAACTTGGGATAGTCGAAACTAGACAGGACATCTTCTATCAAGGAGAAGATGTATATATTGTGGCTCAACAAGCTAGGCAAGTTTATTATTGTCCATATGCGTGCAAAACTGACCCACGTCTTCAGGGTTGGTATATTGTGCACAAGGTATCACCACATGGTAAATGTCCTCGCCCAAACGATGATGACTACAACTTGAACCCACCCACGCATGACGAGGAGTTCTATCAACAAGACGAGGGGCTACCAGGGATGCTCGAGATAGACTTAACCGGAGAGATTGAAATGGAAGTAGACGAAGAGTGGGTTGTTGACGAGGAAGCTGCAGATGAGGTGCATGATCCGAGAGACTTGAAAATGCTTGAGGGACTACAACTAGATAATGACAGTGATGAGGATGAGGCCGTTGACAATTTGGAGGCTCTTGATAGTGATGACGATAGCTATTGTCGAGATAATCCCGATCATGAAGAATATTAGAAATACATGTAATATGTTATGTAATTACATTTTATTTATTTTGCATCCTTTGCTAAGTACTTCTCATTTATCTATACTAATACTACTTTATTCTTTTTAATTGCAGGTGATGGGGCCCACTAGGAGGTGTCGCTCGGCTTACTCGAGACCGAGGGACACGCCAGCGGTTGAGGAGACGGAGACGGAGCCGTCAGAGAGGCAGAGGAGGGCGAGAGGCAGGCCCAGGCTAGAGCCATCGACTGACCACGACCTTGGCTCCTCTCGCTCTTCTAGGGGCGACGACGTCCCTCCACAGATGTACGATGAGGAGGTCCCGCCCGAGTCCGAGGAGGGGGTTCCACACATGTCTGAGGAGGGGGTAGGGGGTTCGACTTCCTCCAGTGCCTCAAAACCCTATAAGCGAGGTCCCAGCCAGCTCCCGAAGCGACCCATTCCTATTGACCGCCGCCCACTGATTGCACCCGAGGGGGATAAGTAAGTAATTTCATATGTTCTTCATTTGATATTTTGAAAAATCATACTAACTATTGTTAACCACTTATGCAGGAACTGGATACTTGTGGAGGATGGAGGCGAGGCTCGCAATGTCAATGGGATCCTGGGACTTTTGTGCAGGGAACACTTTCCTGGCCTAGTCTACAAGTCAGAGGAGGATGTGGACGGAGAGATACCCTCGTTCGACCAGTACGCTCTCTTCCCCGCCAGTGCTCCATATAGAAACTTGGCGGATCAGGTGATTTCAGAGTTGTGGGTAAGCCTTTCTCGCTCTATGGCCCTCAATTCATTGTACATTCTTAAAATAAAATAATGGATACCTTGTGTCTTGTGTCTTTATGCAGGACTACTTCAGATGCCAGCCAGGACAGGAGGAAAGGGCGTATCAGGTGGCTTACGCTTCCTGTAAAAGGCGTGTCTCGGACTTGTATTACGAGTCCCGCTTGCAGGCGCACATTGATTATAATGCCACCTACCGTCATAGAAGAATCAACAGACCTCAGTCAAGAAGAGAGATTCTAACAAGAGAGCAGTATCTTCAGGTAAATTGAAAACATCTCCTATTGATCCCTTTTCGGATTAACTATGCCTAATTTGATCTTCTGATGGCTTGTAGGTGATTCCAAATTGGTGCGCCACCTATCCCGATTGCTGGGATGCTATAGTGGACAAATGGTTAGACGCAGACTGGCAGAAGTTGCACCAAGAGAAAAGCGAGCAACGTATGCTGATGCCAGGTGTACCTCACCATCAGGGTAGCGCGAGCCTCAGCAAATACAAGAAGACATATGTAAGTCTCCACCACTTGTCTAATCTAGCCACGCTCAATTCTGCATGATTGCAAACCACATGTTGTCTATATTGCAGGAGGCGGCGCACGGTGGCCAGCCAATTGGCCAACTCACGGCGTATGCTCTGGCCCACATGGGCCCAGCAAAGTCCAACATCGAGTACAACCCTGATGCAGGCCCAGAGGTGTACACAAACTCTAGCGTCTACACCCGTCTCAGTTCGTACATGGAGGCATCGAGGTTAGTCCATGGGTCGGACTACGATCCGAGGACTGAGGAGCGCCTTGATCCTGAGCTAGTGATGAGGATTGGGCAAGGTAAGAAGCATGGACGATTCTACATTGGCGACGGCATCCTTGAGACAGGTTGTACTCCTCCTCTCAACCGTCTACGAGCAGCGAGCACGAGCTCTAGCGTGCCCATAAGCCAACGGCCAACAGCGGTGGAGGCACTACAGGTAAGTATTCCAGTTTCATTCATCGTTCTTTCAATTTTACGTTCCTTACCTTTGCATTATTGAAACATTGGGTTCAAATGTTGTAGGCCGAGCTGCTAGCACTTCGGGCCCAGCAGGAGGCCCAGTTGGCTGAGCGAGAGGCTGAGCGAGCCGAGCGGGAGGCCGAGCATCAGAGGATACAAGCTTTGGAGGCCCAGCAAGAGGGTTTGCTCTAGTTCGTGCAACAACTTGGGCAACAACAAGGTTGGGAGATCCCAGCACAGCTGCTTGCACCACCACCACCACCATATCGTCGAGAGTCTACTCCGATGAGTATTAGTATGGATGTTTTACTTTCTTTGCTCATACTTAGCATAAAACCTAGTGATGGCCTTCTCCGGATTTGTTGATGTGTCGGCCTTCGTGCTGGATTTGTTGATGTGACGGCCATCGTGCCAGACATGTGGTTGTCGGCCTTCGTGTCGACGTTTCTCTTGCAGGTTTTGGAAACCTCCCCGTGCAGGGGAGGTGCTGCCGAAATTTCCAATTTTTCTTTACACTCTACATTTTTATTTGTCACTCACATCCAATGCCCTCTCTTTTGTAGCATGCATCGGGGGCGGCGTCCAACCATGTCGGAGGGTCGCCAGGATCGCACGGCGTGCTATGCACACCTAGACCGTCGCTGGGATCGCAAGCTGGGGCGTCCCAACCCTCGCCGGCATCGCACACTGGACAGTCGCCGTGAGCTGCCTTGGGAGTTGTTTTTATGTATTAAACTTGTGAACTTAGAATAATATGTACTCTTGAACGTGTGGTTTGTAATATATTCTGAATTTCGTATAAATTTGGTCATTTGTGATATATATAAATGTGGTTTTTGATATATTGCTGTTGATTTTTGGACTGTGATATATATATATATATATGCTCTGTTGATTAAATGGAAAAGCAAAAAAAAAATTCGAAATGGCTTCCCCGAGTGCACAGAGTTTGGCTCTCGGGGAAGAGGAAGTCTTCCCCTAGTGCTTTGGCAGCGGCTCTCGGGGAAGAGGAAGTCTTCCCCTAGTGCTTTGGCTGCAGCTCTCGGGGAAGAAGGAGTCTTCCCCTAGTGCTTTGGCAGCGGCTCTCGGGGAAGAGGAAGTCTTCCCCTAGTGCTTTGGCTGCAGCTCTCGGGGAAGAAGGAGTCTTCCCCTAGTGCCTGGCCTTCGGCTCTCGGGAAAGATAGTGCCTTCCCCGAGTGTTGCACTCGGGGAAGATTTTTTTTTTAACAAGCAAACGGCGCCGGAGGCCACCAACGGCGTCAACTCTTCCCCTAGTGCTAGGATGGCTCTCGGAAAAGACTTCCCCGAGTGCACGAGTTTTGGCTCTCGGGGAAGACGTCTTTACCGTGAAGAGATACCCCGGGCACTCTTCCCCGAGTTGCACTCGGGGAAGGCTTCCCCGAGTGCTATTAGGCCTTCCCCGAGTGCATTTGGCACTAGGGGAAGCCACTCCCTCCCGTAGTGTTGAGCATCAACAGAAGGAACATCCACATTGTTGGGAATGTCTCCTGCAGCATAAGCTACAATACAATGAGAGAATGAGATAAATAGTTGAAATGAAGGGGTAAGCTCCAAAGAATGATGCAAAAAGACACTTACTCGGATGATTATGTGTCAACATGATCTTCTGAGGAGATTCTAGCACAACATTATGAGGCCGACAAGCATCTCTAGCAATAGGGACCTCATTGGGGGCAGATTGGGCATCGAGAACAGTACGTACAACCTCCACATCCATATCAAGGGCTAGAGGGTCAAAGTATGCTTGCTGTGCCATTGACGGGGAAAACCCATGAAGGATCAGATTAATAAACACCCGCGGCACAACCACATCCAAACTTTAGAACTGTCTCTTCATAGCCGATCTCATATACTTCTCCCACTAATCTGCACACCTAATTGGGATAATCTTCCTTAGCAAGTTTGGAGGGCAACCTAGGTGAAGTATGTTGACACTTACTAACACTACTTGGATACTAGGTTGTCATCCCCAGCATGGTGCTAGAGTGTACAAAGGATTTATGAATATGGAGGCTCTCTAGAAAATAATCTATTCTATCCGCAAGCGCACAGATAAAATACCTCATTGTAGCATTTCACCAGGAAAGTATTCCGGGTATCGTTATTTATATTTTGCTTAAGAGAACGACGAAAGTGAAAACACGGGTAAAATCTATCAAGGCATAGACTAGCGATAAACTTGCAATAACTTGATTACTAATGAGGAACTCGTCACACAGTCACTTGCTTTAGCAGGGGGTAAGCCATAATAATAAAGATAATGAAATATAAGCTCATGGGTAAATAACACAGCAATTAGAAATAGACTACTCCACATAAATGTAAGGTGACGTCAGATTAGCTAGAGAATGGATTCTGAGTATCTACTATCTACTAAGTCACAATCTACTCTAGTTATCTATAAGATCATATATAGCACAAAAGACTCTTTATTCATGTATAAGGAACATTGCTAAAGTAAATCAGAACATAGCAAGACTTACTCCGCAACACAAATTCTACCTGTTCAATCAACGGAGAGTGGACTATATAAGAATCAACGAAGCTGTCACCATCGCGAACTACCACACGACCCAACCAATAGGATACATTTGCAGGTAAATAATATCTAAGCACCACGCTCACATATGATCTACCACTTAACTCCCTCGAGTCAAGAGCTAAGCGCTTTGCAAACTTATACATAAACTCATTATCAATCATAACTATATCAAATACAGAACTAGAGCAAACTAAGAACATAATAAATAGAGACATAATGCAATTAGAATAAAGTAGTAGAGAAAGATATAAAATAATACCAATCTTTATTGATGAAGATCCAAAATCCAGAGTGCTAGGCTCTACTTCTCTAATTCTATCTAATCAATCCTATAGAACTTGAAGGAATTGGGAGTAGCTAGTTCTAATTCTCTGCGGGAGAGAAATTCCTAAACCCTAACTTTGATGGCTTCCTCTGATAATGATTTCTCCTCTCCCCTGGGGTGGAGAGGCCTTGCTTATATAGCCCCCTCAAGTGAATGTGGGCCGTTGGATCAAACCGACATTAATCGCACGGTTATTCTTGAAGATTAGAGGCGGTGGAGCACGATCTAGGAGACGGAGCCTGATTGGCTGCTTCAGGTGGGCAGGCGCCCAAGGGGGTTGGGCGGGCGCCCTGCCCCCGGGCCCGTTCGGCCTCCCGTTCGTTCCCGTGGCTTCTGGACTCTTCTAGATTAAGGAAAATTGCGCGTCACGTAATTATCTCGTTGTAAACCTGACATGTGGTCCTTCTCTCCATATTTTCTGATAACCCCCTACAGAAATAGACAAACACCAAAGCTCGTGGAATTCTGTCAGATAAAACCCTAATTCTAGATATTTGATGCATATTGATCCTTTTCTATGTTTAGTTGATGGTTAAATTTAACACTTAAGGACCGTCAACAAAGTACACCCACAACTGCAATGCCATCATCTCTATGGCAATGTACCTCCCCCGAGATCTTGCAACCAACTCACTAAATGATGACTTCTCATCAAATAACACAGGCACACTTTGCATGCCGACAAACTCAACATATCCATAGCGATCTCTTTCTATAGTGCCTCCATGATATATGCTCACTAGGTTATCCATCGTAGGGGAGGGAGAAGTGGTGGCCGATAGGGATGGGAGAATCGATGATGCACTGGCGGCCGACCGGGAGGGAGAGGAGTGTGAATGAGAGAGAAAGGAAGGGTGAAGAGAAGAGAGAAAGAAGAGGAAGGGCCCACCTGTAAGCCAGGTTGGCGCCAATGGCCTTAGCGCCAAGATACGCGGTGCCAAGCCTAGCGCCACGGCAGCACTTCCCATGCGTCCACGCAGCCCCCTTGGCACCACGTGTTACCTTAGCACCAATGGTGATGGCGTCAAGCCCAGAGTTTAGATTCTGAAATCAAATCTCCAATGACGATTTGAGAGAATCTTTTGAAAAAAGGCAAAAAAGTTGGCTAGCCCTGCGTCGGCCTAGGCATGCGCCAAACCGCTTTTTGGCGCGTGAGATGGCAACATTTCACAAGCAGAATTTTCATCTTCTCCTAGTGATGTGGACTTCTCCTAGTGTTTTAGTATTTAAAATTTAGTACAAACTTTCCCTACTAAATGTCTCCTAGTGAGGATTCGCTAGTGCTATGAGTAGTGATAGTGTTTTACTACTAATTTAAAACATCAGGAGAACGCCACTATTTTAGTAGTGTTTAATGTACAAGTGTTCTAGATCAGCTGTTGCTTATTAGCTTTGAGTTTTATATAAAAAGGGAACGATGGTTTTGATATTATTTTTGTAATATATATACTAGTATAGTTCTAGTACTAAGTTAGACATTACATAGGCCTTGTTTAGTTTCGAAAAGTGAAAAGTTTTCGGTACTGTAGCACTTTCGTTTGTTTGTGACAAATATTATTCAATTATAGACTAACTAGGATCAAAAGATTCGTCTCGTGATTTACAGCAAAACTGTGTAATTAGTTTTTGTTTTCGTCTATATTTAATGTTTCATGCATGTGCCACAAGATTCGATGTGACGGAGAATCTTGAAAACTTTTTGGTTTTCAGAACTAAACAAGGCCGTAGTCTTTATTAACAAAAGATGTTCTTTAGGGCCTGTTTAGATTGGGGATGAAAATTTTTTGGGTGTCACATCGAATGTGTCGGAAGGATGTCGAGAGGGTTTTTTAGAAACTAATAAAAAAACAAATTACATAGCTCGTCAGGAAACTGCAAGACAAATTTATTAAGCATAATTAATCTGTCATTAGCATATGTGGGTTACTGTAGCACTTAAGGCTAATCATGGAGTAACTAGGCTTAAAGATTCGTCTCGTGATTCTCAACTAAACTGTGTAATTAGTTTATTTTTTATCTACATTTAATGTTCCGTGCATGTGTCCAAAGATTCGATGGGATGGATGAAAAATTTTTAGGTGGGGAACTAAAGAGGGCCTTATTCTAAAAAAAAATGTCTAGTTTTGCATGGAGTGTGTATATGATAAAGAATACCATTACAGAGTAAGTGTGGTGATGCCCCTAAAGTCCTCCAATACAATCAACACTGTCGAACCAAAATGTGTTGCCAACACAAACGATAGATGAAGTTGGTGCATGCAGCCCCTTGGCTTACTAGCTCTGATTGGCTGTTCTTGCCCAGGCCGGATGGGTATCCCATTTGCATCCGTGAACTTATCTTTCAGTGTTTACTATTATTTAACCTACGAAAAGAGAACCGTACATATGGGATGATGTTAGCGGCTAATACGCATCGCCAATGTCATTGGTGGTTGCAAGTTGAGGGATCGTTGAGAGCGACAACCACACAACCCTTTGTGTAATATCTTGAAATATCATTTTAGCAACGATTTGGATATCCCGATAGCAACGATAATGGCATTCTCCAACTTAAGTGGAGACTGCTTGATAGCTTCATCAACATTTGCAATCCTAGCTGATATATGAGCGGTCATAATGTTTGTGGTCTTGTTGACTTGGGATCAGTATTCTCTTTGGTCTCAACAAGATTATGATGTTGCAATACATCTTATAATTTGTAACAGGGGGATCGGAGTATATTATTTTCTCCAGATGGTAGCACATAATGTGCATGTGTATTATGTAAATTACGGAGGTATGGTAATACACAATGGATTCTTTTCACTAGTAGTGTAGAGAATCCATGTGATACACATTGACTGTTTCACAAAGTGACAAAGTTATGTGATGCACAACATGTTACTATGTGTGATGGCTACACAGATAAAGTTATCATAGAGCTGTCATGGTCCAAGTTGGCAACTAGCCTCCGGCCAAGTTATCATAGAGCCGCGTTTGCTGATCCTGATTCCTGAAGGATGCACCAAGCCACAAAAGCCTATACATGTGCAAGTATATAAGCACCGTGGCCTGTCCTGTACCGCCGCAGGGTCAAACTGAACGTCTGAACGTGCTATCGCCTCCAGACTTGTATTCATTCAACACTATTTTAATATTTTGTACAGTAGGAGCTCGTTCAGTAGTTTGACTCGGTAGTCTTATAGTCTAATTAAGCACGGACTTTTTTTTTGAACGAAATTAAGCACGGACTTTTGACACTAATTGCTGCTGCATTGCCAATACAATAATAAAAGTATAACCATATTACATAATATAGGAAACACATGTAAACATTCATCTAACAAGAGCAACTCTAACATAACCTCCAAATTAAAACACAGCCTCACAATAGACAGTTTTTGGGCGCATCACAAAACTTACAGATTGATAAACAATGTTAAAGGACCTGTAGCCTAGTACTTCCTCCGTCTAAAAAAACGTATAATTCTAGTACAATGTCATGGTTTAGTATCTCAAGTTGACTAATTATAGTTAAAAAATATCAATATTTATGATATCAAATAAATACCATAAGATTAATTATAAAATATATTTTCTTAATAAATTAATTTAGAGTCATAAATACGAATAGTACTCACTAGAAATTTGGTCATACGTAAACTACTTTTGCCAGCACCTTAGCTCCTGGGTTCGACTCTTTGTGGGTGCGATTTTTTTAGGATTTAATAGGGTTGTGCTTTTAGTAGAGCGAGACACCTGTGATGACTTCGTTAATTTCAAGAATTGCCAGTTCATATGTTCATAGAGTATCATTTGACTCTCTGTGGAGCGATTTTTTTGGATTTAATAGTGTTATGCATTTAGTGGAGTGAGTATCGTTTGACTCCCATGGAGAGAACTTTTTATGATTTAGTAGGGTTCTTTAATTTGGCCACAGACGTCTGTGGTAACTTCGTCAATTTCAAGGATTGCCAGTCTAATCTTTAAAGATGTTCATAAAGTATCTGCGTTGTACTGTGTAATTCAAAAAAAAAAGATAAAGAATGTTTAATTTATAACAATAATAAATTTTAAATTGAAAACGCATGTACTCCCTCCGTTCCTAAAAAAAGAGTTATTCTTGCTTCACAAAAAGTAAACAACTTTGATTAATTATATATTTAATAAAATATTAATACTTATAGTATATAATTGATACCATTTGGTAGAGCGTAGAATTATTTAGAGATATAAATATTGTATATATTTTTTATAAATAGAGTTGAAGTTGAGAAAGTTTGATCAGCATGATACCTGGCGACTCTTTTTTTTAGGGGACGGAGGGAATCGTATCGTGGAGAAGTTTTGGGGTGACTTTTTACTTCTCGCCCAGATGGGCTGGAGTGACTTTTTTCTTCTCGCCCAGATGGGCTGCTATATCGACCAAACACAGACAAGTCTCAATTTTAATTTATTTCCTTTTACGGAACACTACATATGTAGACATGTATATATGTGATCTACATAACTAAATATGTAGACATGTATATAGTTAGACACATATGCGCTGTATGTCTTGTTTGTTTGTAGTCGGTCATTTCCTTCAAGAGTTTACACTAATTATATGCCTATGTGACTATATACATCTTTATTACCCAATCACCAGATTACCCAAAGCTACTCTCCTTACCGCGCATGCATGCAGGAGAGCCAACAGAGACAAACAAACAAAGCTGGCGGCTACAAAATAATGGACATGTTGGGCGTGCAGTGGTGTCCTGATAGACGCAACTCAACAACTCTCCCCTGGCTAGTAGAGCATGACAAAGAAGAGTACCGGACACGAACGCTCTGCACGTGTTCAGCAATGCTGTCCGGCACGATATTTTTGGCCCATCGTGTGATCAGCGTACCTCCATCGCCACTAGATTCCTCATCCAACCGACGGTGGATGATGGGTCGGTAGAAATATAGTCAATCCATCTTAAATTATAAAACATTTAATTTTTTTATATCAAATTTGACTATTTATTTTATTAAAAAATTTATATAAAATATCACTTGTTTTGTCGTGACTTAGTTTATTAATAAAAATTCTTTAAAAATAACTTAAATTTAAGTATGTTTACATAAATTTTTAAAATAAGACAAGTAGTTAAATATGAAGTGAAAAAAGCCATACGTGGGATGGAGGGAGTACGTACATACTAAGGTACGTGTGATGGATGGGTTGATGATGCTCATCTTATCTGCCGTCTCATGTGCCGATGTGTCGATCTCTATGCATGACTGCAAAAGTTTCCATTTCTTGGACACCATAGCAGATGAAGACTCGTCGGCGATAACATTTTTTACCTGGACTGTTGACAGAGCTGTACGTGAAAGCAACTTGTTTGACGATGCAGTGGGTAAAATTCCAACGTGGCTATTTGTAATTAATCAACTTTCTGGCAGTTTTCTACTAATAATCCTCAAAAAATACTGCTCACCTTCTTTTGGACCTACTAGTGTGGTAGCCCACCTCCCCTCCCCTAGAGAACTAAGTCGTGAACAAGCTGTTTCATGAACCTAAATTAAAATGTTTCATAACAGAGAAAGAGTCTCACATGATTTGTGAGGCTACGACTGAGGAAGGCTGTATGGATGATTTTTTAAAGGGGGTATGGATTCTTTTGTGCCCAAGTGTAACAGACGTCTAGCGTCCACGAGGACGTCCTCAGAAAGTTGGCAACATACTATATTGTTAGGAGGGGCAATTGACCTAGCTGTTATAGATTAAGGCCTCCTTAAGAGGATAGGTTCGTGGGCCAAGCCCATTAGCAATTGTAACCCCACTTAAAAAAGGAAGAACGTTCAATGAGATAGGCAAGCAAGTTTAGGGTTAAACCCTTTTATCTATTCTTCCTCCCTTCTCTACGCACGCCACCTCTTTCTCTCTTCCTCGTCGCCACCACCGCAGCCTGCGCCACCACAGCCGCCTGTGCCGCCGCTAGCGTTTTCGCGTGCGCCACCGTCACCTAGCTAGCCCAGATCTGCCACAACTTCCTCATCGGAACCACCGTCGATATGTCCTTGTGGAACCCTAATCCCCTTCGTTCAATCTCTGCAGGATTGGGACCGTAACAATTGGTATTTGTTGGTATTTATTAACGCAAACAGAAAAGATCCGCAAGCGTACTGTAACACCCTAAAAATTCCCTTCTTTAAAATAGTTAAATTAGATTTACTAAGTCAATTTTGTGAGCAACAAAATATAGGAAAAATAAATAAATAAATTTTTGGGGAATTTAAATTTAATATAAGTATAGAAAACACTTTGATGCATACATGCTGGTGCATTTTATTGTGATGATTGTTCTAAAAACAAAATGTCAATTTGATCAAAAATTCAATTGGAAAATGTGTTGAAAAATTTGTTTGAAAAAAAAGAAAATGGCAAAACCCTTCCCCCCTCTCTTCTCCTTTCGGCCTGCTCGGCCCAAATCCCCCGTGCCTCCCCCTTTCTTTTCTTGGGCCAAGGCCCAGCCGACAGCCCCCTCCTTCCCTCTTCTCTCTCACTACCATGCGGGACCCACCCGTCAGATCCATCCCCTCCCTCCAACTGCTCTCCTTCTCCTATCGCAGTGCTGATGGCAACCGCACGCGCCCGAGCCGCTCCCCACGATTCGCACTCCTCGCCCCTTTTGAGCAGCACCCGCACCCGAGCCCCCTCCCCGCTTGCATTTCGCCCCTATTCCCTCTCTCGCTCTGTCTTGGAATGCGCTGCAACCGCAGGGAACGCCGTCGGAGAACGCCGTGACTTTTGCCGCATTCAACTCGCCGATTCGAGCCTTCTTCGCCTCCGTTCTTCGCGCTGGTGAGCTCCCCTCCTCTCCCGCATCCTCCCCGTCTATTTCTCTCGCGAAACGGAGCACTCCTCCGTGCCGACCACAGAGCTCTGGCGAGCTCCATGGCCGTCGGCCGTGGCGTGTGCCGCTCGGGACCTTCCCTGGCCGCGCCTAGTGTCCCGGCGAGTTCGCCTTGCCGCCCTCTTCCTCCGTGTGCACTCGGTTTGGTCAATCGTGGCCTGGAGTCCCAGCTCCACGAGCTCCGACGGGCCGTTCATGGTGCCGCCGTGAACCTCCGCGGAAACCACCTCCCCGACCGTGTTTATGGCTAGGAACGGACTCGCATCGCTCTCCTCTCTCTCCCAGTGCTTTCGGAATCAAAAACCGTGCACCGTAGCTTCCCATCCGCTTGCTCCGGCGAGCCCTCAGTCGGCCGGCCATGGTGGCCGACGCGTTCTTGCCCACTTCCGGCAGCAGGCACCACCCCCTCCCTCTCTCTTCTTTTTGTTTTTTTCTTTTTTTTTTCTTTTGTTTTAATCCTGCGCGTTCATCTGAGATCCAACGGCTCAAGATGGCCAATACCCTTTCGGCCTGAAATTTTGTTAAAGAGCCCCTCAACTTTTTAAATATAGAACCCGCGGTCCCTGGCGCATTCGAAAAAAATAAATAAATACGCCTGGCTGTGTTGAAAACGTAAACTATCGCGGCTTGCTTCAAAATACGTTTTCAGTATTTACTAAATTGCCACTGAACTTATTTTGGCTATAAAATATTCATTTTAACTCCGATTTGACCCATTCAAATTGCGTTAAGTTCGTATTTGAAAGATATACATGTTAGTAATACGGTTTTCTCTTTTGAAACATTTTAATTTTGTGACCCTATTTAATTAATTACTTTTCTATATAAAATCTTAGAAAATTTATATCTTCTCCGTTTTAGCTCCGTTTCGATCCGTTCAAGTTGCGTTAGTTTTATAATTTCATAAGCTTCGCGTTGGTACCATTGTTGTCTAGGTTCACCACTGTTACATTTCCTAGATAATTACAAGTCCGTAAACGCCTATTGAAATCCCGTTAAAAGCGTAACTTTCGCGTCGTAGCTCCGTTTTCCATGAATTTCCCGTTGACGTGATCGTAGCAGCGTGTAGATAATTTTGGAAAACTTTTATTTACATTTATTTACTGCTGGTGTACTGTTCTAATTGTAATATTGTCTGCTTCGTGTATGTCTGTCTCCGATTGTTTGTGTGATTGATAATCGATGATCGAGATTAGACAGTGGGCATTACTTCGGTGATCAAGATCAGAGTCTTGGAAGCAAGTAAGATCAACAGGACCAGCAGGAGCAATTGGATCAAGGCAAGTATAGCATTTGGGTTTTAATTCTATGACCATGATCTTGTGACTAGATTGATATAAAGCAACAAATGATAATAATGACTTTTTAACAACTTGAGGATTTATTCATAAGTGATAACAGGGATGAAAGTGCAACCATAAGGGCTATAATGGCTCTGGCTTTAGTCAAGTATGAGTAACTTTTCTAGCTTGTTAGAGGTTACCCGTGTGGCGCAAATGGGGGATAGCAGACCGTGGATCCCGTGCGGGGTAGAATCACACGGACTGACTAACGAAACCAAGCGGCCCTAACTTGTTAGATGAACCTTTGAAAGACTTCATAGTGATCCCTGCCGACCTACCTTGGTAGTGGGTTACGAGGCTGATCACCTCAGGCGAAAGGGTAAATCATGACTCATGGGTAAAGATGTACAACCTCTGCAGAGTGTTAAAAACTAGTATACTAGCCGTGCTCACGGTCACGAGCGGCCTTGGGAACTCTTACATTAAGGGTGATGAATCTTGTGTTAAGAAACTCATTGATTATTGTTTAATGCTCTATATTATTTATGTCACATTGATCATGAGACCGTGGGATCTATACAATCTAGTTGTTATACTTGCGGAGTTCGTCTTGGACTCACTCTTGCTATCTCCCCCACACCTCATGAGAAGTATTGGGCTTGTGATCAACCAATCAGTTGGATCCTGTAGAGTGAAGTTAACACCCGAAGTTTGGACTTATATTCCGTGGTTTGCTGCCTAAGGTTGTTTCTGATTTTCTATGTACGCTATGTAATTTATGCGTTGTCCTTTGATATTACCCCTTATTTGTAGCTATATGTGAGGCTTGTCTTCTAAAACTCACATATGGTGCATATCTGATTTTGTCCTTAAAATCGGGTGTTACACGTACGTATACCGTTGTAGCTTTCACCCGGATGGTTTTAAATATTGTATTCATAGGGAAACGTGTGGGTCAACTACATACTAACTTAACTATAAAAGGTGAATGAGTTGGAAATATAAACTATGCTAGGGACAATATTTAAAGTAGAAACAATATTAAAACATAGGGGAGGATCAAGCTAGTATGTGATGGATAGTAGGAGTATAGAGAGGATAACTCGATCAAGGTTTCTACTTCTAACTAAGGCAATCCATGTCTTCTACTATTCAACTGGGGAATTACTATAGAAGACCGCAAACATAGTACAAATGTACCACATAACAAAGGTCTCCTACTAGGCCTAGAGACAAGAGGTGGACTACATAGGAGTCAACAAAGTTGTCACCTTCGCGATCTACCACCGATTCAAAATATAGGTTTCATCTATGAATAACCCTGATCCAAAGCACCACGCCTACACTGCAAAGTTTACTCTAACCTCTTGCAAAAGATTAAAGTACTCAAAAGAGATTCGAGACTAAAAGAATAATATAAATATGAACCTTACTTGAATCAGAAGTTGATGGCTAGATCTAGAGCCATCTGAGGAGCAAGCCCACATAGAGCCTGATCTTGTCGAAGAACAAGCCGTAGAAGAAGCACCGACAGGCCGGCACCTCCTCAAAACTCTTCCCTCGCTCTCCATCTCTTTACTAACTAAAAGTCTAGATCTACTCCATCCATTCGAGGGACACCTCTCTTCTCCAAACCCTAGCTTTTCTGTGGAGGATGAATAATGATTGATGTGTGTTGACATCGTTTTTGGACACGTACCCAGGATCGGTAGAGTATGGATCGGCAAGATAGGGCAATAGTAACTGGTCTACAGGGGAGTTGCCGATGAAGGTGGTTGCCGATGAAGAGACAGCTGGTGACTAAGTCCATGATTGGTGACGCTTTCATGCCGATGGTCAGCGATTAGCCTTTGCCGATGGCTGTGATGAGGAGTCTGCCGATGACTCGGAAAGAGGACGTGAAGATTGCCGATTGGTCCATGGTGGTGTCCCGGTTTGTCGTAGGGAGATAGTTTTGTGTCTTCCTTAGTTATTTAAATCGTTTTGTATACGGATTCTGTTTAGTTTGGAATTTGAGTCCGAGTCGTGTCTGATTGTAGCTCTTTGAGCAGGGTATAAATGTAGACCCTAGGGCCTTGTAATGAATCTATCAATCAATCAATCAAACACAAGTTTTTACTCATATTCCAGCATCTACTTTTTCGACGACTTCGTCATACTTTTTCCTTTTTACTACGAGTTCTTAGGAATTCGTCGACTTAAGCTCGGCGTATTCTCGAGTTCCGCGTAAATACCTCTTGGCCGTGACATCCGGGCGCATCGCTGTTGTCAGGACTAAAGTATTGGAGTTATCACCTTTGCCGATAGCAAGGTCAAATCGGCTGGCACGCCTTAACGTTTGAATCGGGTATTAGCCCTTTGTGTTTGCAGATCCAGCTTTTGCATCAACACATCTTTTGGCACGCCTGGTGGGACCAGTTCAAGATCAAGATCAACATGTCGACTACTGAATTCGATCTGGAGAACGTCATCCCGGTGACAGAAGCCAATCTCAAAGATGAGCAGAAGCAAGCTATTGCAAAAGCCATGGAGGACTACAAGCAGCAATGTTTGAAATCCTTCAGCATAAACAGGAGCGGCGAGGTGATCCAGAAGGAGGCACTGCTGGCAGCTCGGCAGGTTACTTTTGATGCCAATCCTGGTAAACTCCAAGACATGGTTGACGGCGCTATTAACCGTGCCTTGATCAATCAAGCTGGTATATTGTCCAATACGGTTTTCAATGCCGTGGTTAGAACTTTTAAAGAAGGACAATTGCCACCAAAGTATGTGGGCCCTGTCTATCATCAGCCGGGATCACCGGAAGTTACAGCTCCATCGGCTGTTACAGCTGTTGCGGGCACAGAAACTACTGTTCCTCCAAGCACGTTGGGAGTTACTAATGCACAATCTACACTGATGCTAACCAATCCATCAACTTCAGATGGGCAGATCAAGCTTGCTACAGATTTATTGGCGTCGGCGATGTCGGGATCTGTCCCTCCTCCTAACTGGTGGGGTTACGGTATGCCTCCAGAGTTGACGTTGAAGACACCTAGCATATATCAGACGGCTGATGTGAGAGGCAAGGCTCCTATGGCATCGGCACCTCCAAATATGCCAATGAATCAGAGTCCCCAGTATACTACAACTACTACTGCAAGGCCTTACACTGGAAATTCTCAAGCTCCAACGTTCCAGATGCCTAACGCATCGGCAGATTCAATGCCGACGCAACAGAGATTTATGACTCAGTCAGGGTATGTCAATTCAATGACAATACCCAATTACCAGTCATCGGCAGGGTCTATGCCGATGAATGTTAATAATGGATGGCCTGGGCAATTTGTGTTTCCACAGCAGAATCATCAGGCTATAGGGTTTCAGCAGGGCCAAGTCCAACCTGGGTTCCAGAATCAAGGATTGGTCAACCAGCCGATGAATCTCGGCCAGCAGTTTGGTGGTCAACAGATCGGTGGTCAGCAGTTTGGTGGTCAACAGATTGGTGGCCAGATGATTAACTTGATGTTCCATGCAGATCGCGCACCACACAGACACGTGGAAGCTTATCAACAGGTGCCAGATCCACAACCACCCCATCGGCAGGATGCCGATGCTTATTGGGCCGATAAGATTGCTGAAGTAATGAGAGACCAATTCGGGATAAAACCCAAAGTCAACACTTATTCTTATCGGACACCGTATCCTCCTGCATATGATTTAATTTCACTTCCAAATCGGTACAAGGTACCAGATTTCACTAAGTTTTCTGGACAGGATGATACATCAATCATGGACCATGTCAACAGGTTCATCATTCAATGTGGAGAAGCCGCTAACAGGGACGAGTTAAGGGTTCGTTTGTTCTCGTCATCATTGTCTGGATCGGCATTTACTTGGTTTATATCGTTACCTCCCAACTCAATGATTACTTGGGCCGATCTAGAGAAGCAATTCCACAAATACTTCTTTTCTGGAGTCCATGAGAAGAAGATCACCGATTTGGTCAAATTGAAGCAACGCAACGATGAATCAGTTGAAAGTTTTGTGCAGAGAATACAGGAGGTCAAAAACAAATGTTATAGTCTGGTCTTGGACGATCGGTAGCTTGCCGATTTGGCTTTCTAGGGTTTGTTGCCACACATCAGAGACAAGTATGCTTCTCAGGAGTTCGAAAGCTTAAGTCATTTAGTGCAGAGGATTTCTGATCAGGATGTCAGACCTTTTGAGCCCAAGAGAGCATGGAATAAAAAGGTGTCTTTTGTCGATGAAGCAACAAGCTCGGATTCTTGATGAGGAACCAGTCATCGGTTTGGCAGAATGGGTGAAAAACAAAAAGCCGATGTCTTGCCCTTTTGGACATGAAGAGCCAGAAAAGTTCGCATTTGACATTACTAAGTCCGATAGGATATTTGACTTTCTACTGCAGGAAGGTCAGATCAAGTTGTCACCCAATCATGTGATCCCATCGGCTGAAGAGTTAAAGAAGATGAAATATTGCAAGTGGCACAATGCAACTTCTCACAGCACCAATGAGTGCAAAGTTTTCAGGCAACAACTGCAATCGGCTATTGAATCCGGGAGAATCAAATTTGATAGTTCCAAAGCCCAGAAGCCGATGAAGATTGATCAACACCCTTTTCCGACAAACATGTTGGACGCTAAGGGGAAAACCAAGGTGCTGACATCAGAAGCAACTGAAAAAAGTGCATCGGTAGATCCCCAGCACCAAATTACTGCTGCCGATGCCAAAGGAAAAGGTCTGATCCAAGAAGGATCTAACTCAGGAAGACCTCCCCGATCTGGTATTGTGATAACTCATAGAAGGCCTCGGGAAACTTGGCAGGAGCGTGAGGATCGGTATCGGCGCCAGCAAGAAGATTATCATCGGGAAGAAGAGAGACGCCGACGGGAGTGGAGTCGGCACAAGGATCACTGGAACTGCCCCTTCTTTATCCATTGCTAGGAGCAGAACATTAAGTTACCCACTGTTAGAGATTGCCCTGAGTGCAATGGCTATGATCGGTACTACCACGATGATGATCGGCGATTTAATGGGCCGATTAGAGGGAGAGCGTCAGTTCATGATCGGCTGGGGGGCAGGCTCAGTGTGCACGATAGGCTTGGTGATCTGTTCAATATTTTCCGAGAAACCCGGAGGAGCTTGAAGAGATGGCCAATGCATGAGTTCTCGATGAGTTTATATTTTGCAGGGATGCTAATACTCATCGGATGGAGTCAAGAGAATATCTTCGTCCATCGGCAAGGCAGTCACCACTTCCCCCATGGTGTCCAGAGAGGTTGACCAAGACACAGAAGAGGAGATTACAGCGCGAGAGACGAGAAGAGCTGAGCAAGGGTGAGAATTCTGGTCAGCCTGGGGATCAACAACAGTCAGATCCTAAAGGGAAAGGGCCATCGGCAGATGTTAACATGGTATTTATGTTGCCGATGGAATTCTTGGCGCCATCTAGTGATGACGAGGAGCTGAAATTCTCCGACCAGATAGCTCAGTTGGCTCTGGATCCGATGACAGCCATTTTTGAAAAGCCTACTAACAACGAAAGGCAGCATCTTAAAGCTCTGTTTGTCAAAGGAAGAGTTGATGGTCAACCGATGACCAAGATATTAATTTTTGGAGGAGCTGCTATCAACATCATGCCATATGCAGTCTATCGAAAACTTGGAAAAGGAGATCAAGATTTGACAAGACCGATATGATGGTGAAAGATTTTGAAGGGAATGTGTCTCCGGTCAAGGGGGCAATATGCGTCGAGTTGACCATCGGCAACAAAACCTTGCCGACAACTTTCTTCGTGATCAGCGGAAAGGGTGCTTATAATCTGCTGTTGGGGAGAGATTGGATTCATGCTAATTGTTGCATCCCATCAACAATGACCAATGCTTGGTTCAGTGGGTAGGTGACAAGATTGAGATTGTCCCGGGAGATTCTTCTTATGTCATTGCATCGGCAGAGGCAGATACCTATGAGAGAACTAGGTGTATCTCAGGAGAAGTTTGGGAGAAAGATTTCCTCAAAGTTGCCGATTACGAAATTCCACCGATCCAAGCAGTCGGTTCTGATGAAGAGTTTTAATGGATAGGTTCGCTGATGATGGAAAATTAGGCAAGGGATTCACATCGGCCGATGATTTAATAGATGTAGATATAGGTGGTGGAGATAAACCTAGACCTACTTTTATTAGTGCTAAGTTAAATTCTGAGTGTAAGCAGCAGTTAACCGATTTGTTAAAAGAATATAAAGATTGCTTTGCTTGGGATTATACTGAGATGCCTGGTTTAGACCGATCAATTGTTGAACATCGGTTACCTATTAAGTCTACATTTCGGCCACATCAGCAGCCAGCTCGCCGATGTAATCCTAATATTCTTCCTGATATTAAGGCCGAAATAACCAAACTTATTGAAGCTAAATTTATCCGGCAGTGTCGGTATGCCTAGTGGATTTCCAATGTGGTTCCAGTTTACAAGAAAAATGGAAAACTTCGGGTTTGCATTGATTTCAGGAATCTCAATAAAGCTACGCCAATGGATGGTTACCCGATGCCGGTTGCCGATCTGCTAGTTGATGCTGCGGCTGGGCATCGGATCATCAGCTTTATGGATGGCAATGCAGGATACAATCAAATATTCATGGCTGAAGAAGATATTCCGAAGACAACATTTAGATGTCCTGGTCATGTTGAGTTGTTTGAATGGATAGTCATGACCTTTGGTTTGAAAAATGCGGGGGCTACTTATCAGAGGGCCATGAATTTTATCTTTCATGAGTTCACCGGCAAGCTGGTGGAAATTTATATTGATGATGTGGTGGTTAAGTCTGGATATTTCACAAAACATCTTGCCGATTTGCAAAAAGTGTTAGAATGCACGAGGAAGCATGGTTTAAAGATGAATCACAACAAGTGTGCATTTGGTGTATCGGCAGGACAGTTTCTTGGTTTCATGGTGCATCAGAGAGGGATTGAGATTAGCAGGAGATCCATTGATGCTATCAACAAAATAGTTGCTGCTACCAACAAAACTGAGCTCCAGTCCTTGATCGGCAAGGTAAATTTTATCAGAAGGTTTATAGCCAATTTATCTTTACTCAAATTAAACGCCGATCAAGAATTTGTATGGGGAAAAGAGCAACAGTTGGCCCTAGCTGAGATCAAGAATTATTTGGTAAATCCTCCAGTTCTGATTCCACCTTAGCAAGGAAAGCCCTTCAGATTATATTTGTCTACCGATGGGATGGTCATCGGTTCAGCTTTGATTCAAGAATTTGAAGGGAAGGAGCGTGTAATTTATTATTTAAGCAGGAGGTTAATTGATGCTGAAACCAGGTATTCGGCTATTGAAAAGTTATGTTTGTGTCTATATTTCTCATGTATTAAGTTGAGGCACTACTTATTATCGGCCGAATGCACTGTTATATGCAAAGATGACGTGGTCCGATATATGCTGTCTATGCCGATTATGAGTGGCAGGATCGGTAAGTGGATTTTGGCGCTATCGGAGTTTGATCTGCGTTACGAATCGGCTAAAGCAGTTAAAGGACAGATCATGGCCGATTTTGTGACTCAACATCGTGGTGCAGTGGAAACTTTGGAAATTGTGCCTTGGACGCTCTTCTTTGATGGATCCACGTGTGACCGGGGGGCACGAATCGGCATAGTGTTAATTTCCCCTCAGGGAAGGAAATACGAGTTCTCCTTGCCGATTGTTGCTGCATCAACAAATAATCAAGCTGAATATCAAGCTCTAATCAAGGGGTTGGAGTTGTTAAAAGATGTTCATGCTGATGTTGTTGACATCTTTGGGGATTCCATGCTGGTTATAAATCAATTAGCTGGAAGTTATGAATGCCGAAGTGAAGTTTTGATAACTTATTATGAAAGGAGTATGCAACTGTTAAAGGAATTCAAAGATTTCCGATTAGAGCGTGTTCATCGATTACATAATGAAGAGGCTAATCGGTTGGCTCAGCATGCTTCGGGATATCAGCCCATGCTAAATACAATATCGCCAATCAGTGCTGATGATTGGAGAAAAGAAATCGTTGATTATTTGAAGGATCCATCCAAGAAAGTTGAAAGACGTGTTCGGTTTCAAGCCACCAAGTATGTGCTCCTCGGGGATGAATTATATTATCGAACAATTGATAGAATTCTTCTCAAATGCTTGGGTGAAGATGAAGCTAAAAGTTTGATGGGAGAAATCCATGAAGGAGTATGTGGAGCACATCAGTCGGCATTCAAGATGAAGTGGATGATCAGGAGAAATAGGTATTATTGGCCAACCATACTTGAAGATTGCTTTAAATATTTCAAAGGATGTCAAGGGTGTCAGAGGTTTGGCAATGTTCAAAGAGCACCTGCATCGGCCATGAATCCCATTATTAAGCTTTGGCCGTTCCGGGGATGGGCTATTGATCTAATCGGCCAGATTTATCCGCCATCTAGCAAAGGGCATAAGTTTATCCTGGTCGCCACCGATTATTTCACCAAATGGGTTGAAGCAATTCCTTTGAAGAAATTTACATCGGCCAACATGATTGATTTTGTGAAAGAACATATTATTTACCGATTTGGGATTCCTCAAACAATTACTACCGATCAGGGTACTATGTTTACATCAGGGGAGTTTGATGAGTTTGCAATTGGTATGAGAATTAAAGTATTAAATTCTTCTCCTTATTATGCTCAAGCTAATGGCCAGGCCGAGGCATCTAACAAAGGAATTATCAAGCTTATTAAATGAAAGATTGAAGAAAATCCTAGGAGGTGGCATACGTTGTTAAATGAAGCTTTATGGTCCTATCGGATGGCTTGTCATGGATCGACTAAAGTTTCACCTTATCAGTTGGTATATGGGCACGATGTCGTGTTACCTTGGAAGATTAAGACCGGATCTAGGCGACTATCTTTTCAAGATCAATTGACTGGCGATGATTATGCTACTTTGATGACAGATGAATTAGACGATTTAGCGGGACATCGGCTAAGAGCTTAGATAAGTATAGAGGAAAATAAGAAGAGAGTTGCCAGATGGTATGACAAAAAAGTGAAGAGTAAAGAGTTTGCCAATGGGGACTTAGTGTGGAAACTAATCTTACCGATCGGGACTAAAAGTTCAAGATTTGGGAAGTGGTCTCCCAATTGGGAGGGTCCCTATCGGATAAATCGATCTGCTCCTGGCAACGCTTATATCTTAGAAACTCTCGAAGGAGTTAAATTTCCCAGGGCATTAAATGGCAAATATCTGAAGAAATATTACCCGAGCATATGGGTCGATGCGTAAAAGTTTAAGTGCCGATAACATTCCTATCGGCTGGATTAAAACTGTATCTAGGACCAGACTTAATGTTTTAAACGGATGCCGATAACAGTCCTATTGGCTAGACCAAAATGGTTAGAAGGAAGAAGCAAAGAACGCCGCCAATGAAGAGTTCACATGTTCAACAGCGCCTGGATCGTTGATATGGCACGCAGACGGATCTGGTTGGCTTCTTCTATCTCCTTCACGTCATCATCGGCAGAGCCCTCCACTGGCTTTAGCTTCTTCTTCATCTGCAGTGCTTTGCGGCCATGGATATTTTGCTCTTGTTCAAGAAGTTTGATCACCTCAGGCAGCTGGCTTTCTTCTTGTTGAGCTTGGGACAAGGCTTCTTCTACTTGTTTGAGTTCTGCCAACAGGGCTTCTCTCTTTGCCGATAGAAAGTAAAATAAGTTATTCTGTGATCAAGCATTGGTAAACGATACAAATAGAGATTATGTAATTTACTTGCTTCAGGGCCATCTCTCGCCTCTGACTAGATGACGCCGATGGAACCACGGGGCACGGGCTGATCGGCTGGAATTGCCGATGGAAATATGTCAACTGAAAGATTAACATGAATGATTAATAAAGTGGGAAAATAGGTTCATCGGCAGTAAATAGAAGTATATTACCTTGAGGAGGTGCAGTGCTTATCTGGATCGAGGAAACTACCGATGCTACGATCGAGCTTGTTGGATCGGCAGTCTGCTCGTGTACGTCATCCAATGTCTCTTCTGGTTGAGGTTCCTCTGGCTGAGGTTCTTCTGTTTGAGGTTCTTCCTATAGTTGAGGGGGAGATGGTGCTTGTTGTATCTGGACTTCTGGAGAAGAAGGAGAAGATTCTACCGGGATCGGTGACCTCGGAGGAGGGGGAGGTGTTGGTGTTCTCTGGCGATTCGCTTGGGTTCCGGTACTCTTGGAGCCTTTTCTCTTTGGCTGGCTGGACAGGGGGGCATCGACAGTCGTACTTCTAGTCTTTGCCGATGTGCCAGTGTGCTGATACAACAGTAAGAAGTTTTGTGAGTGCAAGTTCAACGGGGTATAAGAGTAGAATCAGTACAAGTGAAGAATTAAAAACTTTACCTTGAAGGCTTGCGCTAAGGCAGTAGCGGCTACTGATGGGGATGTCTTCGTTCGCCTGGTGGTGACCTTCTTGAGGCACACTCCTCGATGCATTATAGCAGCCAAGGTGGGAGCATTGTTGCCGATTAAGGAGATCGGGCCCGATGGAAGGAGCCCAATCGGCTTGCCACTCCTGCTGACCGATGGTGGTGTATCATCAACCTGTATGAGATGAAGAAAGGGGGTTACCGATTGAAAAGGACAGTGAAGAAATTGAAACATCAGTTTAAGAATACTTACAGTGTTGTCAGGGACCTTGTATTGAGGGTCAGTCATGCCGCGGTTCGTAAGAGCCGATCTGCAGAACAGATGCTCTTTCCATTCTTCCCACCATTGTTTGTATGCCTGAGTGATGAAGAGGGCCGAGATCCAATCTGATAAATCGGCATCTGTATTGGCATTTGGTGGCAGTTGAGCTATTCTGGTCCACTCGAGAAGACTAGTGATGGTTTCCTAGGTTTTATCACATCGGCATAACAAAGTGCAAACGGTAACTGACCGAAAGCTAGTTGACGGGCTAGTGCCGATGGGTTGTAGAATTCATAGGTCTGGTTGGAGGCCTTCCCACTGCCAAAAAAGTTTACTGGTATGGCTCTTGGGGTGATAAGTGCTATCATCACATCATGATCCTTATTGAGAGCATCGTTGAAGGGATGAAAGACCAAAGGAAATCTGGTGTCTGGGTCTTCATAAGGCATCCATGCTCGTTGTTCTCTGGTCAGGCCCTCGTACAGAGTCTGAAAGAATCGGCTAACCTGATCCGCGTTACCCCCTATGCCAGGCAAGACTATGGCAGCCTCACCAAAGGTCAGAGGAGGACGAGTTGCCGATTCTTCTTCACCCAGTTCATGATCCTCGGCTATATCCCTGGGGAAACGTTGTGCAAAGAGGTCGAACTCAAGACGTTTGTGCATATGGAGGCTGAGCCACATATTGATGAACCACCAGGGACCCCCTAAGTTGCCGATGGGTTGGCCGAGCAGAAGTTTCGTGGCTACTTGGTGGAGAAGATGATAGGCAGAACCAAGCAGGTATCGGCCGAGGGGAAATCAGCCACCATTAGCTAATCTCTCCGCTGCCGATAGGTAGACAGAGGTTGGTCCTGCCGATCGACCGCAGAATACAAATTTGTCCAGCCACATGTTCAGAAAGGTGGTTTGTTCCTTTATGTTGACCGGCCCGGTTCTACGGTACTTCTGAATGTACTCAGACCAGCCGCCGATAGAGCGAGTTTCCACTTTAGCGCTGGGTGTGGTGTCAAATATGTGACTACTATCGGCAGTGGACACATCTAAGCCGGTGAGCATAAGCACATCGGCAAGAGTGGGAGAAGCAGGGCCATGGCCGAAAACAAAAGCATTAAGTGTGTCTGACCAGAAATATGATGCAGCAATCAATAGTGATTCATTCCTATGCATATCGGCAAGGGATAACCTGATGCATTGATCCAGTTTTCGTTCACCCCATTGAACCTCATTTGAATGGCTGACTCTCAGGAACCAATCCTTCCATCCCTTGGTAGGACTGGGCCAGGAACGGAAGGCATCTTTCCACAGATCTAGAGAAAAATTCTCGGCCCTAAAGGGGATTCTGTTTGTCTCCGCGTTGATCAGATCGGTAGGATCTGGGTTCCCTAGTGAGCCGAGGCATTGGAGGTGTGGCTGATCGGTAGGGATGACATTTTTATTGGACAAATCCTAGAAGTTTTTAAGGATAAAAAGAAGAACAAAAGAAAGAGGAGAGGAATATTCAGTAAAATGAATTGCAGATGAACAAGGGTATGGTAAAAGTACGAAAGATGGGGTGATGAACTGACCTCAGAAACGGTAAAGTTGATGGCCATCTCCTCGCAAGGAAGATGATTGAAGACTTTAGGGTTGGTAGAGAAAGGCCTTTGTTGGAGTTCTTGGAGCTCTCGAACAGTGTCGCCACCAGAAAAGCAGAGTTAGGGCTGTAGAATGATGCGATGGAGGAGTATCCGAGAGGGAACTATTTATAGGACAAAACGGGCAAGGGCAAATCTGACTTATCTCATCGTCGTATCCGTGAAATCCGAGGATACTTAGGTAGATATGGTAACTGTTCGCACGGTAATCAAGGGATTGTGCAGGCGATTTGACAGGAAGCGGTCATGATCTGGAGATATTTCACTGTGCGGGATTTCCTGGTCGGTCCATCGGCAGCTTCCTCCAACGGTAATATTGCCGATGGGCGAATAAAGAGGAGATGTCCAGTTTGGGAGGTTGAGAAATTTGAGGGATCTGCAAAAGAATCGGGCCATGGTTGTTCAGCTTTAACGGTCGGTTGCTAAATTGGGAGAATTAACTGCGGAAAGGCGTCATTAATGGAGAGAATTTCGAAGCATTAAGGAATTCATACTCCGAAACTGGGGGGCATGTGTTGACACCGTTTTTGGAAACGTACCCAGGATCGGTAGAGTATGGATCGGCAAGATAGGGCAATAGTAACTGGTCTGTAGGGGAGTTGCCGATGAAGGTGGTTGCCGATGAAGAGACAGCTGGTGACTAAGTCCATGATTGGTGACGCGTTCATGCCGATGGTCAGCGATTAGCCTTTGCCGATGGCTGTGATGAGGAGTCTGCCGATGACTCAGAAAGAGGACGTGAAGATTGCCGATTGGTCCATGGTGGTTGTTGGATATTCTTAACATCATTACCAAAAGTAGACTTAGTTTTCTAAATCTAGTAACGGTGCCAAAAATGCCAAACCTATCCCTCACACCACTTAAGCCAAGTTGTCATCCCCAGCATGACATGAGAGACGCGGTATTGAAATATGCAATTGCTCTTCTAAATAAATAATGAATGGGATCTGCAAGCGCACAGATTAATACCGATGTAGCATTTTAACCGGGAAGTATTCCAGGTATCGTTATTTATATTTTTACCACTGGGAAGGGATTAACAATCATCAATATTGATTACAGAATAGAATATGAGATTGAGCCTCTATCATTGCATATATAATTGAGAACATTTATCTAACTCTTTCATACAGGGATAAGTGTCACATAAAAGATATATGAAGTAATGAATTGTGACAAAGATAATTAATCTGATCAGCCACATATAAATATGATAAGCACCTCAATTAGATACTCTAGAAAGTCATTAGCATGGAATTAGAACGAACTACAAGAATATTTCCTAAGTTATTCTCAACTATATAGTCTAGCATTATCATAATTAGTGCAAGCATACTTAGCAATCATTGTGAGACAAGACTACGCCCATGCATAGTGATATTAGTAAGGTAAATGAGAAACATAGCAATCACTCCCCTGTAATAATATTGCTCTGCCAGCCCAATACACGAGAGGGGGACTATATAAGAATCAATGAAGCTGTCACTATCACGAACTACCCCACGATCTGGCATACTGGATACAATCGCAGATAAATACGGTATAAGCACCACGCCTACACAATATCTATCATTTACCCATGGATCCGAAGGATAAACGCTATACGATCCTAAGCATGTATATAGATCCAATCTAACTAAGCCAAGTACATAACTATGATAAACTAAGAACAATATAATCTTGAATATAAACAAGTAGAGCAAAGTCATAAGCAATATATTGAAGTAGAACAAAGTCATATTCATAATATTGAAGAACAAAGATAATTAGAAGAACAATTAGAAGCACAATTAGAGAATTACCAAGAATCCTCTTGACAGATCCGGAAACCAATCGAAGATTGACTCCTTCTAGCTCTAATTCTATGTAGCCATGCTAATCTAGATATCTAATTGATGTGGTGGCTCTAATCTTGATCAGAGGCTTCTTCTCCCTTGAAGAATAATGAATTACGGTTGAGAGGCTCTCTCCTCCAAGGGCCAGGGGGTCTGGTTTTATAGTCCCTTCAATTGAATATGGGTCGTTGGATCAAACCGACATTGATTGAACGGTTATCCTTGATCCTTTAGGTCGGTGGAGATCTCCCACGAAACAGAGTCCTGATTGGACTCCAAGTCAGGGCGGGCGCCCAGGGAAGGAGGGCGGGCGCCCTGCCTCTGGCCCCGTTCGGCCTCCGCTTTCTTCCCGTGGCTTCTGTAGTCTTCTAGATGTAAGATAATTGCGCGGCACGTTAATATCTCTATGTAATCCCGACGTGTGGGCCTTTCTTCCGTAACTCCTGATAACCCCCTGCAGAAATAGACAAACACCAAAACTTGTGGAATTCTATCAGATAAAACCCTAAGTCTAGATGTTGATTTCATTTGGATCCTTTTCTTTGTTTATTTGATAATTAAAATTGATACTTAAGGACCGTCAACAGTGGTGTCCCGGTTTGTCGTAGGGAGATAGTTTTGTGTCTTCCTTAGTTATTTAAATCGTTTTGTATACGAATTCTGTTTAGTTTGGAATTTGAGTCCTAGTCGTGTCTGATTGTAGCTCTTTGAGCACGGTATAAATGTAGACCCTAGGGCCTTGTAATGAATCTATCAATCAATCAATCAAACACAAGTTTTTACTCATATTCCAGCATCTACTTTTTCGACGACTTCATCATACTTTTCCTTTTTACTACGAGTTCTTAGGAATTCGTCGACTTAAGCTCGGCGTATTCTCGAGTTCCGCGTGAATACCTCTTGGCCGTGACATCCGGGCGCATCGCTGTTGTCAGGACTATATTCGAGTTATCACCTTTGCCGATAGTAAGGTCAAATCGGCTGGCACGCCTTAACGTTTGAATTGGGTATTAGCCCTTTGTGTTTGCAGATCCAGCTTTTGCATCAACAATGTGGTGATGGTATGCCTCTAAGGGGGTCTGCCCTTGTTTATATAGTCTGGTGGGATGAATCGTAGCCCTTGGATCAAACCAACCTTAATGTAGGGTGGAATACATCCTTGGAGGCGGTGGAAGAGTCCTGAAGAAGCAAAGCGTGAGACGACTCGGGGGCAGGCCGACTAGCCTTACATGTGGGGCCGGCCGGCCTAGCTTGATGCTAGGTGGACTTCTATTTTGATGGGCCGATAGATGTATTTGTTAGCTTTCCAAAAAGTCCTGGATCACAGAAAATGGAGTTCGGATGAGGGAGATATGCCTAATTTACTTTGGACTACTCTCGAAGCCCATTTGCAATCTTCCGGAAGGCGTAACTTTGTTGTCTGGACTTCGATTTGGGTAAATAAAAACTCTATTTCATGTGTCTCAATGAGCTCTTCACAATGGTGTACTCCAATTTGTCATTTGAGATTCTTTTATTTGGTGATTCTGGTCCTTTTCTAGTTTAACCTCTATAAAACATAGATTCACCAAAACTCGTGGAACTCGTTAGTTTCAAACCCTACAACTATGCTTTGTGGTTCATATCATGTCATATAAAGTAATAGTTGTTGGATAAAAATGAGCATTAGTGACCATCAACAAGTTCCCCCATGCTTACCCTTTGTTGGTCCCTTAGCAAAGCTAATCTCAACAATGGATCAGGAGTTGCTACAATACTTTCACGCCTCAAAAGTACATATGTGTTCAAACAAGATTTCTCCTCTAGATTAGAGCAAACCATTCTAACTTCAAACCTACCCATTACCTTTAACTATGGAGATTTTGGCCTTCACTTGGGTCTTGAGTAATTGAAAGGCAAAACAATGAAGTCAAGCGCTGTGTTTCAAATTCTTCAATCAACCTTCATTCTGGAGTTTTTGTAGATTTTCAAAATAAAACTCGGAGATTCCTTTTATATGACCCTTTCTGGTCTCTCATATGTGGTATTTTTGGATCCTTTCTAATGCAATGATGGTGTTTTGCCTTCCCTCTTTCACTCAAAATATGTGGTATTTTTGGAATAAGGCAGAGCATCATCATGCCTCCTCTCACTTACCCTATAACTAATAGGCATATATGGAGCTAAGGGTAATTCGAGGATATAGCATACTTACCTTGCATGTGTTGCTTAGTCAAAACTGGGATCCTCGGAGGGGAGACCATACCCTTAGATCAAGATGTGCATGTGTGTGGAAATATTTGGTGGCTAACCTAATTCTACTTTGCTCCTGGAGAGACTACCTCCAATTGAAGAATTTATGAAGAACTTTGTTGTGGAGGTTTTGGGATATCTTCTTCCTCCTTTCTTTGGTGCCAATGATGAACTTCTAGGCATAGAGATCATAGACTTCTTTTTTTTATTTCTCCTTTTTGATAAAGGATCTCCTACCTCTTACTTAGGATACAATGAACTTGGAGAGAAGAAAACACAATCTTGGAGCATTTATTTGGAAACCTAACAATCTTTTTGGATCTTCTCCCAGTGTAGGAGAAAGATTTTGGGGTGGAAAGGCATGTTTTTACGTACTCCTAGGGTAGGAGCAGCAGGATATATGTGGGTGTAAGTGATCTTGATCTTAGGAGCATGACCATCCTCTCGGTCTCGACAAGGGTCTCATGGGTTAACCAAACTCAATACAAAGTAAGTAGCTTATGAGCTGGTTTTCCTAGTCTAGCAAGCATATATATGGCTATGGTAGGAATTATAGGAACTCATCATGTAGCAATTTTAAGTTTTTCAAAAGATAAATCTCCAGAATTCTAGTGTCACTAGAAACAAGATAAACAGTAGCTTAAACCTTCTCATATCATATCTATCAATCACCTAGACTTAGATCAAGCATTCACAACCCATAAGCTTCAAGTTTAGAGTAAATCCTAGGTCAAAATAATCATTTCTAAAACTCGGGAGAGTTTAAGGTTAAAAACTAGGTACTTGAAAAGAATTACAATAAAGCAACTATTAATCATTTCTATACCAGAGATTATCCTAAGTGCTCTTTAGTAATGTTGAAAGCGCTCCCATGCTTCTAGGACTGACTCATCATGTTGTTGTTGAAAACTTGGTATCTTCCCACGAAGAGCATTTGTCTTGCTTATGGGAAAAAACTTCGCCAAGAATTTGGTGGAGCAGAGTGCCCACGTAGTATTCTTCTCCTTAGTTGCATAGTGTCATTGCTTCGCTCTCTCCAAGAGTGAGAATGAGAAAAGACAAAGTATTTGAGTGGGGAATTAAACAGAACCTAAGTGTCAACTCTGCTTTTGCCTTTTGTTTTTCACACCAAATACATCCGGCCTGGTATTTGTACGACGTTTAGTGCCCAATTATTATTATGTCCAAATCGCACAGGGTTCTATCAAAATAATGAAACTGGTTCAACATACAAAGCCTTTGTACAGTACAGAAGATCACCGGGAGCAGTTGCCTAGAGCTGGACCCGAGTTCTAACTCTTCTAGTAGTCCAGAGCTAATACTGCTAACTTCTTGTAGTAGTAGATAAAAACACTTAACCTAGCAAAGATGCATGGATGGCTTAGACTAATTATACTTAGCTGAGAATTACTACTAGAACTAGCAGTAATTTAGTACTCTTAGCGATCATCATTACTAGAGAACTAGCTAGAAGGCAAGCTAGAGCATGGCTAGCTTCTTGACGTTGATGGGGTAGGCGTGGTCGGGCGAGCTGGAGCCGTAGCCCTTGCGCGCGATCCTGGCGTTGACGGCGTCCGTCGGGTGCAGCCCGTCGAAGAAGACGTACTCCGTCCGGTCCCTGCACACGGGCCCCTGCTTCTTGCACAGCACGCCCGACGACCTCCTCGAC